>NC_090833.1:71158928-72359285 GCF_028021215.1 Eschrichtius robustus
ATCCTGCATCTTCCAGGAATGGGCCTGCCTTAGCAGCCCTGCTGTGCTTAGTCATGGCTGGGAGCAGCCACAGAAAGCATGGCCTCAGCACAAATGGGTGATGAATTTCAGAGGGCAGCATCTGGGGCCATCAGTCTACTCTGCTTCCCGCAGTGGCCACCGTAACTACTATCCCAACAATGTTTTCTGGTACATTCATGGGATAAGGTTCTCCTCTTTCATCCCTTCAAATGCTAGGTCATTGAAAGGCTGATTTTTCAAATTCATGCAGCATCTCTGACTGAATACTTTCCATTCATCACATTTTACTTTATTTAAAAATACTTTTACTAACTAACCCAATTCACCCTTATCATCCTGGTTGCTTCTTCTGTCTCCTCCTTATAAATATTATTATTGTAAGGCATGCACGATGGCCTGGACCCTGAACCTCCAATCCTTGATGAGCAACCAGTAGTGATTATAGATTCCTAACTGCACAAATACATCAGAGAAAAAAATTTCATTACTATGAACCTGGGTTTGGACCCCAAATGCTTTCAGGATTTCCTTAATGGATAAAAGGGACAACTGATCTGAGTCACAAGGACTCCTTTTCCTTGGTGGTCTGACATTGGCCTGGAAAAAGACTTGCATCATGTTGTCTATGACTGCTTTAGTTTGGTTCCTTCTTGTCCTTTTAAGTGGAAGGAAGAGCAGGGAAGGTGTCCCTTAGAGTGACCGTATACTGTACAAATGAAAGGGAGCACTACTAACATTGCCAGGACAACCATCATAACCAGGATGGTCCTGAGAAAACTGGGTTAAATGGTCACTCTAGGGTCTCTCCTCTCAAGAGTGAGGGGGACTTCAACCTCTTATCTCACCAAGGACATGGTAAGAAAGAGAGCAGTGCAGTGATTTAAGAGAAATGTCTGAAAAGAGAGTGATGCAGAAAGATAGAACTTTTATCCCTTCTTCCTTCTCAAAACATACCTCCTAGAACTCCCAGTTCACTTAGGTGTCTTTGTTCCAGAGCTTTTGCTTTCTGGAGCAAAGGTGGGGACAGGTGGGCGGGCCAGCAAGGGGTGGGTGTGGAGTATGCTCCCTTCAGGGCTTCTCCAGAATCATTTCTGTAGATGATTATTAGCTTCGATCATTTGTACTTGGGGATTCTTGATTGTTTTCCAGCGTAAGCAGGACGCATCTTCTTGAAGGGTACTTTTTTTTTTTTTCAGTAATTTGATGGGAAATTTCTTTTATATTAAATCAAACAGAGATATATACTAATGGATTAGAATGTGAAATTCATCTGGATTTTAAAAATAAATTGTGAGACTTCAAAGATATATTGTCCTTAGGAGCCACTTTATACTCCTGTTTAGATCTTCCTCTACATATTATTATTCACTATTCTAAGCTATTAGTTATATCTTATTGGAAAAGTTTGAAAAGACCTACCCAAGAAATTAGAGTGTATCCTCAACATTCTCTTAACTCTTTTGTCTCTTTCCAAAATTGGATCAAATGACATTGGACAATAACAGCTTCCTACTGTTTGGACAGCCATCTGAGGATATCACTGTAATTGATAATTCAGTCCAGATTACCCAATGTGCAACAAGACTCAAGGCAGCCAGAACACCCTATGATAGATGGAAATGAGCTATAAGTAGGTGTGGAGATGAGCCAGAATTTATTCCTTCAATAGTATTTATTGAGTGCCTCCTATGTGCTGGCAGCTGTTCTGGAAACTGTGACATAGCAGTGAACAAGCCAGATAAAGAGCTTCTTCTCACGGAACATAACAAACCTGACAGAGAACAAATATTGATAAAAACTAATAAATAAGAAAATAAGTTAAAGCATTCCAATATCTTTAACTGATGGGATGAAAATAAAGCAGGAAAGGGTTCCAGCCTCCTTGGTGTGGGACACAGTGATGGCTTCTCTGAGAAAGTGACATTTGACCTTAAACAAAACTAAGCAAGAGGAGGCAGTCAGATGAAAATGAGGGAAGAATCTTTCAGGAAGTAGCAATGGCAGGGGCAGAGAACTGGAGCCAACTTGGCCCTTTGGAGGAACAGAGAGGAAGGGTGTGTGTGGACCACGGTGGATGAAGGGGAGATTGATTGTAGAGACAGGCAGGGGCTTGGCCACACAGAGCTCTGTAGGTCATGGAAAGGAGTTTGGCTAATATTCTAACTACAGTGAGAATTTACTGGAAGGTCTTAGCTGGGGAATGTTATCACTGTCCAGATTACCCAAATAGTAAAACCATCTCTTCCTGAATTACTTGGCTAAAAAGGATATTATGGCTGTGGATACGCATGAAGATTAAGCAGAACATGGAAGAAGGGTCTCAACTAAAATTGACCTCACTTCAATGTGAGAGGAGGATGAAATGGTAGCTAGCAATGTTTAAAGGATGTAATGATGACTTTTAATAATGAATAAAAAGTTAAATTTTATTATGGAGAAAAATGCTATACATTTCAAAAGGAATTCACATTCAAAACAATTGAAAAAAGTCTAGGATGTTTACAACAGTAAGCCTTTTAAGATACATGGAAAATTCACATATCTAGAGCTTGATTTCTAAGGAGCTCAGACTTCATTGTATATAATATGTTAGGAAATTTTGTTTATTTATAATTTAACCTACTTGAGTCAAAAATCACAAGGAAGTTTGAGGAATCTGAATAACATCTAAAACGGCCACTTAAATAGATTCAAAGTCAAGAGTATCAGTGCTGTGTTTCTTTGATATGATCACCCCTCCTCCCCAGGGTATTAAATAAGAGGGGGTGTGAACTTTAACCTGAAATGGAAAACACTGCAATCATATTTCCAGGGAAAGAGAAGTGAAATAGGAAAAACAAAAACAAAAAGTAGAGTTTGCACATCTCAGACCGATTTGCCTTGGCATGTGAATCATTTAACAGGAAAAAACATGGACTGATTCAGCTTGAGTGGGTTCTTTCTGTCCCTGTTGAGGTCCTTGCTTGGTGTGGGCCCTGCCGCTCTCCTCAGACCTTGCTTCCCTCCTCCTTTCTCACTGTAGAGAAACAGGAAGTGTTGTTTATTAATAAGCCTGACCGGGGTCACACCCAAGGTAGTAACAGCGCTTTACTTCTCCTGGTCTTGGGGAGAGGCTCAAGGATCAGGGACAAGCTCCTGGTTAGAGTGAGAGACAAGGCCAGACTCTGAAAAATAACTCACAACTAGCATTTGACACAGGCCCCTAGAGTGACTGAGAGCATCTCTGCCTGTATAAGATCTCATCAGTTCCTCCCAATCCTCTGGTGACACCTTATAACAGAGAGACAGCTGGGGCCTCACAGGAGAAGGAGTTTGCCCAAGACCAAGAGGTGAGATCCGGACCTTCTGACTCCTGGGGCTGTGCCATCTTCCATTCATCATGGCTCCTTGGCAGATGTTTTATAACACAGGGGATAGTTGCCCGGGGTGGGGTCTCCTAGCTCACTCATCATGAGCCGTTCTTTCCCCTTTGCCTTTCAGTCGTTATCTCATGGCCACCTTCAATCAGCTCCTGGAATGGGGTCATCCCTTGTCTGACATAGATTGAGGCACATTAAACTTGAAAATCAGGGATGGAGGGTGGGTGGAGAGAGAGAAAGAGAGAGAGAGATAGAGAGAAGTGCCCGACATATTATGGCATGTTCGCTACTTCACCCCACCCCACTCCCTCTCAACAGGCAGAAAGTACCTAAAGAAGATTATTGCTATGAGGGGCATAACAAGCTAAATGGGTGTTACCCATCTGAAAAATCTTAGCAATGTCAAAAAGCCACTTGAGACAACAAGGCACCTGCTGTTCTGTCCTCATTCCTTACCCGTCCTTGGCTTTGGGAAGAGGAACTTTCTGGAAGAAGGACCTTTGTGGAGAAAAGAGGAGGGGAAGGTGTGTGCATTCTAGGCTCTGAAACAAATCAGTGACAAGTTGTTCCATAGGCTGACAGTTTTCCCCTCATCTTTCCTTTCTAGCAGCTATATGTCTCATTGTCAGAGACTTAGAGGAAAAGCAGTAGTAAGAATATAATGTAATCCCTTAAGTATATTCACCACAAGGTAGCTCCAACCATACTAAATTTATCAGTGTAATTCCAACCCAAGTGTGGTCTGTGATCCAACAGGTAAGTGACCTCACTGAAATTCATGTGGTCACGGTGGCTTTGGCTTTCTTGGCATATACAAATTGTTGTGTTCATTTTCTTCACACCAAGTGCTTAGTACAGAATTAAGTGGATTGGGAAATCTCATGAAAACTATTAACCTAAACAGTTCCTGTTTATGGGCATATGTGACCATCCTAATCAGTAACTTTGAGAAAGCGTGGGCATTGGAGTCAGGCTGCTGGGGTATGAATCCTTAGGCTACCACTGTTTCACTCTGTGATAATGGGAAAGTTACATAACATTTCTGTGCCTCAGTTTCCTCATTAAATATGGGCAAAATAATTGTGCCTATCTCATAGGATTATTGTGAGGCCCAAGTACAAAATATATAGTGCACCCTGCCTGGAATATAGCAATTGTCTGTTAAAATGACAATGAAGATAATGTAGATGTATCTTAACATGTAATTGTAATTTCGCTTGCTCAAGGCCAAGTATTTTAATTTAATAGGGTTTGCCAAACACAATGAAGTCTCTGGGATTTCAAGACCATGGCTTCATTGCTCCCTCATTTTTATGCTACTTCTTTTGAACAGGCCCGCAAATCCCAGCTAATGACTCAAGACTTTTCAGCAGGTGTATATTATGCTGACTTCACCCTCATGTGCCCTCAGGTTATCACCCATCAAGTCATGGTAGCAAAGAAGTATGTTGGTGGGAAATAAATGAGGAAGAACAAGGACAAAAAAAGTGTCATGAGTTTATTCGCTGACAATATTTATTATGCAGTGATCATTCTTCAGATGTGTTTGTTCTGTGTTCTACTGTAAATATGGAAGAAATATCATTGCTCAATAGCTGTCTTGGTCACTTACCAGGTGGATTTGTAAGGTACAGGTATCTCAGGGTGCCTTCAAAATACAGTGCCATTTTTGCACTGAAGCTTTCATGATGGGTGCCAGACTGGGTCAGTCATGATTGAAAGACAGCGCCATCTTCAGGCTAGTTGTTCATAATAAAATAAATTCCCTTACCTCATCATGTTCTTGGGACCTTTATCAAGCAGAGCTTTTTAGTGGGCTTGAGATTTAGCAGAAAAATTAAAATGATAACTAATATCTCAATCCCAGTAGATTGCAAGTCTCAGTGAGGCAGCATGAACTTTAGCATGAGCTCAAGCTTTGGCCTCAGTCAGACTTTCATTCAAACACTGGTTGAAAGTTTGCTATATGACCTTGGCACTAGTATTGAACTTTATGAGGAAATTATCTCAGAAATATGAGCAATAAAACCTTTCCCTTTAGTAGTAGTGAGGACTCAATGAGACTGACATTATACTGATCTATATTGTAGGTGTTCAACAAATATGAATGTCTTTGTTTTATTCTTTCCCTGTCTCTTTCTTCCCAGTCTCTTAGTGCCATTTGGGAGCCCAGTTCTACAAGCCTAAATTTTTTTGCCAATAGCAAGCCAGACCCTGGAGGAAGCATAAGTGATTTGGGAACTTTGAAGCTTTCTGCTAAATGGCAGCCAGGGGCCAGAGTCAGTATTTGTACTTTGCAGCACATTGGTCAGCTGTTCCAGCATATCAGGTTCGCTGAGAGCATGGGAGACACTAAGGAGTGTTTCCCAATGAATTACTGTGTATGGAAGTGCTTTGTAAGATGTTGAGGGCTCTAGGATTGTATGGTATTACTATCACTATTGTCAGCACTTATCCCTTTTCCTTCTCATTCTACAGGTTAGGAAAGTGAGATCTAGAAAGACAAAAAGTGATTTTCCCAAGCATATATATCATCCTCATCCTCATTCTGATCGTAGCAAACATAGTGCTTGCGTTGTTCCGTCTTCTGATCTAGACACTTTACATGTATCATCAGTAACTCTGGTAACTGGTAATCTTCATCACAACCTTATGAGGTGGTTACTATTATCCCATCTTATAGATGAAGAAGCAGAAGCACAGAGAGGTCCCACAGTTAAGTGGCTGGGATTTGAACCTTAGCAGTCTGACTCCAGAGTAATCATTTTGACAACTATGCTATACACATACACACTTAAAAATAAAAATGGTCTCAGATGATTAATACAGTTCTCTTTTATGTTTGATTTTTTTTTTTTTTTTTTTTTTTTGCTTATGGGATCTTAGTTCCCTGACCAGGAATCGAACCCATGCCCCCTGCAATGGAAGCGCAGAGTCCTAACCACTGGACCACCAGGGAATTCCCTGCTTGATTCTTTTTTCACTCCATAACACATTCTGATATATTACTTAACTTTTGAGAATGTTTTAAAGATTAAAACAATGCACAAAATGTATTGGTTACATAAAAAGAGGAAATAGCTGCTAAAGTCAACCAAACTAATTTAAAGATAGCTTTGAGATACCCTCCTATGAGGCTGATGATGGCAGAGATGAAGAGTGGGTAGGAGGTTTGTTCCAAAAGAATTATAAGACACGTCTTCTACAGTCTAGCTGAGGAGAGAAACGAAAACAGAGTAAGGTCCAGTAGAAGTTGGGGAAGAGAGATGAATTTGCATGGAGCAGGTAAGGGTTTCAGGTGAGAGATGGGGCTGAAGGAGGCCTCAAGAGGTGGGAGAGGCTAAAGAGTTGGCATGTGCTATTGTTAGGATGACCAAGGACCCAGAAATAATGTCAGATTAGAAATGGATAAAAAAAATCCCCAAAATCCAAGCCTGCTTAGGTTGGAGAAGAAAAGAGTCAGCGAGATATGAAGGCTTACTTTTAATGTCTTATGGTTGTCATGTGGCAAGGGGATTAGATTATCTGTGCTGTTCTAGAGGACAGAAGTAGGGCAAATGTATGCAAGTAGAGGGTGGAAGATTTAAAACCAAAATGGAGAAGGACCTTCCAATATCAACTACAATACAGTATAACAGCAACAACGACAAAAAGGACTACTTTTGCCATCATGTCAGTAGATAGATGTGTAAACAGAGGCTGGATTACTGGTAACATTGTAAAGGGAGACAAACCAAATTGCAGAACAATAAATATTGTATTATGTTCCCATTTTATAAAACATATATGTATCATAAGCATACAAAACTACACCAAAATCAAACACTTGCCTTGTATAATCTTTTTTTTTCATATTTAATGAACATACATTAAATAATTTAGAACAACCTACAATAAATTTTTTTTTTAATTTGGGAAAGCTTAGGAAGGTTAATTACATTTACCGAGGTCACAACTAAATGCCAAGATTTGAATCTATCTCTGATTTAAAGTCTAATCTTTTTTTAGGAAACCACAATTCCACCTTTTATGGGATTAAGAAGGGAATGAGTAGACAAAACGTAGAGGTAGTAGGTATACAATACTATGCTGTAGGAGATTAGGAGCTTCTAAAACAGCAAATAGCAGATCTGGGGAGTATAACTGGAAAGTGACAAAGGGGACAGTTAAGTCAGTTGGAACTGAATCATGACAAAGCAGGGCTGTTGGGGACACAGCAGCCAGGGTATAGTCATCCTGGCAAGTTGCAGATGTGGAGTCAAGATAGAGTGTGGCCTGCCTCTTTAATTTTAAAGCCCTTATAACAAACAAAAATGTCCACCAACAAATGTTATGCTTATTTGTATCTTTTAAGCTATTTTATTTTTTAAGTAACTTCTTATCCTTTAACAATAATTATTCTTTTGAAACAAAAGAATACTTTTCTCTTTTATTTTTCTATGTAAGTTAGAAGTCATACTTGTTATGTGGGAATAGAAGAGGTCCTGGCAACTTGGGTACAGAATGGAGTCTAGGCGTATTAGGACCAGAAGTGGTCTTAGGTGAGTTAAAACCTGACACCATTATTTACACCACAAGTGTGGTCTGCCTCCAAGATAGAGTGAGGCGTTTTACAATCACCAGCTTTATGAGTGGTAGCTATAAAATAATCAATCTTTTAAAGCAAACATACCACAATGTCTGCATCCAAATGCAAATTGTCCTTCAGAGCTGTGACCTTGGGAAACTTTTCACATATATTGGCATAAAATATATTTAAACTCTTCACTGGAAACATCCTTTGGACCCACTTTCTCTGTCTCTCTGTCTCTCTGCCTGTCTCTCTCTGTCACACACACACACACACACACACACAGAAACACACACTATTTTAAGGTATACCTCATTTTTAACCAAAAATGTTTTATCTTGCTTGATAACCAATTTTATTTCCCAGAGGACCGGCTGTGAAAGCCTCTGGCTATTAGAAAAATCAAATCTATCATTAAAAGACTGACTGTTACCACTGAAGAGGTAAAAATTAATGTGGTGCTGACTATGAAGACCATACGCAAAGAAGAGCTGCAAAGATATTTGGAATATTGGTAGTATCCTTAGCATAAGAGAATGGTTTTCCAAGATGCTAGTTTGAAGGATATATTTAAATGCCTAATTGTTAAAATATTTATAAAATGAAAACTAACCAAATGCACTTCATATTCCAACTTGTTTAAGATACATTTATGGTCACTGTTGCTCCTCACACTGAACACATGATCAACAGTTCCACACCCAGAGGTAAGGAAGATCTATGGTAAATACTGTGTTGGTGAAGGTATGAAAAAGCAGTCACATTTATACACTCACTGGAGGAAGTGTATACTGGAAAAACTTTGGGAGGATAAGTTGAGAATATCAAAATTCAAAATGCACTTGCTGTTCTATTGAACAATGATGATTTGAGCCTATAGATATGTTCACAAATATATACAAACATATATGCAAACTATGTTCATTGCAGTATTGTTTGTAATAAGAAAATATTAAGAACAAACCCAATGTCCATCAATAGGGAAGCTGGTCAATAAAGTATGGTATATCTGAAGAATAGAATAATATACAACAATTGAAAGAATAAAGTAGTTTATAGATGCAGGTCTATAAAACATATTGTTAAATAAAAAAGCCAAGTAAAAAACTGTTTATGTTTCTCAATTTAGGAAAAACTATATACATGTATGTACATTTCATGATAAATATCTGGAAGGGTACATAAGAAAATGTGATGGCAGTTACATTGGGGGAATAAGATAAGAGGTCTATTATGGGTGAGAAAATAACTTTTTACAGTATACTCTCTTGTATGTTTAATTTTTTTTATCACATGCATGTATTCTTTTCAAAATAATAAAAACACATTTAAAAGATAAAATATACAGCAAAGGAATGTATTGACTAAGCTGTGGTTGAGAACAAGATTTGATCTTCTTTCAAAAGTGTTGAACTAAACTTTTGATTCTTGTTCTTTGGTTCTACTTTGGTGGGGAGGAAGGTGTGAGTTCTGGGAAGTAGTGAAAACAGTGATCAAACCAGAATGTGAAGAAGTGTCAGAGCTTTTTATTTGAAGGTGAAGTATTGAGCCTAGAA
This sequence comes from Eschrichtius robustus, assembly GCF_028021215.1. NCBI lineage: Eukaryota > Metazoa > Chordata > Mammalia > Artiodactyla > Eschrichtiidae > Eschrichtius > Eschrichtius robustus. The sequence goes on from NC_090833.1 coordinate 71,168,435, forward strand.
GAATGATATTTTGTGTTAAATCTTTCACACTGTCTGATCTCTTTTACTTAAAAACTAAACAAACAAAAAATTTTTTATTTTTGGACACTTGACCAATTATTAGCCTTTTGGGGCTAAATGTTTTCTTTAAAAGTAAAGTAAGTATGCCTCGGACATTGTTACATAGCAAATCTTAAGGATGAATTGGTTTCATTAAATTGCCTCCCTCTCTCCCAGCTGGTAACGTACAGAGATGCTGAGTTTATGAGAGCTTTAATGAGGGAAGATGGGAGATCATTTTAGAGGAAAGGAAGAATTGGGGGACACTTTTGTGTTTTGGGGGGAAACTTTGAAGGCGTTTAGTGTTCTGCATAGGTCCACTGAGGATCTTGGGTAGAGAAAGGGAGAAGAGAAATACAGTGAGGAAGGGAGGCTGGAGGAGCCAAAAGACCAATTTTGACCCTGTCATGGTTTTAACAAGGGTGGGTTCTGGAGGGGAAAGATTGTGGATTCACTGAATGAGATGCTGAACTACGAAAACTCTCTCTAGGGCACTTCAAACTAAATTGGGATGGCTTTCAACAGCAGAAGTCTTTTGCCTACTTCTCCAGTACTGAAACAAAGGCAACTTTCTCAATCTAAGGGGAATAGAAGGGTGAAATAAGAGCATGGACTCAGAGAGAACTGGGTTCAAAAAAAGGGTTAAGACATTACAACTGGTTAGCCTTGGGCGAATTATTTAATCCTTTCATGCCTCAGTTTCCTCATTTGGAAAATGCTGATCATATTACCTCATGGGATATTTGTAAAATCAGATATAAAACTTAAAAATTTTCTGACTCCTATAAATTTTATTGGCTCAGTACATATTTTGCAATATGGGAACAACTTTTTGTTTGAAGAGTTAGTATTTGTTTCATAATATGTCATTGTTTACTTCCAATGTAGTATAATTATTATTATTTTTTGTTATCACTATCATTACTTATGGAGTACCTAGTATGTTTTAAACCTGGCTCTAAGTGTTTTATATGAAGCATTTCTAAACCTAATAACCATTTGGATGGCAAGGTCTATCCCATTTTATAGATGAGAAAACTGAAGCTCAGAGAGGTTAAGTAAGGAATAGGTAGGAAGGTCAAGTTTTGACTCTCTCTTCCAAATAACTGAAGGCATAAGGCAATGGATCAGGTTCCAGAGTGATAGGGAGGAGCATTAGTTTGGTCCATCAGCTGCAAAGCATGAAACCAGGGGAGCCCCACAGACTCCAGAGGTGAACTATGTTTGAGAGCTGGGAAGACTGAACGGTCTGCTCATCATTAGACAGGAGCTAGAGAGAGACAGATATACGGCTACCGGACTGAGTTGAGAGATACCATGGAAGGGAGGAAGAGGATCCTGAGAGATTTCTGGAAGTTCTGAGAGTTATAGCAACTTCACCAACAGGGAGACAGGCTAGGGTAAGACAGGGCACACCTCTTCAGGATGTGGAGTATGGCTGGTACGTTGTTCTTTTTCCTTACTCTTCATTATTCTTTGCAATATTATTTTACCTAGGTTAGATGTTAAACATTTCTTGTTGCTTTGTGTTAATCACAAACACTAAAATTTCATTTGTAACAACATGTAATTTCTAGAGATTTTAAGATTTCCAAACAGTGTTTCATGGTTTTCCATCATGTTCCCTCCCCTCATTACTTTATAGTATGATTTGAAATTATTGTCCATCTTGGAGTTTCAAGACAGAAATTGTGGTCAAGGTACTTGGAAAAAAGCCATCTATAGGTAGAAAAGTGCTACCCTTTCTAGTTTCTAGTTCAGAGAAGCAAAACTATCCAATTTTCGTATGTATCATATTTGGAGCTGAGCTGACTTTAAAAGCAGGTGATTTTTCTCTTTCATCTGTAATAAATAATGGTGCTTAGAGCAATGCATGTTTACTGGTAACAAATTCCACCAATGGGTGTGGTGAAAAGCTGAGCGTGTGTGGACTGTGCAGCTTCTGCTATTGTCTGCAGCATTTCCTCTCTTGTCTCGGCGGTTCATGCTTTCTCAGGCAAGGGCAGTGGCAGGTCCAGATAAATGTCTGGGTTTTCTCACTCCAGGGATGAGGCGGTGGGGGTGGGGGTGGAGTTGTCTTTCTGGCACGGATTCCATTGTGGGGATTCCATGGTCTGTCTTTAAAACACATAGTAAACTGGGGCAACCAGCCTCATCAGTTAAATGCTTTCCTTGTTGATATGAGGTGAGGAAAAGATGAATAGCTTTTGGGGAAAGAAACTGTGAGGATACAAAGGAAGAAGAAAAATAAGGCGTTAAGCATTGAGGAAGCCTTATGAGACAGATGAAGTGTGAAGGTAGATAATTCACTTTTTCAATTTCACATGGAGACAGTAACATAATCTTTTCTTTCTAAATCAATAAAGCCCTAGTGTCTGTTCTGCTCTGGGAGCACCAACAATTATATTGAGCCCCTAAATAAAGATAGTCAACTTACATAACTGTTCTAAATCCCATCTTGCAGTGAGAGGCCTGAAAATTATAATATCCAGAATCAATACTTATAGTGTATGCATAAGAGGTGGTGCCCTTGAAGAGGATTAAGGCCTGTCTTGTTCACCTTCTGTCACGGGCATGTTTGTCTGTAAATGTTGTGTGGTAGCCTGATTTTTCTTAACAAAACTACTGGCCATCTTTGAGAAATACTCAACCTAAATAATGGAAAAAATATATTTATTTGCACATTTAATTTACGTATAGCAAAGCTAGCATACACTACAAACTGTTTCAGATACTAACAATACCTTGTCCTTTGTTTTACTCCACTAGGATGATGATAAATGTGGTTGGAGGAATGCTTGGTCTGGGTTGTTCCGGGCTTGTGTTTGCTTCTTCCTGTCATTTGGGTTTTGATTCACCTGCTGATCTGTGTCAGTGTCAGAGTGCTGGGTCACATCCTGCACTGTCCAGGTTTTAGGGGTCACTTTCTTTAATCAATGCTGATTTTTCCACTTAGGAGAATTCTGTCCCCTTTGGCAATTGTTCCAAATGTATCTTCTCAAATACAGACTCTTCAACTGTACTTACGTGTATTGTATTGTGCAGGCTATTTCTTATCTTAGTTTTGAATTATCTAGATATGTGATATGCTGGAGGTGTGATTCCTGTTATTCAAGGATGATTTGCAAATTGTCTTGACCAATGTGCCTGCACAAGTTGGCTGTGACTGGGTCTGTGTTGGGAAGGGCTTTAGAGACATCTGTGGCTTTGGTTGGAAGAAAGTTTCCTACTGAGAATTACCTAATGTTTAAATCTCTTTAGGCTGCTCTTGAGTCCCATGCTGCCTCCATGACTGCCCAGCCATACTGAATACTGTCCTCTTGCTATTTTGTTAAGAGTTTGCCATTTTAAAAGCCATATACATGTGTAATCTCTCTATCTCTCTCTTACACACACATACCCACACACGCACACAATGATGAGTGACTCATAAACATGAAAAGTAAAGGTCTGAATTTTAACTCTGAGAAAAATTGTTATTGATAAGAAGCTGGTATAATATTTCTAAAAGTGGAAATTCATGAAGAAAATAGATTCTCAAGCACTTCCTAAATGCCAAGAACATTTTACCTGCATTTTCTCATTTAACAACTTTTAAATATAGGTATGTCTTTTATTTATTTATTTTTTTTAGTAAGATGTTAGCTATGAGTTTTTTCTTTTTTTTTTTTAAATTTATTTATTTATTTATTTATTTTTGGCTGTGTTGGGTCTTCGTTTCTGTGCAAGGGCTTTCTCTAGTTGCGGCAAGCGGGGGCCACTCTTCATCGCGGTGCGCGGGCCTCTCACTACCGTGGCCTCTCTTGTTGCGGAGCACAGGCTCCAGACACGCAGGCTCAGTAGTTGTGGCTCACGGGCCTAGCAGCTCCGCGGCATGTGGGATCTTCCCAGACCAGGGCTCGAACCTGTGTCCCCTGCATTAGCAGGCAGATTCTCAACCACTGCGCCACCAGGGAAGCCCTATAGATATGTCTTATCTCAGAGACAAGGCAACTTAGGTTCTGAAATGTGAAGTGACTTGCCAAGGCTATGGTAAGGTGCAGGGCCGGGCCGGGGGCCTGCTGTCGCTGACACCTGAGATCCCACACTCTTAATTATTCTCTGTGCTGGACTTTAGCTAATTTGCAGCTGCTCAATGCATTGCATTAAATTCACGATGCTGCTTTCATCATAGTAAAAGCAATAATAATCACACAACATGACAATTTGCAGTGGCTTCTGGCCAAGGCCATTGATTCAGAGTTGGAAACTCACATTTGTATAGTGCTTTTACTTTGTCAAACTTTAATAAGGGAAGTTTTCATATCTGAGGAAAACCGAAGTAATCTCTATTTAATATAGTAACATATCAAATTATTAATTTCACATATTTTAGTCAGTCTCTGCACCCATTATTATGTTTTAGAAAATGGAGAACTTAAAAATGCTTTTGACAACTTCTCTAAGGATAAGAGATGGTTAGGTGTTCCTTTCCAAGGCAACAGCTTCTTTTATTTATTTATTTATTTATTTATTTATTTATTTATTTATGGCTGTGTTGGGTCTTCGTTTCTGTGCGAGGGCTTTCTCTAGTGCGGCAAGTGGGGACCACTCTTCATCGCGGTGCGCGGGCCTCTCACTATCGCGGCCTCTCTTGTTGCGGAGCACAGGCTCCAGACGCGCAGGCTCAGTAATTGTGGCTCACGGGCCCAGTTGCTCCGTGGCATGTGGGATCTTCCCAGGCCAGGGCTCGAACCCGTGTCCCCTGCATTGGCAGGCAGATTCTCAACCACTGCGCCACCAGGGAAGCCTGGCAACAGCTTCTTAATGAGAGAGTGGAGATGAGAATTCAGGTCCCTAACAGAGAGTTCATTGTGCTTTCTAATACACCACACAATCTGGTGAAGAATCTCTCTAAAGATATGGGTTCCTCATCTATTAATAGCCCTTCTATTAATAATGTTCAGTGACTGGATATGCCTGGATCTTACTGGTGTTTGGAGAACTAAAAATGTTTTCAAAGTTATATCTAGAAAGTCTTTGGTGTTTCTTAAATATGTTATGTGATAAGCAACTGAAACTATGGCAGGAAGGAAGGAAATAAACATGAAGAATCTATTATTTGCCAGATGTATTAGTATGCACTTTACATATAATAACTTTGTGAGGCTGATATGAATTCCACTTTACAAGGGATAAAAAGTCTGAGAAATTAGTAATTTCCCATAAATTGTATGGATAGGAGGATTTTAATCTAGTCTGTCTAACACCAAAGTCTTTACACTTTACCCTGCCTCCATCTAGTTTGAAAATCAAATATATAGCTTTTCATGTCTGGACCACCTCAACAAAACAATTGGGCACTCTCTCACTGAAGTAACTCACACTAAAAATAAATACCCTTCTTCCTCCCATGAGCTTCCCAAGGTTGAAGGGAGGAACACAGGAGCTCTGCTAAGCATAGGAGTGCTGCCTACAGTAATCTGAAATCAGAGGGTATCGTTCAGATCACTTTTTTCCCCTTTCTGAGACTGTCCCACTGATCTCTTATAAATTTTTGAAGTTTTTTATGATGGAGATGTTCAAGCATGCACTAAAGTAGAGAAAGTAGCATAATGAAAAAACTGGGTACCTAGCCCTGGCTCCAATATTGTCTGCCCTAATTTTATGCTCTGTATAATACTGCCATAAATTATGGTGTGTCTGTATTTGGTGGTGAGTAGATAACAAACCATATGCTTTTACCTTTTAGCCCCTGGTTCTCACCCCAGTACAGGATGGATATTTTTCCTTCCAATACCAAGTCTTAACTGGTTACTAGCAGTGACATTTTAAAAAGCACAATGTGAGAGATAGCAATAACTCAGCTATCAAAATAAGATACAGTAGGGATATGAATATTTCACCTTGAAAATAAAGCAAAGTCAGGAGAAGAGTGTGAAGACTATGAAGATTAGGAATGTGAAAACAAAAGACCATACTTAGCTATTCTGTTCCCGTGAGCGCATGTGTATTGGCTTCATTCAAGGTTGGGAAGGACAGTAAAAGGGCACAACCATCAGGATAAGACCACTGGATTACCTGAGAGACACAACTGTCCTTGGCTACATGGAGTGTCTGCCTTGGGTAGTATAGCTCATCTGCCCTGAGAGAAATGGGGACTCAAGGAAAGAAATTTGTTATGTTGTTATTTTTCAATTATCCACCAAAATGCTTGGGAACACAGGCCTGGATTCTAAGATAGAAGATAATAAAAAGCATTTGTATTCAACTTTGGAATGTATTGCTGTACTTATAATTGTCTAGGGGGTGTGTCTATCTGGCAATTCCCTTTATAGAACACAGGAGGCCATGCTGTTACAACCAGGCCCTGTTGGAGCTGTTTTCTTGTTCCCTTCAGCTACATGCCTCTCTCTGTCTCTCTTTCTGTCCTGTCTGTCCCTGTCCGTCTGTCTGCCTCTCTCGTGCTACCTTAATGGCAGGGTTTTTTTGTTTTTATTTTAAAATCTTCATTGGAGTATAATTGCTTTACAATGGTGTGTTAGTTTCTGCTTTATAACAAAGTGAATCAGTTATACATATACATATGTTCCCATATCTCTTCCCTCTTGCGTCTCCCTCCCTCCCACCCTCCCTATCCCACCCCTCTAGGTGGTCACAAAGCACCGAGCTGATCTCCCTGTGCTATGCGGCTGCTTCCCACTAGCTATCTATTTTACATTTGGTAGTGTATATGTCCATGCCACTCTCTCACCCTGTCACATCTTACCCCTCCCCCTCCCCATATCCTCAAGTCCATTCTCTAGTAGGTCTGTGTCTTTATTCCCGTCTTGCCACTAGGTTCTTCATGACCTTTTTTTTTTTTTTTCCTTAGATTCCATATATATGTGTTAGCATACTGTATTTGTTTTCCTCTTTCTGACTTATTTCACTCTGTATGACAGACTCTAACTCCATCCACCTCACTACAAATACCTCCATTTCGTTTCTTTTTATGGCTGAGTAATATTCCATTGTATATATGTGCCACATCTTCTTTATCCATTCATCCGATGATGGACACTTAGGTTGCTTCCATGTCCTGGCTATTGTAAATAGAGCTGCTATGAACATTGTGGTACATGACTCTTTCTGAGTTATGGTTTTCTCAGGGTATATGAATGGCAGGGTTTTAAAAGGTCCTGGTCCTTATATACTATAAACACAGATTTCAAATATTGACAAAGCTGCAACTAAATAGATGAGATTCTAAGAGTTAAGCTTGGATTTTCCAAAACAATCAGTGTCAAGTCTGTCTTCACACAATTACCGAAGACATTAGACACCACAGCCCTTCTGGACCATTTTCTTTGTCAACAGGGGTTCCAGTTCTACCAACATTTTCCCTCCAGATTCAGTTTTCAAGTGATAGTAAGTCTATTTCCCCACTGTTTCATCTGCTGGTCTCTTCAACCCTGGTACTGGGAAGGTTTTTCTCCTGATATTGTCCTCAAAACAAATCGTGGGAAGTGAAGATAAGGTTTTCTTTAAGAGCAATAGCCTAGTATGCCACACAGGTGTCTATATTTATGCATCCCAAGCTGGAAGGAAAACAACTTGTCCTAACTTGCTGTAAATTCCGAATCCCACCCCAAACAAGTCAGTCCTGTGTAGACCTGACATGCTCTTATCTGAGGACTCAATCTATTAAAAAAGCAAAGCACAAGACTTATACATACAGTGATTTTCCCACCCTAAATCAACTGGTACTGTTCTCATTTCAATGTTTCTATTCCTTTGCCGCTTAAATGCACATGATTTGCGGGATCATTTGTCCAGATTTCAGTTCAAACAGTGCAGTCACCATACTTACAGGATGATACAAAATAATATAAAATACTTTGCCTTTGCACTGAAGAGAATTGTCTTTGTGTTGGTGAAATAATAAATATAATAATAATAACCAGTATTTATTATGTATTTACTCTCAACCAGCACTGAATTGAGTGCTTTACTCACATTACCTCATTTTGTCCTAACAATATCCCTATTAGGTAAATTCTGTTATAATCCTCACTTCACAGATGGGGGCCCTGAGGCTTAATGGGGTTAGTTAACCTGCCTCACAGTAGTTAGGGCAGAGCTGGGATTTGAGCACAGGCAGAACAGCTTCAGAATTCAGATCTCACACACACCCATATGGTAACTGCTGAATATAGATCCAAGGTAAAATATCTTTGAGTAGAGGAGCAGTGTATGAGAGTGAAGCTGTAGTGCTTACGTGGGATAGACATGAACAAGGCTGGTTGGGGTTAATCAGGATGGGCTCACTGGGCACGATCAACTTGAAGGAGGTAAGGGAGATGGGAAAATAGCGGTAGAGAGGAAGGGTGGTCAGGGTAAGCTAGATAAAGGTGGAGGGGATTCAAGGTCCAAGAAAGAAGTTGGGGACAGGAGATCACAATGGAAACATCTCTAGGCTACAAGTCACTTTAAGAGAAATGGTGGTCTATTGCTTTACATTTTAGTAGCAACATTCTTATCATACAGACTAATGGGAATCTGTATAATATACTGTTTATAGAGGCTTCCATCTCCCTGATGGATTAGAATTGGGCTCTAACTTTCTTTCCTGAGGTTCTGATCTGAGAAGTTTTCTTCCAGTGGTAATTTTTTTCTAAGCACCTGAAACTTACTGAAGAAAATGAAACACACCTATGCTTTTGACCTTGGTGACTAATCTTAATTGCCATATCTAAAAAATTATAAATTTTCCTTTTTTTTCAAGTCTTGTTTGAAAGCACGTTAGGTATGAGACTATGAAGGTGTCCTCTATAGTTAGTCCTATAATATTTTATCATTTAACATGTACTTGACATATTCAATAAAAGGGTTTATCTGCTATGCTTTTATTAAAGTAGATAACTTATCTTTTCTTTTTCAGGTACATTTTACCTTGGTGCTGGGGTAATTGAACCAAGGTAAAATGTTAATACTTAAAAACAATGTCTAAGTAGGAAAGAATAATCTTTGCACCTAGGAAATGTGGTAAATAATTGTATTTAGGGTTGAATCATATTTTGAAATATATTCTATAAAAACTAGCACATTTAAAAATCACTTTACCAAACTCTTTAATAATACCTGGTTGCCCTTAAAATCTTGAACTATTCCACTGAGGACTGATTATTATGCTCTTAATTGTTAAGCCTTCTGATCATATGAATTCTTTTCATGTTTCATTGTAGTCCTATAAAACATTTACTTCAAAGGAAAAATGCTATGAATTTACAGTGCTTTTAGAATTTTAAAATCTGTTTCCTATTTTGTTGATTAAGACAGAGGAGCATTGATTGTGAATAAAGAACATGCTATGTTGAAAAGAAAATTGAGGATTCTGATGTTTCTCTGCCAGATAGCACAAAAACTGAGAACACCACAGGAATTTTTCAACATTATTAACCTCTTGACAATGTGTGGGTCGTATAAAGGACAAATGAATGTTTTGGAGGGACCAAGAATGCCAATTTTAACAGACTGTCCAATGACTGTAGATAAATATTTGTGTTCCTGGGGATTATTTGATTTTTATCAAAGTAAATTGAATTGGAAACATGGCATGTATTAAGTCATTGGTACTTATTGTCTAATTCTTTTTCCCATAGAAGTTTCTATGCACTGAAAGAGCACTAAGTCATCAGTTAGACATACCATGTAATGATCCTTATCATATCCAGACAAAATAAAAGCCTTTTAAGAAGCTACTTCACAAGACAACTGCATAGCTTTCCTCACAGGAACTTGTTAAACAAATAATGATTATTAAAGCTATTGGGTCAATAGCTTACACCAGTTTAAGAAGAACAATTCCAAGATGTCTAGCCCATTCCACATTCCATGTGACTAACTGGTATCCAGAGCTTGGAAAATATCCAGGCAACTCACAGTAGCTTTTCTTAAATGCTTTATGGACAATGGATTTTAAGGAAGGTGGTAAAATTAGGTTTACAGAGGAGAGTCTTCAAGACATACCCATTGTCAATGCTTATATATGGTCTCAATTGTATCTAAAAGTTGTTTAAAAGCACCCAATGCTGAAAACGTTGCAGATTTAGCTCCTATCTATATTAGAGTTGGCAAGCAATCCTAATTGCTGATGTGGAGGTTTATTGTATCCAATGAGACAAATGTACTAGGTGTTTTGCACAAGCCTCTTAATAGAGAGGCTACTGTGAGTTGGAATGATTAGCTTTTAAAAATGTGTCACATTAACCCCTTCCTTATACTCACAGTCATGCCATGATCAGGGTCGAAACAGAAGAAGGAAGATTTAGAGAGGAAAGACAGGGATAAGAGATGATAAGGACAGGAGTTCAGTCAGACAAGGAGGACTTTGGCAGCTTTGGGGTCAATTCTGTGTTTGTTATCTAAAGCAGGTAGGAACAGCAGTTATTATAATAGCACATAAGAGGTCAAGTTCAGGGAAAGCAAGAGAGAAGACCAGTTGATACTCTAGGTCCCTGTTTCTTGAAAACAGAGTCTGGAATCCAGAACTTTGGAGTTAAGATGAATGCCCAAGGTAAGAGACTTTAGAATACTATGTCAGTATTCTAAACCCAGGCAAAAAAATCTGGTCACAGAACCAGGGGCCTAGGACGCCAGCACTAAAAGGCAACTAAGTCAAGTGTTCATACGTTTCCTGCTTAGAGTTCAAACTTCTGAAGATTTTGGAAGGCCTGAGCCCAAAGTTTTATTTTTTATTCTATTCATATTTATTAGACACTTATTATGTATCAGGCACTGTATGAGCAGCAGAGACTATTACTGAGCTAGGCAGACATACTATCTCTTTTTAAAGGAGACACAAAATAAATCAGTAAATATAGAAATGGATAAATGACTCTGGAGGAAAATAAAGAGCATGATAAGTCTGAGAATGGGAGGAAGTTGTTTTAGATAGGATGGCCAGAGAAAACATCTCCAAAAAGTGATATTGGAGAGTGAGAGTGAAATTTGAGAATGAGCAGACATTTGAGGAACTGGAAGAAGAACCTAGTGGAATGGCCTGGAGGTTAAAAAATAAGAGGGCTCGGCAGACTGAAGGAACAAAAAGAAGTAGATTTGGAGGATAGTGAGCAAAGGAGAGAGTGGTGTGAGATGGGGGATAGAGAAGTTGGCAAGAGCTAGATGATACAGTTAGAAGAGAAAAGTTTTGGCTAGAATAAGGGATGGACCCAGTAGTCTAAGAACTGATTTGAGATAATACACTGTTTTTATAGTTGGAAACTGGAAGATAAATTATGAGGGACTGAAAATTCTGCCTAAGCAGCAGAGTTACATTGTGAGGAGTTTACTAAGGAACTTTCTTAAAGCAGAGATGGACATATGAGGCAGACCACTGGTACCAGGTCGTGGTGTTCAAGTGAGTTTCTGAAGAGCCTGGGGTTAAAAATCAACCTCAGGACAAAGCACTGCAGTCCAAAAGAGTGGTGGTAATAGCCAGAGAGTTTTTTCTTGGGATGATGAAACTGTTCTACAAAAGACAGTAGGGCAGGATGGTGAGTCACCCTGCGTAGGCTGGTGTGAGGCAGAGCATAATGTGGGTGAGCCTGAAAGGCACATGAATAGTAGGACGAAAAAAGCTCAGAAAACAACATGCTCTCCGTGCTTCTGCCATTTACTGGGAAAACATGTTCCAAGTAGCTGCTGGTGTCAGAATGAAGAGTCATGTGAAGCCAATCTGACCCAAACCTGACTGTAAGCAAGCTGAGCGGATCCGCAGAAAACTTGCAGACTTGTGAGCAAATCAAATGCTTTCTAATGTAGGTCACTGAGATTTGGGTTGGGTGTTACACAGCATTATCACAGTGGGAACCACATTAATAACTAGTTGGTCCAGCCAAACTAGAACACACATTGTCGGTAATCCAGTAATCCATAGTAATCTAGTGTTTCCACTAAATTAGCCTGCTATTCATCTATGCATTCATCACATATTTATCATAGATTTAATACGGAAAACAGAACACAATGACGACAACAACAACAATAAAACCCAGACTATGGTGTCTGCCTTCACAAAGAGCCTATTTCTAGTGAGGGAAGCTGACAAAAACAAGTCAATCCAAACCTAATCTAGTCACAAACTCTTATAATAGCACACATGTACTTCTGAGAGAGAATAATGGACGGGGGGAAGGACAGGAGATGACGACCTTGGTGGTGGCCAGGGTGGGGCTCTTCGTGGTGCCGGTGGAGCTGAGCAAGCACATCTTTCTCTCGCTCCAATGGTCTCAGATAACGGTTTCATTTTTTTCGTTTTGCTAAATTTATGTAGTGTCAACCCAACTGTATGCCTTTGCTCTAGGCTAACTAGCTGTCCGTGGTCTGCATTCTGTGTGTTCAGAGAGCTAGTGAGTTGTTTTGCAAGTTCGTAGAGAAAGGCTGAAAAAGGCTTCATGCTCCCTTTTCCGAAGGGAGCAATGACTTTCACTAGAACAACAAACTTAGGTCCTAGGCTGTGAATGAAATTGGATTTCTCTCAGGTGAGAGGTATTCTGTATATGGAAAGCAAAGAGAAAAATATGGTTTTAGCAATACTGTAGGGACTGTGGTCAGCACTGAGCTTATAAAGGCCTTTGTTTTCCATGTTTTCATTGGCCCCATGAGAAGCCTGGAGCAGCTCACACACCCATCTGTATCCATATTAGTGGGACTGCAAAGTGCTGACACAGAATTGCAGATCAGGGCCTGTGGCTTGCCAGGGTAAACTTGTGTAATGCACTGTACATCCCTCCTAACAACAGTGGTTCTTTTGTCACTTAAACAGAGGCTATTAGAACACGAATCATTAAAAAGAGCTTTAGAAAAACAGGCAACATTTTCCAATATTGTGGCTTTAGGCGATCCCCATAAAGTATCAGAAGCTCCGGAAGAAGTGAAGCATTTCATGAATAACTAGAAGTAGATTCAGAATCATAATTTGAATTGATTAGAAGCAAGTAATATTTTAAAATATAATTTCTTAATGTCAAAAGAAGCCTATTATTATGGAGAATTGGATGAATATTATCCAGAATATTTCTTTTTTGAATATATGTAAACAACAGAAAAGAATACTTTCAAATTTTAAACTGGTCTGGGAATATTTAGCTTACTGATAAAATACAAATTCAAAGAAGATGCTTTAGGATTCTTCTTATTTTTGATACATAAAGCAGTGCAATTGTAGGAATAAGTATGGGAAAAAGTCCTTATTCCACTATCCAGAGAAAGATCTGTTTAACATTTTAATGCCTGTTTCTGCTAACATTTTTCTCACAAATAAAGTACACGTAATTTTGCTTCATGCATTTTCTTTCACTTTTGTTATTCCTTAGGAAAGAGCACGGGTTGGCAAACTATGGGCCAAATCTGGTGCACTGTCTGTTTCAGTGGAACACAGACACTCTCATTAACTTTCAGAATTGTCTATGGCTGCTGTCACGCTATAGGGGCAGAATTGAGTATTTGCAACAGAGCCTATGGGGCCCACAAAGCCTAAAATATTTGCTCTCCAGCCCTTTCCAGAAACAGTTTACCAACTCCAAGGATAGACTATTAGAGTCATATGTGAACAACATTTTCAGGCTCTTGTAAACATATACGAAAAGTTTATGTATCCATGGACATTTTCCTCAGCATTTGTCTGAAGAGACTACTGTTTGGTTGTCTGTAACCTACTATATATATATTCAATATATTATATATGATCATATATAATTTTGGAATTTAATAGAATAGTATTGTATCTCTTTTATGCTTTAATTTTTATTTATTTGAGTAGCAGTGAGACAAAATATTGGGTTGGCCAGAAGTGCCTTTGGTTTTTAAGTAAAAATAAAGACACATTTTTCATTTTCACCAAGAATTTCATTGAACAATGTATTCACCCTTTTGTTCCACTACCTTCTGCCATTTTTCAGGCAACTTCATAATTCCATCTTCCCGAAACTTTTTATCTTTTTGAGCAAAGAACTGTTCCAGGTGCCTTTTACAGTCTTCCAGGGAATTGAAATTTTTTCCATTAAGAGAATTTTGTAAAGACCTAAATAAATGGAAATCCAAACATGCAATGTCTGGTGAATATGGCGGATGAATCAGAACTTCCCAGCCAAGCTGTAACAGCTTTTGCCTGGTCATCAAAGAAACATGAGGTCTTGAGTTATCCTGATGGAAGATTATACGTTTTCTGTCGACTAATTCTGGATGCTTTTCATCAAGTACTGCTTTCAGTGGTCTAACTGGGAGCAGTACTTGTTGGAATTAATCGTTTGGTTTTCCAGGAGCTCATAATAGAGGATTCCGTTCCAATCCCACCATATACACATCACCTTCTTTGGATGAAGACCGGCCTTTGGTGTGGTGGGTGGTGGCTCATTTCACTTGCCCCATGATCTCTTTCATTCCACATTTTTGTACAGTATCCACTTTTCATCGCCCATCACAATTTGTTTTTAAAAAGGGAACGTTTTCATTATGTTTAAGTAGAGGATCACATGGGGAAATACGGTCAGGAAGGTTTTTTTTGCTTAACTTATGTGGAACCCAAACATCAAAGTGATGAACATACCGAGCTGGTGCAAATGATTTTCAGTGCTTGATTTGGATATTCTGAGTATGTCGGCTATCTCCCGCGTGGTATAATGTTGATTGTTCTCAATTAATGTCTCTATTTGATCGCTATCAACTTCAACTGGTCTACCTGACCGTGGAGCATCGTCCAGTGAGAAATCTCCAGCACGAAACTTTGCAAACCACTTTTGACATGTTCGGTCAGTCATAGCACCTTCTTCATATGCTGCACAAATCTCTTTTAGCATTTCGGTTGTGTTTTTACCTTTCTTGAAATAATAAAGCATAACGTGCCGAAAATGTTGCTTTTTTCCTTCCATTTTCAATATTAAAATGCCTACACAAAAATTCACCAATTTTGATGTCTTTTTTTTTAAATGCACGCTGATATGACAGCTGTCACATACAATCTAACAAAATTGTTTTGAATGAAGTTAAAGACAACTAAGTGCTACTAGAGCCATCTTATGGGAAAAAACGAATGAACCTTTTGGCCAACCCAATAATTTCCCACTGTTTTTAAAGCACTTTTATTTCCTCTTTTCTCAATTGCCTTCTCATGGCTTTTGCCCATTTTGAAACAGAGGTATTCTTTAAAAAGTAAATCTGTAAGCCTCCATATCAGTTTAGAATATCAATCCTTGTTTATTGTTTTCACTTTGAATATGTTTTTTCAGGTTTTATCTTTTCCTTTGAGAGAACTATTTTGAAACTTGTAAGTTATTTAATCTACATAAAATTTGCTCTGTGAGTTCTTTCAAAGCTTCTGAGTTTTAAATTTCTCTAGTATATCATGTTTAGGAAGTATCTTATTTTTTTTAATAAAAATTATTATTTTAATGAAAAAGGATTTATACTTAAATTTATCAAATGCCTTTTCAGTATCTGCTGATTTTTTTAAATAGATGTTTTTGGGAACAGTTTTGGGCTTACAGAAAAATTGAGATGATAGTTCAAAGAGTTCCCATAAACCCCACACTCAGTTTCTCCAGTAATACTATCTTACATTAGAATTGTACATTTATTACAATTAACAAACAAATATTGGTACATTATTATTAACTAAAGTCTATATTTTATTTGCTTTCTTTAGCTTTTACCTAATATATTTTTTTCTGTTTCAGGATCTCATCTGGAATGACACATTACATTTAGTTGTCATGCATCTTTGGCTCTTCTTGGTTGTGACAAGACTTGTGACAAATCAAGACTTTCCTTGATTTTGATGACTTTGACAGTTTTTAAGGAGTACTGATTAGATATTTTATAGAATGCCCTTCTATTAAAATTAGCCTGGTGTTGTTTTTCAGGGTTGGGCTGAGGTTATGGAATTTGGGAGGAAGACCACAGAAATAAAGTACCATTTTCATCACATCATATCAAGGTTACATACTATCAAATGACATATCACTATTGATGTTGATCTTGATTACCTGGCTGGGGTCGTGTTTGTCAGGTTTGTTCACTGTCAAGCTACTCTTTTTTCCCCCTTTCCGTACTCTTTGGAAAGAAGTCACAATGTGCAGTCCACATTTAAGGAATGGGGGAAAAAAGTCAAATTCACAGAAACAGAAAAGTAGAAAAATAGTTGCCAGGGGTTGGGGGATGGGGACATAGAGAGAGACTGGTAAAAGGGTACAAACTTTCAGCTATAAGATGAGTAAGATTTGAGGCTCTAATGTAAAACATTGTGACTATGGTTGGTAGTACTAAATTGTATAACTGAAATTTGCTAAGAGAGTAGAACTTAAATGTTCTCACTAAAACCAGAAAATGATAAATACCTGAGGTGTTGGATGTATTAATTAACTAGATGGGGGGAATCCTTTCTCAGTGTATGTATATATCAAATCACCATGATGTACACTTTAAATATCTTTCAGTTTAAGATGTCAATTATACCTCAAAAAGGTGAAATTTTAAAAAAAATCTCAAAAGATTTAAAAATAATTAAAAAGGAATGTGGAGTTATTCTCCCCCTCCTTGAGGATGGAGTACTTACATAAATTGTTTGGAATTCTTCTGCATGGAAGACTTTACTTCCCCATTTATTTATTTATTCAATCATTTCTTTACATCAGTATGTACTTATGGCTATTTATTTTATACTTTGGTTATTTATTTTGTTGCTCAAATTGTTCCAGATTTGGCTACCGGGAGCTCTTTCAGTTGGGTCCTGTATCTCTTTGACATACTCCTCTCAATATAGGTGTTTTTTGATTAAAAAAAAAAACAAAAAACTTTCTTAATTTCTGGCACTACAAGAAGCTCCAGGCTTATCTTGCATATTTCCTACCTCAGCACTAGAATCAGCCATTTCTCCAAAGAGCCCTGATTCCTTTAATTAGTCTCCTTTTATTAGAAACCAAGATCTGGTCACTAGGCATGGTTCTACTAGGTGTAGTTGCTTCTAGGGCCTCTCAGCTGACAGAGCAAGGTAATGTGTGTGTGCCTACTAAGCTGTATTTTACACACCTATATAAATATTTCTATATCTAACCACCTGTATCAAAAGTAACCTAAACATAAGTTCATACTTAGGTTTCCAACTCTAATTCATTACCCTTTGTACATTTAGCTTCCTCTTGCTAATCTGTATGCTCCCACTCCAGCAGTGAGAAACCTTGCTCCCACCATCTCCTTATGCCACCATACATGTAGAGCAGTATCAGAATTGTTAACCTAGGATTCTTGTGGAAACAACTTTATCAACTAGAGTAGAGTGATTATGTGCAATACCTTTCACTTCAAGTCTTAGAGACTCCACTCATTCCAAAGTTATTTGGTCTGTCCACTGATTTTTAACTCTTACTCTGCTGCATTTTCTACAGATTTACTTCCTGTTCCTGGTTGTCAGTCATGAAATTGACACGGTGATAAAGACAGCAGGTGGTATAGGTGAGAGATTTTCAAATTTCTTGAGGTCATATAATATGTACGTGCATATACTTATAATAAAGCCTTAATCGAGCAGAAAAGCTGATATTAGATTGCAGATAACAAATGGTATGAAAAATGCTTATGTATAATGAATCCCACCAATATATGTAAAGAAGTTGTGGGCTTTATAATAAAATATTTCTCTTCCTTTAAATTTGTTGTTCTTAGCAAAATGAGTGCAACTTCTGTACCATTAACTTTCTGCTGCGGCTATTGCTTATATATTATATTGTAAAGATACATGTGGGATTTAGTCTCAGAAATTAGGTAATGCAAATGTCAAAACAAATATCACAGAAATCTCATGCTAAGTCATCTTATGAAATGCTCCACAGAATTCCAATCAACAGTTTGATTATCAGTGAAGTATCTGGCTTTCTTGAAGTAGTCCTCATATTAAAAATGTTAATAAGATTAACACAACATTGTAAATAAATTAAAGTTCAATAAAATTTTTAAAAATGTTAATAAGGAAAAGTGAGTGTATGTGATTCTGAGATAGCACATTTCGAAATCATCACCCCAAATTTCCTATCATCTCGTTTTGAAAGATAAAAATGCCACAAAGATAATAATTTAGAAAATGAAAGTGCAAAATCGTTTCAATTCCTCCTCTAGCCACCTCCTTGGATATAACCACAGTTAACACATGAGTTTATTTTTTTCTATCCATATACTATGATTGGTCTCATGATCCATTCATTTGCCTAAGTTTGAAACCACATTGATTCCATCAACAAACTCTATTCCCTACTAAATGACAGGTAATGGCTAAAAACTGATATAATAGTATCTTTGAGCAAATTATCAATGTGAATTTTTCTCAACTTTTCCCCACTGATTCATTATCTCAAATAGTTCATTAATTCTATCCTTTACCCATCCTCACTGACACTGCACAATCAGCTGTAGGTTAAGTCTCCAAAATGGTCTCCCATACTTCCCCATCCCATCCTCAGCCTAATGCATCCTCCTCAGTATCTCCAGTGTAATCTTCCTGCAATAAAAACATAATTGTGTCTCTCTTCTACTTAAAAGTCTTTGATATTTGCTATGTTTTACCAAATTCAGTCCAAATTCCTTGAGAAGCTCTTAAGGCTGTACCAGAGCCTTTGGGACCCTAACTCACATCTCAGTCTCACCTCTGATTCCAGCCTGGATGCAATGGTAATTCTGGATTTGACTCATCTCAACAGAATCTCATCTCAGATGAACATGATGTGTTTTTCACTTTTTGCTCTAGGACTTTTCCAATGCCACAGCTGGGAATGGGATCCTACTTGTTAAGCTCACACATGGAGCGCCCCAGTTTATGAAAGTTAACTCTGAGGGAAATCCTCAATCCTTGAGGGATGAAAACCTATCGGTAAAAGCTTTCCCCAGGTGTTCTAGCAGACAGTTCTGAGACATTCTGAGCTGGTGTTCCTTAGACACCAGAATTAAGCCAGAGTGTCTCAAAGCTGTGATATGAAAAGTGTACTTTTCTCTAGACTTTTTCCCCTTCCCCCATTATCTCTGGTCCCCCACTTGTGCTCTGGGATTATCTCCTTGACAGAAGCTTTGCTTTTTGGTAGAATCAAAGCTAAGACATATAGTACTAGACTCTCACTGGGGGTGAATTAGGATGAGAAGATGTCAGAAACTGAAGCTTTGGGCAATTTGAGATAGCTAAGGCTCTGGCAAGGTGTGGGTCAATCATCAGCATTCCTTGGTGTTCACACACCCACTGATGATAGTGAATGGCGATTTCAGCAACCATGGCCGGACAATAGCAAGATAGCCAACGGCTCAGCCTGCTCAAAGATGAAGGTCTGCATCATTCCACTAGGCTAGAAACCTAGACAATTATGTCTTATAACTTCAAGACCAGTTTCAGCAGTGAAGACTGCAGTTTACTGTATTAATCCTTATCTATTAAGTCACATGTAGAGATTGTGGCTGACCATCACCTTGAAGACTAGAGGCAGATGGGATTTATTACAGGGCATAGGTGTATCTGAGTGGTACAAAGCATATAGACTGTATGAATTTCTTCTGGATTCCTGACTCACATCCTCTTAGCCTTGTCTCTGATGTCAGTGCACATGTAGTGATAGTTTGGCTTACCTCATGCTGACATCTTTTTTCAAGTACTGGATGTTTTGCACTTTTGCCTTCAGGTTTTTCCAATGCCATAGTTGCCTCTGGGAAGCCCTCTGTTTGAGCAGGCATGTTCAGTCTGGAAGTATATAGGAATTTATTTACCCCAAAGTAAATCTCAATTAATGAGGGATATGAGCTATAGATAAAAATCATCAATCTTCAGGTAAACGATTCCAAAAGGTATTCTACATCCTCTTTAGAAGATGTCCAGGCAGGACTGAGGGCCAGTTGTCTGCAATAGTGATTTTAATAATGAATCTGTGTATTTGCTTGTCCACTATTCCTCACTCTTCCCAGTCCCTCACTCCTGCTCCCTATTTACAAGTTTTTGCCTGAGGCACTACCTTTGAGAAAACTCAAGCTAAAAAAAGGTCCTTAAACCCCATTATGGCTCTATCCACTACTTTCTACCCTATTTTATGCTGTTTCTCCTTGCTGCTTCCCTGTTATATGCCAAAGAAATAAATGGAGAAGTAAAAGGGAGGAACCATCAGCAAAGAATTGAATAGAATTTCTACAAGGACTTAAGCTGCCAATTGAGAGGGTCCACTGAGTAGTCTAGAAAATGGTTAAAAATAGATTGTTTGGAAGTTTTTCTACATGTCTGTTTTTATCTCTACATCTGGTATACAGCCGTCCTCCTGAGATTTTTCTTTATTATCTTCACGTGCTGAAACTTCTCCTTGGAAGGCTTTAAATTTTTCAGTTCTCTTTTAAATAAACTAAAGGAAGAAGAAAGAAAACAGTTTTTATATTTACCCATATTTAACATTTCTATTGCTATTCACTCTTTAACTATGAGTTTCCATCTGATATAATTTTCTTCAATGTGAATAACTTCTTTTAGGGCAGACTTACTGGGTAATAAATTTTCTTTATTCCCATTCATCTCAAAAAGTCCATTTTCAAAGGCTATTTTTACTGATTATATAATGCTGGTTTGATAGATTTTTTGTTTTTGCTTTTTAAAAAAATTTTCCATGCTTATATATGTTCTACTGTGTTTGTCTCCATTGTGTCTGACGAGAAGCCAGGCATTACTTGTAGCATTCTTCTTCTGTATGTAATATGTCCTTTTCACTTTAGGTGCTTTCAAGATTTTTCATTTATATTTGGATTTCAGTAGTTTGATTGTGATGTGCTTAGGTATAGTTTCCTTTATACTTATCCTGCTTAAGGCTCATTGAGCTTTTTGGATATGTAGGTTAATATATTAAACACATTTGTAAATTTTAGGCCATCATTTCTTCAAATATTTTCTCCCTCATTCTCTCTGTCCTCTCCATGGAGGACTTCAATTATATGGATGTACACCTCTTGATATTATTCCATAGTCATGAAGGCACTGTTCAATTATTTTTCAATGTTTTTTTCTTTTAGCAAATCGATCTTAAAGTTCTTTGCACTGCTCCCCACCCCCCGAAATCTATAATCTGTTTTTAAGTTCATTCAGGAATTTTTCACTCCAGATATTATACGTAGTAGTTCTAGAGTTTTCATTTTGTTCTTTTTTTAATAGCTTTTGTTTTCCTGTTGATACTCCACATCTGTTCACTCTTTACAGTCATAATTTCTCTTAAGTCTTTGAACATATTTATGATAGCTTCTGTAAAGTCCTTTTCTGCTAATTATGACACTGGGTCATTTCAGAGTTTGCTTTGTCTTGACTACTTTGTGTCTTGACTATAGGTCATATTTTCCTTTTTTCCTAGTTCCTAGTGTTTTTAAATTACATACAAAGCATTGAAGATAATTTGTTGTAGAGATTTTGGGGTCTGTTACAAAGGTCGACAAGAATGTTGATCTTGTTGTGGAAGCACGGCATCAGCTGAAATCAGTTGTTCAGCCTTTCAACAGTTGCTCTCTGCTGGGCTATTTGGAGTCTCCTCCATGTGTGCACAGTTAAGTGGTTAGCCAAGGATTTGAAAAGAGTTTATATGGAGATTCTGGAGCTTTCTCTGTGGTTTCCCCCTTTCAGGGCTTTCTCTTCAATATCCAATCACTTTGGCATCCCTGAATTCCTTCTCTGACTCCTCAAGTCAGAAAGCCACCCTGCACCACATGGAGTAAGAAATGTCCTCTGAAGAAAAGCTTTATAAAGCTCACCCAATGCAATTGCCTTCATTCAAGGGTTGAACCACTTCCATCTTGGACTCCTTTTGGCTGTTCTCAAGTATCTTCATGTAATTGTTGTTTTTTATACTGCTTCAAAGTTCATAATTGTTATCTGTGGGACGGTTAATACAGGTATTCAGCTATATCTAGAACTAGACTCTACTATTATAAAGCTCTTACCTTGTCACGTATTTCTTTAAAAAAACTTCAGTGGCTCTTCCTTGTCTGTAGAATAAAAACAGATTCATTAGACTGTTAGTCTAACAAACGCACGCTATTTAAAAAATTTTCCCCACAGCAGACCCCATATTCCAGCCAAACTGAACTGGTTTTCAAACATTCTGGTTCACTATGCTCCTTTACTCATACAATTCTTTAGAATAGCATTTCTCCTATATTTGCATGTCCAAATCCTGACTGTGTTTCAATATCTAACTCAAATGTCAACTCCTCCATGAAAGCTATCCTTACCTCTCCAGTTTGAAGTGACCTCATTTTCCACCAAACTGTCTTTTTATAGTTCATTCTTTCATTCATTTAATAAGTCACTCAGGTGTCAGAAGTCACAATGAGCACACAGGTTTAAAAGATGGATAAAACATAGTCCCTATCCAGGAGAAATCTCTGTTCCTATAGTGGCAAAGAAAGTCAAGTCAACAGGAAGGTGATAAGTGCTGCATGCAGAAGTTGCTGTGGGAAGCTTTGCAGTGCATCACAAAGCAGAGCTGAGAAACAGTATCTTAATAACTGGTGCACCTGCTTTGTGTGTGTGTGTGTGTGTGTGTGTGTGTGTGTGTGTGTGTGTTTTCTTCTGGTTGCACCGTGTGGCACGTGGAACTTCCCCGACCAGGGATCGAACCCGTGTCCCTTGCAGTGGAAGCGTGGAGTCCTAACCACTGGACTGCCAGGGAATTCCCTTGTGGGAAGCTTTGAAGAGGGAAGGCCAACTCAGTCTAGGCTATTAGGGACAGCTCCTTGAGTCAAGTAATCCTAGACCTAACTCTTGAACAATGAATTATCTAGATTAGATACATGGACCAGGAGAGGAGAAACATTCCTGAAAGAGAAAACTACAAATTTGCAGGCAGAGAAGTAGGCATGAATATTGTATGCTTAGGGAAATGCAAATTATTTATATAACTTGCAAAATGTGCATTATGCATGAGTGGAAAAAATATGGAGTCATCCTTTTTTCTTCTTTTTTTTCATCCTCCACCTCAAATCCCTCTGAAAGTACATTATCTTCTCTTTAATTCCCATGTTACCATCTTAGTCCAAATCACCATCAACTTTCAATGGACATCTGAAATACCCTAGTAACTGGTTTTCCTGCTTCTATTCTTGTGCCCTTAAACATCAGTTTTCAATCCATTGCCTAAGTGACCTTTGGAACATGTAAACAAGATGATGTTGCTCCCCTGCACATAATCATTCAATAGCTGCCCACTGCACTGAAAACAGAGCCCAAACACCTTGCCATGACCTCCTCGACCTCCTTGACGTATCACAAGCTATGGGCACTACCTACTACTCTGACCTCATTTTTACACTTTTCTCTGCCTTAACGTGCTTCAGAAGTACTTGGCCTTTTCCTCAATTCTCAAACTCTTCAAGAGTCCCTCTACCAGAGGACCTTGACATTTGCTATTCCCCCTGCCTAGAATGTTCCCCTCCTAATCTTTACAGTTGGCTCCTTCTTGTCTTTAAATTCTTAGGAAAAATATCATCCCCTCAGAGGGGCCTTCACCTCCTCAGTCACATCCTTGCTTTAAATTGTTCAGATCACTTGTGATTATCTCAAATTATTTTATTTGGTTATTTAATATCTCTCTGCCAGCAGACAACATGCTTTTTACAAGCAGGGATGTACCGTATATTCTTCAACCTGCTCTGTGTCCTGGGAGGCTGACTTCTAATAGCTGTATCAGCTGGGCTCTCCTGCCCTCCAGCTTCCAATTGAGTTCATTTAAGCAGAGATCAGAGGGCAGGAGGAAAGGCTTAGTGGTAGCTGTGTTTTTCTACCAAAGGTCATAGCTTTTCAGGCAGTCCTCTCCTACAGCTCTTGGATTCATCACTATTTCCTCTCTCTGATGATTTAGGCCTATAGGTGATACATTTTGGCTACTTGGCTTCTCTTCTTAGCTGTTGCTAGACTCAGGATGCTTGTTTCCCCTAACGCTGTCCACATCCTTTACAAATAGACCCTTCATTAAACTCTTTAATTATCTGTTTCAAGTATGCCATCTATTTCTTTCTGGGACCTTGAATTTTGTTCTCTAAGGTATTGCTAGTATCTAGCACAGAGTCTGGTACAGGTAATGATCAACACCTGTTTGTTGCATGGATGAATGATTGGACTCTTGTTCTGAAATCAGAATCTATTAAGCTGTAAGCTCCCTTAATATTTTAAAACGAGGATTCTATTTTTAAAACTTCTTGAAGAACTAAACTTCTTGAGAGCATAGTCTGTGTTTCATTTTAAATCTAAGCCTAAGATGGGCATCTTTTTTTTTTTTTTTTAAATATTTTTCTACTTCTTATACTTTATTTTAAAATTTCATTTGTTTTTTTATTATTTTTATTTTTTGGCTGCGTTGGGTCTTTGTTGCTGCGTGAGGGCTTTCTCTAGTTGCTGCGAGCTGGGGCTACTCTTCGTTGTGGTGCGTGGCTTCTCTTGTTGCGGAGCACGGGCTCTAGGCACGTGGGCTTCAGTAGTTGTGGCATGCGAGCTCAGTAGCTGTGGCTTGCGGGCTCTAGAGCACAGGCTCAGTAGTTGTTGTGCACGGGCTTAGGTGCTCTGCGGCATGTGGGATCTTCCCGGACCAGGGCTCGAACCCGTGTCTCCTGAATTGGCAGGCGGACTCTTAATCACTGCGCCACTAGGGAAGTCCCAATATTTTTTTCTTTAAAGAAGTAATTGTATGTTTGGTTTTTGGAAATACAACGCATTGTTTTTTGTTTTTTGTTTTTTTAAATTTAATAGCTACTCTTTTTATTTATTTATTCATTTATTTATTTTTAGCTGTGTTACGTCTTCGTTTTCGTGCGAGGGCTTTCTCTAGTTGCGGCAAGCGGGGGCCACTCTTCACTCTTCATCGCGGTGCGCGGGCCTCTCACTAACGCGGCCCCTCCCCACAGGCTCCAGACACGCAGGCTCAGCAGTTGTGGCTCACGGGCCCAGTTGCTCCGCGGCATGTGGGATCTTCCCAGACCAGGGCTCGAACCCGTGTCCCCTGCATTAGCAGGCAGACTCTCAACCACTGCGCCACCAGGGAAGCCCCCATTGTTTTTAATATATGCTATTTCCTGGAATATAAATCATGGAATATACCATAAACAACATCTACTTTTACAGATGAAGAAACTGAGGACCAGACCTGAAGAGTGATTGTTCAAGGATACTATGGTACTGCAACCAGTTTTTCCTTTCAGGTTTTTGTTCTCTTGATGATATTAGATTGTTTCATCAAATATTAAGTGAATCCTCAAGTCAGACTTATCCCAGATCACCTGACCCTTATTAACCATCTTTTTTTTTTCAGCTGCACAAACTTGCCCTTTCATTCTGGTAACCAAAGCTCTTATAATTCAGAAAAGATTTGGGCACTACCTTGCCACTGAGTTCAGTCTTTCACCAAACATCCTTCTACAGAGGCCCAGTTAAACTCTGGATAGTACTAAGTATTCTCTCCTAGGTGCTCTGGCCTAGATGGTGAAAGCTGTGGCAATTTACCCACAGCTCCTGCTCCTTCAGATCACTTGCCAGGTGACTCCCCCATCCTGCCTTCTGCAGGGTCAGCCCTCCCCTGATGTCCAGCTCTCTCAGTTGACCCTATAAGTTTATATAGATATATATGGTATAGGTAGATGCAGGAATAATCCACATAGGATCTTCTTCATTCTAATTAATTGGCTATGTGTATTATTATGACCCGCTTGTGGGCAAGGACTGAATGTTAAATGCTTTGACTCATTAGAACCTAGCAGAGTGCTTCAATTCTTAGTAATCATTTAATTCTATTGAATGAAGAAGGAAATTCTTCAAATCATGAACTTTAAACCAACATCATTAAAGTTGTAATGATAAGCTAGCTCATTCTAGGCATGTTCTGGATTGTGAAACTAAAGGAGTAATTTAAAAACTTGGAATAAATACAATAAAATTACACATTATGGTTACAATGATGTATGTATATCTACATAGGGGCAAGAACAAAAAAATAAAATAGGCAGTTTTAGTGTAGTAAAGTTAATGAATAATTTTCATTTCTTTTGCTTTTTTTAAAAAATTATTTTTAAAGGCTTTGTGAAGTGAATACAAGGTTGGAGGAAGAAAACTTGGAAGAAAATGATAGGTGAGTAACGACAATGATAAAGAGCTGTGATAAAGAGAGTTAGAAATCAAGTGGTTTCTGGTTACAGAATTTCAGAAGAGCCTTGTGTGAGGAGGTTGATCTATGAAGGATGATGACCATCTCCGTTAGGGACCAGACAGGAGGCAACAGGCTTAGGTTACAGCATGAGGGATTTAGATAAGAGAAAAGGAAAAATTTTCAGACAGTGAGATTGGATAGACACTGGAATGTGTAACTGGGGAAGCTTGTGGAATTTCCTTCTCTAGAGGTTTTTTAAAAATAGAACAGCATCTCATCTGCTCAAAGGATGGACTCTATTTGACCTTTCAGAGTATCCACTGAACCCAGAAGGTACACACACCTTAGAGAAGAAAGTAGGCTTGAATGATCCTAGGTAGCTTGTGAAATAAAAATGAGGTGAATAAATTTCATGTTTAATTTGATCTGTATATATCATATATGTAAATTATGATGGTTATAGTTCTTCCCTTTCCTTTCAGTTGAATATTTTCATTTTTAAGGCCTGGAGTTTAGGGTTTAAGTAAAAATATTGCAGGGAGGGAAGAAGGAAACTATCTTACTTTAGAGCCTATTTTTATAGGGACATAGGTAAGGAGAAAAAAACATTTTGGATAGTTTGATTTTGATTTCACTTCCTAGTCTAAATAAATTTTTTAAAAAACATTGACCTTTCTGGTGGCTTTAATATTTTTTAGGGTAAAAATTTTAAAAATTAACTTAGATCTGTATGTTTCTTTAAGTGTTTTTGGCAGAACTGGTATTCCAAACTGGAAGAGGTTCTCTGTATTTAATTTCCTCTCCGGAAGTTTACCTTCAGAAGTCCAAGTGTGAGGTCAAGCCTTGGGTTGCCGGAAATGGTAATGTCCTTTACTGTCTGAGCACCCAGACAGCACTTAATGAAACATCCTACTTTGTGGACATTGGTAAGGATTAAAATGCTTTAACTATTTCCTCTTATTTTGTAATTTGTGATTTCTATATGCAGTCTTGTAAGACTCAAATAAAATTATATGTAAGAGCTGTGTTCTCTGTATCCAGCTATAACTGCAGATTTCCAGTTATAGGTGACATCCCTCTTTTCCTTCCTAAAACCAAAACGTATTACGGGTCAAAAGGGATGTAAATTGTATTCATTATCTACCTCAAGCAAAAACAATTCCAGGGTATTCTAAACTTGATTTCTTTCTAACTCTGTTTTGTTGACCTGAGGGCATTTACAGGTTAAAGCAGTGAATCATAATTTCTCATATTCGTAGAGCTCTTCATATTTGTCAAAGTGCTTACTCAGCTAATATCTAATTTGATCTTAATAAGAACCTCATGAATGTCATGATCTTATAGATGAGAAGATGGAATCTCAATAAGGAGATGTAACTTGCCCAAGATCACAAAACTTGCAAATGCAGAGTCAAAATACTTCTGATTTCAACATCTGTGTCTCTTCCACTGTATCAGGCTATGCTGTCTGTGAAAAATCTTTGCTTTCCTGGTGTTTTATTTTTTTCACCATTGATGAGATCTTTGCCTCTGATTCATTCTGAACCAAAATTATACTGAGACCATTACACTAATGTTATTATTACCAAATAGAAAATTGTGCTATCATTCTTGTGGAATAAAACACCAAAGGTTTAAAAAATTTTTGCCATTCCACATATTAAGTCATGTAAATTCTGATAGGACACTCCATATGGAGATTACAACCTATTCTAATTCATACTAGCTATTGATTATTAAGCAGCATTTTGTTTTTATTACAAAACTTACTTTAAGTATTGAGTCAGTCTCTGACAATGTTGAACACAACTTCTACATCCCCAGCTCTCTGTCCTGGGTGTCTTTAGGGTACAGTGGCTTTATTTCCTTCTCTAACATTTCGGAAGTTTGTTTAATACTGACTCAGAGGAAGCATTCTAGCTGAGTCCTCACATGGTCTTGTTTACAGCTCCAGAGTGCACATAATAGATAAGCTACTGATTTCCACAAGACCCCCCGCACTTCCTGGGTGTGTGGGTGTGTGTGCTTGCGCCTGTGAATTAAGATTGTGCAATCTCCCTGCTTAGCTGCATCAAGTTGCAAAGTCATTTCACATCTCTTAAACATTTCTCTAGCAAGCCTAATTTCATAACCCCAAAACCATTGTATTCCATAGGAGGTGTGTTGGTAACTAGTAATTAACACTGAAAAGCCCATGAGTTTATAACAAGATCAAACCTGATATTGAGGCAAGGAGTAGAGAAATTTGCCTAAGGAAATATTGTGAAATAAAGCTGCAAATGGCCATAGATGAACACTGTTCCATCTGCAGGATTTCTTTCCTTGATCATAATTATAACTGCCACTTGTCTAGTTACATGGCAAGAACTTTGTTAGGTCAGCATCATCTTATTTGATTCTAATGGTAGCCCTGAAAGATAAATATGGCTAAAGGAATTTTGTAGAAGACAACCAGATAATTCAAATAATGTGTTCTGTGTTGCCCTGATCTCTCTTTGGTTCCTTTTTGATGTTACTCTGCACGAAATTTAATTGTAGGTTACATAAGGTATAGTAGAATTTATTAGAAGAACTGCCTCTGTATATTAAGGGGGTTTGGGCTAAAGGTGTTTGGAGGATGATGATAGTGGGCTGAGGATGGCTCCATTAAACTCTTGAATATTTCAGGGAAAGTGGATCTAAGGCAGAAATGTCACATAGACCTCAGATCATTCTTACCTGGAGATAGAGAATGTGTGCATGAATGTGTATGTAATCTGTCTTGGGCATAGTACTGAAATGATTAAATCCATCATGAACAAGAACTGAACATTAAAAATCCAGAAGCAGATTTTCTTTAACCAACTCTTTGCATCAAAACCGAGCAACATTATCTCAAGATTGTGCTTACCAAATTTAGGCATTCTTTGTAACTCAGTTTTTAAAAGCCATCATAATTTCTTCCCTTTGTTTTCTCTTTCCAGCTGCTGCTGCTTCTGAATTATGAGGCTTGCCATGCATCACTTCTGCAGTGGATAGCTTTATTTTTGCAAAGTGTATGGAATGAAGTTTGCGGGGATGTAGACTGCAGGCACTGAAAGACCTAAATGAATGTGTAAGAATGACCACAAGGCACCAGACGTGGGTGTATTTATCCGTTTGTCTCATTACTAAGAGGTTTTAGTTCCAAAAAATATCCGGAAGGATTTAGTTTTGGGGAAGTGGGGAGGGAGAAGGAGTGGAATAAGATTTTTGAATTTTTAAACAATTTATTTGAGCTCCCTATTGATATATTCTATTTTCTTTGCATCAGAATCAGAATTTCTTAAGGGACACTTAAAGATTTTCACACCAGTGTCCACAGGCATTGGAAAGTTGATTTTGAAATTTATTTAGTGTGTTAATAAAAAGGCATTTTCTTTCAAAGGAAACTGGAAATTGCAAAGTTTAAACATTAGTTATTAAAACAGCAATTAAGACTTTTTGTGGCCAAGAAATACACTTGTCTTGGTGGCACATGCTTTGCTCCACTTTCAAGCTAATTGTGTTTATGTAGTTCTAGCTGATGTTCTACTTGTCAAAGAGGTCATGTAGTTTCATTGATAGAGGATATATGATAGAGGATATATACTCTCTTTGCAGAGCCAGAATAGGACAGTGGTGAAGCTATTCAGTTCTGGAGTCAGACTGCTTGGGTTAAAATCCAAGCTCTGTCTCTATCAAATTTTGTGACCTTGGCAAGTTAGTTAACCTCTCTGTGCCTCTGTTTATTTATTTGTAAAACAGGGACAATAATAATATGACCTATCTTGTGGGGTTATTTTGAAGATTAAAATGAAAGAATCATGACAAGCACTTGACACGTAGTAAGAGATCAATATACGTAATTCTTCAAAATTTACATGTAGTCATATTCACCTCTTTCTGGTGTACAGTTCTATGAGTTTTAATACATGCATAGATTATTATAATCACTAACACACCAACACAATAGGATACAGACTAATTTCATCACTCCAAAGAATTCCCTTACGCTGTCTCTTTCTGGTCAGACACTAGTGCCACTCCCCTCCCTCCCCCAGATCCTAGCCCCTGGCTACCACTGATGTGTTTTCTGTCCCTATGGTTTTGCCCTTTTTCAGAATGTCATATAAATGGGATCATACTGTATGTGATCCCATACAGTATGGGATCCCTTTTGAGACTGACACCTTTTACTTAGCATAATGCCTTTGTGGTACAACCTGATTTATATAGAATCTTATCTGAAGAGCTGACTTCATGGAAAAGGGATTGGGTGGGAGTTTTTTTTTAAGGATCATTAAAGGGAAGAAAAGCTCAGATTAATATTATCCAAAAGGAGAGTTTGTCTTAGCATGAGAAAGGAAATTTTCAGAGTTATCAAAATATCTAAATAGGATGCATCTTCAAGAGGAAGTTATTTCCCTGTCATTAAGGGTCTAGAGACATAAGCTGAAAAGCCACTTGGAAGGCAAGGTGTAGAAAGATATGAGTCAAATATAAATTAACTGAGAGAAAAGTGTGTTTGTGTATGGAGGCTTGGAGGGGGGCAAGGTGTTGGAAGGTCACAAATAATCCCAAATAATCTGTAAACGTAGTCATATTAGCTCTGTATCATGTGTGCAAATTAACTATTGTTGAATGCAGAGGGGACTTGGGCCCTAATCACTTCCATGGCTGTATAACTGGACAGGCTAGCCAGCTGCTATTATAAAATAGAGGAGTAGCCTTAACCAGAATTGGTAGAGAGAGCACAGTGGGGTGGGGAGATAGCAAGATTGAAGGAAGGGAAGGAGTTGTGGTGGAGGCTGAGCAGACAAAGCTGCAACTGGCGGGGCTGGAGTTGTAGGTCAATGCACTGCATATGTGGTCCCAGGGGCAGCAATTATCATCATATTCTACAACTATCATGTGTCTTCTCCTAATTTACACACACAGACACACATATTTATGCACACACATGTGAATGTATGTTTTTAACTTGATCTATCTTTATTTTGCAAATCAGGTAACTTGCTCCCAGAAAATGGAAAGTCTACCATATCAGCTACGTTTTTCTGCAAATCAGGTAACTTGCGCCTAGAAAATGGAAAGTCTACCATATCAGCTAAGATTTTCTGGGCATACACTAGGGCAATTTATATGCTATTTAATTTAATCCTTGAGTCAATAGCCTGTGGGAGAAATTACTTTTTCCATTTGATAGATGAGGAGATTGAGGTTCTGAGAGGTGAAGTGACTGTACCCAGAGAAACAGAGATAGTGAATAAAGGCAGAGCCAGATTTTGTTGTGTCTGTTTATCTTTAAGGTTTGGCCTTTGCCTTTGCTGGGCTTTTGCCTTTACTCTGCTTTCACATGATGATGAAAATGGTTGGATTTGGAGACTTTCTATTTGAAAATCCATGACCCAATTTTAAATATGAGGGAACAAAATATCTTATATTATAAAGTGTATTCTATAATGATACTTTCTCTTTGTATGTTTGTTGTTATTATTATTAGTGGTGACGATACCTTACAACCACAGTTACCAACTGAACTTAGCAAGAAGTTTAGGAAAGGAACACTAAGCTGTGGAAAAATCTTATAATCGGAAGACCTAAGTTAAAATTTCAGTTCTGTTCTTTATAGCTGCCTGATCTCTCTAAGCTTTGTGTTTGTTGGTGAATTTAAAGTGATAATACCAACTTCCCAGGGTTACTGTATGATTTAAATGAGAAAATGTATGGGTAAATGCTTAGCTATGCTTATCACATGGTAAGCATTTAATAGGAGTTTGAGAAATTAGATGAAAATATAATTAAGAAGGACTTTTAATTTCAAGACGTAAGCATAAGAATATAGGATATGGGAGGTTGATTCAAGATGGCGGAGTAGAAGGGTGTGCGCTCACTCCCTCTTACAAGAGCACCGGAACCACAACTAACTGCTGAACAATCATTGAAAGGAAGACACTGGAACTCACCAAAAAAGATACCCCACATCCAAAGACAAAGGAGAAGCTGCAACAAGACGATATTCAAGAACATGGAAGATATGCTGCCTTCTACATAATTTGCAATCGAAGACAGAAAAAAAAAGACATAAGCCTTGTGGCTGACAGGGTCTTGGTGCTCCAGCCGGGTGTCAGGCCTGTGCCTCTAAGGTGGGAGAGCCGAGTTCAGGACATTGGTACACCAGAGACATCCCGGCTCCACATAATATCAAACGGCGAAAGCTCTCCCAGAGATCTCCATCTCAAAACTAAGACCCAGCTCCACTCAACAACCAGCAAGCTACAGTGCTGGACACCCTATGCCAAACAACTACCAAGACAGGAACACAACCCCACCGATTAGCAGAGAGGCTGCCTAAAATCATAATAAGGTCACAGACAACCCAAAACACACCAATGGATGCTGTCCTTCCCGCCAGAAAGACAAGATCCAGCCTCATCCTCCAGAACACAGGCACCAGTCCCCTCCACCAGGAAGCCTACACAAGCCACTGAACCAACCTTAGCCACTGGGGGCAGACACCAAGAACAATGGGAACTATGAAACTGCAGCCTACGAAAAGGAGACCTCAAACACAGTAAGTTAAGCAAAATGAGAAGACAGAGAAATACACAGCAGATGAAGGAGCAAGGTAAAAACCCACCAAACCAAACAAATGAAGAGGAAATAGGCAGTCTACTTGAAAACAAATTCAGAACAATGATAGTAAAGATGATCCAAACTCTTGGAAAGAGAATGGAGAAAATACAAGAAACGCTTAACAAGGACCTAGAAGAACTAAAGCGCAAACAAACAATGATGAACAACACAATAAATGAAATTTAAAATTCTCTAGAAGGAATCAATAGCAGAATAACTGAGGTAGAAGAACGGATAAGTGACCTGGAAGATAAAATAGTGGAAATAACTACCACAGAGGAGAATAAAGAAAAAAGAATGAAAAGAACTGACGACAGTCTTAGAGACCTCTGGGACAACATTAAATGCACCAATATTCGAATTATAGGGGTCCCAGAAGAAGAAGAGAAAAAGAAAGGGACTGAGAAAATATTTGAAGAGATTATAGTTGAAAACTTCCCTAATATGGGAAAGGAAATAGTCAATCAAGTCCAGGAAGCACAGAGAGTCCCATACAGGATAAATCCAAGAAGAAATATGCCAAGACACATATTAATTGAACTATCAAAAATTAAATACAAAGAAAAAATATTAAAAGCAGCAAGAGAAAAACAACAAATAACATACAAGGGAATCCCCATAAGGTTAACAGCTGATCTTTCAGCAGAAACTCTGCAAGCCACAAGGGAGTGGCAGGACATATTTAAGTGATGAAAGGGAAAAGCCTACAACCAAGATTACTCTCCCCAGCAAGGATCACATTAAGATTTGATGGAGAAATTAAAACCTTTACAGACAAGCAAAAGCTGAGAGAATTCAGCACCACCAAACCAGCTTTACAACAAATGCTAAAGGAACTTCTCTAGGCAGGAAACACAAGAGAAGGAAAACACCTACAATAACAAACCCAAAACAATTAAGAAAATGGTAATAGGAACATACATATCGATAATTACCTTAAATGTAAATGGATTAAAAGCTCCCACTAAAAGACATAGACTGGCTGAATGGATACAAAAACAAGACCTGTATATATGCTGTCTACAAGAGATCCACTTCAGACCTAGGGACACATACAGACTGAAAGTGAGGGGATGGAAAAAGATATTCCATGCGAATGAAAATCAAAAGAAAGCTGGAGTAGCAATTCTCATATCAGAAAAAATAGACTTTAAAATAAAGACTATTACAAGAGACAATGAAGGACACTACGTAATGATCAAGGGATCAATCCAAGAAGAAGTATAACAATTGTAAATATTTATGCACTGAACATAGGAGCACCTCAATACATAAGGCAAATGCTAACAGCCATAAAAGGGGAAATTGACAGTAACACAATCATAGTAGGGGACTTTAACACCCCACTTTCACCAATGGACAGATCATCCAAAATGAAAATAAATAAGGAAACACAAGCTTTAAATGATACATTAAACAAGATGGACGTCATTGATATTTATAGGACATTACACCCAAAAACAACAGAATACACTTTCTTCTCAAGTGCTCATGGAACATTCTCCAGGATAGATCATATCTTGGGTCACAAATCAAGCCTTGGTAAATTTAAGAAAATTGAAAGAGTATCAAGTATCTTTTCCGACCACAAGGCTATAAGACTAGATATCAATTATAGGAAAAAATCTGTAAAAAATACAAACACATGGAGGCTAAACAATACAATACTTAATAACCAAGAGAGCACTGAAGAAATCAAAGGGGAAATCAAAAAATACCTAGAAACAAATGACAATGAAAACATGATGACCCAAAACCTATGGGATGCAGCAAAAGCAGTTCTAAGAGGGAAGATTATAGCAATACAATCCTACCTCAAGAAACAAGAAACATCTCAAATAAACAACCTAACCTTACACCTAAAGCAATTAGAGAAAGAAGAACAAAAAACTCCCAAAGTTAGCAGAAGGAAAGAAATCATAAAGATCAGATCAGAAATATATGAAAAAGAAATGAAGGAAACAATAGCAAAGATCAATAAAACTAAAATCTGGTTCTTTGAGACGATAAACTTAACTGATAAACCATTAGCCAGACTCATCAAGAAAAAGAGGGAGAGGACTCAAATCAACAGAATTAGAAATGAAAAAGCAGAAGTAACAACTGACACTGCAGAAATACAAAGGATCGTGAGAGATTACTACAAGCAACTATATGCCAATAAAATGGACAACCTTGAAGAAATGGACGAATTCTTAGAAATGCACAACCTTCCGAGACTGAACCAGGAAGAAATAGAAAATATAAACAGACCAATCACAAGCACTGAAATTGAGACTGTGATTAAAAATCTTCCAACAAACAAAAGCCCAGGACCAGATGGTTTCACAGGCAAATTCTATCAAACATTTAGAGAAGAGCTAACACCTATCCTTCTCAAACTCTTCCAAAATATAACAGAGGGAGGAGCACTCCCAAACTCATTCTATGAGGCCACCATCACCCTGATACCAAAACCAGACAAAGATGTCACAAAGAAAGAAAACTACAGGCCAATATCACTGATGAACATAGATGCAAAAATCCTCAACAAAATACTAGCAAACAGAATCCAACAGCACATTAAAAGGATCATACACCATGATCAAACGGGGTTTATCCCAGGAATGCAAGGATTCTTCAATATATGCAAATCAGTCAATGTGATACACCATATTAACAAACTGAAGGAGAAAAACCATATGATCATCTCAATAGATGCAGAGAAAGCTTTCGACAAAATTCAACACCCATGTATGATAAAAACCCTCCAGAAAGTAGGCATAGAGGGAACTTACCTCAACATAATAAAGGCCATATATGACAAACCCACAGCCAACATTGTTCTCAATAGTGAAAAACTGAAACCATTTCCACTAAGATCAGGAACAAGACAAGGTTGCCCACTCTCACCACTATTATTCAACATAGTTTTGGAAGTTTTAGTCATGGCAATCAGAGAAGAAAAAGAGATAAAAGGAATCCAAATGGGAAAAGAAGAAGTAAAGCTATCACTGTTTGCAGATGACATGACACTATTCATAGGGAATCCTAAAGATGCTACCGGAAAACTACTAGAGCTAATCAATGAATTTGGTACAGTAGCAGGATACAAAATTAATGCACATTAATTTGCATTCCTGTACACTGATGATGAAAAATCTGAAAGAGAAATTAAGGAAACACTCCCATTTACCATTGCAACAAAAAGAATAAAATACCTAGGAATAAACCTACCTGGGGAGACAAAAGACCTGTATGCAGAAAACTATAAGACACTGATGAAAGAAACTAAAGATGATACAAACAAATGGAGAGATATACCATGTTCTTGGATTGGAAGAACTAACATTATGAAAATGACTATACTCCCTAAAGCAATCTACAGATTCAATGCAATCCTTATCAAACTACCAATGGCATTTTTCACAGACCTAGAACCAAAAATTTCACAATTTGTATGGAAACACAAAAGACCCTGAAGAGCCAAAGCAATCTTGAGAAAGAAAAATGGAGCTGGATGAATCAGGCTCCTGGACTTCAGACTATACTACAAAGCTACAGTAATCAAGAGAGTATGGTACTGGCACAAAAACAGAAATATAGATCAATGGAACAGGATAGAAAGCCCAGAGATAAACCCACACACATATGATCACCTTATTTTTGATAAAGGAGGCAAGAATATACAATGGAGAAAAGACAGGCTCTTCAATAAGTGGTGCTGGGAAAACTGGACAGCTACATGTAAAAGAATGAAGTTAGAACACTCCCTAACACCATACACAAAAATAAACTCAAAATGGATTAAAGACCTAAATGTAAGGCCAGACACTATCAAACTCTTAGAGGAAAACATAGGCAGAACACTCTATGACATAAATCATAGCAAGATCCTTTTTGACCCACCTCCTAGAGAAATGGAAATAAAAACAAAAATGAACAAATGGGACCTAATGAAACTTGAAACCTTTTGCACAGCAAAGGAAACCATAAACAAGATGAAAAGACAACCCTCAGAATGGGAGAACATATTTGCAATGAAGCAACTGACAAAGGATTAATCTCCAAAATTTACAAGCAGCTCATGCAGCTCAATATCAAAAAAACAAAGAACCCAATCCAAAAATGGGCAGAAGACCTAAGTAGACATTTCTCCAAAGAAGATATACAGATTGCCAACAAACACATGAAAGAATGCTCAACATCATTAATCATTAGAGAAATGCAAACCAAAACTACAATGAGATATCATCTCACACCGGTCAGAATGGCCATCATCACAATATCTACAAACAATAAAGGCTGGAGAGGGTGTGGAGAAAAGGGAACCCTCTTGCACTGTTGGTGGGAATGTAAATTGATACAGCCACTATGGAGAACAGTATGGAGGTTCCTTAAAAAACTAAAAATAGAACTACCATACGACCCAGCAATCCCACTACTGGGCATATACCCTGAGAAAACCATAATTCAGAAAGAGTCACGTACCACAATGTTCATTGCAGCTCTATTTACAATAGCCAGGACATGGAAGCAACCTAAGTGTCCATCGACAGATGACTGGATAAAGAAGATGGCACATATATACAATGGAATATTACTCAGCCATAAAAAGAAATGAAATTGAGTTATCTGTAGTGAGGTGGATGGACCTAGAGTCTGTCATACAGAGTGAAGTAAGTAAGAAAAAGAAAAACAAATATCGTATGCTAACACATATTTACGGAATCTGAAAAAAAAAAAAAAGGTTCTGAAGAACCTAGGGCAGAATAGGAATGAAGACACAGACGTAGAGAATGGACTTGAGGACATGGGGAGGGGGAAGGGTAAGCTGGGACGAAGTGAGAGAGTGGCATGGACTTATATATACTACCAAATGTAAAATGGATAGTGAGTGGGAAGCAGCTGCATAGCACAGGGAGATCAGCTCAGTACTTTGTGACCACCTAGAGGGGTGGGATAGGGATGGTGGGAGGGAGACACAAGAGGGAGGAGATATGGGGATATATGTATATGTATAGCTGATTCACTTTGTTATAAAGCAGAAACTAACACACCATTGTAAAGCAATTATACTCCAATAAAGATGATTAAAAGAAAGAATAAAGAATATGGTTTTATTTAGTTGGACTGTAGTCAATTTGGGGCTCTGGTCTATGCTTGGAGATTTTAGAGTAGAATACACATGACTATTTTGTTTATATTCAACTAAATCTTACGCATGTAAGTATGAATCTAGTTAGATCAACAAGGCATACACTGAATGAATTAAAGTATGGGATGGTATATAGATATCCAAGATAGTTCACACCTAAAGATATATAACCTTTACACCATTATTCTCTCCTTTTAATTGCATTCATATTGAGACTAATAAATCTCTCTGGAGATTTCATTACTAAAAGTGAAAAAAGCCAAGCTGGGCTGAGAAGTTATTTGTACCTGCTTTAGTTTAGTACATATTATTTTCACTTGAACCTCTTCTCTCTGATTTGAGAGAAATGCAAATATGAGCAGTCAAGAAATCTATGTTCCACTAGAATTCAACCGTCATAAAATTTGCTGGCTGTGGCTGCATTAGGCTGCATTATTCCATTTTAAGACTGGCATTTTTCACCTTTTTAGTAGCACTTTTTCTGCTATTTATTTGAAATTCAGTTCTACTCACCAAGGATATTTATTGAAAGCTTGCTCTTACTCGTGTTCCACATGCTGGAACTTGTTGACACAAGGGAGGAAGCCAGGCACACCAAGTGAGGACAGAAGTTTGGGAAGCCAGCTAGGAATCCGCCCCTGGCTGGGCAGAAGAGAAGAGAAGGCAGCGTGGGTAAAACTAAGGATTGATGATTATGAGAGCAGGGCTGTCAGCTGTACATAGCCGCAAAGTTGTTAACGCAGCAGGAGGGAGGGCAAGCGCTCCAAATTACTGATGGAAGCCTGGCTGCTTCCCCAAGCCCCAGCTGTTTCATCCCTCCTTGCTGCACTGAGGCACGGGTTGCGCGCTCCTCCATCTTTTTAAAGGCACAGATCACAGCTTCCGATACCAGAGAAGAGAGTTTACACAGAGCTCACTTGTTTAAAGTATTTTTAAGGATCACTTAAAGCACAATATCTGTGCCCTATTTGTTCACAACTGCAGTGGGGATTTTTTTTTCTCTTCTACTTAGAATTCCTCATTATGCAGGTGAAGCCAAGTTGGTAGTTGCCAAAGAGGCACAAAGTAATGAAGTTAGATTTTAGTCTATCCCATACTTCAGTCAAATTGACCATACAGAATTGAAATTAATTGCAAAATGTTTAATTCCATTAATGATGCAGAGCTCCCAAAAGCTAAGCAAAAGCTTTTGTGTGTGTGTGTGTTTTTAAACTCACCAGCTGGCAAGTTATATAATTTCCATCTGTATTAAAAGTGGACAGCTTGGGCTTCCCTGGTGGCGCAGTGGTTGGGAGTCCGCCTGCCAATGCAGGGGACACGGGTTCGTGCCCCGGTCCGGGAGGATCCCACATGCCGCGGAGCGGCTGGGCCCGTGAGCCACGGCTACTGAGCCTGCGCGTCTGGAGCCTGTGCTCCGCAACGGGAGAGGCCGCGGCGGTAAGAGGCCTGCGCACCGCGATGAAGAGTGGCCCCCGCTCGCCGCAACTGGAGAAAGCCCTTGCACGGAAACGAAGACCCAACACAGCAAAAATAATAAATAATAAAAGTGGACATCTTTACTGCAGAAATTACTGAAAAAGACATGTCAAATATCTTCAGCAACTTCCCAATGAAATCATTGTTACTTTTTTTTTAAAAAACAGTATTCTGGGCATTATCAACAAATAATTTAAAAAACACACTGTTTTTTATATTTTACAAGAATATCTCACCTACATGATATAGATGTTATTATGTTCATTTTGCAGCAGAGGAGACAGGATCAGAGAAGTTAAGGGCTTCGTCCAAGAACACACAACCAGTAGATAAATAAAACCAGATTCTGAATCTCTGTACACTGACTCCAGAGTCTTTGCTCTCTTTTCTAGAGCACATAGACTTTGTGTAGATGCTAATAAAATGCTGGATGATATAGATGATACACTATATCTGATAAAAATTTACTGTCCCCATTATAATAATCTCTTGCCTTCTCCTTGTTTGTCTCATTTCCTATCCTAGTTTGTTTAACAAGTCTCTTCACTAGGTACAAAATCATAATAATATGGTACAGGCACAAAATTCAACAGTAAGAGGGAGCCGTGTTATCAAGAAAGCCAGGAACATACAAGAGTACTATATGAAGAGATTTATTACGTGTCAGGGTATACTAAACCTGAAAAAAGAATTTTTTAATGAAAAAAAGAAATGATTGGCTTATTATTTGGGAAATAATAAAGATCCCAATTGACCCCATAAGCCATACACCAAGGTGAAATCTAGATAAATTAAAAAGAAAAAGAAAAAGCAAAGTCATTAAAAAAAACTATAAGAAAATGAATCTACCTCATCTTAGGAGAGGAGAAGAATTTTTAAGCATAAAGACAGTGAAAGAAAGCACAGACAAAAGTCTATAGATGTGATTACATAAAAATTTACTTCTGAAAATTCAAAACATAAACAAAATAAAAATCAAATAAATGAGAAATATTTGGCAGCAGATTAAGAAGAGCTGCTATTTTTCATATTAAAAAAAAGCCCTTATAAATCAAAGACAAAAATCACTGACTGCAATAAAAAAAATGAACAAAGGATATAACCAGACAATTCAGTGAAGAAGAAATATGAGTGAAAAATTTTAATTAAAAGATTTCAACCCATTTCTTAAGAAAACCATTAACTAAAACAAGATACCCCTTATCTATCAAAATAGAATGAATGTTTCAAAATATATATTCAATTTTGGTGATGGTCTGGTGAGATGGACGCATACATATTGGTGGGGTTAATAAACTGGTGCAGACTTTCTGCAGAGCCCTTAAATTTTTTTTTTCTAAGAACCTCAAAGAAGTTCATGCCTTTGACCTCATAATTCTCTTTCTAGGAATATAGTCTGTGGTTTTAGTAAAAATGTCAAACAAAGATACACACACACACAGATTTTTACTTCAATATTTTAGGAAAATTTTTATTACGGAAAATGTTATACCAATATAAAAGTAGAGAAAATATTACAACGAATCTCTATGTACCATTATCCAGCTTCAACAATTAGTAATATTTTCCTAGTCTTGTTTCATCTGTTTCTGCTCTCTCTGTCTCTGTCCCTGTCTCTTTCTCTTTCTCTTTCTCCAGGAGTATTTTAAAGCAAATCCAAGGCATCTTATTTGCTCTGTAAATACTTCAGTATGATAAAAGCTTTAAGAAGTATCCAAAGGCTGTTATTAAGTGTAAGAGAATTGAATGGATTTATGTTCAAATTTCTTCATTGTCTCAAGAATGTTTTTCTCATAATTGTTTTGTTCACATTAGAATCCAAAAGAGGTCTGCACAATACATATGTTGATATTATGTCTTTCAAGTTTCTTCTAATGTATAACAGTTCCCCCCTTCTTCTTTCCCCTTTATTTATTTGAGAAATAAACTAGGTCATCTGTCCTGTAGAATGTCCCACGTTCTCGATTTAGCTGATGTTTGCTTCATGGTTTCATTCATTTTTTTTTCTAGCCCTCTTATTTCCTGTAAACTTGTACTTAGG
This sequence comes from Eschrichtius robustus, assembly GCF_028021215.1. Taxonomy (NCBI): domain Eukaryota; kingdom Metazoa; phylum Chordata; class Mammalia; order Artiodactyla; family Eschrichtiidae; genus Eschrichtius; species Eschrichtius robustus. Next base: position 71,209,905 of record NC_090833.1, read on the forward strand.
GTGAGGCTGATTAGAGTCAGGCTCATTTTTATTTTTTGGCAAGAGTACTGTATGTGTGGTGTTTTGTACTTCCTGCTGTATCATGCGCAAAATTTCTGGTTGCCCCACTTTTACTGATGCTAAGATCAATTTGTAGTTTCTGGTGAGCCTTTTAATCAAGTTCTCTTTTGACTTTTTACATAATTGCTAGTTATAACATTCATTAATGATAATTGCCTACATTATTTATTTCATTAGATTTTTTTAAATTGACATATAGTTGATTTACAATATTAGTTTCAGGTAGAGAGCATAGTAATTCAGTATTTTACAGATTATATGCTATTAAAAATTAATACAAGATAATGGCTATAATTCCCTGCTATACAATATATTCTTGTTGCTCATCTATTTTATATATAGTAGTTTGTGTCTTAATCCCATACCACTAGTTTGTCCCTCCCCCTTCCCTCTCCCCTTTGGTAACCACTAGTTTGTTTTGTAAAGATACATGCACCCCAATGTTCTTTAAAATTTACAAAATGGTATTTTTCTAATTCTGCTAATTCTTTTGCATTAATTAAACTGGAAATTTTCTATAAAGAAAAACCTTTCCTCTTCAACAATTTGGTTACCCTAAAATAATTCACGCAGGAAAGGCATGATACGTGCTTGATTCTTTCCCTTATTTATCAATTTTCAGAGTAATGTGTTAATGCTCTTGCTACCTCCATTCATTGATTTATAATGGTGCAATCTGGAAGCAACATAAATGTCCAGTGGTAGAAGATACCCTGTGGTATATTTGTGCTATAAATATTGTGCAGCCTTTAAAAGAATGTTTAATAACATAGAAAAATATTTCAGATAAAATATTAAGTGAAAAAAGACACAGAAATGTGCATATGGTGTGATCCAAATATTATCTACAATACACGCATTGTAAAGTCCTGTCTCAGCCTCAGACATGATTACCATAGGACAGTGAGTTTTAGGGTCTTTAAATTTCTATATTTATTTTCCATAGACCTTCCTATGAAACACATTACTTTTATCATTAAAAGAAAATGTAAATTTATTTAAAGGAAACGTCTCTGGATAAGTCATACTCAAAGAGAACTGTGGATGGTGATCTTAGCTCCAGCTTTGACTTCTATTGTAACTTTGGATCTTCTCTCCTACATCTAAATGAGTCTTTATGGTGCTAACCAAACAATTGTAGAGATTCTAAATGTGCTCAATTCTGTAGACTTGGAGACTTCTTTTTCTATTAAACATAACACTCTCTGTTGACTCACATAATAAGTAGAATGAGGTCTATTAAACTGTCATGCTCAACTCAACTTGATCAGTTCAGAAGACAGCCAAACTAAATTTCCTGTTTTTGTTTCTTTCACATGGGGTGTGTGTGTGTGTGTGTGTGTGTGTGTGTGTGTGTTTTATCAACTGGTCCATTAGTCCATATCAGATGAACAAATGGACCACAATCTCAAGATTGCATTCCTTGTCAAGGCCTGTTTAACATACAAAATTTGTTTGTTGCTTAGTTTCAAGATGAGTGAAAGGGAACAAACACACTAGCTTTGATTTTGACAAGTTCTCAATGATCTCCAAGAAAGTATTTGATTCTACAGGGACCTCCCTGAGGCCTAGGTCCTACCTCTGTAAAATGGGGATCAGATGGTTTGACTCACAGGGTTGTTTCCAGCACAATGTATGTAAAACTCTTGGCACAATCCTCAGCGATTAGCAGGTCTTCAACAATGCTAGTTTGCTCTTCTCTCTTCCCAAAGAGAAAGGGAAGCAGTCTTTTCCCTTTTTACTATATTCTAATATTAGGAGTAGATTCGGGGGTCAGGCTATCTAGATTCAAGTCCAGCTCCACTCTTGGCTTTGGGCAAGTGATATAAATGAAAGTTTTGTGCCTCAGTTTACTTATCTGAAAATATGGAAAATAATAGTTCCTATTTATAGGCTGCTGTGCATATCAAATGAGTTAGTAAATGCAGAGTGCTTAGAACTTTTTCTTCACAGACTGGGAACTATATGGTGTAAACTATTATCTTTATTATCTGCCTAAAGGAATGGAATTTCCAAGCCCACAGTTCAAGGCATTTCCCCCTTGGATGATGCGTGAGATACACTGACCACTTCTTACTTTTTACTTCTCTTTTTCTAGGTCTTATATAGTTCTTCTTCCTTCTGTTGATATATTTAATACAGCCGCACAATCCAGATTTTACTTAATTAGGTCAAGGTTTCCTCCTGTGATTATAATTGATTAGAATTATGTGAGGTTTATCCCCTTTTCCTTGTCCCTTTTCCTCATCGTTGTTGTGATGGTAGTGGTGGTGGTGGTCACTGTCCTGGTGTGTGTGTGTGTGTGTGTGTGTGTGTCTGTGTGTTGTGGCCCTGAGGTATTGTGGTACAACCACCCTGATGGATTTTTATGTAGCTGCAACTTTCCACACATTCATTTTAGGACTAATCTTTTGTTGGGAAATTTCTACAGATTTTTGCTTTGTTATGGGACATTTTATTAGTATCTGTCTCAGAGGGTAAACATTGTACTATGCTTGGTGAGGGGTGGGAATGGAATAACCTAAGTTCTTCCAAACGTGTTGACAACAGAGGATTATTAGACAGGTTTAGGACAGGGTGTTATATAACTCAGACACAGGGAACAACCACATGGCCAAATTATTCAGGAATAGGATGACCTAAGCAGAGCACAGGGAGCACTAGATCCCAAATGGGAACATTATTCTCAGATTACAGGGACTGTATCAGGAAACATTTTCCATTCAAACTGAAGAATGTAACAATAGATCTAAAGTAGATGTACTATACCCTCTGTGGCAGTAACCTAAGAGATAATTTTTAAATGTGTTGCTAATGAGACCAAGATGTCTTTTCTATTTATTTATAGGTACCAGGGTGTTTTTCAAATAGCATCAAAGTGATCAGGGTGTGTACCCTAGGAAAACAGGACAGTAAGTATTGCATCACACCTACGGGAATGTCGTACTGTAGAAACAGATCGTGTTATGGAAAGGGAGTTTGGAGAAATGAGCACCAATGGCTAAAACCTTCTCACTAGGCAGCCAGCAGTTCTCAGCACAGAAAGTAATCTGATCTGGCACGTAGGCCCCAGTTGTCTGGGCAGAAATATCAGGTAAGGAATAGAACAATTCACTTAGATACTCTTCTGAAACTATTAAGAGCGTTTATTCCCAGCTGTTTTAATTCTGTGTTCACAAGGGAACAGACTGGGGCATCCTCTTTTCCACTGACTGTTCAAGCCCAAGAGTAGGAAGTGATTTGTGTAAATGCTTGATGCCAGTAACCTTGTTAGATGAACCTTTTGTCTGGGGCAGAAAACACAGGGCCTTGTGGGGGTTGGGAAGCCATTTGTGGGTTTTAAACAAGGAAGTGAGAGAAAATGTGGTGCTATTTATAGATTTATAAAGTATGAAATCAGAAAAATTCCTCTACTTTAGCTATTTAAATTAAAAAGAGTCACTTGTTTTCCATTCATTAAAACTTTGGAAACACACCAAGATAGTATATTAGTCGGGGTTCTCCAGAGAAGCAGACCAATAGGATATATGTAAATAATATATATTTCATATTAGGATTTTATATATATATATATATATATATATATAAAATTTATATATTTAAATTTATATCTATTTAATTAAATATTTATATATTTAAATTTATATATATTTATATATGAATAGATTGGCTCTTATGGTTGTGAGGGGCAAGCCAGCAGGCTGGAAACTGAGATGAGAGTTGATGTTACATCTTTGAGTCTGAATTCCACAGAGTAGCAGTCTGGAGATTCAGGCAGGGTTTCTATGTTGCTGCCTTAGGAGAAGTCCTTTCTGTGCAGGAAACCTCAGTCCTTGCTCTTAAGGCCCTCAGCTGATTGGATGAAACTCACTCACATTAGGAGGGTAATCTGCTTTACTCAAGGTCTACTGATTAAACGTTAATCACACCTAAAAAGCAGCTTCACAGCAACATTTAGACCGGTGTTTGGCCAAAAAGCTGGGCCAGGTTGACACATAAAATTAACCATTGAAGATAGTAAAGACTTACAATGTTACCCTTAGTTTAGAGGTGAATTTATTAGCCCAGCAAAGTCAGTTGGCCATTTTGCTTTAGGCCTGCAATCAGTAAGAGAGAGGAACACTCTCCTTATCTGCTTCACACTTGGAAGGGGAGGCATAAGGTAGCAGGAGCATTTTATAGCCCCCTAGAAATCCAAGGTGATAAGTACCACTATTTGAACACTTCCCTTTTTGTCCTAATATCACACAATCCTTTTATTGACAACTTTGTGATAAGGGCTAATGCCCTTTAGCTTCATTATTGACATTGTGGAAACCTAATTGATGTTTTGTTAATTAACTGGAATTTTCCACCTTAAAATGAATGTCTCTACTTCTAATGAACAATATTTTCTTCTTAGGAGGAAATATTTACAAAATCCCAATGATTATGTTTGCAGAAGATGAAAAAGGATATTGGGATGGGTTCTGGAAGGTTTTTTAATGATTTTGTTTGATGACATTAAAGGGAGAGTTTCCTTCCTACTTTCTTGGTTTAAAAGTCTTTCCCTGTACATTTTGGAGCCATGGTGAAAAATACACCAACAACAGAGAAACATAGATATAGTCCCAAGCTCATTACATATCATCTACAGTTGACCAAAAACTTCTAGTTTCTTAGAAAAATCCACTCATTACTTAGTTACATAAAATTTAAAGGTCACTTTGTGATTAATTATTTGAAATAAAAATAGTCATAACAATTTCTAATAATCTTCCATAAATTTTCTTTTAAACTCTGACTCTAAAACTTATTTACATCAGGTTTTAACAAAACAAATATCACCAAGGGTGTTATCACTTGCTAGTGTCCAATGCTAATAAACATGAGTTTGAGTCCCATGTGAGCCATGGGGGTTTTAAGGCCCAGGTTTTAGAATACATCCCAAGGTTTTAGACGGTATCTCTGAGCCTTTGAAATATATCTTAAGGGAACCTGGCAAGAGGAATGGGTAAATCGATATACACACATGCTCCTGTGAGAAAACATTTCCGAGTTGCAGGTTGTTGGAGTGTGGTATTGGATAAATTATGTTATTGCCCTGTCAGGGATGGACGTGAAGGGCCAGGATCTTTCTGTCTGCATCTTATCTGTTTTTTAAATGAGATTTTGACTTTTTTAAAAAAACCAGCTAGCCAGGAATAAAGTTAACGCTGCGCATATCAAAGTAGACAATAAAGGTTGTTACTATTGTTTACTAGAATTTTAAGATCTTTTCCCCTCCCTCACCTACATTACTCACAAATTCTAAAGGCTGAAAACTGAACTTTAACTAATTTGATTCATCATCTAATCCTGACTTTTATATGCAGGATTCATGTAAATGAATATTCTTCCTTTGTTAATGAGACCTAACCCATAATGGTCCCATTACAACACTATTGTGCGGTGAAATGGAAACTTCTTGTGAGTCTAAGATTTGCAGGAGAACCCCCTATGTGACAAGTACTGAGGACAAATATTCAAAGCAATCCCTTACCCACAAGGAGTTCATAATGTCACGGGGGACTGAGATAAAGGAACACTTGTAAAGCATTTTGATCAATGGTATAAAAGAGGTTTGCCCAGAACTGTGTTTCCTCCTACACCTTTTCTCCCATCACCCACATATAATTTGTCATGGACCCTGTTGTTTTTGCCAACTCAGCCTTCCTTACTCCTTCTCTTACAGGAACCCAGCTTTCCCTGGTGAATCATGCCTCCCAATTATGACCTGTCATTTGAGGTATACAAAACTGTCATGCAAGGTGACTGGACTCTTTTAACCAAGGGGGCAAGTAGTAACACAAGATAGGTTAACTGACACTGTCTCTTAGGATTTTGAATCTTAGAGAGTGTCTTAAGGAAAGAAAATGGTTGGAGGCTTCATTCCCATGGTCATGTCCTGAAGAGATTATCCAACCTGCCTCGATGACAGGTCCTGCCTTCCCTGCCTTCTTTATCCTGCAAGAAGTTAGTTATCAAGTTTCCTTTGATTTTGTGAGCTACTTCATCCCATATCTTGCCAATAAACTCCTTCGAAATTGTGGTTTATGTTGTTTAAAACCAAAGAATTCCTGATATGGTATCATTTAATATGAACAGCTTTCTCTGGCCCTCGTTATTCTGCCCATACCTTTATCCTTTCCTCATATAAATTTCACTCTCTTTTCTGTCATTCTCTACATTTTCCTCTAGGGCATAGTGATTGCCATTTGAGGGAGATTCTTGGCCCAGTTGAGGCAGACCTGGATTTTCCCTTATTACATTAATCACAGTGGGTAGGAATTTGAAGAGCTATCATTTATTGAGAATCTACTGTACATATGTTACCTCATTTAATTATTACAGCAAGCCTATGTAATAGGTACTATAGTTCCTTATATTGATAGTTAAAGAAGCAGAGTTCAGACAAGGTAAGGAACTGGTCCAAGGTTACACAGCAGGAATATATCAGAGTTCCAGTTTGAACCCACATCTACCTGACTTCAAAACTCAGTCTTTCCTTGAGGCTTCTCTGCTACCCTCCTCTAAGACCACAACTTTGATAACTTGCACACATTACTTTAGCTTTGTGAATCTTGGTTTCCTTATCTATAAAATAGGAATATAAATACTGCGTTCCATAGTTGTGATTACTAAATGGGATAATGCACAAAAAGCCTTTAGCTTTTATAAGTGGTCAAAAAATGTGAGTGCTTTGTAGTTCAATTTCCAAATTTGATAGGTAAATCTGGATCTTGGAGACTATGGGAATTCAAAATCTCAGTTGAATCTGTCATTTCCAATTGTCCCTTAACGAACTTCTCACCAGGGTGTAGCTGTGGAAAAATTTTGAATTCTACTCTCTCCTTTTTTCTCTATCCTCACACCTTTCCAAACTCCTGGAAGAAATGCTAACAAACAATGAAACGCCTTATAGTATGACATCAATGGCAAGGACCGTTCATGAATTCAAACTCTGAGAAGTGGGCTGTAGTCTTCTACACATTTTCCTCTAAGATTACATATTTGCCTATTTGTGTTTCACATTTGTCAGTTTAATAAATATATTTTTTGATATAATACTTTAGAATACATCTAAATTTGTATGTCTAAGGTTTTGTAATTTTAGAGGTAATTTTTAGTTTTGCAGTTGAAAATAACAGCTCCTTTACCTCACAGTGTTGCTGTGAGGATTAAATAAAATAATACATGACAATTGGTGTGCCTAGAACAGAGTAAGTAGTCAAGAATTGTTAGCTATGATTATTTTGACACATTTACATTTCCAGTATTTTGAACATAATTGATGCCTAGCAAATGTTTACTGAATTGAACAGAGTCATTAGGCCACAAGGAGAACACACTTCATGGAAGAGTGAGTAGCTGAAAAGTATCTTAAGTTACACAATGTTTGAATGCAAACTGGGGGAAAAAAATAAAATTCAAATTAAACTTTTAAAAAAAATCTGATCAACTTTTCTAGTGTGATATTTGGTTATGGCAATGTTAGAAATTATTGACTCAAATGAAACTTTTGGTTTTAGCTTCAGGTTTAAGTTTTACTCATTTTCCTTATTACCACGAAGCAATATCTGAACTTAGTGGGTAAGAGGAAAGTCATACTTTTGAAATGCACTAAATTCTAAAGGTGCTTCATTGTCCCCACAACTGTAAATGAAGCCCATATCCTTTCCTTCTGCCCAAGGTGATGGTAAAAACACCGCAGAAAATACATATTATCAGCATTTATTTTATAAGTCTTTGTCAAAGTGGCGTTATTGTGAGAATCACTTGTTTAGAGCTGGTAGATGAGATATCACAACTCTGTAGCCTTGGGAGCATTAGATACCCATGTTGATCTCTATTGGGTTGTGGTTAGAGTGGCTGGGGGAGGGGCCTGAAAGTAGGGAGGCTAGAAAGACTCAGGGTGGTGGTGGTGTAGGATTTATTGGAACGAGGTGAAGGCAGAGGGGAATAACTGAAAGCATGATAAATCAAGGTCTGTTGGGGGAAATTGAAAGTACAAACAGTAGGGAGGGAATTTATAAATGTCAAGGCCTATGGAGGTACAGGGAAGGATGGAGAAGGCTGGGTCATAGAGTCAAGACTTCAGAGCTGAGTAAGAATCACAAGGATGTGGAAAAATCAAACAAGGCTGATGGCCTCAAATCCCATTGTATTTGCAGATCATGCATGGCAAGTCCGCCACTAAAACAGACTAACTAGCTTAAGACTGACTCCAGGACAGGGCAGACTACTAACCGAAACAAGGCTTGCCATATGTAAGCAGAAATCTCATTATCACTTTGGAAGTGATGAGAGATTTTCCTGAGCAAGAGGTTTCATCTTTTATAATAATATATTTCTATGCTGCCTCCCGTCTCAAATCTATGGTGGAAGAAAAGACAAAAATTGAAATAACACAAGAGAAGTATCATTCCATTCCATCTTAACGGTTCTCTCAAACTTCGTCCCCAACTCTGGCAACAAGAAACATATTACAGGAAACAGCATGGTAGGAGCAGTTTTCGGATGGTACTTTTTTGCATACTGACATTGACTGTTGTACAAATGAATTTTTATTTCTATCTATAACTGATGGGAATATCGACTTACTTAATAAAGAATATAACTTTCAAAATAAATCTATAAAAATTTAATAAATACATATGTTTATATTACATAAAATATGCTTTTAACATCTAAATGTTATATACTTTGAAAATATATAATATAAAATATATACATACATTTATATATTTATATGTAAAAGTCTAAAAATATGAGAAGCAGCATTAAGATTTATTGAGATTTAAAAAATGATTTTCACCATGGTTCTTGACCCACTTCTAGTACTCATGTACCAGAGTACTAATAACACGTACTGTTACTAAAAAGGAAAATAATGTGTGAGGGGTCCAAAGGAAGGGAGATAACTAAAAAGCTAGAGATATTTTACATTTTAAGAAGATAAACAGTACTGAGAAAAAACTCTGCTGCCTTAGAAGGTGTCATTCTGTATGATTTCTCTAGGACAGTGTTTTTCTCTCTGTAAAATATATTTATTAGTAGCTGCTAAAACCATTCCACTGACATTTAAAAAAATTTTTATTGTGAAAAATCTAAAGCATGCACAAAAGAAGAGAAAAAGTAGAATAAATTCTCATGAACCTATTATCCAGCTTCAAGAATTATCAATATTTTTCCAATCTTGTTTCATTTAGACACTCACTTTTTTGGGGGGAGGGGTGAGAGTATTTAAGCCAATTCCAGACATTGTCTTATTTCATCCATAAATATTCATTATGAATTGCTAATTGAAAGAGTATGTTTCATGTACCAACCATGTCATTATCCCAACTTACAAAATTAACAATAATTTTTAATATTCAATCCATATTCAAATTTACTTCTCTCATATATTTTTAAACAACATATCTCACTTACTATAATTAAGCAAAAATGTGAGAAATTATTGGAAAATATAAAAGACTTTTGAAGAAACATGTATACTAATGATAATATTTTGATAATGATAATGATGATGGTGATGAGGACAGAGTTGTGATCTATTATAGTAAAAATAATTATTGTCTCTGGGATTAAGTTGCAAAATGTTTAGTTTTAATTGCATATTGTTTTAGAAGGTCAATTTAAAAGTTCTGCTTTTTAATTTTTATAAAATTTATTTAATTCGATTTCTTCAAATAGGATTACTATTTTAGGAAATAGTGTTCCTAAATAGTATTCAAGAAATAGTGTTCAAGAGTATGAATGTTTGTAAGGTTTTTAGAATCTGTTACCCAGTTATCCCCCAGAAATTGTTTTCCAATTCAACTTCCAGAAAATGAGTACTTATTTTAATATAACTTCATTAGTATAAAAAATTAACATGTGGGCTTCCCTGGTGGCGCAGTGGTTGAGAATCTGCCTGCCAACGCAGGGGACACGGGTTCAAGCCCTGGTCTGGGAAGATCTCACATGCCGCGTAGCAACTAGGCCCGTGAGCCACAACTACTGAGCCTGCGCGTCTGGAGCCTGTGCTCCGCAACAAGAGAGGCCGTGATAGTGAGAGGCCCGCGCACCGCGATGAAGAGTGGCCCCCACTTGCCGCAACTAGAGAAAGCCCTCGCACAGAAACGGAGACCCAGCGCAGCCAAAAATAAATAAATAAATAAATAAAATTAAAAAAAAAAAAATTAACATGTAACTTTTAAAATAAAATGTCTGAAATATTGCATCTTCCCTTTAACTTTTTGTGAGAATGAATTATTTTTCAATGTTTTTTTTGAAAATTCTTTTTCAAATGTTTTTATCTATAATTGTAATTCTTTGCCTATCATGATGTTGGACCAACTTTCTATTTCAGGGTTCATCTTACTGATTTGTAAAAACTTTGTCTATAGTAAAAATATAACCTTTTTGTGTACCTTATGTTGTTAAATATTTTTGTTTTTTTCTTCTAATTTCATCTGTTTTTTCCAGCGAAGTTTTACACTTTTCCAGTCAAGCTTATCAATATTTTTCATTGTTGTTCCTTTCAAAGATTTTACTTAGGAAGTCCTTCCCATTTTTAGATAATAAATATATACTTAAATTTGCTTTGTTTTGATTTATGATTTTTAAAAATGTTTAATTCCTTATGCCTTCTGAATTAATTTTAGGAGTATGGTGTAACGGGAGGCACTGACAGGACTTGTTTCATCTCTATAGCATATAAAAAATAACTTTTCCTTTCTTTACTGATTTTCTGATAGAAACTTTATCACATACTAACTTTTATGTCCACTTTGGCACATAATGGTGCATTGATTTACAAGTGAATGGGCTGTCTAGTACTATCTTTCCCTAGCAAACTGTGAGAAGACCCTTTTGTAGTCCTATTTTGTATCTCTTACGTTGTTTTGAACACGGTAGTCAATAAAAATTTGTTGTATGAAATAAACGATTAATGAGTCATTAATATACCTGAGAAAGTATTAACTCTAAGATAAACGAATGTTTGTTATGACTGGTTTAAATATTTAACTTTTGGAAAAAAGAGCACTGGGCCTGACAGGTTCTTTAACTGACCCCTCCAGTTGATGATTCTTTCATGTAACTTAACTAATGCAGACACAGTCACTTCCCAAATTAGAACATCCCATTAGCTCATGGTCCCTAGGATTAGGATTAACATTCGGATCCAAGGCATTTGAAATCATTCTTCCGAAACAACTGTGAGGCAGTCGAGCTGTTATTTCTCAAACCCTAGTAATGTACAGACACTTTTTACAAAACACCTTTGAACATTGTACTGCATCTTGTCAATCCAGCAGGATTTCCATATACACCAGCCAGTTCTGGGACATCTCAGCAACATTCTCCCAAGCATTTATTTGCTTCTGAGGACACACACACACACGCACACACAGATCCTAACTCCACTATAAACTCCATCCCCTCAGAGACCAGATCTTCCGTTGCTTTTGCAACCTCCTGCAGTACCGCATTCACTCTACAGATGCTTGCTCCACGAATGAGCCCTCACCTTGCTGCGCTCCTCCCATCCGAGCCACGGAGCGGATCTCGGGCCTAGAGGCCACCTCTGCATCTCCTGGAGGCCGCGGAGTCCCGCGGCGTCGCCGGTCTCTGCCGCTCGGTGGTTGCGTGTCTACGCCAAGCTCGGGCCGGGGCTCGCCGGCCTCAGTTAGGGGCTGAACGCCCCGCCAAGGGCTGGGCCCCGGGCGCGGGGCGCGGGGATGGACCCCTTCCCTGACTTCCTCCCCTTTCTCGTCCTTTCCTGGCCTCCCCTTTGCAGCATAGTAATAATGGATTGAGAAAGTTTTTTAATTTCGTTACTTCATTAAGTAAACGTCTTTGCTTCTTACTGAGCGACCCTGGTGTCTGGCCTTCAGTTCCCTTTAAGTAAAACAAGGGGACCTAAATAGATGGGGGTTTTCAAACTGTGATTGAGTTCCTAGGAATGAAAAGGTGCCTCAGGGGCCGCTGTTTAAAAACAATCTAAACAAACAAAACCAAAATATAACAACAGAACACTTCTCTCCTCCACCCTCCCCTCAAAAAACTAACCTCAAAAAACCCAACAACAAAAAACCCCTTGTAAAATCGCTGAGGCAGATAACCCTCCACTGTTCTTTCAACGCTAACATGCTATGCTTTAAATTTTTTTCATTTTCTTTACAACACATAATTTTTTCATCTGTAATGATTTTCATCAATTGGGAATTTTACTTCAACAATTTCTTTATATACATTTCAAAACTTGTGTGCATTATTTCCATTAGCTGATTAAAGCAGCTTACGTAAAAAATCATCACCACACAAATTCCATTTCAGAGAAAATTCTAGAATCTAGACCAAAGATTAGGGTTTAGACCTAGGTGTGCCACTGTTTTGTCTTGAGCAATTCATTTGAGCAACCTCACTTTTGATCTCTGGAGAATGAACTAGGAACTGAATGATATCCAGGTCTCTTTCCTGTTTTGAGTTCTCAGGACACCCATGCTTGTTGAACTGTTGGCAAGCTGATTATAGTCAGACCCTAGGCTGAATATAGGTTTAACTGCCTAGGATGGTGCCTTGGCTCCCAAATGGAGGGTTTTTTTTTTCCCTCTTGCGGCTTTGGCCACCTCTTTCTTCATTGACCTTATCAATAGGAAGCAGGTTGAGTCATTTGCTGATGCGTTAGTGGGGGTTCACAGGGCTCCTTGCTGATACCATCTGAACCTAGGTCCCAGGAAGGAACCCATGGCCACACCTCATTACAAGAAGATCAGGCTAAGACCATATTCTTATTTCCTTTATAAGAAGCCACTCATCAAAATGTACTGGTCTACTAAGGCTGCTAACTATTTTTGACAAAGAAAACTCTAAGTCTGGTGCCAAAAAACTTAAGTGAGATAGGATGCAAAACAGGAGGTTGCCTGGGGTGAACAAAGGGTGTACAACTGGAACCTCCTTATAGGGTCAACTTTCTTGGATTAAAAAAAATGTTCACTTAGTTTTCTCAAGGAGATCAGGAAAAGCATTAATGACAAACCTCTGATTTAACCGACAGATCTGAGATCTTCCTGAATAACTTCTACCTAATCTAGGAAATGTCTGTCGAAGCAAAAGATAGATGTGTTTTCCACATTAAGACTACTCAATTTACAAGTTAATTTCCTAGATAGCTTCTTGGTGACATAGATATAGACAGGGTAGTATGTCTCTAAGCATATTGAAATTTCTGTTATCCCCAAACCCAGTAAATTCGTATCAAAAGCTCATTTCTGTTTTGAATTATGAAATAGGGTTCTTTAAAGATTTTAACAAGTTATTTGCCAAAGTGCTCTAGGAATTTTATTTGATTTAAAAATATTAAAGGTTGAGGGTCTTTATATACCTTTCAAAAGAACATAGCATTTGGAGATTTTTAATCATTAATAATAACTGTTCATTTTTTAAAAGTTAATTAAAAAGTTTTAGTTTGAGCAGCTGAGTGGTCTGGTGTCAAGGAAACTAGAATTCCTGGTTCTCTTTAGTGGGGAATGGTGTTAGAGACTAACATCTGGGCCCTGGAGGTGTTCATTGCTACTCTGATAACCTTGCCTTTAAGTCTTTCTGTGAACATGACTAAGATATATATGCAAATATATAGACATATATGCCCATGCTATATGTATATACACATACATAAATATGTATACAGACACATATACATGCATATACAAGTATATATATTAGAAATCTTAAGTCCATGCTGATACTACCAATTCAGATCCATTCTCACAGGGTTTTGCCTTCTCTATTCTATGTTAGTTTGTCCCTTCTTCAACAGTGAGAAAACCATGGCTCCCAACAACCTTGATACATTTCTTTACTTGCTATAAGTCCTATAATATATATAAAATAATTTCAGAATTTCTTTGCCCATACCATTAAAAACAAACCTATTAAAAAGAGTTCACTTTGCTGTACACCTGAAACTAACACAACATTGTAAATCAACTAAACTCCAAAAAAACTTTTAAAAAAAGAGTTCAAAAATGTGTTTACTGTTCTCCATCCTCTGCTTTATGCCTTGTTTAAGACTGAGGGTCAAACACTGATCATAATTTACTTGGAGTAGTTCTTTCCTTGCCATCCCATCCCTATAATGTTATGTTTTTCTTTTGAAATAAGATTGAGTTCATTTGTTCCAGTTTACTTTCAGTTTTAGTTTTTTTCTCCTTATCCTTTTTAAAATATGTATGTTCATTCTTTGAGTATGTAGAACATTAACATAATTTCAAGTCAAAACTAAAAAAATAGAAATTCACAGGGAAATGTCACTGCCTTGCATGTCCCTTCCACTCTGTTCCCCTCACCCCTTGTAGGTAACCAACTTCATTATTTTCAGGTTTCTCCTTTCTTGTTTCTTTTTGTAAAGATATGCAGGTATATGTACGATTTCTTACTTCCTTGTCTTTCGTTACACAAAAAGTAGCATACTATATATGCTCTTACACATTGTACTGTTAGTCACTTCACAATATCTTTAGGAAATTGCTTCACATGAGTTCATAGAGATCTTTCTTATTCTTCTTTTTTATGGCTTCATGGAATTTAGAGAGCAGCAATGAGACAGAGATTTAGAGAGAGAGAGAGAGAGGGAGGGAGAGAGAGAGGGCTACTGCTGTATGATGTGGGGATCTTGGGGAGAGAGATGTGTAAAAAACATTTTTGGAAGTTTTTCTCTGGGTTGTGAGGTGTCACTGTATTTCTCTATCCCCTAAGAAAATTTTCAGAAAAGGCCACTTTTCTGTTGTACTGGATATGTCATTTTGCCGAAATAGGTTTGAAAGTGTAACAAGAGGGTTGATTTTATTTGAGTTTCAGGAGAGGACCAATGATATTTTACAGGGGGTCATTTAAAAGCCCTGTTTCAACTGCGGCTAATGGTATAGATCCTTCTAGATCTGGTTGGGCTATATGAAAAGAGGCAGTGGATGTTCAAATCCCTGTCCTCTGGGAATTTGAAGGCTCATCCTAGACAGGATTAGCTGTGTGAGCAGATTTACAGAATCAGAATGGCATGACATAAAAATTTCAGTGACAGCCTAGGATCCAGAGGGTTAGATGCTGACGTCAGAGCTGGGTTGTTGTGCCAGAATCTGAGAACTGGAGATGAAAGGAGGCCCAAACATTTCAAGAGTAAACAGGGAGGGACTCAGGATGATCTTCCAGCTAGAACAAGTGCTGCTGTTCATGGCTTCTTTTGAAGTTCTGGTTGGGGCGTGGTGGGTCAGTTGAGTTTAATGAACCTGAGACACAAACGGAGAGAACTCCAAGGACTAAGATAGAATGCCACAGAATAGGTCCAGAGAGGGAGTTGAAGTGGGTAAAATATCAGTGTGAAGAGGAAATATTTGAATTTTATTTCTGTATTTTATGAAGGATCTAAGATGGAATGAGATAAAGCAGCCTTGTCAAATTATAGAATACCCAAACTCAGACTCCTGTGTAGAAACATCTGAAAACTAAATTATATTTTAAATGTCAGGTAGTAAATACAAATAATTTACTTCCTCAAGAGGTTGAAAATATATATGCTTAATTTCCAGTATAAATTCTTGGTTGAGTGATTTGAAAATAACTAAGAGAAAGTAGAGACATTCAAATATTCTTTTTTCTTTTTCAGTAAGATAGGAGGTAAGAGCATATAGCTTGATAAATTGCAAAGCAATCTTTCACTTCTTCTTTCTTCACTCCTTTCCTCTTTCACTATTAAAATTGTGACAAACATTTACATTAAAACTTGAAAGCCAGGGGACTTCCCTGGTGGCGCAGTGGTTGAGAATCTGCCTGCCAATGCAGAGGACACGGGTTCGAGCCCTGGTCCGGGAAGATCCCACATGCCGCAGAGCAGCTAAGCCTGTGAGCCACAACTACTGAGCCTGCACTCTAGAGCCCGCGAGCCACAGCTACTGAAGCCTGAGTGCCTAGAGCCCATGCTCCGCAACAAGAGAAGCCACCTCAATGAGAAGCCTGTGCACCGCAAGGAAGAGTAGTCCCCGCTCACCGCAACTAGAGTAAGCCTGCATGCAGCAACAAAGACCCAATGCAGCCAAAAATAATAAATAAATTAAAAGAAAAAACTTGAAAGCCAAAACAAAAATATACTTAGTAAAATTTGTCAAAGGGCTATACTTAAGGGCCAATTTTAGAGTTAAAAAATACAAAGGGAGCTCATTTTAATTTAAATTTGCAGATGGTCATAACATTTTTTCCCTGAGTTTGTTTTTGCCGTATTATTCTAACCTTGCTTGTGCCACTGGCACCTTTGGCTGTCAGATGAAGCCTAGGGACTTCTCTAAATAATGAACTTTTTAAACAGATAGGATAAAACACAAAAGAAGCCAATTATATTAAAATATAGTTATCAAAAAATATAAACATTGTGATATAGTAATATGTACACTCTTTAAAATTAATGCATTAAGTAACAGGGAAGTATATAGGTCTATTACAATGAGTAATATGATTCTGATGAGATGAATATAAAAAATATTTTGTGATATCTGCAATAATTATTGTGTGACATAAAAATATCTGAGATTTATATTGGTAAAAAGTCAAAGTTATTATTATCACTACCATGGTTTGTTGTTTACACTCAAAATTGAAAGCAATGCTAGATCCTAGTTAATGAAAATAAATATGTAAATTTTTCCTGTTCAAGTTCACAGACTCCCTGAATTTTATGAGTTATGGACCCCACTTAAGAACCCCTGCTCTAAGGAATCATTATATTTTATATCTCAATGGAAAAAGTATGGATCACAGTTCCATGTCCACTTCAGCATTATTCAGAATAGCCAAGATATGGAAACAACCAACGTGTCTATCAACAGATAAATGAATAAAGAAAATGTGGTATATACATACAATAGATATTATTCAGTCATAAAAAGGAAGGAGAAACCTTGCCATCTGTGACAACATGGATGAATCTGGAGGACATTATGCTGACTGAAGTCAGCTAGTCACAGAAGGACAAATACTACATGATTCCACTTATATGAGGAATCTAATAGTAAAACTCATAGGAGCAGAAAATACAGTAGTGGTTTCCAGGGGCTGGGGGTGGGGAAAATGGGCAGTTACTGTTCAATGTGTAGCAAGTTTCAGTTATGCAAGACGTATAAGTTCTAAAGATCTGTGGTACAACATAGCACCTATAGTTAACACAGTATTGTGCCCTTCACAATTTGTTAAGGGGGTAGATCTCATATTAAGAGTTCTCACCACAGAAGAAAAAAGAAGAGTATAAAAGCACAGAAGAAAATTTTAGGTGTTGGATATGTCTATTTCCTTGATTGTGGTGATGATGTCATGGGTGTTGCATATCTCCAAACTCATCAAATTGTATAACATTAAACATGTGCAGTTTTTTGTATATCAATTACACCTTACTAAAGTTGTTAAAAAATTACAATTAAAAAAAGCATGGATCAATGATACAAGCCTACAAAAATAAACACGCCCCCGTGTGTTGCCTGGCCACTTCCCCCAGTGCATTTCTAATTTCAATGATTATATTTTTCATTTCTAGGAATTTTATTTTTTAAAGATCTGCCTGATAATTTAAGTCTCATTTCCTTTTATATATTTTTGTATTTTATTTCTTTAAAATGTTTACCACACATTTAATATTTTGACTACTTGTTAAAATTTATTATTTCTACTGACCTTCATTTATAGTGGCTGGTTTTATTGTGTGTAAACACCATGTGCCTTGCCATCTTATTTGTGGGAACTCTTTGAGGACCGAGTTTAATGTGCTTTCCTCTAGAAAGAATTTATATTTACTTCTGTCAGGTGTGGGTAGAGGGGGAGGACTGAGGAGAGGTACCACCAACCCAGGAATCTTGTAAATTAAATCATCAGCTTTATTTTTGTTTTTAAGGTCCAAATGGTATTGTGACCAGAAGGTCCTAAATCTGTGTGAGGGCAGGATTATGGCTAGTAACTTTCTGGGTAGATATACATTTTTTCACCCAGATTTAAGGGTAAGACAGGAAATATCTAATGCCCCTTTGAAGGTGTGATCTTCTGAGACTCCTGGATTTAGGTTTTTTTCCCCACTTTACTGGTTCTCTGATCGGGGGTCCACTGAGGGTTGGCAGATGCCCACAAGACAAATGCTGTCTCAAGCACCTTGTGCTTGTGTGTTTTCTCATTGTTTTCTCATTGTTTCTGGCCTCTGAGGATCTCCCTGACTTTTTCCCATACTCAGCAATGCATTAGTTTTTTAAAAATTACTTTATAAGGCTGTGTGCACATGTGTGTGCATGTGTGTATGTGTGTGTGAGATATTCTCTACTGAGAGGATTTCTTTGGACACCTAGAACACTGTATTGTCAGATCCGGTTCTGACTGGCTTTTTATCTCATTTAATCTTTACAATAATACTATGAGATAGCTCTTATGTCCCCCTTCGTTATAAATGTAGAAAAGAGAATCAGCGAGAGAGGCTAAACTGCTACATTAATACAGCAAGTCAGTGGCAGAACTGAGATTTAAAACTGTATCTGCCAGGCCACCAAGTTCATGTTCTTTCCTTTTTGCTGCCCTGGATTTTATCCTGTGCCTTGACGTAGCATTATATTATGTGCATTATACTAGAATGTTAGGTCCAATATGGAAGAGATGTTTAGCTGTTTTGCCCTTTCATGTATACCCAGTATCTGAAGCAGAGCCAGCACATAGGTCAATAAACATTCATCAGAAGAACAAATAGATGAATTTTTATGTCACCATATAAAATTCATAATGATAATTTTTGAGGCTGTGTAACGTACTAATGAGTTAACTGATTGGGGCAATGTATTTTAAACTTTATACTAAGATATTGTACTATCTGTCTTCAAAGTGAAAAATTCTCAGAAACTGGCCAATTATTTTCTTTTCTTGTACTATCTCTGTCCCATATTGGCCAAATCCTTTTCAGTGTTTTTCTTTGTTTTGTTTTCTTTCTTTTTTTCAGCAAGTCACATCACGACATCCCTGCATTGTGACTCTCCACATTGGGCTGGTGGGCTCCCTGCTTCTGGTTTTGAGGGCTTTGGAGGTGGTTTCCCTTTCATCTCCTGCACTATTCTTTGTAGAGATTAGTCACAACAGCAATGTGATCTCAGGCATTCCTTCTGCTGTGCAGCTGACCGTGAAGCAAAGTAAAAGGGCAAACTATTTTTAAGTCAAGCAGTTACAGGTGCAGAGGACAGATAAGAGTTTAGCTTTGTCCAGGTTGGACACAGCATTGAGCTTCATAAGCTCGTTTTTAGATTTAAGATGTTAATACACACAAAAATGATACCAAAGTGCTTATATTTATGGAATGAATGTTGATTAGTCACAGGTTTCGTCTTTTTTTTTTTGCTTCCTTTTTCAGTTCCTTTCTTGCTCTCTTGCAACCCTGTATTAATTCCTTTTTATTTCTGTAACAAAAAAACCCCAAAATATGTATTTATGTTCCTAGCACTTTGCAGGCACAGAGTGTACACAAACTAATAAGACAGGGAATCCACATGGAAGATGGGAGGACATACTGTTCGAAATATCAAGAATCAAGAGCTGGTTCTATGCTATTTTTGTCCAATACATATTTCATGACAGGTTTGACTCTTTCTTTGATGTCTGTGAACCACCTATTACTTCAGGAGAATTTTGTTACTGATCCAGATTTTCTGCCTTGGAGCCTTAAGCTGCTATGACAGATGTGTTGAATTTTTTATAAAGCTTGAATAAGACACAGTACCTGTATTGAAGCTGCATGCAGTGCATTTGAGAAAACTGTTTTTTCTGTAAGGAAACAACCCCCTATCACCCTGACCCTAGGCAATGAGTTTTCAGATGCGTTTAGGAAATGTGGTAATCGTTGCTGCCTGTTATCTCTAAGTGTGACTAAATTGAGTTGAATAAATATTTATTGAGAGACCAAAAAGAAGAGCCTCCCAGCGTCTGCATTAGGTTTGATACAAAGGCTGGCTGTAATGGGGGAGGAGAGCCATCAGAAGAGACAGGAGTAAATTCATGGTGGCAAGAGAATTCAGGAGTCTGTGGTGGCTATGATCATACACATATTTCAGGGTATAGTGGGGAAGCAAGTTGGTGGACCATTTCTGAAAGGGCTTGGAATACTTGGCTGCAAGTGGCAAGTTACATATGACCAACACTATTAGGCCTTGGCATTTCATCCAATAATGAGTCAGTGTCAGGTGAGGTTCTGACGCAGTGGGAGTGCTGTGCCAGCAAACATGTGCAACCCTGAAGAACAGTCTCCATCTGATCTTTGGCTGTGACGTGATCAGAGAAAGTAGTCTGAATTGTGGTGTTCCTTAAAGTTTCTAAGCAGAGATCTGTTCAGCAAGTTTTCTCCTGGAAGGTGTGAGGAGCTGTGAGGGGCCACACCTGTCCAAACTCCCATCCAATTCCCAAATCACAAAACATTCCCATTCATTTCTTATGGTGCTTCAGGAGACACATGGAGTACCAAGGCCATGTGGATATTTCTTCTCTCATTTTTGGAAATGATGTCTATTGAGTGTAGGAAGTATGCTTTCTAAGGTCCTTTGACCACTTGGTTTCAATTAGGGGTTGAAATCACTTGCAGAACTTCCAGACAGTGCAAAGGTACTCTATTACTTGAAAAACAAATGATGAGTTGGGGAGATGTTCTTTATCTATACCACTGTCATCATTTTAACCTTTTTATTAAGGAGCTAGCAATTATAAGCATTTGACTCTTGGAGGCCATCAATGGCTGGGCCTAGATCTGTGATTTTCAAATTAGGTACTAATTGGGTGGCAGTAGGGATACAGTGGTGTCAGGGACTGGACACAATAAATCCTAAAATCTTTCATTTGTATCTTATTTATTATTTAAACAAATATGTCTTAAGCACCTACTGTGTGGGGTGGGGATGTTGCTAATTTGCATCAAGAGAATCTATAATATTTATAATAAGGTGGTCTCTGTTTATTACCCCCATTTTATAGATGGCAACTCTATAAAAGAGGTTGAGAAACTTACTGTAGCTGGTCAGGTGGCAGAGCCCGGACTGGAAAGGGGAGTCTGATGCTCTTCCCATTGCACAAAGCTTCTTCCACAAATGTCAAGGGCAGCTCGATGCTGGCATTCTTTTCAAACTCCAATTAAAGTGACTCTTCAGCAATTGGGGTTGTTGTTTGAAATATTTTTGTTTGTTTTGTATCCTTCCTCTATAGGAAAAGGGAAATATGACTCATCAACGTGGTTGAAGAAGACAGGTAGCTTGACCTGAAAAGACATCTGCAAATATTCTGATACCTTGTAAATTCTATCAAATAAATGTTTAATTTTGTTTTTTTTAAAGTTTGGGTTGCTTTTCTGGATCTAGTTTTTAAACGTCATTGTTGACATTTAATTTACTTAAAATTTTTTTTGGAAGAACCAGAACTTCCCAATTTGGGGGTGGTAGTATTTGTTGATTAGTTATTATGTGCTAGGCACTGCTACATGTATTCTTTTTAAGCTGTCACAACAACCCTGCGAGAAAAGTACTATTATTATCTTAATATTAAGATAAGAATATTAATTAATGGATAAGAATATTGAAGCACAGAAAAGTGACCTGCCCAAGGTGATGTAGATAGCAGGTAGGAAAACTGGGACTTGAACTTGGGCTGACTGGCTCCAGAGACTGTTTTTAACTACAGTCTTAAAATACTTTGTCCTGGCACTGTACTGATGAGTGTATGACCCTTCTTAGGTCACTTAATGGCTGTGGTTTTCAGATTCATTATTAGCACTAGATAATTTATTTACTTAGCAGTACCCTTTATTTACATACATGCCTTTGTTTAATCCTCACCCTACAACATAGGGTCCTAAATATAGATAACATTATTATTGTCCTCACTTTACATACGGGGAAATTAGGACTTAGAGAGGTCAAGTAACTGCTAAAGGTGGCATAGCTGGTGAAAGAACTGAGATTCAAACCCTTTGTAAGGGCTTATACAGCCTTAAACTTCCATACATTGAATCCTTTTTTTTAAATTTCAAAGTTATAGTGATAACATGTTTGTTCCATAAAGCCATTCTTCCAAGATGCGACCTTAATCTACAAATGGTTGCAAATGTTTGGGAACCATTGACATAGATAACAGCAGTCTTAACAATGAAACACTGTGCTATTAATATTATATTATTATTTTTTTGAGGAGTCACATGTAGCAAACAGGATGTAGCCGGACATGTTAGGCAAGCTGTTACTAACCCAGAAGACTAAAAGGGATTAAATTCTCATTATTACTCATAGTTAGTCCCCAAATATCTGTGTACGTTCAGTTTCTCAGCTTCTTCAGTTTGGCAGGAAGTTTTAAAGAACCAAACAGCATGCCCTTCCGCCCCTGGCATATTCATAAGCTATTTTGGGGTGAGTCATCGGAATTCTGTGGTTTGTATATCCTGAAGGGAGAGAAGAGACACTGTATGGTTAGCATTTATTTGAAACAGCTAGTTGGGAAAAAAATTCTGTGATAAAAGTTCAACATTAGGTAAGAAATGCTTGTGGAAGGATCTTTCTTCTGTTGTTATAAAGATTCAGCTCATAGTCACGTCTCTGGGAATATCACACATATCTAATTCTCTAGCCTATGCATATTCACAGCTTGACCTAGTGCTTACAGTAGCCCTGATCTCGCCTTTAGTTGGGGGTAATTCACAGAGAATAAACAACTGGTTGAATGACTCTTCTGTCCTTGGAGTCTCTGCTCCCTAATGTGAGTGAAAGTAATGCTCTAAGTTGGATAGAATTGTAGCTATAAGAAAACAGAGAGCAAGCCAAATCTCTGAGGTCTGTTGGATAATATCACCAATATAATGGTTGTGGATTATGATTAAATAATTACAACAGTAAAAAAATAAGTGGGAAAGAATTAGTTTCTCTCCTTGTAGCTACAAGGGAGCCTAAGGGGGAATTTCAGTCATTAATCACATTTTTTTTTCATCAGGAAAAGAAACTGATTATTAATGGAAGAAGGAAAGAAATACAAGTTAGTTGGCTACTTACGGTGTGCCAGATGCTGCAATAGCACTCCAAAGTCTCATAAATACTATTTACATCTGGGGAAAATATTATTTTCAGAAGCTGAAGTGAGCCTATGGTTCACAGCATTAGTGGTCTGTAAGGCAGGTACAAGGAAAGGAAGTGGTGATATTTGACACCCATGCTTAATCACAGTTACCCATTTGATTATGAGACTACTGTTTGGTCCTTAACATGGTTTTAGATGGAACATGAATAGGGCATTACATAGCATTGAAATACATAGTGAATAATGCCTTCTTTTTAATTTCCTCTCACTTTTCTAATTATGTCAAATAGGAAATTTCCGTTTGACATTAGTGAGATTTGAAATCTTCTCAGAGCAGGCAACCACATCTCCCTAGACTTGAATAACTACCTATTCCTAGCACTTCTTTGTACAGTTACATTTTATTGATGGCAAGTGAAATTGGTTTTCCATTTACATGGAGTAGACATTTAAAAATGTATCCATATGGAAGAGTGAGTTGATTTTTAAAATATTAATTAAATAATAATACAAGTGATGAACTGAATGGGCAATGGGGAACTGACCTGAAGAGGTTACTCAGGATATAAAACTTTATAACTTTGGTAAAAGGCAGATGGTTTCACAAATGAATACAGAAAACATAGCTTGCTTAAAAGTCCTACCTGCTGGTCCAGAGCAGTCCTTCTCAAAGTGTAGTCCATAGACCAGCAATTGTCTGAAAATTTTTGGCCCACCTGGAAGGAGATAAGTACAGAAATTGCAAGTAATCATTTAGAAACTGTTATAGCTTATTTACATTATATTGACATCCAACCTCATGAAATATTTTTCTAGTAACTTAGTTTTATTGTATTTTTTCTGTATTTTACAAAAGAATTAGTCTGGAATGGATTAGAAAAGAAACCCTCACATCAACATGTTGTATACCTTAAATTTACACAGTGTTATATATCAAATATATTTCAATTAAAAAGTATTTTTTGAATAAATAAATGAACATTAAAAAAAAAAGAAACCCAGTAGTTTGAGAAGCACTGATATAGAGCATATGTTTAGACCAAGTAAGCGGCAGCCTAAGCGGTTATGATAAAGTACTATGTGTTGGTGAAAAGTACATGATCTTCATGGAATCTAGAATGTGAGTAAAGACGCTAAGATAATAAGTACATCTGTAAGGTCTGGGGCTGTCTCAATATTTTCATGGTTGTATCTGCAGGATCCAGAACAGTGTCTGGTATACAGTAACCACTCTCTATATATTTGCTAAGTGAATGACTGAATGAATGAACTGTGGTGTTTGGCAGGCAGGTCTAACGCAATCACCAAAGAGTATGGTCTATTACAGTGCAGTCATAGTTCCTTGTGCTTTTCCAGGCATCTCACAACACTCTCTAGTCCCCTTTGTTCTGATTATAGAAACACCAAGACAGCTTCTGTGTATTAGTTGGGTTGTCAATATACATTGAATCCAACAAGGTGTGCCTTAATTTAAAATAATTTTTAATTCTGGGCTATATACCACAACAGATAGGATAGGTTGGGTTATGCTTCTGTAATAAACAACCCCAGTATCTCGGGGTTTAACCCAGTAATTATTTTTTCTTTCTCACACACGAGCCCAACAAAGGTTGTCATGGGGCATGGTCATTGCAGTCATCAAAACCTGTACATACATAATAACCAAGCAGAGGAAGTGGCAAATCACACCCTGCCGCTTAGAGCTTCAGCCTGAAAGTGACACATTTCACTTCTATTTATATTATTTTTTGGCGAAAATAATGAGCATGTCTAATATCAATGGGGTGGAGAAACACAACCCTACCATGTACCAGAAAAGTGGGGAACCGGGAATATTTTGTGAAGAGTGCTAATAACCAGCATATACACCTATCTATTATGAATTACATTAGCAAGAGTTATTCTTTCTTTGATCTTCTGTGATTGTACCATCTGCACTGAGTTTCTGTACTCTCAGATCTGCAGGCTGAATCTTGCATGTGATGACTCTGTAAATGTAGAGCAAGCTGACGGCTGCCTCAACCGTCAGCTTGCTTACTTTAGCAGCTCTGTTTTCTGTTCTTTCTATAGTAACAATAGTGACCTCTGCTAGAGAATACCAAGTCCTTAGGTTCAAATTCTCTCTCTACCAACCAAACTATATTGTTGAATACATCTTCTGCATCTTTCCATAAGAAGGCATGCGGTTGGCCTTAGATCTTGGTCAAGGAGATTTCTTCTAGGGAAATTTTTAAATGACTTTGAATATAAAATTTTTATAAATATTCTTGTGTGAGATTGTTAGACTGAGTCAGCTTCCAGGAGGCTCATCAATCCTGAGAAAATCAAGCATATCAAGTTTCTAGACCTGCAAACCTGAGCAGTAGGCCCTAAGTCCTAGTGATCTATAGATTCCTTCCTTTCCACCCCTCCCTCCTTTCCTTCCATCCATTATCTACCTATCTATCTATCTATCTATCTATCTATCTATCTATCTATCTATCTCTATCTATCTATCTATCTATCATCTAACTATCAATCATCCTCCAAGGCAGGACATACCTACGTATCTAGATTGGGCTAGAAAGGATACTTCTGAAGTATACAAAAACTTTTACTTTCTAATGGAATATAAAACACTTTTGCCTCTTACAAATATTTTTATATAATTTGCTTGTAAATTTACCAGGAAAGAAAGGATTTGCTTTAAAAAGATGACCTTTTTGCAGCTATTGTTAGCATTACTTGGACTTCCAAAATTAGTGGAATCTGAAGCAAGATGGGTGAAATTTGACAGCATATTTGAAAAGCCCATGATTACTGAAATTATAAATAAAAATCAAAATATCAATATCTGCCTCTGTCTACAGACAGATGGTAGAGAGAGGCAGAGGTTTGAGACTTCTAAGTGTGATCAGTGTAAGTAGTCAAATCAGTTTACTGAGCTTCTCCAAAGCCACTTCGAAGAGGCTTTTCTCCCAGCTGCCTGTATCGAACACAGTAGCAGCATGATTTCCAGATCTTTACAGGATTGTGCCAGTGGACACAGACTGATCACCAGCTGAATGGTAAGAGGGGAGGGATCTTTTATTACTCCTCAGTCAGCTGTTGCACATCTAGACATGTAGCTAATCATTTATTAGCCTCTAATTTTGGATGCTGGCTCTAGATGATAAGCCTCATAAAAAGCTAACAAGGAGATGCCTTTGATAAGCTGGTAAATCATTAAACAGAGAAATGACCAGTTGATTTATGACTTACTGGACTACTTTAAACTGTGAAAGATAAACCTCAATTTCTGTTTTGCAAGTGATATCCCCGCTGTTCCATAAAAAAAATTAAATCACACAACGCAAAAAAGAGCACATTTTCAAAAAAGAGCACATTTTCACAGTTTCAGAGATTCTGGTTGAGTGGCAGATCTCAAATCCTAAGATCTCTTCCAATTTACAGAGACTACTATTAAGTTCTTTCAGAGTCTGCATCTCTAATCAGCTTGGTACTGGCATAGCAGGTGCCCTGTGAAAATCTTTTGGTTGTGTGCATCAATCCTGGGTTAAAAATGTAAGATTATATAGACAAAACATTACTAAAAACAGAAAGGATTAAGTCCCCTAAAAAAAAAAATCTAACACATCCTTCATTACTCCAGTTTCAGGACCTCTGCACTTATCATTCCTTCCATCTGGAACCCTTTCTCTGAGATATTGCTGAGGCTTGGCTTGTTCCTTCACTTCTTTCAGGCCTCTGTTCAAAGTCACTACCTTAGAGATACCTTACTCTGCCACCTTATCTATAGTATCACTCTCTCCACTGTAGCTCTGTTGTTATTTTCTTCATAAAAGTGGATACTACTTACACATTCGTTTACCTATGTATTGTTTGTCTTTGCTGTTAAAATGTAAACCCCATGGGGTGGGGTGGTGGTGTGAGAAGGACTTCATATTGTTTATACCTCTGTTTCTCTAGTACCTAGCTGTGGGCCTACATCCTACCCAGTGAGCGCTTAATACATACACTTAAGAATGAAGGAATGGGTAAACGAATGATGAGTCAATTAATTCTTAAGACTGGAAAATTACTATGGCTCCCAGAAGCATGATTTTTTTCCTCTAAAGTTAGTTGATCATAGTAAAATCAGCGGTTGAAGTAGCTTCTTGTGATCCTTCTGTAATAGTCATATGATACAGTCTTCTCCTGTTATGAAGACAACTATTTAAAAGTTCTTTTCTTCTCACTATGTTGTAACCATATATGTACTAAAATGGATTAGAAAAAGGATTTGATTTGGGGAACATAAGGATCTTGCAATAATGAAGTAAATTCAAGTACCAAACATTACCTCCTGTCAGCTTATAGTGAGAAAATGTTAATTTCTTCTTTTTTTAATTTTGCAGTCTGTATTAGTTCATTATTTTAAAATCAAGTCACATTTTATCTGCAGTGATTATCATTAGAAAATTGAGTCAACTTTATTTTAAATAGTCATTTTTAGATTAAAGAGACACATTTAAAACAATCAAATACTGTTGATAGGTGAAATAAAAATCTCAAACTTAAATTTTTTGAAGCATGCAACCCTAGAGGAAAACAAAACAAAATTAAAAAAAACTAAGGCTAACTCATGATCAGTGTGGATCCTAGTAAAGTGTACAGACATGACTTTTTTAGAGTTTAGTTGGATCCCATAAAATAATTTCAAAGCATCTCTATGCAGGACTTAGTGTTTGTGCTGCAGGCTACAAATACTAATGTCCCCAGCTAGAAAATGTTAATTTCTTAAAGAAGAAAGATGGGGACTTCTAGACATAGCTAATTGGTGATAGCTAAAAGTTCTCAAAGTAAAACTCTAAAATTTAGATTTTTTTGCATGTAAATAGATCTTAGAAACTTATGAAAAAAGGTATATTTCAAAAATAATGTGAAAATTTGAAAATGAAATCACTTTCCCAATCCTAAGAGAATTTTTCTAACATGCTGAAAGCTGGGACTCTCAAAAGGCAGCACCTCTCCTGCTCCTTCAAAAATTTCTTTTCCATAAACAAATGGACTCCTAAACAGTCTTTCTGAACTCCAACTGCATGTTCACAGAGGCACTTCTAAACTGGACAGGAGAGCAGGACAGATGGTTTTGAACCTGAGCCTGGGAGAAATGCTGAATGTATGTTGCATGTCATATCTCACAGAGTAACTATAAACCTAGGGAAAAAAATTTGGAAAAACACTAGTCAATCAGGTGCCTAGGACTTTAGAAATACTCAGAATAAATGCTCATTACCCAGTTCTGGTGTCCTATTTCCTCTCCTGACCACATAGTTAGGCAGTTCAGAAATATTTGCCCCAATATTTCCTTGAAAGCAGATAAAAATGGTAGAAATTATGAATAAGTACACAGGCGCAATATCATTTTGTGATAAAATACAACTTATAGCAGTGTTTAGCTGAGAATTTTTTAGGAATATGTACAAGTTTATTATAATTTAATTAGGTGTACATAAGAAATTCCTGTAAATTACTATAATTGTTATTTACACCCTCAGATCAAGTTCTTCAGGGCCTACTTGGAGAAGGCTGTGTGGAGGGGAAGATTATGATGTGTGAAAACAGGAATCATGTGGAAGACAGGTTGTGTCTTCCACATGACTGGAAATTATGGAATCAGGAAATTAGTGGAATCAGGAAATGGTTCCTTCCCCTTAAGTAGACTTAATATCCTGGGAAAGAAAATTACTCTCTCTGGTCCTCATTTGCCTTAGGTGTAGAGTGACGATTTGACTGAATATAACATTTCCTTGCCACTGAAAGTGCTATGACATGGGAATTCCCTAGTGATCCAGTGGTTAGGACTCCATGCTTCTACCGCAGGGGGCATGGGTTAGATCCTTGGTCAGGGAACTAAGATTCCACATGCTGTGCAGCATGCCAAAAAAAAAAAAAAAAAATTGCTATGACTTATGATTCACCTTCTGAAGTTTTATTCAGCTGAAAAACGGTTGCTTCTTATTTTTACTTTATTTTATAAGGTTTATTTAAGAAGAATTCACTCTGTTGAATGCAATAAGAAAAAGAGCTGAAAAAGAGATACAACTAGAGGAAAGAAATGGAAGAAGATAAAATGATCAGTTGTTGATAACATGATATTATGCCCAAAATAATAAGTGAAAAATTCTTAGAATTAGTAAAAGTTTAAAGTGAATTGATACAAAATAAACATTCACAAAACGATTCCTTTCTTCCTCTATACCAATAATTAGAAAATAAAAGGTTGTGGGGAGACCCCCATACACCATAGCAACTATAAAAATAAAGCATCCTAAAATTAGCTTATCAATAAATATGCAGAAACTATACAAAAACTATAAGATTTTAATATGCTTCATAAAAGAAGACAAGAAAATAGACATATGTTCATGAGTGAGAAGACTCAATGTCCTAAAGATGTGTGTCTTTAACGTATATATTAAGAGTAATGTCAATCAAAATCTCAACAGGACTTTTTGGAAAATGTGCCCAAATAATTCTGATGCTCATCTGGGAAAATAAATGGAAATAATTTCTCCTACCTCTCCTCCGGCGGAGGTGAAGGTCTGGGCTGAGTGACAGGGTATGGATGGCAGGAAGGTAAGGAGGCAGGCTGGGGACAGAGGACTGCAATCACCTGGGTCCTGTGACCCACTCTCAAAGTGGTCCAGAGCAACTCTTGGACAAGACTTGGGGTGTTTCCCACTGGGAAATGAGTGTATTTCAATCATTCAACAAAGATTTACTGAACATCAGGAATTAGGGATAGAGCAGTGAACAAAACAAAGTCTCATCCCTGGGGAACTTAGGTTCAAGTTGGAGAGGCAGACAATAAGTTTAGGTTTTGCTGAATGATTCTTAAGCCTTATAAGGGAGACCTGGAGACACCTACCAAGATCCTAGTGAAATAAATTAATGCTTCTTAAACTGTTTGTCTTGAAGGACCAATTGTTTTTATTTCTAATCCGTGGCAGACAGATATTTTTGAACATATAGAATCTTCTGCTTGGATGATGTGGTGCTACCAAATTTTTGTTCTTTTCTCATTCACAGGTCCTTGGAGCACACTGAGTGGCACTGAAGTTAATAACCTCAGGCAACGTGTTGCAAATGGGATATAGTACTACAGACAAGCTGGTTTCTAATGAAAGTCGGCTATTTGAGTGAATTTTCCTCCATTCCTTTGTCATTTCAGTTGTTCCCCTTCATTCACATAAGAGTACTCAGATTTTTAAAAGTTTCAGTCCTCTACACTTCAAACTTGGTCTCAAGTGGCAGTGGCATGAGGGGAACTAACAGGGTAAGTCAGCTGAGCAGAGTCAGTTGGAGTCCACGCTCTGAACTGTATCTCCCTGGGTTCAAATCCTGGGCCTTTGCCCGCTAGCTCTGTACCCTTGGGTGCTTTGAGTGGGGAATGGAGTCTACTGGCAAAGAATATGGATAATCTTCTAAAAAAGATAAAGAACAAGGGACGGTCAGAGAGTATGTTTCCCTCCTTTGTATATTAAGAAATATCAGTTTCATTTTTGAAGACCTCAAAATTAATGAATGGCCTAATTTCCCATCTAAATTCTTATACAGTTTGTCCTAATTCCCAAGTTCCTCGGGCTCTCAGGCAGTATGAGGGCCTCAGTCAAACTATGTCAGAGGAAATTGCTGTTCACTTCAAAAGTTGTTTCAAACCTCTCTGAGAAACAGTTTTCCTGTCGATGGATATAATAATGATATATAATGGCAATCATATTGCAATATATAAATGTATATATTTATGTTTTACACCATAAATTTATACAATGTTATATGTCAATTATGTCTCAATTTAAAAAGTGATATACACCTTGTAGGGCTCTGTTGAGAGCATTAAGTTATTTAATGTTTGTAGAGCTCCTAGCACAGAGCCAGGAATATTTTAAGTGCTTGATTAATGTTAGCTGTTATCTTAGAAACAAGGGTTAAACAGGTAGTTATTTGTTTGTATGTACGGTTTTCTTCTACCTCCAGGGTTTCTAAATTCAGCACTCTTGAATTCCAGAAAAGTATTTTCTTGATTCCTTTTCCTTTCTGATTCTTATACAAAAGGAAGAGGTGTGCTGGTAAATGGTTGTTTATATGGGTTTAGTTAACATTTAGGTTTTGAATCAGACTCTGTGGACCCCACTTTCTCTTTCCCTTATGGCTTGCTTTCAGAAAGACTTTAGTCATAAAGATCATCTCAGTTAGCCTTGAGGGAAACAGAGAAGATGTGTCCCTGAGAGGCAAAGTGGGGCCAGTGAGGTGCATGAGGAGAGGGATGGTCTGAGGAGCCTGGGAGCTGGCTTCTGCCAGCAGACAGGGTGCGCCCACCATAGTCACCTCCGTTCTATCTGGCCCCAAATAAGGTCACCTTTGACTCATTTTTATTTCCCTCCCCGGGCAGAAGCAAGCTTTAGCCCATGCCAGTTTATCACTTGATTTGGAAATTGTTTTTGACTGTCAGATGCAACTATGTCTGAAATCAAGATTAAGGCCTGTGATTCTTTGGTGAACAAAATGGAAATAAATGCTGAAAATTCCCCTACCCACTTTGAAAGGCTAACATGGAGAGGATTGTTTTCTAGGTTAGTTTTATCTTTCCAGGTGTTTTGTAGAAGCCTAAACAGTCAGTCATTGGGTATGAGTCACCTGGCTGTGGTCAGATTAGAAATTCCTAAAACATGATACAGGAGTCCAGCATCTGAAGCAGGGAAAACGAAGGGAGGCAACCCTCTATGGCTTCTATCACCACCCCCCAGCCCTTGGAAGCCTAATTCTCCTTAAGTTTTGGACAGGTACATATAGAGATACTTGTTTTCTAGTCTTCTTTTCCTCCTTTCCTCTTGTGTTTTTTTTTTTTTTTTTCCTGACTTTTAAAACCAGATACTTATTCATGCTGAATGTAGAAAAGATCATTATCAGGAAATTGATTTTTTGTGTGTAAAAAATGGTTAAAAGAGGGAGAAGATGGAAGAGGAGAAACAGAAGAGGTGGAAATGGGAAAAAGAACTGGGCAGGAGAAGGGGCAGGAGGGAAGGAGAGGGGGAAGGGGACGCTGAGCCCGCAGAGACCAATGGTGAGAAGGGGAGTCTGTGTTCCTTTAAAAGACGGGCTGAGGACAGACATACTTTGCTAAAGTGTGCTTTTTGCCCATGCCAGAACTAAAGAAAACAAAGGCTACTGCAGCCGCCGCTTTAGCAAAAAGCAATTGCTGCAATTCACCTAATTTAAATTTTAAGCTGTTTCGACCTTAAAAATCTTCCAGAGCAGTTTCTGTAGTCTTGAAATTGCTCAGTAGCTCAGAGCCAATGATAAGCTGGTCCCCAGGTGTTTTCTATTCTGCGGAGCTCTCCAGAAGACTGGTAGGTTTGGGCAAGAACAGTGTTTCCACTGCCCACTTGACGTTTCCCTGACCTGCCTTTCTGAAGCAGAGTAATACAAGCCCTAATTAGAAATGAAAGTCAGCAGCTGAAATGTCCTTTTCTTTACAGAACTCCATGTCATTTACAGCAGTCAGATGTTCCTGTTTAACTACTAAATGCCACACTATCCCCTTAGCGCCGAGGAGTCAAAGAACCCGGACAAGTAAGTCATGTTCGTTCTTAAAGGTGCCCAGGTACTTTTGAAGCCGCGATTATTTTTACTTTGAGGACACCTAGTGGCAGTTTATTGCCTGTGTTCTTTAAAGGCGAACTGAAAGGAACTACAGGATGTAGTAACCGCAGGGGAGCCTGTTATTCTCAACGCCTGCCCACCTGCAGCCGGACTTGCCTTCAGCCTGAAAGCAACCCTGCTCTGGCCCTGGGAGATACGCTGGCCCTTGCCAGGTTCTGCGGCCAAATCCCCAGCCCCACCTTTCACCGTTATCAAACAAAATCCCCTCGGCCCAACTGTTTTACAGGTGGTTTTTAATGAGCTCATTGTTTACTGGCCGCCACAATCTGGTCAATTCATCAACTAATGACCAGATACGGACCGTCCGCTTTAGGCAGACATTTTGAGGGGGTTAGAAAGATAAGACAAAGATCTAGGTGAAAAGGAATTTTTTTTTTTTAACCTTTTGCTTCTGGTGGTGAAGTGCTCCTTCCCAGCTGTGTCCTCAGAGTCGACGACCTCATGCCTCTTTCCTTTTCCTCATCTGTAAAATGGAGGTGAGCGTGGTTGTGAAGATCACGTGAAGTCTCGAGATAACTCGCACAGCGCCTCGTGTCCGGGAGACGCTAACTGTTCAGATCCTTCCCCCCCTCTACTCCTCTCACCTTACCCCAGACCTGGGGCATGGCCCTTGCTCTAGTTGTCTTGTCTTCTGGACAGAAGTGTCACTGCTCCACTCTGATCCTTCTCAGTCCCGGGAGCTAAACACATCTCACCGCTTTCATTCTCGCTTGCAGATCTACTGGCTTGCCCTGGATCCCTCTTACCACCCTGTTCTGTTAGATGGAGATAAATCACACAACGTTAAATCTCTATAGGCAGAGTTTCCTGTTAGTTACGCTATCCAGCATCAAAACTGGCTGTTTTTAACAGTAAATTCCCTGACAGTCAAGAAGAGATGACGTGATTAGCTCTTTGCTAGGAAGCTGCTGATGTCCCCATGCTTTTTTTGGCGTGAGTTTAGACAAGATGGTTTCTACAATCCTCACTGCATTTAGTATAAAGTCCAAACATTTTAATATGGCCTTCAAGGAGCCACAAAGCTGTCTCTACCTACCCCTCCAGCTTCATCATGAGCCACTCTTGGCCTTGCTTATTATGTTCCTACTCATTAATTTAAAAAAAATCTTACATAAACCAAGTGAGCTCTTTTTTGCCTTGTGAAATTAGCACATGAGTGTTCTTTTTGGACCTCTCATTCTACTCTTTATCTGGCTAACTCCTTCCTACTCATTCTTATAGGATTTAGCATAAATGTTGCTTCCCTGGAGAGTTCTTTCCTGACCCTCATCTAAATTTGGTCTCTTCCTAGCACCTGTCATAATTTCTAGCTCTGTGTTTATGTTTGTTTATTTTCTGTGTTCCCACTAGAAATGTATATTCAGTGAAAATAGGGACATGACTGTTTTATTTCCTGTGCCTAGCAAGATGTTGGCTTATGCAGAGCACTCATTATTGAATGAATGAAACCAACCCTGTTAATGAGGAAGGTCCGTGGATCATTTCCACACACTAACCTGCCCTGCATTGCCATTGACAAAGCATTTGTTTGTCCAGCAGCCTTCTGGGGAATCCTCTTTGCCTCAGAAGTTATTTTCAGTTATTGATAGTTTTAAATGAACAAAAATTTGTTCCTAAGAAGGCTTCCTAAGAATAATCTTTATCTTTTTTACCGTTCAGAAGGTACTTTCCCCTGCTTAAAACAAGCAATTTAATTAATGCCCCTGTGTAAACTTATAATAGCTCAAATTCCGTTGGGACGAATCCCCATCACAGTAGATAGCTTTGTGTAATGAAAAGATTTCTTATGCCCTGAGTTTGTGGGTTGAGAACTAATCCAAAAATCCAAGTCTGTTCTTTAGTCAGTGAGTAATGTACAATTCCATAGTTCTTACTCTTTACATGTGGCTAAGCTTTACCTACTAGTGAACTATTATGGGAGGTATTAAGGTATTTCTAAAATTTGGTTTTACAAGCACTAGTGCATTAATAAAGTTCATCAAAGATTTGAATTTCTCCTTCTTTGAACATATTTGGCCAACACATTGTCTTGGCAATTACAAAGCTCCCAGGTAACTGGAATTTCCAGAAGTACATATTGTTAGTTATCATAGTATGGTTTTGACACTGGTTTTACATTTCACTTCCTATTAATATTGCTTTTTTAAAATTAGTAATTGTTGTTTATCTAGCTTAATAATTCTCAATTTGACTTGTTGTGAATTGTTTGGATAACCATATAGTATGAAGAGAGGTTTATTCAGATCACCAGCATTTTCGGCTTACAATTTTTCAAAAACTAACTAGACCTTAAGACTTGCACACTTTATAATTAAAATATGAATCATTTTGTTTTGTTTTGGCTTCCCAGAAAGCAGAGCCTGAAACAGTCTTCTGTGCAAGTATTGGGCTGGCCAAAAAGTTCGTTCCGGTTTTTCCTTAAGCTGTTATGGAAAAACCCGAATGAACTTTTCTGGCCAACCCAATAGTTTATTTGGGAAGTGATTTCAAGATTAAGACAGGGAAGGAGGGAAATCCAATATGAGGACGTGTTATCGAAGTTGCAGCTGTGATCAATGGGGGCCTAGATTCCCCTGAAAACTCTTGAGAGCCTGCAAGTTTCACCTTAGGCAACCCTTCAGGTGATGCCTTTCTACCCTCCTTGAATTCCTAGATCACCCAGTATATGACCCTTTCTTATTTGAGGATTGACCCCAGGGGCTCAGGGGCACTTCTGGGCTGTACAGCCCAGAGTCAGTGAAGGTTCTGAGGCAGAAAGTAGGAAGATGCACAGGGATATAGGTGAGTTGAGTCTGAGCTTGTATGGAGCTGTCCCCTGCTGCTTGGCTGATATCAGAGGTAGTCCAAGGGGTCATGCTGCAGGGCACCAAAGGCTTTAAAGATATTTGTGTAATATTAAGGGAAAACCCCTTAAATCTTTTGTCTTTCTAAAAAAATGGGCTATAAAAACATCTCTGACTCAAGTTGTCGGGCATCTAAATATTGCTTTTCTATCTAAGAAAGTCTACCTGTAAAAACATCAATGACTCAAGTTGCTAGGTGTCTACAGACAGCATTTCTTTTATAAATTTTAAATTAAAATAGTGACTCAGGCTGTTT
Source organism: Eschrichtius robustus (assembly GCF_028021215.1). Taxonomy (NCBI): domain Eukaryota; kingdom Metazoa; phylum Chordata; class Mammalia; order Artiodactyla; family Eschrichtiidae; genus Eschrichtius; species Eschrichtius robustus. Next base: position 71,245,863 of record NC_090833.1, read on the forward strand.
GAACAGAGTGAGAAATGAGAAAACATGTAGATAATGCACTAGATGAGTCAAATTAAATTTAGAGTGAGAAACCAATTGTGAAAGCCTGCCTAGTCATTGCCTTCCTGGGATCTCCCTGATAGTGTGTAGCAGTGCCTGCAAAACAAAGGTATCTTGATATGTGTTTGGTTGACTTAAGAGCGTGATCTCGCATATTGCAAAATGGATGTTTTGCATTGATTACATTACAATGATTTTTGTAAAGCTTATTGTTTTTACATAATACTTCTTGATACTTATTTCCATTTCCCTTTTTCTATTTTTATAGCTTAACTTTGGAGAGATCTGAAATGCTCTTATAATACAAATCTCTATTTCTATCAGTAGAAAAAGTAATATAGAGAGATTCTTAAGGTCAAGCACAAAATTCTTAGTGTAAAAATTATCATTCTCTTGAATTTCGGCCTATTCTCCTTCTCTTTCCTTCCAAATTTGATTCTTTACCCTCACATAAGTTTGACCTTTTGGTCCTTACAGGAAACAATTGTGCATGTTAAGAGAGGTCTTGAATTCTTGTAGTGGGGGGAGGGAGGAAAAACTACTATTATTAGGGAGGGAAAACTACTACTATTCTATAGTAAAGTTGAGGCTTATAAGGCAATCCCCAGGAGAAGTAACACATGAACTTCATTGCATATGAAGTTGTAAATGGCTGATAAATGTATATTTGATAGTGGAGGACGGTTCTGATCTTAAGGGTATTCGTTGTCTGCGGATAATGAAGACAAGCACTTATATTCCAGCCCAACTAGTTACAGCCAATAAGTAATAAATAAATAAGGTGTGGGGTTCTCAAGAAAAAATGAGATTTCTTTATGTTTTATTCAGGAATAATTCAAATTAACAATCCGTTCAAAAGTCCGATATTTCTGGGAGGATTAAGTGTTGGGGTGTGTGCACCTGCATGAGCGTGTTATGATGTATACTGCTGGGAGAGAATTAGAACTCTTCTTTTTCTTAATGTCAATTTAATCAAACACGAATACACACATATAATACATGCATGTATATATATAGTTTTTATTACCTAGGTATTTTGAAAGAATAACTATTTAGACAGGGTTCTGGGTGGGGAGGAGGAGAGAGACTTTTGGAGCATGGAACACCTCATGAAGAAGGCAAGCCTAGTCAGCCCATTATGCTGACAGCCTTCAGAAAGCGCAAGGGTACATGGAGGACTGTAAGTGTGGTGGTTTAGACATGTTAGATTCCCAGCTTCACCACATACCGGCTGTGTGAGTTTGGGTAAATTATTTAATCACCCTGGGCCTTAGTTTGTTTTCTCATTTGTAAGATGTGAAGAATAATAGTACCATCTCATTGGACGTTGTGCGAATTAGATGAGATTAATATCAATACATAGAAGATGCTTAGGATATAAGCAGTCAATAAATATTAGTCTCTGTCCTCCTCCTCTTCTTCCTCCTTCTTTTTCCTCTTCTCTTCTCCTCTTCCTTCTTTACCTCCATAGTCCCTTGGTGGGTAGAAGACAAGAATGTACCAAGAGATGTGAGACACATCAGAAGAAGGCAGACAGATATGAGATAGTGCCTGTGAGCCATGATCTTTCTCTTACATTCTCTGTCCACCCTGTCAATCATCCTCTGTCCTGACATGGAGGAGGCTGCAGGGAGCACACATTTCTCTACTCTGAGACTCTTAGTCTCATGTAACCACTGAACCACTGAGCCCCTGGTAACTTTAAGGGCTGTAGGGAGGTGCTGGCAGCAGTTTCTTTCATACTAGGGCTGAAAGGTGAAAGTGATCACCTCTGAGGTAGCTGGTTCTCTAGACTTCCCCATGGTTGTCCTTAGAGAAAGGAAGTAAGTGTCTGCTTGTGAGCATGTCTGGGCTGGCTCCCCTGCAGAACATGTGTGGAGGGAGAAAGAGTCTCAGCTCCCATTTGTGCATCATTTGGTGACTGCCTCCCTCTCCAGTCCATAAGTACGTATACTCCAGCCGGAATAGTTACAGCCAATAAATGTTGAGCACTTGCTATGTGCCAGGTGCTCTTCTAAGTGCATTCCGTGCGTTAACTCCTTTCATCCTCAACAGTTACCTTGTGTGAGAGATATGGTTACTATCCCAGTTTGATGAATGTGAAAACCAAGGCACAGGAGGGTAAAGTAGGAGAATCAAGATTAAACCAGGCCATTCTGGCTTCAGAGTCTACTTTTTCACCATTGTGCCTCTCAGAGCCTCCTGCTATAATCAGTTCCCTGAAAGCCTTCCAGTCTGTGCTTACAAGCTATCACAAGGCTGTTAATTCTGCAAGGCTTGCCTTTTCCCTTGAGTCTTCACTTGGATACCTCCTGTCATTCTTAAAAGTCAATTCAGGCGATAAACCCCTATTATACTCTCTCGTATTTGATTCCTTGTTTCTCTTCTCTACCAGACTGTTAGGTCTTGTTTTCCATCCTAGACCATTGTACAGTGCCCAATACAAAGAAAGCGCTCAATAAGGCCTGTGGAATGAAAGAATGAATTGTCTATTGGGCTGAATTTCTTTCAGGATATGAGTGTGTAGATATATCCAGGCATCTATGGTTGTCATAAACGTTGAGGTTTGCAAGGAGCTAAAACACTTCACAGTTTCTATTTGTGGAGAAGAGGTTAATAGTTCCCCAGGTTGCTTTTCTAAGGAAAAGAAGAAAGTGGCAGTGTATGCTATGAATTCCAAGTCATGTTTATTGTGTAATTTTTGATTGCTTGGCACTAGGTGGAGCCAGGGAGCCGTGGAGGGAAGCTCAAAAGAAACATGAACTACTGTTACCAACCCTTAGATTGTACTCAAAATAATTTTAAAGGTTATTATTTTTTTAAGATTTGCAAACTGGTGCATTATTTGAGCCAGATATTTAATTACATTCATTCTCCAATTTATTTTTTGCTCCACTGGTTATCTTATTTTTTAAATGGAAAGGTCTTAGACTTTATTTCTTCCAGTTTCCCAATACTTAGAGTCGATTTTCATATTTAGGTGAAGGCTCTTTTCGGTAATTGAGACCCAACATCCCAGATCTTTCTCTGCCCCACCCCAAAACCCCCCTGTTTTTCAGTACAAAGTGGTTGCAGACACCAAAGACCTGGCATATTGTGAAAAAGCAGCCTGGGCTAGCAGTGGGGAGTTTTTCTTTTCTTCTTTTTCTTCCTCTCCCTTTGCCTTCCTCCTCTCCCTCCTTCTTCTTTTAGCATTTTTTTAGGTCAAAACCAATAAATACCAGCAATTGCAATTGGTTCAGCCTAATAGTTCTGACTGTGCCTTTGACGTGCCTTGTGACCTTGGTAAGTCATCTATTATCTTTGGGCCTTACTATTTTCATCTGTAAAATGGCAGGAATGGGTATCTATTTGAAGGACCATTTATATGCTGATTTTCCATAATTTTGTCACCTAAATTCTCCTGTGCTGTGTCCTTGACTGGTTCTCCGTGTCGTTGCCTAGCACGTGTTCCTGACTTACAGCTTAGATATTGGTTAATTATGGGTTTTATTAAACATTCATTAGTTACGGACTGCTAGAGACCTGAAATGTGCCTCCTACATTCTCCCAGGTGATTGTTACTTTCCTGGAATAAGTTCTTTACAGGATACAAAGCTACTGTTCAGCCTATTTAGTCCAATTAAAGGAATATAATAATAGAAATTCATATTTCATTATATTGTCACCCTAGGTTTTTCCCTTTATAATTAGTTTAGTGAGGCAGCTGATGTGGCCTCTAATTATTTCTGTGGAATATGTGATGATCTCCTTGCAGAGAAACATTTTACTCTGGAACTTTTAATCCTTCATAGTAAGATTATTACATGGAAAAGTTGAACCAAACCTCAATTTTTCATAGTATCATTCACCCTGGGTGGGAGGTTGCACCAAATAGGTTCTAATATCTTTCCCAATTTTCAGTGTTCGTAGCAATTCATAGTTGGTTTTTTATACCATTTCTGTCTGATACTATATTTAATTGGTAAAAGCCAGACGATGATCCTGTAATGGCTAACATTGTAGGTGTTTGCAAATAAGAATAATGCCATCTGTGAGACCAATAATTCCCCCAGTAAGTTCCTTGACACACGAATCCTGACAACACTCCTGAAGAAAGTTGATGATTAAATAGCTTAGGAAGAGGTGGAGTCAAGATGGCGGTGTGGGAAGACGCAGAGTTAGCATCTCCCCACAACTAGGGCGCCTGCCGGCCACTGGTGGGGGACTCTGACGCCCAAGGAGATGGGAGGAACTCCAAAATGAACTGGTAGGACGTAGGGGGACTGAGGTGGGAGGAGAAGTGGAGGCCAGACAGGATCGGCAACCCTGAGTCTGGGGGGATCAGGAGAGGCAGGTGGGAGGAGCCATCTGGGAGGAGAGGGAGAGGAGCGGAGGGTGATTGCCCTGTTCGCTTGGGCCTGGGGAGCCTGCTGAGCTCCCAGGCCGGTCCCCTGCCCTCAAAGCCCCCTCCAGGCTGCGTAGGTCCTTGGGGTCATGGGAGGCAGGCCGGGGAGATCAGGAGAGGCAGGCAGGAGGGGCCCTCCCAGACAACAGACTAGAGGAGGAGGAGAGGAGAGGAGGGTGTTTGCCCCACCCACATGAGCCCGGGAAGCCTGCTGGTCTCCCAGGTGAGGTCCCCTGCCCTCTGAGACCACGGGTGGGGGGCACGCCTGGGCCCCTTCTGTTCCTTGAGCCTAAGCCCCACCCCCCACAGCCCCCAGGGCCTTTTCCAGCCCTGTGGGTCCTGAGCATAGGCCCCGCCCACCACCCAAACCTCACCCTTGCTTATGCCCGGCTCTCCACAGCCAAGGCCTTACCCCCCGCCCCCCATTTTTTTTTCTTTTCCCTCCTCTTTTTTACTATTGTGGTACTGATGTACCTTACAGTTGTTGATTCATCTATATTTTTATTTTTATATTCCTCCTAACATATCTATTAGTTTCCTAGTCTAATTTTAGTTTTTACTTTGTTACTGTTTTCTTTTTTTTTTCCTCCCCTGGCGGCTTGCGGGATCTTGGTTCATGAGCCTGGGATCGGGCCGGAGCTCCTGCGGTGGGAGCTCCAAGTCTGAACCACTGGACTAACAGAGAACCTCAGACCCCAGGGAATATTCATCAGAGTGATGTCTCACAGAGTTCCTCATCTCAGCACCAACACCCAGCTCTACCTAATAGCCTACAAACTCCAGTTTTGGAAGCCTCAGGCCAAACAATCAGTAAGACAGGAACACAATCCCACTCATTAAAAAAAAAAAAAAAAAAAAAGAGACGGCAAAAAAATACATCACAGATGAAGGAGCAAGGTAAAAACATACAAGACAAAATAAATGAAGAGGAAATAGGCAATCTACCTGAAAAGAATTCAGAGTAATGATAGTAAAAATGATCAAGAATCTTGGAAATAGAATGGAGTCATGGATTGAGAAAATACAAGAAATGTTTAACAAAGATCTAGAAGAACTAAAGAACAAACAAACAGAGATGAACAACACAGTAACTGAAATGAAAAATACACTAGAAGGAATCAATAACAGAATAACTGAGGCAGAAGAAAGAATAAGTGAGCTGGAAGACAAAATGGTGGAAATAACTGCCAAGGAGCAGAATAAATAAAAAAGAATGAAAAGAATTGAAGACAATCTCAGAGACCTCTGGGACAACACGAAACACACCAACATTTGAATTATAGGGGTCCCAGAAGAAGAAGAGAAAAAGAAAGGGTCTGAGAAAATATTTGAAGAGATTATAGTTGAAAACTTCCCTAACATGGGAGAGGAAATAGTCACCCAAGTCCAGGAAGCGCAGAGAGTCCCATACAGGATAAACCCTAGGAAAAACACACCAAGACACATATTAATCAAACTAACAAAAATTAAAATCAAAGAAAAAATATTAAAAGCAGCAAGGGAAGAACAAAAAATAACATACAAAGGAATCCCCATAAAGTTATCAGCTGATTTTTCAGCAGAAACTCTGCAGGCCAGAAGGGAGTGGCAGGATATACTTAAAGTGATGAAAGAGAAAAACCTACAACCAAGATTACTCCACCCAGCAAGGATCTCATTCAGTTTCTATGGAGAAATCAAAAGATTTACTGACAAGCAAAAGCTAAGAGAATTCAGCACCACCAAACCAGGTTTACAACAAATGCTAAAGAAACTTCTATAAGCAGGAAACATAAGAGAAGAAAAAGACCCACAGAAACAAACCCAAAACAATTAAGAAAGTGGAAATAGGAACATACATATAGATAATAACCTTGAAAGTAAATGGATTAAATGCTCCAACCAAAAGACACAGACTGGCTGAATGGATACAAAAACAAGACCCATATACATGCTGTCTACAAGAGACCCACTTCAGACCTAGGGACACATACAGACTGAAAGTGAAGGGATGGAAAAAGATATTCCATACAAATGGAAATCAAAAGAAAGCTGGAGTAGCAATACTCGTATCAAATAAAATAGACTTTAAAATAAAGACTGTTACAAGAGATAAGGAGGGACACTACATAATGATCAATGGATCAATCCAAGAAGAAGATATTACAATTATAAATGTTTATGCACCCAACATAGAAGCACCTCAATACATAAGGCAAATGCTAACAACCATGAAAGGAGAAATCGACAGTAACACAATAATAGTAGGGGACTTTAACACCCCACTTATACCAATGGACAGATCATCCAAACGGAAAATAAGTTAGGAAACACAAGCTTTAAATGACACAATAGACCAGGTAGATCTAATTGGTATTTATAGAACATTGTATCCAAAAGTGGCAGAATACACTTTCTTCTCAAGTGCACATGGAACATTCTCCAGGATAGGTCACATGTTGGGTCACAAATCAAGCCTCAGAAAATTTAAGAAAATTGAAATTGTATCAAGCATCTTTTCTGACCACACTATGAGATTGGAAATCAATTACAGGAAAAAAGCTGTAAAAACCACAAATACATGGAGGCTAAACAGTGCATTAGTAAATAACCAAGAGATCACTGAAGAAATCAAAGAAGAAATAAAAAAATACATAGAAACAAATGACAATGTAAACACGACAACCCAAAACCTATGGGATGCAACCAAAGCAGTTCTAAGAGGGAACTTTATAGCAATACAATCTCACCTCAAGAAACAAGAAAACTCTCAAATAAACAATCTAACCCCTACACTTAAAACAACTAGAGAAAGAAGAACAAAGAAAACCCAAAGTCAGTAGAAGGAAAGAAATGAAATAGAAATGAAGAAAACAATAGCAAAGATCAATAAAACTAAAAGCTGGTTCTTTGAGAAGATAAACAAAATTGATAAACCCTTAGCCAGACTCATCAAGAAAAAAAGGGAGAGGATGCAACTCAATAAAATTAGAAATGAAAAAGGAGAAATCACAACTGACACTGAAGAAATACAAAGGATGATAAGAGACTACTACAAACAACTATATGCCAATACAATGGACAACCACGAAAAAATGGACAAATTCTTGGAAAGGTACAATTTTCCAAGACTGAACCAGGAAGAATTAGAAAATATAAACAGACCTATCACAAGTAATGAAATTGAAACTGTAACTAAAAATCTTCCAACAAACAAAAGTCCAGGACCAGATGGCGTCACAGGCAAATTCTATCAAACAGTTAGAGAAGAGCTAACACTGATCCTTCTCAAACTCTTCCAAAAAATTGCAGAGGGAGAAACACTCCCAAATTCATTCTATGAAGCCACCATCACCCTGATACCAAAACCAGAAAACGATATCACAAAAAAAGAAAATTATAGACCAATACCACTGTTGAACATAGATGCAAAAATCCTCAACAAAATACTAGCAAACAGAATCCAATAGCATGTTAAAAGGATCATACACCATGATCAAGTGGGATTTATCCCAGGGATGCAAGGATTCTTCAATATACGCAAATCAATCAATGTGATAAACCATATTAACAAATTGAAGGAGAAAAACCATATGATCATCTCAATAGATGTAGAAAAAGCTTTTGAAAAAATTCAACACCTATTTATGGTAAAAACTCTCCAGAAAATGGGCATAGAGGGAACCTACCTCAACATAATAAAGGCCATATATGACAAACCCACAGCAATCATCATATTCAATGGTGAAAAACTGAAAGCATTTCCACTAAGGTCAGGAACAACACAAGGATGTCCAGTCTCACCACTCTTATTCCACACAGTTTTGGAAGTCCTAGCCACAGCAATCAGAGAAGAAAAAGAAATAAAAGGAATACAAATTGGAAAAGAAGAAGTAAAACTGTCACTGTTTGCCAATGACATGATACTATACACAGAAAATCCTAAAAATGCCACCAGAAAACTACTAGAACTAATCAATGAATTTGGTAAGGTTGCAAGATACAAAATTAATGCACAGAAATCTCTGGTATTCCTATACGCCAACAACGAAAAATCAGAAAGAGAAATTAAGGAAACACTCCCATTTACCATTGCAACGAAAAGAATAAAATACCTAGGAACAAACCTGCCAAAGGAGGTGAAAGATTTGTACTCAGAAAACTATAAAACACTGATGAAAGAAATCAAAGATGACATGAACAGATGGAGAAATATATCCTGTTCTTGGACTGGAAGAATCAACACTGTGAAAATGACTATACTGCCCAAAGCCATCTACAGATTCAGTGCAGTCCCTATCAAACTACCAATGGCAATCTTCACAGAATTAGAACAAAAAATTTTACAATTCGTATGGAAACACAAGAGACCCCGAATAGCCAAAGCAATCTTGAGAAGGAAAAACGGAGTTGGAGGAATCAGGCTCCCTGACTTCAAACTATACCACAAAGCTACAGTAATCAAGACACAGAAACAGATATATAGATCAATGGTACAGGATAGAATGCCCAGAGATAAACCCACGCACATATGGGCACCTAATTTATGACAAAGGAGGCAAGAACAATGGAGAAAAGACAGCCTCTTCAATAAATAGTGCTGGGAAAACTGGACAGCTACATGTAAAAGAATGAAATTAGAACACTACCTAACACCATACACAAAAATAAACTCCAAATGGTTTAAAGACTTAAATGTAAAACCAGATACTATAAAACTCTTAGGGGAAAACATAGGAAAAACACTCTGACATAAACCACAACAAGATCTTTTTTGACCCATACCCTAGAGTAACAGAAATAAAAACAAAAATAAACAAATGGGACTTAATTAAACTTAAAAGCTTTTGCACAGCAAAGGAAAGCATAAACAAGACAAAAAGACAGCCCTCAGAATGGGAGAAAATATTTTCAAATGAAACAACAGACAAACGATTAACCTTCAAAATATACTAATAGATCTTGGAGCTCAATATCAAAAAAACAAACAATGCAGTTTAAAAAATGGGCAGAAGACCTAAATAGACATTTCACCAAGGAAGACATACAAATGGCTAAGAGGCACATGAAAAGGTGCTCAACATCACTAATTATTAGAGAAATGCAAATCAAAACTACAATGAGGTATCACCTCACGCTTGTCAGATTGGCCATTATCAAAGAATCTAGAAACAATAAATGCTGGAAAGTGTGTGGTGAAAAGGGAACCCTCCTGCACTGTTGGTGGGAATGTAAATTGATACAACCACTATGGAAAACAGTTCCTTAAAAAACTAAAAATAGAACTACCATATGACACAGCAATCCCACTACTGGGCGTATACCCTGAAAAAACCATAATTCAAAAATAATCATGTACCACAATGTTCATTGCAGCACTATTTACAATAGCCAGGACGTGGAAGCAACCTAAGTGTCCATCGACAGATGAATGGATAAAGAAGATGTGGCACATATATACAATGGAATATTACTCAGCCATAAAAAGAAACGAAATTGAGTTATTTGTAGTGAGGTGGATGGACCTAGAGTCTGTCATACAGAGTGTAAGTCAGAAAGAGAAAAACAAATATCATATGCTAATGAACATATATGGAATCTAAAAAAAAAAAAAAAATTGGTACTGATGAACCCAGTTGCAGGGCAGGAATAAAGAGGTAGACATAGAAAATGGACTTGAAGACATGGGGTGGGAGGGCAAAGCTGGGGTGAAGTGAGAGTAGCATCGACATATATACACTACCGAATGTAAAATAGCTGGCTGGTGGGAAGCAGCAGCATAGCACAGGGATGCTAGAGGGGTGGGATAGGGAGGATGGGAGGGAGGCTCAGGAGGGAGGGGATATGGGGACATGTGTATGCCTACGGCTGATTCTCTTTGTTGTGCAACAGAAACTAACACAGTATTGTGAAGCAATTATACTCCAATAAAGATCTATTAAAAAAAATAGCTTAGGAAACACTGCATATTATGTATGGGGTTTCGCAATGAATAACATATTAAAGGCTCTGAGAAGGTTGGCAGTATCCATTCTTGTTTGACTTTCATGTACATTCCCAAATTTCTGTGACTTTTTATTCCTATAGTACGATGCAAAGCTTGGAATCCATATTTTACACTGATTCTCTCTTATTCTTAACATTTTCTTCAAGGCACATGTTTATATTAATTTCCTGTAATAGCCAGTAACAATATTTAACCTCAGGACCAAGAAAGAATACTCAGCATTTAAACACTCTTTGAATTTATTTACTTAGTAGTAAAATAAAGTTGAAATTATAGTTGGAAATTGTGTTTTGAAATCGTAGTTTCTTTTACTTTGAGAGGGATTTTCATGTCCAAAATTCTTGGCTGCTATCAGTGGACCATGTAGATCCGTTTTCTGCTCTAAACATGATGGAGGATGGCAATTGTGGACCAAATCCATGATAAATTTACCTGTGTTTTTCATTTCCCTGATGCTGAAACCTTTTTTTAATATTTAATTGAGATGGTTCCTATTGGCATCTAATCCATGTCTAAATTCAAATCCTGTCTCCCTGCTGTGTACCTTTTTACAAGTTAACTAACCTCTCTGTGCCTCATTTTCCTCATCTGTAAAGGATGTAATATTAGTATCTCTGTTATGAGGTTGTTGTGGGGATCAGGTAAGTGAATGCAAAAAAGTGCAAAGCACTTGGAGCACTGCCTGGAAAACCTTCCATGGTGTGAGTTATTATGATTAACGTTCATGATGCTGTGCATAGGTGGTGACAGAGAGGTGATGCATCACCCTCTCCTCAATACCCTCATCATTAAGATGCAACATTTTAAAAGAAATAAGTAAATCATAGGCTCTATATAACCAAGGCAAGGATTTCTAAATCATATTTTGTTTTTTGGTCAAAATTCTATTTTATTTTATTTTCTGTATTTTTAAAATCAATTAATTATTCACTTATTCATTCATATTAATAGTAATTGAGTGGCTACTGTTTCCTAGGCACTACACTAATTGTTGTAGATACAGTGTTGAACAAGTTATATATAGTTCCTCTCCTTGTGGGCATCTGAATTAAAGAGGGACAAGCAAAGAGCATCCTGGGTGCTATGAGAGGGGAAGTGATGAGAACCGACAGGAGTTATCCAACTTGTGGTGGGGTGTGTATGCAGGCTTTCATGGAGGAGGTGACAGCAAATTTGAGATCTTAAAGGTTAATCAGAGCTACTCGTTGAGAGAGGTGACTGAAGAACAGCCTAAGAGATGATGAGAGGGAGCAAGCCACGTTCAAAGAATTCATAGAAATTCCACAAGGTCTAAGGATGGAATGCAAGGTTAGAGAGGAGGTGTCTGTGGTGAGAGATGAGGCTAGATGTACATCATTTAGGGCTTTGGTGAATTGTAAGGTAGAGTAATAATCTGACCAGCTGTTATCTATTCATAGCCAGGCAAGAGATTCTCCTTGGAAAACCTTCCTGGTGGCAGGATGTTTCAAGGCAACAATTCTTCTTTTTTTAAAGATTTTTTTTTTTAATGTGGACCATTTTTAGTCTTCATTGAATTTGTTACAATATCGCTTCTGTTTTATGTTTTTTTGGTCTTTTGGCCACGAGGCATGTGGGATCTTATCTCCCCAACCAGGGATTGAACCCGCGTCCCTGCATTGGAAGGCGAAGACTTTAACCACTGTACTGCCAGGGAAGTCCCCAAGGTAACAATTCTTTATAGAGTGTTTAATAACCGTGTTGCTGTCTACCATCTATAATATTTATTTGTGATTTGGGGGCTGGCTTGGAAGCCAATGTACATAAACAAATAACCTTTGTTATTGTGGCTGCAGACACCAAAGATATGGCATGTTGTGTGGGAAAAAAAGCCTTGGAATCAGTGGGTAGTTTTTCTTTTTTCTCTCCCTTTTTAAGAGTTTTTTCAATAACCTTGCGACTCTATAACTGGGGTTCAGCAAAGCTGGCCACAGGGTGAAGTCATTTGTGGTGGTTAGCTGGAACACAGCAGCTGGCCCAGTTTATCTCTGTGCCTAGAGTCAGGAAATGACAAAACCCTTTAGACTGTGCTTCTATAAAGGAATTGGTCAGAGAGCTTTTCTCTCCTAGATGCCTTGGTAGCTATAGAGTATCAAAAAATTATACATGATCTCCAATGGCATTTTCGTTGAAGAGATGATTTCCTTTGTTATTAACCTGAGACAGGAATTGAAAATTGTTTCAGAGTCTGAGTCCTGAGCCATATTTACAAACAAATACACGAACCCTAATTTTAGTCACTTGCAGCAAATATGCTCACTCCACTTCCTAGTGTTTTGAACTGTAGTTATGAAAGATCAATTCATAATGAAACCCAAGTTTCTCCAGACCGTGATGTATGATCATGCCATGGGGACTATAGTCACAATGAAAGTAACAGGCTTTCTCTCTTTTTCCACAACAGAATTGTAGATCTTCTTCTCTCTTATAATGTTGATGTTTCATCCTGAAATGTTCTTGCTTGTATCGTCCAGCTTAACTCTTTGCAGAAAATTCTGCAATAGTACTACATTCACTTTAAGCACTGAGTCTTTATTGTTTGTATCACAAAATGGGACTTACATTTCCTGAATATGTCTTGAAAAACATCTGAAAATTCTCCTGATTGACTTAAAATGCCTTTGGTTTGTTCAAAACAGGATCCAAACAAACCACTTGCTGACTTGGTTATTTCACTGAAGTCTTTTTAAAGTCTCCTTTAGTCTGGAATAGTGGCTTTTCCTCACTCCCCTTTTCATGGTTATGTTGGTCAGTTGTCCTATAGATTATTTCACTGTAGCAGATGCTGTTAGTGTCCTCCTCATATTCCTTTGGCACTCATTGTTCTCGTGCACCCTGACCCAATAGCCTCCAAAAGAAAGCAGCTAACTGTGACTCTGCCTTTGGGCTTTCTTGCCTCTTCCCACCATCAACCATGCACCCTCCTCCTGTTACCGAAAATGGGGGCCCGGCTGCTCACCACTCAAAAGCCAATAAAGAGGCAAGTTGGTGGAAAGGAAAGTCTGCTTTATTTAGGAGGCTGGCAGGGAGGTGGGGGAGGGTGGACTCCTGTCTAAAGGCCGACTTCCCCACTGACAGTCAGTGGGCAAGAGCTTTTATAGATGGAGGGAGGGGGCTACTTGCAGAAACAGCACAGTCAGCTCTGATAGTCATCTTGAAATTGGTCATGCAGTGGTCTGACCAGCGTCATCTTGATTGTTTTAAGTACAGTTAGTCTTTAGTTCCAGGGTCAGTTTGTTCCCATTTCTTTGAGGCCAGTTCTCAGAATTGTGGCAGCTTATGTCATGACTACAGTCTTGTCATGATGTAGTTAACTTCTTCCACCTATTGGGGGTTTCAGTATCTATAAGACAGCTCACAGGATATGGCTCAGAATATTATCTATAGCCCTTGAGGAGGAACGAAAAGTCCTTGACTTTACTTAATGACTAAACTCTTATTATTTGGTCTCGTTTGACTGTTCTCCTTTGTTTCTGCATTTTCTCACCTCTCTGATTAAACTTATTCTTTGGCTAAAGTTTTTCTACAGACAAAAGGCAGGCTGAGGACAAGGGGGGCAAGGACCATAGGGTCCTGTTCCATTTCACTCCCACTCCACCACCCCAAGCGGCCTTCAACCAAATGACTGAAGAGAGTGGATAAAGGATCTAGCTTCCTAAACTTTGGGATAACTCTGAGATAGGTTCTACTCTGTCTTTCAGAGTTCCTTAGTGGGACTGAACCCCAGTTACCTGCAGCAGTAACCTGCTCAGTTATACTCCTATTAGTGGCTTCCTTCTCTTCCCTTGCTTGTTTTGCTTCCTCATTTCTCTGCCAATGACATTCCACAAATAAACCATAAACCTAGTCTCAAGGTCTGCTTTTGGGGGAACCCAAGCTATCTACTCTCTAAATTTAGTTAAATAATTCTCATGATGTCATTTAAAATTTATTAGTCTATTTCTATTGGCTGGAAGTTAGGACTAAAGTGTTTTTTTAGATTTAGTGTTTCTTGTTGCGGGGGGATCAAGAAGTCTTCATAGACAGTGCTGAGGACCTCATATCACATCACATCTGGGATCAAATAATGTCTGGTTGTCTCACTTTTAGTATGTTAGTAAACTGAGATGGTGAAAGTGTGTTATTCCCCATCAATCTTATGCCTAATGGTTTTAATATCCATTGATGACCATTGCCTGAATCAGTTATTTCATTAGGGATTATAAAATGATGGTTTTCTTAATTCTATTATTTGGAGAAGAAAGTTCTAGGCAGAGGGATCAGTATGTGCAAAGACACAGAGATGAGGTCAAATATAATATAATCAGGGAAATAAAGTATGCTTAGTTCACAAGGTGTGTTAAGAAAGAGTGGGAGATGGATTTGGAAAGGTAGGCAAGACTTTATAGTGTTAAAGACAAGATTTTGTTCTAAAATTAGTGGGGGGGACACAGGGATTTTAAATGTGTCCATTGTCATGAATATATTTTTTTGAATGATCACTCTGTTAATATTGTGAAACATAGATAGGCAATTGGTGAGAGTAGGTAGGTAGATGTTGCCATGGTCAAAGATAGTGGGGAGGGGAAAGTGAGTTACATACTTACGACAATAGACTCAACAGGACTGAATGACTGATTAAATGTGGAATGAGGGAGAGGAGGGGTCCAGGATCCTTTCCTACTAGGACAAATGTTTCGATAGTTGGTGTGCTTCATAAAGATTGGGAATGTGGCAAGAGTAGAAAGTCTGATGAGGAAAATAACTGAGTTTGTCTTTGGACATATTGAGCTTGATTGTGGAGCAGATGAAAGTGTCTAATTTATAGTTGTCAGTTGTGTAGGAATTCAGGAGGAAGGTTAGGGATGAAGACAAAGATTTGGGAGTCATCAAAAGACAGTGGTTGACGTGAGGAGGGGAAGGGTTTTAGTGAAAATGTCAACACTCTCCCCATCATAGGCACGTGACACGTACTCACACCTACAAGGGAAGCGTGGGAACAAACAAGCTGTCTCCTCACCTCCCCACCCCTCATCCCCCCACCTTGGCTCTACAGACCATCTGAGACTCAGAGGTTCATACTTCCGCTTGCTGTTGTTAGGGATCCCTAAAATTCCTTAAATTCTTTGTTGTGCAGAAGAGAAAACTGAAATCTATTAAGGTAAGAGCTACATAGCTGGGGTCACTGCTCAGCTCAAAGCTCCGTTTTCCGGTCCCCCCAGTTGAAAGCTCACTCTGCCCCCCATCCAGGGCTTGAAGGCTCAAGCAGTGAGAATTGAGAACAACAGGAAATCCAAATTCTAAAACTCCCAGTGGGTAGCAGAGAAGAACAGAAAAGCTACCTCACCTCACAGGTCAGGACACAAGATCAGGCCCAGAGATCTTACGAAAGAGGCAGCTAATTCACAAGGCCAAGTTTTTTAAAAACTTTGCTGAAATGGGACCTGATTCCAGGGTGGCTACCCTGTATTTTGCAGATGGTGATGTATAATTGCGACCACACGTGTGAGGTGGTCATCCTATAAGCAACAAGAAATATCAGCTTCCAGAAAATATAAATGACTTAGAAAATGGTCCTCTCATGAGACCCAGTGGATCCTACATGAAATCCAGGAGGACAAGGATGTGTCTGATGCAACCTTTATGCCCAGCCCCTAGCTTGGTGCCCACAATAAACAGTCAGTAAACATGTGTTGAGTGAAAGAAGCAAGGAACAGTCATGACTATTCTGGTAGGTGAGCATACCAAATGTATGCAACTGGTTAACCAGTTCTCAATATGTGTTTGTTTAACTAATGACTCAATTGACTCAATTCTT
Organism: Eschrichtius robustus; assembly: GCF_028021215.1. NCBI lineage: Eukaryota > Metazoa > Chordata > Mammalia > Artiodactyla > Eschrichtiidae > Eschrichtius > Eschrichtius robustus. Next base: position 71,262,090 of record NC_090833.1, read on the forward strand.
TTATTTCCTCTGAATTCCTCATGCATGTATATTCATGTATGTTGTATAAGCTTCGCTAGCTCATATTGACTTAAAGATCGCTTGAATTATTTTGGACTCATTTTATTTTTAATTTTTTAAATTGGTTCTACCAAAAATAAGACAATCTTAGTGATAGAAAGGAATTTGGCAATTGTTTTGTGTGTCCCCAGTAGGAAACTGCAGTAGTGGAGTTGACCCTCATCAGATTATATGATTCATCCATTTGGTTTTGTCTCTGCAGAGCTGGGGTACATCAATTCAGAGACGTATTCTCAGTGTTTAAAAGAGTGCTAAGCACTTAGTAGGCACTCGATAAATATTAGTGTACATGTGATTATGCCAGGTCTTTATAATCTAGCACCACTCATGAAAAACTTTCTAGTAGTCATTCTGTCTTCGTACAAAGATCCCCCTTAAGAGGAACTTTATAGTGTAAATTGGGAACACACATGACAAACTTCCAGTGATTATACAACAGACCACTCCTCTTCAGACACATACACAAAATTTTAATTAAGAAATGCATAGAAACAACTCCATGAATTTTGGTGTCATTTGCTGAGACAAGGAAGATTAGGGGAGGGGCAGATTTGAAGGAGAACCAAGTGCTCTATGTTAGACATTTTAAGTTTGTCACGTAAGAACAGTTGGATATATGGACTTTTTTTTAAAGAAATTGATTTAAAATTTGAAAACTATTCTGCAAAATATCAAATGTCTACATACAGCATGACCCAGTTGGGGATCAAAGACAGATTTTTTAATAAGTCTTAAGTGTTCAAAATTTTCTTATATATGCTATTATTAAAATTGTTTGGGCGTATGGTCCCAGAAGGAGACATCATTTTTCTTCACCCACACATTCACGTGTGCATGCACTCACACACACACAACTACCCAGGTGTCAAAGTAATAAGCCCTTTGTAATATCCACATACACATAACCTAAAACACTAACATCTGTAATTTCAATAACACATCTTAACTTTATGAGCCTTCCCTTCTCAAGTGAAATTGGCTTTAGAGAAAATATTAATTCAGCCCTCTTAGAAAACCTTAACAACATCTAATAAAGGCAAGTTTGAAAAACCAACTATCTGTTCACCTTTCACAGAATTATATACATGCAGGAACATTTTGTTGTATTTTGTAGCACATTGATTTTTCCCAAATACACAGTATCAAAAGCATATACCTTCTCTATATTATGCATAAACCATACATGTACCATCTGCATGAAAGAATCCCAGAAACTACATGCTGAATTCAAAATCTTTCTAGCCCCTTTTTAAAAATACACCTACTTTATGGTTACCTTTCATTAAATAAGGATTTTTATTTATTTTACCATTATCATAAGAAATGGAAACCAAATATCTAGCTATCCATATAAGTCTGATAAATACATGTTTTTTACAGAGCATTTACAATTAATTTTGTCCTAATTTCTGAGTTTTCTTTCCTGCTTGAGTAGAATTATTGATGTAATAACCAATCTATGTGTACATTGTGATAATAAAAAATATATACTTAGTTTTCTATTGATCTCATGTAAGAGATACCCATGTAGTCATATTTACAATTTCTCACATGCTTCTATTTGAATATTCTGACTGCAATTTCTGGATGTGTTTGCTTTAAATTCTGAAATAAACTGTATCCAAAAAAAAAAAAAAAAAAGACAATGGTTGAAAACATCAGAATAGATAAGATTACTCAATAAAGTTTATAGAGAAGAGAAGAGAACAATGAGAAAAGAAAAGTTCTAAGGGTATATTCCTGATTTATGTAAACATTTAAAGGAAAAGAGTAACGAGGGAATCTCAAACAAGATGCAAAGGTACCAATCAGAAGTTAATAAAAATGGTAATACATAAGTCAAATGTTGGAAATGTTAGGAAGGGTTCTGTGAGATGTTGCAGACTGAAAAGTTCCCAAGAATTTGTTAAATAGAGATGGGTGATTACATTAGTAAGAATAGTTCTGATTGTGTGGTGAGGATGGAAGCCAGGATGGAGTGAATTGAAGGGTGAGAAGATGGGAGAACCAAGAAACCATGCATACTAATTACACTTATAAAAAAATTTGGGTTGAAGATTAAGAGAGAGATAGGAGGGAATCTAAAGCAGCATTGGCACTCAGGAAGGATTTTCTCTTCATTCTCACTTCTTTCCTTCCTTCCTTCCTCCCTATGTAATCCTCTCTCTCTCTTTCCCCACCCCCTTCCTCCTCTTCTTCCTTTGCTTCATCTTCACCCCTCCTCCTCTTGTTCTCCTTCCTTCTCACCGCTCCTCCTTCTTCCTCCTCTTTTTCTTCTTCTCCTTTCCCTCCCCCGTCCCCCTCCCCTCCCACTCCCCTGCCCACTTCTTCTTCTTCTCCTCCTCCTCCTCCTCCTCCTCCTCCTCCTCCTTCTTCTTCTTCTTCTTCTCCTCCTCCTTCTCCTCCTCCGCCTCCTCCTTCTTCTGTCTCTCTCTCCTAAGTGACTATATTACTGTATTAATGAATTACTGCTGAGGGGAATAAGCTATTGATGACAGGAACATTCAAGTGAGAAAGTTTTCTGAGGATGTATGATCAGGACACAGGGGGAATCTATTTCCTCCTTTCTGAAATATAGGATAACATTAATATCACATTCTTATGGTGAACATAAAGTAGACATAAAATTTTGGAAAAAGATTTTCCCACAGGAAAATCCTATATCAATGTTAGTTATTGCTACCATGGCTATAGCAGTCTGTCATTCTAAAGACAAACATTAAATTGTAGAGCTACTTTTCCTTATATTTAATTTTAAAATATTTTCTTTTTAAGACTCATAGGTTTGAGTTATGATAATGATTTTCAGGTTCTATGAAATTCCATGTACAGGCAAAGAAGGAAATGCCTTTGAAAGGGAGAGAAATATTTTTCTTAATCCAAAACGACTTCATCTGCTGCAATTCCAGAGAATTTTATTTTAACTTTAGTTCATAGATGCTTTAACAGTGTTAATATGAAGCAATGGAGACAGCTTTATTAATTGGAATCTTTCATTACAGTCATGATTTCTTTGCTAGGGGAGTAAGGGGCTTATATTTTTAAAAATTCATTAAAATGACAGTAAGCATCAATCAGAGAAATCATTTCAAAAATCTTTTAATCTTAAAATTAGGGTGAAGAGAACCTTCACACTCACTTCTTTCTGCCAACAAGGGCTGAGATGAGCAATGTCTTGAGTTAGAGCCCAGGTTGTATATACTGGCTGAAGAACTGCTGACTGATTGAGTTTAGTGCACAATTTTTCAGCATCACTTGAAATTAAAGAGTTAACCCAAAGTTTAAAAAAATACTTACATAAGGGAAGAGCAGCAGCTTATGCAGATTGTTTGCCAAGTTGTCCTGTACAGGATAAAAGGCATATAAAAAATGCAGTTTTTATAGTTTTTTTTTAACAACTTTATTGGAGTATAATTGCTTTACAATGGTGTGTTAGTTTCTGCTTTATAAAAAAGTGAATCAGTTATACATATACATATGTCCCCATATCTCTTCCTGCTTGCGTCTGCCTCCCTCCCACCCTCCCTATCCCATCCCTCTAGGTGGTCACAAGCACCAAGCTGATCTACCTGTGCTATGCGGCTGCTTCCCACTAGCTACCTATTTTACATTTGATAGTGGATATATGTCCATGCCACTCTCTCACTTTGTCCCAGCTTACCATTCCCCGTCCCTATGTCCTCAAGTCCATTCTCTAAAAGGTCTGCGTCTTTATTCCCGTCTTGCCTCTAGGTTCTTCATGACTTTTTTTTTTCTTTTTCTTTTTTCCTTTTTTTTTAGATTCCATATATATGTGTTAGCATGTGGTATTTGTTTTTCTCTTTCTGACTTACTTCACTCTGTATGAGAGACTCTAGGTCCATCCACCTCACTACAAATAACCCAATTTCATTTCTTTTTATGGCTGAGTAATATTCCATTGTATATATGTGCCACATCTTCTTTATCCATTCATCTGTTGATGGACACTTAGATTGCTTCCATGTCCTGGCTACTGTAAATAGAGCTGCAATGAACATTGTGGTACATGACTCTTTTTGAATTATGATTTTCTCAGGGTATATGCCCAGTAGTGGGATTGCTGGGTTGTATGGCAGTTCTATTTTTAATTTTTTAAGGAACCTCCATACTGTTCTCCATAGTGGCTGTATCAATTTACATTCCCACCAACAGTGCAAGAGGGTTCCCTTTTCTCCACACCCTCTCCAGCATTTATTGTTTGTAGATTTTTTAATGATGGCCATTCTGACCAATGTGAGATGATATCTCATTGTAGTTTTGATTTGCATTTCTCTAATGATTAATGATGCTGAGAATTCTTTCATGTGTTTGTTGGCAATCTGTATATCTTCTTTGGAGAAATGTCTATTTAGCTCTTCTGCCCATTTTTGATTGTTTTTTTGATATTGAGCTGCATGAGCTGCTTGTAAATTTTGGAGATTAATCCTTTGTCAGTTGCTTCATTTGCAAATATGTTCTCCCATTCTGAGGGTTGTCTTTTTGTCTTGTTTATGGTTTCCTTTGCTGTGCAAAAGCTTCTAAGTTTCATTAGGTCTCATTTGTTTATTTTTGTTTTTATTTCCATTTCTCTAGGAGGTGGGTCAAAAGGATCTTGCTGTGATGTATGTCATAGAGTGTTCTGCCTATGTTTTCCTCTAAGAGTTTGATAGTGTCTGGCCTTACATTTAGGTCTTTAATCCATTTTGAGTTTATTTTTGTGTATGGTGTTAGGGAGTGTTCTAACTTCATTCTTTTACATGTAGCTGTCCAGTTTTCCCAGGATCACTTATTGAAGAGGCTGTCTTTCCTCCACTGTATATTCTTTCCTCCTTTATCAAAGATAAGGTGACCATATGTGCATGGGTTTATCTCTGGGCTTTCTATCCTGTTCCATTGATCTATATTTCTGTTTTTGTGCCAGTACCATACTGTCTTGATTACTGTTGCTTTGTAGTATAGTCTGAAGTCAGGGAGCCTGATTCCTCCAGCTCCGTTTTTCTTTCTCAAGATTGCTTTGGCTATTCAGGGTCTTTTGTGTTTCCATACAAATTGTGAAATTTTTTGTTTTAGTTCCGTGAAAAATGCCAGTGGTAGTTTGATAGGGATTGCATTGAATCTGTAGATTGCTTTGGGTAGTAGAGTCATTTTCACAATGTTAGTTCTTCCAATCCAAGAACATGGTATATCTCTCCATCTATTTGTATCATCTTTGATTTCTTTCATCAGTGTCTTATAGTTTTCTGCATACAGGTCTTTTGTCTCCCCAGGTAGGTTTATTCCTAGGTATTTTATTCTTTTTGTTGCAATGGTAAATGGGAGTGTTTCCTTAATTTCTCTTTCAGATTTTTCATCATCAGTGTACAGGAATGCAAATTAATGTGCATTAATTTTGTATCCTGCTACTGTACCAAATTCATTGATTAGCTCTAGTAGTTTTCCGGTAGCATCTTTAGGATTCCCTATGAATAGTGTCATGTCATCTGCAAACAGTGACAGCTTAACTTCTTCTTTTCCCATTTGGATTCCTTTTATTTATTTATTTTCTCCGATTGCTGTGGCTAAAACTTCCAAAACTATGTTGAATAACAGTGGTAAGAGTGGGCAACCTTGTCTTGTTCCTGATCTTAGTGGAAATGGTTTCAGTTTCTCACCATTGAGGCCGATGTTTGTTGTGGCTTTGTCGTATATGGCCTTTATTATGTTGAGGAAAGTTCCCTCTGTGCCTACTTTCTGGAGGGTTTTTATCATAAATGGGTGTTGAATTTTGTCGAAAGCTTTATCTGCATCTATTGAGATGATCATATGGTTTTTCTCCTTCAATTTGTTAATATGGTGTATCACATTGATTGATTTGCGTATATTGAAGAATCCTTGCATTCCTGGGATAAACCCCACTTGATCGTGGTGTATGATCCTTTTAATGTGCTGTTGGATTCTGTTTGCTAGTATTTTGTTGAGGATTTTTGCATCTATGTTCATCAGTGATATTGGCCTGTAGTTTTCCTTCTTTGTGACATCTTTGTCTGGTTTTGGTATCAGGGTGATGGTGGTCTCGTAGAATGAGTTTGGGAGTGTTCCTCGCTCTGCTATATTTTGGAAGAGTTTGAGAAGGATAGGTGTTAGCTCTTCTCTAAATGTTTGATAGAAGTTGCCTGTGAAACCATCTGGTCCTGGGCTTTTGTTTGTTGGAAGATTTTTAATCACAGTTTCAATTTCGCTGCTTGTGATTGGTCTGTTCATATTTTCTATTTTTCTTGGTTCAGTCTCAGAAGGTTGTGCATTTCTTAGAATTCATCCATTTCTTCAAGGTTGTCCATTTTATTGGCATATAGTTGCTTGTCGTAATCTCTCATAATCCTTTGTATTCCTGCAGTGTCAGTTTTTACTTTTCCTTTTTCATTTCTAATTCTATTGATTTGAGTCTTCTCCCTTTTTTTCTTGATGGGTCTGTCTAATGGTTTACCAATTTTGTTTATCTTCTCAAAGAACCAGCTTTTAATTTTATTGATCTTTGCTATCGTTTCCTTCATTTCTTTTCCATTTATTTCTGATCTGATATTTATGATTTCTTTCCTTCTGCTAACTTTGGGAGTTTTTTGTTCTTCTTTCTCTAATTGCTTTAGGTGTAAGGTTATGTTGTTTATTTGAGATGTTTCTTGTTTGTTAAGGTAGGATTGTATTGCTATTAACTTCCCTCTTAGAGCTGCTTTTGCTGCATCCCTTAGGTTTTGGGTCATCGTGTTTTCACTGTCATTTGTTTCTAGGTATTTTTTGATTTCCTCTTTGATTTCTTCAGTTATCTGTTGGTTATTAAGTAGTGTATTGTTTAGCCTCCATGTGTTTGTATTTTTTACTGATTTTTTCCTGTAATCGATATCTAGTCTCATAGCGTTGTGGTTGGAAAAGACACTTGATACAATTTCAATTTTCTTAAATTTACCAAGGCTTGATTTGTGACCCAAGATATGATCTATCCTGGAGAATGTTCCATGAGCACTTGAGAAGAATGTGTATTCTGTTGTTTTTGGGTGGACTGTCCTATAAATATCAATTAAGTCCATCTTGTTTAATGTATCATTTAAAGCTTGTGTTTCCTTATTTATTTTCATTTTGGATGATCTGTCCATTGGTGAAAGTGGGGTGTTAAAGTCCCCTACTATGATTGTGTTGCTGTCAATTTCCCCTTTTATGGCTGTTAGTATTTGCCTTATGTATTGAGGTGCTCCTATGTTGGGGCATAAATATTTACAATTGTTATATCTTCTTCTTGGGTTGATCTCTTGATCATTATGTAGTGTCCTTCTTTGTCTCTTGTAATAGTCTTTATTTTAAAGTCTATTTTGTCTGATATGAGAATTGCTACTCCAGCTTTCTTTTGATTTTCATTTGCATGGAATATCTTTTTCCATCCTCTCACTTTCAGTTTGTATGTGTCCCTAGGTCTGAAGTGGGTCTCTTGTAGACAGCATATATATGGGTCTTGTTTTGTATCCATTCAGCCAGTCTATGTCTTTTGGTTGGAGCATTTAATCCATTTACATTTAAGGTAATTATCGATATGTATGTTCCTATTACCATTTTCTTAATTGTTTTGGGTTTGATTTTGTAGGTCTTTTCCTTCTTTTGTGTTTCCTGCCTAGAGAAGTTCCTTTAGCATTTGTTGTAAAGCTGGTTTGGTGGTGCTGAATTCTCTTAGCTTTTGCTCGTCTATAAGGGTTTTAATTTCTCTGTCAAATCTGAATGAGATCCTTGCTGGGTAATCTTGGTTGTAGGTTTTTCTCCTTCATCACTTTAAATATGTCCTGCTACACCCTTCTGGCTTTCAGAGTTTCTGCTGAAAGATCAGCTGTTAACTTTATAGGGATTCCCTTATGTGTTATTTGTTGTTTTCCCTTGCTGCTTTTAATATTTTTTCTTTGTATTTAATTTTTGATAGTTTGATTAATATGTGTCTTGGCTTGTTTCACCTTGGATTTATCCTGTATGGGACTCTCTGTGCTTCCTGGACTTAATAAACTATTTCCTTTCCCATATTAGGGAAGTTTTCAACTACAATCTCTTCAAATATTTTCTCAGTCCCTTTCTTTTTCTCTTCTTCTCTGGAACCCCTATAATTCGAATGTTGGTGCATGAAATGTAGTCCCAGAGGTCTCTGAGACTGTCCTAAATTCTTTTCATTCTTTTTCTTTATTCTGCTCTGCAGCAGTTATTTCTACTATTTTATCTTCCAGGTCACTTATCAGTTCTTCTGCCTCAGTTATTCTTCTATTGATCCCTTCTAGAGAATTTTAAATTTCATTTATTGTGTTGTTCATCACTGTTTGTTTGCTCTTTAGTTCTTCTAGGTCCTTAAACGTTTCTTGTATTTTCTCCATTCTATCTGTTTCCAAGATTTTGGATCATCTTTACTATGATTGTTGTGAATTCTTTTTCAGGTAGACTGCCTATTTCCTCTTCATTTGTTAGGTCTGGTGGGTTTTTGTCTTGCTCCTTCATCTGCTGTGAGTTTCTCTATCTTCTCATTTTGCTTAACTTACTGTGCTTGGGGTCTCCTTTTCGCAGGCTGCAGGTTTGTAGTTCCCATTGTTTTTGATGCCTGTCCCCAGTGGCTAAGGTTGGTTCAGTGGGTTTGTAGGCTTCCTGGTGGAGGGGACTAGTGCCTTTGTTCTGATGGATGAGGCTGGATCTTGTCTTTCCGGTGGGCAGGTCCACATCTGGTGGTGTGTTTTGGGTTGTCTGTGGCCTTATTATGATTTTAGGCAGCCTCTCTGCTAATGGATGGGGTTGTGTTCCTGTCTTGCTAGTTGTTTGGCATAGGGTGTCCAGCACTGTAGCTTGCTGGTCATTGAGTTGAGCTTGGTCTCGGCGTTGAGATGGAGATCTCTGCGAGATTTTTGCCGTTTGATATTACGTGGACCTGGGAGGTCTCTTGTGGACCAGTGTCCTGAACTTCACTCTCCCACCTAAGAGGCACAGCCCTGACGCCTCTCTGGAGCACCAAGAGCCTGTCATCCACACAGCTCAGAATAAAAGGGAGAAAAAAAGAAAGAAAGAAAGAAGAACATAAAATAAAATAAAATAAAATAAAGTTATTTAAAAAAATTAAAAATAGTTATTAAAAAAATTTTTTTAAGTAATAAAAAAGAAAGAAGCAAAGAAAGAAGAGAGCAACCAAACCAAAAAACAAATCCACCAATGATAATAAGTGCTAAAAACTATACTAAAAAACCAAACCAAAACAAAACAAAAATGGACAGACAGAACCCTAGGACAAATGGTAAAAGCAAATTTCTACAGAGAAAATCACACACAGAAGCATACACATACACACTCACAAAAAGAGAAAAAGGGGAAAAAAATATATATATCATTGCTCCCAAAGTCCACCTCCTCAATTTGGGATGATTCATTGTCTATTCAGGTATTCCACAGATGCAGGCACATCAAGTTGATTGTGGAGATTTAATCCACTGCTCCTGAGGCTGCTGGGAGAGATTTCCCTTTCTCTTCTTTGTTCACACAGCTCCTGGGGTTCAGCTTTGGATATGGCCCCGCCTCTGCGTGTAGGTCGCCTGTGGGCATCTATTCTTTGCTCACACAGGACAGGGTTAAAGGAGCAGTTGCTTCGGGGGCTCTGGGTCACTCAGGCCTTGGGGAGGGAGGGGTACGGATGCGGGGCGAGCCTGCAGCGGCAGAGGCCTGCGTGACGTTGCACCAGCCTGAGGAGCACTGTGCGTTCTCCCGGGTAAGTTGTCCCCAGATCACGGGACCCTGGCAGTGGCGGGCTGCACAGGCTCCCGGGAGGGGAGGTGTGGATAGTGACCTGTGCTTGCACACAGGCTTCTTGGTGGCGGAAGCAGCAGCCTTAGCGTCTCATATCCGTCTCTGGGTCCGTGCTGATAGCCGCGGCTCGTGCCCGTCTCTGGAGCTCATTTAGGCGGCACTCTGAATCCCCTCTCCTCACGCACCAGGAAACAAAGAGGCAAGAAAAAGGTCTCTTGCCTCTTCGGCAGCTCTTGACTTTTTCCCGGACTCCCTCCCGGCTAGCTGTGGCGCACTAGCCCCCTTCAGGCTGTGTTCACGCCACCAACCCCAGTCCTCTCCCTGGGATCCGACTGAAGCCCGAGCCTCAGCTCCCAGCCCCCCGCCCCGGCGGGTGAGCAGACAAGCCTCTCGGGATGGTGAGTGCTGCTTGGCGCCGAGCCTCTGTGCGGGAATCTCTCCGCTTTGCCCTCCGCACCCCTGTGGCTGCGCTCTCCTCCGTGGCTCCGAAGCTTCCCCCCTCCGCCACCCGCAGTCTCCGCCCACGAAGGGGCTTCCTAGTGTGTGGAAACCTTTCCTCCTTCACGGCTCCCTCCCACTGGTGCAGGTCCCGTCCCTATTCTTTTGTCTCTGTGTTTTCTTTTTTCTTTTGCCCTACCCAGGTACGTGGGGAGTTTCTTGCCTTTTGGGAAGTCTGAGGTCTTCTGCCAGCGTTCAGTAGGTGTTCTGTAGGAGTTGTTCCACATGTAGATGTATTTCTGATGTATTTGTGGGGAGGAAGGTGATCTCGACGTCTTACTCTTCCACCATCTTGAAGCTCCTCTCTTTATAGGAGATTTAGACAGGCTTAAAATCCTCACTCTTGTTTAAACTAAGGTGGTAGTTCTTACCTTTTTTTTGTGTCTTAGATCATCCTGAGAGCCTAATGACAGAAACAGATCATCTCCCCAGAAAAATGCTCATATTTAGAAATATTTTACAGGTTATTTTGAAGCATTCTTGACACACTTCCTCCCCCAAAGTCCATAGATTTTAGGTAATGAACTGCTGGTTTAGGTGTTCAGAGACAGTCATTGAAAGGACAATTCAAATTTTAATCTTGAGTTTGAGCCCTGATATCACATAAAGCTGTGTTACAGTTTGGTTTGAAAGGGGTCTGAATTTCAGGGGATGGTGTGATCAATACATTGGCTCTCACCGTGGGATACATCCATTCATACTTACTTTACCTAGTCATTCAGAGAAAACGAAGCAGTCTTTCAATTCAAAATTAGTTCAAAAAACCTAATAATGAGAAAAAAAACTCTCTAGGGAGATGGATATAGGCATTAGAATGCAGCTCAAAAAGCATACAGCCAAGGAATATATTTTCATGAATGTCCTTCTAGGTCCCAGCTGGATAATGAATACCTGAACCCTCCACCTGAAGAGTAACATGAAGGGTTTGGATTAGAGAAGTACTGTGTTTGTTCTCTGGCATCTATTTTCTGTTTCTAAGCACATGTTCTCTAATCAGGAATTGTTTCTACTTTTTGCCTCAAAATAGGTCTGGACAGTTAATGTCTTGATTTTATTTTTAAAATTCAGCACATTTCTTTTCTTCATCAGGCACAGTCAGCACCATCTGAAGTTTGGTTCAGCAGAACTAAGGTTGAGTACGTTCCTAAGAGGACTTATGTGTCTGGGAACTTTGTACTGTTTCAAATAAATACATGTAGTTTTATAAGAAGACACCCCTAATGACAACCAGTTTACCTCCCCACCTTTGTAAGGCATTTATAATTCAAAAAAGGCTTTCATATTAATGACCTATGTTGTGAATAAAGGGCAGGCATTACTATGTCAAACTCATGGGTGATGAAATGGAGGCTTACAAATATTTGAGGCATACTATTAGTAAATGAGAGCTGAGATTGCACCCTGGGCTCCCTGGACTTTATTTGGATGCTTAAGTTCTCAAATGTACTTAAAAATCCATTTTGTTCCTTTATACTTATGTTGGTAAATTGAATTTATTTAATAATATTTATCAGTGTGATTAAATATCACCTTGGGCCCATTTCTGTCTATCTTTCCATCCTGTTAGTCCTTGCATGGATTGGGTGGATTTTAAGCCAGAACTAGTCTGAATTCTGCTTCTGAATCAGTTTGTCTCATGAAGAAAGTAGTTCTTTTGTTTTTTATTATCTCTATATGAATTACTGCTTCTGTTTGATGTCACTTTTTAGAAGAACAACTCATCCATGAAAAGTCATTTCACATCAGTCTTACAAAAGAATAACCTTAATTTTGTATGAACTAGTCGTATAAAGGGTTGTAGTTATAATAAAAACCCATTGCCAAGAACGCCAGAGAGAAAGCCTCTTGCTCATACATCGTGTCATTTCTACATTCCTAGTACCTCACAGAGTGCATGGCACTGGGTGAATGTCTGTTTAATTGAATATTTCAAAATGTCTCCACATAGGTCTTGTGGAAGTAAAATTTGAATTTAAGAAGCCATTTCCTAAAGTTCCTAAATTTTACAGAAATCTTGGCCTCGTAAAGGAGAAAAGTCCTAAAAGTGTTAAAACTATAGAGCTCCAAAACGCACTTCATCCTAGTATCATGCATGAAACAGGACTAGGAAAAAGTAAAAGCAAGCTCACCGAACACATAAATGTGCTATGCACTCAACTTGACTTCTCAATGAACAGAAAAATCAAAGCCTCTCTTTTCCTATTTTTGCACCTTTGCTTCTGAATGTTGACTGATTGCCCTTAGGTAAATATGTGTTTGTTGCTATACATTAAAAAATAACTTCAAAACCCCTGTAATGCTGACAGTGGGAAATGCATGCCTCTGTGGTCTGAACAGCTCAAGCAGTACCTTTCTTTCAATTTTATGTAGAGTAGAGCTGCACCTTTCTTCTGTCATTAAGCGCTAATTGCCCAATTACAGTGCTTTGGGACACTGTTAAAATTGTGCCTGAGGCTTTTCAGCAAATTCAGCTTTAAAGCAAATGATCCCAGTAGTCAAAATTATTTACTAAACACTGTACAGAATTTCTTCTAAAAGATTATTTAAGGCCTATTACACTTGCTAGATCCTTATATTACAAAATACTGGAGTACTTAGTGAGGCTGTTGCCTCTTCTCACGAGGACTTTTTTTTTTTCAGCACCAAACTTTAAAAGGAACATTATGTATTTGAGAAGAGCAGACTCATGCAGATATTCTTAATCTGAAAGCAGTTTCCTTTATTTTAAGCCATTTTTGAAGAGGGATAATGAGTTGTTCTGTATCGGGGCATTATTTATAAATACAGAGTTAAAAGGTTTATCTTAAAATAATACTCTCTTTGTGTTAAAATATATATAGTCATGCAAGCTATAAGGGATTTGAATGTGTCCTAAATCACTGCATTATTTGAACATATTCCTTTTTAAATCTCTGTGTGGAAAATTTTATCAAACATTTTACATTATTGACAATATATAATAGCCATTGAAGACTGTGAGGCATTTTCTCATACATTTCTTTTTAGTTTTTCTCAATAGCTCTCAGCTAGCTATCTCCAGCTCCATTTTACAGAAGAGGAAATTGAGGCTTTGGTTGGACAAATATCCTTTTAAGGTCACACTGCTGGTAAGGGGCAGGAGAGTGAGTATTATGAATAGGTTAATCTCTAAAGTTCTTGGACTCAATTCCAATGTGTGTGTGTGTGTGTGTGTGTTTGTGAGTGGGGGTGGGATGCTGGGGGTTTCCCCACAAACCACCAAGGAATTCTTGGACACCAGCAGGGTGTCCGAGAATCTCAATTCAATTCAATTCTGACTCTATCTACCTAAAGATAACATCAGGTTTCACAGGCTATGGGTTCAGTCCTACAAGACTGTCCTCCAGCCCCCCACTTCAGACACCAGTTGCAAGTCCAGGTTATTACCTATACTTCTGACAACTGGCTAGGAATCAGAGGTTCCCACCACCTCCTCCTTGGGTCTGAAAATTTGCTAGAGCAGCTCACAGAACTCAGGGAAACATTTTGCTTACTAGATCACCTGTTTATTACAAAAGGATATAAATCAGGAACAGCCAGATGGAAGACATGCATAGGGAAAATTATGGGACAGGGCTCAGAGTTTTCATGCCCTCTCAGAGTGCGCCATTCTCCCAAAATCTCCATTGTTCACCAACCTGGAAGCTCTCCAAACCCTGACCTTTTGGGTTTTTACAGAGGCTTCATTACATAGGCATGATTGATGAAATCATTGGCCGTTGCTGACTGATTCAACTTCCAGCCCCTTTCCCCTCCTAGATGGTCAGGGGATGGGACTGAAAGTTTCAACCTTCTAATCACATGGTTGGTTCTCCAGGTAATCAGCCCCCATTCTTAGGTGGGGGTCCCAAAGTCACCTTATTAACATAACATAAGACATCATTATTGCTCTCATCACTTAGAAAATTCTGAGCTCTGTGCCAGAAAAGGGGACAAAGACCGAATATATATTTCTTATTATAAATCACAATATCATAGTTAAAAAAGGAAAACAGTGATGAAATTTATACAGAAGATAGGGATAGAAAGGGGAGATTTTATTCTTTTATTTTAAAATTTTTTAAAACATCTTTATTGGAGTATTATTGCTTTACAATGGTGTGTTAGTTTCTGCTTTATAACAAAGTGAATCAGCTATACATATACACATATCCCCATATCCTCCCTCTTGGGTCTCCCTCACACCCCTCTAGGTGGTCACAAAGCACTGAGTTGATCTCCCTGTGCTATGCGGCTGCTTCCCACTAGCTATCTATTTTACATTTGGTAGTATATATAAGTCCATGCCACTCTCTCACTTTGTCCCAGCTTACCCTTCCCCCTCCCCGTGTCCTCAAGTCCATTCTCTACGTCTGCGTCTTTATTCCTGTCCTGCCGCTAGGTTCTTCATGACTTTTTTTTTTTTTAGATTCCATATATATGTGTTAGCATACAGTATTTGTTTTTCTCTTTCTGACTTACTTCACTCTGTATGACAGTCTCTAGGTCCATCCACTTAACTACAAATAACTCAATTTCATTTCCTTTTATGGATGAGTAATATTCCATTGTATATATGTGCCACATCTTCTTTATCCATTCATCTGTTGATGGACACTTAGGTTGCTTCCATGTCTTGGCTATTGTAAATAGAGCTGCAATGAACATTGTGGTACATGACTCTTTCTGAATTATGGTTTTCTCAGGGTATATGCCCAGTAGTGGGATTGCTGGGTTGTGTGGTAGCTCTATTTTTAGTTATTTAAGGAACCTCCATTCTGTTCTCCACAGTGGCTGGATCAATTTACATTCCCACCAACAGTGCAAGGGAGTTCCCTTTTCTCCACACCCTCTCCAGCATTTATTGTTTGTAGATTTTTTGATGATGGCCATTCTGACTGGTGTGAGGTGATAACTCATTGCAGTTTTGATTTACATTTCTCTAATGATTAGTGACGTTGAGCATTCTTTCATGTGTTTGTTGGCAATCTGTATATCTTCTTTGGAGAAATGTCTATTTAGGTCTTCTGCCCATTCTTGGATTGGGTTGTTTGTTTTTTTGATATTGAGCTGCAATGAGGTGCTTGTAAATTTTGGAGATTAATCCTTTGTCAGTTGCTTCATTTGCAAATATTTTCTCCCATTCTGAGGGTTGTCTTTTCATCTTGTTTATGGTTCCCTTTGCTGTGCAATAGCTTTTAAATTTCATTAGGTCCCATTTGTTTATTTTTGGTTTTATTTCCATTTCTCTAGGAGGTGGATCAAAAAGGATCTTGCTTTGATTTATGTCATAGAGTGTTCTGCCTATGTTTTCCTCTAAGAGTTTGATAGTGTCTGGACTTACATTTAGGTCTTTAATCCATTTTGAGTTTATTTTTATGTATGGTGTTAGGGAGTGTTCTAATTTCATTCTTTACATGTAGCTGTCTGGTTTTCCCAGCACCAGTTATTGAAGAGGCTGTCTTTTCTCCATTGTGTATTCTTGCCTCCTTTATCAAAGATAAGGTGACCATATGTGCATGGGTTTATCTCTGGGCTTTCTATCCTGTTCCATTGATCTACATTTCTGTTTCTGTGCCAGTACCATACTGTCTTGATTACTATATCTTTGTAGTATAGTCTGAAGTCAGGGAGCCTGATTCCTCCAGCTCCGTTTTTCTTTCTCAAGATTGCTTTGGCTATTCAGGGTCTTTTGTGTTTCCATAAAATTGTGAAATTTTTTGTTCTAGTTCTGTGAAACATGCCAGTGGTAGTTTGATAGGGATCACTTTTAATCTGTAGATTGCTTTGGGGAGTAGAGTCATTTTCACAATGTTAGTTCTTCCAATCCAAGAACATGGTATATTTCTCCATTTGTTTGTATCATCTTTAGTTTCTTTCATCAGTGTCTTACAGTTTTCTGAGTACAGGTCTTTTACCTCCTTAGGTAGGTTTATTCCTAGGTATTTTATTCTTTTTGTCGCAATGGTAAATGGGAGTGTTTCCTTAATTTCTCTTTCAGATTTTTCGTCATTAGTGTATAGGAATGCAAGAGATTTCTGGGCATTAAGTTTGTATCCTGCTACTTTACCAAATTCATTGATTAGCTCTAGTTGTTTTCTGGTAGCATCTTTAGGATTCTCTGTGTATAGTATCATGTCATATGCAAACAGTGACAGCTTTACTTCTTCTTTTCCCATTTGGATTCCTTTTATTTATTTTCCTTCTCTGATTACTGTGGCTAAAACTTCCAAAACTATGTTGAATAATAGTGGTGAGAGTGGGCAACCTTGTCTTGTTCCTGATCTTAGTGGAAATGGTTTCAGTTTTTCATCATTAAGAATGATGTTGGCTGTGGGTTTGTCATATATGGCCTTTATTATGTTGAGGTAAGTTCCCTCTATGTACTTTCTGGAGGGTTTTTTTATCATAAATGGGTGTTGAATTTTGTCAAAAGTTTTATATGCATCTATTGAGATGATCATATGGATTTTCTCCTTCAGTTTGTTAATATGGTGTATCACATTGATTGATTTGCATATATTGAAGAATCCTTGCATTCCTGGGATAAACCCCACTCGATCATGGTGTATGACCCTTTAATGTGCTGTTGGATTCTGTTTGCTAGTATTTTGTTGAGGATTTTTGCATCTATGTTCATCAGTGATATTGGCCTGTAGTTTTCTTTCTTTGTGACATCTTTGTCTGGTTTTGGTATCAGGGTGATGGTGGTCTCGTAGAATGAGTTTGGGAGTGTTCCTCGCTCTGCTATATTTTGGAAGAGTTTGAGAAGGATAGGTGTTAGCTCTTCTCTAAATGTTTGATAGAATTTGCCTGTGAAACCATCTGGTCCTGGGCTTTTGTTTGTTGGAAGATTTTTAATCACAGTCTCAATTTCACTACTGTTGATTGGCCTGTTTATATTTTCTATTTCTTCCTGTTTCAGTCTCGGAAGGTTGTGCTTTTCTAAGAATTTGTCCATTTCTTCTAGGTTGTCCATTTTATTGGCATAGAGTTGCTTGTAGTAATCTCTCATGATCCTTTGTATTTCTGCCGTGTCAGTTGTTACTTCTCTTTTTCATTTCTAATTCTATTGATTTGAGTCTTCTCCCTTTTTTTCTTGATGAGTCTGCCTAATGGTTTATCA
This sequence comes from Eschrichtius robustus, assembly GCF_028021215.1. Taxonomy (NCBI): domain Eukaryota; kingdom Metazoa; phylum Chordata; class Mammalia; order Artiodactyla; family Eschrichtiidae; genus Eschrichtius; species Eschrichtius robustus. The sequence continues at coordinate 71,279,554 of NC_090833.1, forward strand.
ATTTTTTTTATCTTCTCAAAGAAACAGCTTTTAGTTTTATTGATCTTTGCTATTGTTTCCTTCATTTCTTTTTCATTATTTCTGATCTGATCTTTATGATTTCTTTCCTTCTGCTAACTTTGGTGTTTTTTTGTTTTTCTTTCTCTAATTGCTTTAGGTGTAAGGTTAGGTTGTTTGTTTGAAATGTTTCTTGTTTCAAAAGGGAGGATTTTATATACTAAAAGAGAGATCTATAAAATAGGATGATAAAAAGTTGAATATATGTATATTTTAAAATTTGGGACATATTTCTTGTTTAATAAATTTATTTGTTTATTTATTTATTTTTGGCTGTGTTGGGTCTTTGTTGGTGCATGTGGGCTTTCTCTAGTTGCGGTGAGTGGGGACTAATCTTCGTTGCGGTGTGCAGGCTTCTCATTGCAGTGGCTTCTCTTGTGTCGGAGTATGGGCTCTAGGAATGTGGGCTTCAGTAGCTGTGGTGCACAGGCTCAGTAGTTGTGGTGCACGGGCTTAGTTGCTCCATGGCATGTGGGTTCTTCCCGGACCAGGGCTCGAACCCATGTCCCCTGCATTGGCAGGCGGATTCTTAACCACTGTGCCACCAGGGAAGTCCCTAAAATTTGGGACATATTTTAATGAAATGTGTCAAAAACCCTTTCGCAATTTCTTCTTAAATTGAAGTATCGTTGACGTACAATATTATATAATTTTTAGGCATACAACACAGTGATTCCATATTATTATAGATTATACTCCATATAAAGTTATCGTAAAATATTGGCTATATTCTCTGTGCTGTACATTACATCCTTGTATCTAATTTGTTTTACACCTAGTAGTTTGTACCTCAATCCTTTTCCCCTATTTTGCCCCACCCCCACCACTTCACCACTGGAAACCACTAGTTTGTTCTCTTTATCTGTGAGTCAGTTTCAGCTTCGTTATAGTCATTCATTTGTTTTAATTTTTAGATTCCACATATAAGTGAGATAGTATAGTATTTGTCTTTCTCTGACTTATTTCTTTTTTTTTATTAATTAATTAATTAATTTATTATGTTTATTTTTGGCTGTGTTGGGTCTTTGTTTCTGTGCGAGGGCTTTCTCTAGTTGCAGCAAGTGGGGGCCACTCTTCATCACGGTGCGCGGACCTCTCACTATCGTGGCCTCTCTTGTTGTGGAGCACAGGCTCCAGACGTGCAGGCTCAGTAGTTGTGGCTCACGGGCCTAGTTGCTCCACAGCATGTGGGATCTTCCCAGACCAGGGCTCAAACCCACGTCCCCCGCATTAGCAGGCAGACTCTCAACCACTGCGCCACCAGGGAAGCCCTAACTTATTTCTAAGCATAATACATTCCAGGTCCATCCGTGTTGTTGCAAATGGCAAAATTTCATTCTTTTTTATGGCTGAGTAATATTCCATTGTATACATATGCCACATCTTCTTTATCCATTTACCTGTTGATGGACACTTAGGTTGCTTCCAAATCTTGGTTATTGTAAATAATGCTGCTATGAACTTTGGGGTACCTATATCTTTTCAAAATTGGTGTTTTTATTTTCTTCAGATACATACCCAGGAGTGAAATTGCTGGATGATATGGTAGTTCTATTTTCAATTTTTTGAGGAACCTCCATACAGTTTTCTTAGTGGCTTTACCAATTTACATTCCAACCAACTGTGTACTAGGGTTTCCTTCTCTCCACATCCTGCCAACACTTGTTATTTCTTGTCTTTTCGATGATAGCCATTCTGACCGATGTGAGGTGATATCTCACCGTGGTTTTGATTTGCATTTCCCTTATGATTAGTGATGTCAAGCATCTTTTCATGTGCCTATTGGCCATTTGTATGTCTTCTTTGGAAAAGTGCCTATTCAGGTCCTCTGCCCATTTTTTAATTGGGTTGTTTGCTTTTTTGGTATTGAGATATATGAATTCTTTATATATTTTGTATATTAACCCCTTATCAGACATATCATTTGCAAATATCTTCTCCCATTCAATAGGTTGCCTTTTCATTTTGTTGATGATATCTTTCACTGTGCAAAAGCTTTTGAGGTGGATTAGGTGTCATTTGTTTATTTTTGCCTGAGGAGACAGAGCCAAAAAAAAAAAATACTGCTAAGAACTATGTCAAAGGGTGTACTGCCTGTGTCATGGTTTCAGGCCTTACATTTAGATCTTTAATCCATTCTGAGTTTATTTCTGTATATGATGTAAGAAAATGCTCTAATTTCATTCTTTTACTTGTAGCTGTCTAGTTTTCCCAACACCTCTTATTGAAGAGACTGTCTTTTCCCCATTGTATATTCTTGCCTCCTTTTTTGTAGATTAACTGACCATATGTGCATGGGTATATTTCTAGGCACTCTATTTTGTTCCATTGTTCTATGTGTCTGTTTTGTGCCAGACACAGTATCATATTGCTCAGATTACTATAGCTCTGTAGTATAGTCTGAAGTCACGGAGCATGATACCTCCAGCTTTGTTCTTTTATCTCAAGATTGCTTTGGCTATTTGAGGTCTTCTGTGATTTCATACAAATTTTAGGATTATTTTTTTTTTTTCTGTGAAAAATGCCATGGGTATTTTGATAGAGATTGAATTCAATCTCTATATTACTTTGGGTAGTATGGCCATTTTAACAATATTAATTCTTTCAGCCCACGAACATGGGATATTTTTCCATTTATTTGTATTGTCTTCAATTTCTTTCATCAATGTCTTATACTTTTCAGAGTATATGTCTTTCACCTCCTTGGTTAAGTTTGTTGTTAGGTATTTTATTCTTTTTGATTTGACTGTAAATGGAATTGTTTCCTTGATTTCACTTTCTGCTCTTTCATTATTAGTGTATAGAAACGCAATAATTTCTGTATATTAATTCTGTATCCTGAAACTTTATTGAATTAGTTTATTAGTTCTAATAGTATCTTTTTGGTGGAGCCTTTAGGGTTTTCTATATATAGTCTTATGTCATTTGCAAACAGTGACAGTTTTACTTCTATTCCAGTTTGGATGGCTTTTATTTCTTTTTCTTCTCTGATTGCTGTTAAGACTTCCAATACTATGTTAAATAGAAATGGCAAGAGTTGGCATCCCTGTCTTTTTCCTGACCTTAGAGGAAATGCTTTCATCTTTTCATTGTTAATCATGATGTTAGCTGTGGGTTTGTCATATATGACCTTTATTATGTTGAGGTCGGTTTCCTCTATGCCCACTTTCTGGAGAGTTTTTATCATAAACGGGCATTGAATTTTGTCAAAAGCTTTTTCTGCATCTATTGAGATGATCATGTGATTTTTATCTTTCGTTAATGTGCTGTATCACACAAATTGATTTGCAGATATTGGAAAATCCTTGCATCTCTAGGATAAATCCCACTTGATCTTGATCATGGTGTATGATACTTTTTGTGTATTGTTAGATTCAATTTGCTAGTATTTTGTTGAAGATTTTTGCGCCTATGTTCATCAGTGGTATTGGCTTGTAATTTTCTTTGTTTGTGGTATCTTTGTCTGGTTTTGGTATCAGTGTGATGGTGGCCTCATAGAATGAATTTGGGGGTGTTCCTTCCTGTGCAATTTTTTGGAAGAGTTTCAGAAGGATAGATGTTAACTCTTCTCTAAATGTTTGATAGAATTCGCCTGTGAAGCCATCTGGCCCTGGGCTTTTGTTTGTTGGAAGTTTTTAAATCACAGTTTCAACTTCATTATTGTGATTGGTCTGTTCATATTTTCTATTTCTTCCTGGTTCAGTTTTGGAAGGTTGTATCTTTCTAAGAATTTGTCCATGTCTTCTAGGTTGTCCATTTTATTGGCGAATAGTTGCTTGTAGTATTCTCTTATGATCCTTTGTGTTTCTATGGTGTCTGTTGTAAATTCTCCTTTTTCGTTTCTACTTTTGTTGATTTGAGTCCTCTCCCTTTTTTTTCTTGATGAGTCTGGCTAAAGGTTTATCAATTTTGTTTATCTTCTCAAAGAACCAGCTTTTAGTTTCATTGATCTTTTCTATTGTTTCCTGCATTTCTTTTTCATTTATTTCTGATCTGATCTTTATGATTTCTTTCCTTCTACTAACTTTGGGTTTTGTTTGTTCTCCTTTCTCTAGTTGTTTTAGGTGTAAGGTTAGGTTGTTTATTTTAGATTTTTCTTGTTTCCTGAGGTAAGATTTTATTGCTATAAACTTCCCTCTTAGAACTTCTTTTGCTGGGTCCCATAGGTTTTGGATCATCATGTTTTCGTATCAATTTGTCTCTAGGTATTTTTTAATTTCCTCTTGAATTCTTCAGTGATCCATTGGTTGTTTAGTAGCACACTGTTTAGCCTCCACATGTTTGTGTTTTTTAGTTTTTTTTTTCTTGTAGTTGTAGATACACACACAAAAAAGAAAAAGGAATCCAAGCACAACACTAAAGATAGTCAAATCACAAGAGAAGGGAACAAAAGAAGGGAAGAAAAAAGACCTGCAAAAACAAATACAAAATAATTAACAAAATGGCAATAAGAACATACATATCAATAATTACCTTAAATGTAAACGGTTTAAGTGCTCGAACCAAAAGACATAGATTGGCTGAATGCATACAAAAACCAGACCCATATATATTTTGTCTACAAGAGACCCACTTCAGATATAGGGACACATACAGACTGAAAGTGAGGGGATGGAAAAAGGTATTCTATGCAAATGGAAATCAGAAGAAAGCTGGAGTAGCACTATTCATATCAGACAAAATAGACTTCAAAATAAAGACTGCTACAAGAGACAAAGAAGGACACTACATAATGATCAAGGGTCAACCCAAGAAAAAGATATAACAATTGTAAATATATATGCACCCAACATAGGAACACCTCAACATATAAGGCAGATGCCAACAGCCATAAAAGGGGAAATTGACAGTAACACAATAATAGTGGGGGACTTTAACACCCTACTTACACCAATGGACAGATCATCCAGACAGAAAATCAATAAGGAAACACAGGCCTTAAATGACACATTAGATGAGATGAACTTAATTGTTATTTATAGAACATTCCATCTGAAAGCAGCAGAATTCATATTCTTCTCAAGTGCACATGGAACATTCTCCAGGATAGATCACATGCTGGGCCACAAACCAAGCCTTGGTAAATTTAAGAAAATTGAAATCATACCAAGTGTCTTTTCCAACCACAACACTATGAGATTAGAAATCACATTTTGTGTTTTTAATGTCATATTTTATATATTCATGCTTATCCCTTAACTGCTTATTGTAGTTATAGTTGATTTTACAATTTTTGTCTTTTAACTTTTGTACTAGCTTATTTAAGTGGTTGATCTATTGCCTTTACTATATATTTGCCTTTACTGGTGGGAATTTCCCTTTCCTATATTTTCTTGTTTCTTATTATAGCCTTTTCTTTTCCACTTAAAGAAGATCCTTCCTTTAACATTTCTTTTAAGGTTGGTTAAGTACTGAACTCTTTTAGTTTTTGCTTGTCTGAGAAGTTCTTTATCTCTCCTTCAATTCTGAATGATAACCTTGATGGGTAGAGTATCCTAGCTTGTAGTTTTTTCCTCTCAGCACTCTAACTATATCATGCCACTCCCTTCTGGCCTATGATGTTTCTGCTGAAAAATCAGCTGATAGACTTTTGGGGTTCCCGTGTATGTGATTCTTTGTTTTTCTCTTGCTGCCTTAAAATTTTTCTTTATCTTTAAGTTTTGCCATTTTTATTATAATGTGTCTTGGTATGGGTCTCTTTATGTTCATCTTGCTTGGGACTATCTGTGCTTCCTATACCTGGATATCAGTTTCCTTCTGCAGATTAGGGAAATTTTCAGCCATAATTTCATCAAATACATTTTCTACCCATTTCTCTGTCTGTGTCTTTTTTGAGGGGACTCATATAATGTGACTGTTAGTATGCTTTATGTTGTCACAGAGGTCTCTTAAATTATCTTCATTAAAAAATTATTTTTTCTTTTTGCTGTTCTGATTGAGTGATTTCCACTATTCTATCTTCCAGATCACCTATATGTTCTTCTGTATCACCTGATCTGATGTTAATTCCTTCCAGTGTATTTTTTTAGGTTAATATAATTTGATGTAATTTAATTAATTAATTAATTTAGTATTCTTATATCTGAAAACTGTTGCTTCTAGTGTATTTTTCATTTCAGTTATTGTGTTCTTCAGCTTTGGCTTTTTTTTTTTTTTTTTTAACATTTTCTAGTTCTTTGTTGAAGTCATCACTGTGTTTGTCTATTTTTTCCCAAGTTCAGTTACCATTTTTCTCACTATTTCTTTGAACTCTTTATCAGGTAAGTTATTTACCTCTGTTTAATTAGGGTTTTTTTTCTGGGTTTTTATATTGTTCCTTCATTTGAAACATGTTCCTCTGTCTTCTCATTTTGTTTAGCTTTCTCTTTTTGTCTCTATGAAATTAGTTGAAATAGTTACCAATCCTGGTCTTGAAGGCATGTCTTTGTGTGGGAGCATTCCTATGCAGTCTGTGTATTCCCAGGTGTTTTGGTGGGAGAGCTGGATCCGAAGTGAGCACAAAGCATGTCTTCTCCGGGGGTGTGCTGGCAGCTGGTGCCTTGGTGGGAGGTATGGCTAGAGATGGATGGGCTAGAGCTAGAGCCAGGTGTGAGCCAGGGATTCTCCTGGGCTCAGCAAAAATCTCCACTTTGGTTTGGGGCATGGCCAGGGCCCAAGGGCTTGGAGCTGCTCTACTGAACTGGTTTTGCTCCTTCTTTTGTGTATGTGTGCACACCAGCAATGGCAGTTTCTGCCCTGATTAGGCAGCAGGGCTGGGGCCCAAGCTGGTTCCACTCCTTCTCTGATGCATGCACACACATTGGCTATGGCAGCCTCCTCCTTAGTAGGAAGCAGTTCTGGAGCAGGAGGGGCTGCAGCAGGAGGCCAGTGTGGGCTCGAGGGCATGTGGGGCTGTCCTGGCAGGGCGGCCAGAGCATGAGGCAGTTTTCAATTTGCTGCCTCTGTGCCAAGTCTGGGAGCAAGCAAGTCTGTGCATGCGTTCATTGAGAGAGGAGTCTTGGTTTTTCACAGCCTTCTGTTAAGCCCCACTGGTATTCAAATCAGCTAAGGTGATTTGTCTTCCTGGTGTTAGACCCCACAGCTGGGTTGCCTAATATCTTGCTGGAACCCATCACTCCCCAGAGAGGATCCCCAAGCCTGTGATATCCCCCTCCTCTTGTGAGTCACCTGCTAGGGGTGTGGGTCCCGACTAAATCACCTCTCCTCCCTCCCTACCATACTCCATATGGTTCTTTCTTTACAGCTTGGTTGTAGGAGAGCCATTCTGCTAGTCTTCAGGTCATTCTCAGAGAACTTTACTCTATACGTATTTGTAGTTTTGTTGTGTTTGTGGTGGGGAGGTGAGCTCAGAATCTTCCTACTCCATTATCTTTATCCCATCAGTCCCACATTCATTTTAAAATCACTCTCCATCCTTTATGTTAGTCTGAGTTTTCATGTATCAGATCTGCATAAAGTGGATCCACCTGAATCATTTAGAACTATATCAATATAACACTTGAAAAGTGAGTCATCCTTTAACATGTATAATTCATTCCTTTCACCTCTCTAGGTCTTTATAGTTAATAGAGATTTTGTTGTCCTTTATTGTATTGACAATATATAATGATATTTATATCAAATATCACCTATATAGGTGATGTATAAAGTCCTTTTATGCCCTCCTCTGATCTATTTGAATTTATAGTCAAGCTGTACACATAATTATGTACCTCAAATGTAACATAGAAATATTAATGACTTTTAATGTATTTTTAAAGACTAGTATTTATTTTAGTTTAGACTGTGAGAAAATCCAGAAGTAGGTAAATTTACTCAGAAGAATCACCTTACAAGTTAGTGTCTATGTATATTTGATTCACAACACCAAACCAACACAACAAATAAACAAAAACAATGAAAAAATTCTCAAGGGAAAATCTCAAGGGAAAACTTACTTTGGTAGACTTGCCTTGTACACAGTAGGCATACAAAAATATTTGTTAAACTGAATTGAATGCCCTTGTTAAGGGCATTTCTTTGTTGTAATTCTGACAGTGATGTTATGATTTGACACTGCTGCAAGTTGGATTTTCTGGAGAGCATATTCAGATAGCAATTGGTATATAGGAAGTTTACTAGGGAGTATTCTCAGGGAAAGAGCTAGGAATGGGCAGAGGGAGAAGTCGGTCCACAATGCAGTCTCAAGCAACACTTTAGCCAACCCCTTAGGGAGCTTTGAAGATGGGTTGGCCCTTCTGATTTGTGTCTTATTCTGGCAAGAGAGACCAGACCTTTATAATCTGGCATTTCCCAGTCATTGAATATGGGCTTCCCTGCTCCCTCCTTAGTAATATAGCCGTCGACCTTGGCCAAGGCAGCTGACTCTAGCTAAGGGCAAATTCTGCAGAGGGTTGACTACAGAGATAGCAGTACTTCTAGTGGCTGGAGTAATAGGAATAAATCCTGGTACTTTGTAGGGGGATCTGAGAGGTACAGCACTAGATTCTGTATAGACACAATGGCCAGTGAGCTAAATTAAACCAAAATGGAAAAAAAACAGTATTTTGACTATGTCGTTCCTTCTCCACATCCCATCTTTCAATCTCTAATTCTATTAAAGGACAGGCATTTTTTGTTTGTTTCTTTACTTTCAGTTCACAGGTAGACTTGCAAGATCTGACTTGGCTAATTATGCTGACAATTTCCTATTCATTATCTCACATAGCAGGGATCCTCTTTGGACCATCAAGCCTGCAAATTTACGATTGCACATTAATCAGTGGAAAATAATTGCTAGCTGCTGCCTCTAGGTTTGGGGTTCACTGTACATGCCAGGATGTATACAATTAGCCCCAAGGCTTGCTCAGGAGCACTCGGCCATCCAACAAGAAAAGGAGAATTACAGTAACTGAGAAAATGAACACTTTGGGTCGTTATCTTGCTTGTAGTAGTTAGAAACTCTTATCATTGAGTTGCCCTGCTTTGTTTCTCGCTAACTGTCCAAAGCATTGCTAGGCAAGAAGCTATTTGGCACACATAGAATTTTAGCTTGTTTGGGGGTGAGGAAGGTGAACTACAAGAAGAGGAAATGTTAAGTTCTAGTACAGTACAGGTTCAGGGCTTGGACTTTTATATTTTTTTATATTTTTTCATTACATGGGTGAGATGGTAGAACTCAACCTGGGAGTTCTGAAAATCTAAAAGTCTATATACAATTTAGCTATATATACAAAAATGTATATCTGTACATTTTTCTTTGCTTTTTTTTCCTGAGTGTAGAGTATATAGCTGCCATTAGATGCTCAAAGTGACGTATGATACCAAAAAGCTTAGGAATCTTTACACTAAACATAAAACAAGATAAGGCAGAAAACCCCTCATTCATTCTCTGATTTTAAGCTCTTATCTCTACATCATGCTTAAACACATTTTGGACACTCCACAAGTACCTTCTTCAACTTTTCTACAACTCATTCATCACAAGCAAGCCCTAACACTGTTTTCTCTATTTCTGTTAATAATACCACAGTCATTTAATCCTTCAGTTTAGAAATCTAGGCATTAGTTCCTTCTCTTTTCCTTTGTCCCCCACTTCTGAGATCCATATCATGACATGGTTGAAAGACAAAGTATCTGCTTTCCTAGAAATCTCACTTATCTTGGTGGACTCTTAGTGCACTGTTTCTCATAGTGTTTCATGAAGCCTTGTTCAATGAGAAATAGTTCTGGGACAGGGTAGTTATAAGGAAGGAGTAGAAAATGTTTCTTTATTATCTGGATAGACAGAAAGAGCCAATGAAGTCTAGTTTGTGGGAAAAATGCCTAGATAGCCTTTTGCTTTGTGGTGGATGGATTAGGAGAGGACCTTTCATAGATCAGTCTGAACCTTGCTACCTTAGCTCAGTGATTATACAGGGGAAGGTACGTGAGCTGGAATCAACCCCAGGTAGACTGCGTTTGGGAGGTCAATAATCTTTTTTTTAAATTTTACTTTTACTTTTTACTTTTTTTTTTTGGCCACACCCACAGCTTGTGGGATCTCAGTTCCCTGATCAGGGATTGAACCTGGGCCCTTGGCAGTGAAAGCATGGAGTTGTAACCACTGGACCACCAGGGAATTCCTGGTCAATAATCTTTGAGAAGACTTGCTGTGAACTCTGCTCAGTAGCAATGCTTCATACCTAGAGGGGCAAAAGGACCCATTTGAATTCACAATCTGGGGGAAATACAAATGCCTGTTAAGCAAAGAAAAGTCAGGTCACTCAAGCAAAGGTTTTTTTCCCTAGCAAAGTCAGGCAGATTTTCCTGGTGTCTTATGAAATTTGCCACACATTCCTGAGCAGGAAATTGCTCTTCTAAGACCTCCCTTTCTATTTCCCATGTATCCTTACAATGAATTCATCCTTGGAAGCAATTTGTATATCTCTTCCTTGAAACTCTTAAGAATCTGACCTGATGGACTAGTAAAACCTCTCTAGCTGAGAGGAAACATTTCCCTGTCAATGACCTTACAGGTGTTTACTGATGCCTGAGATTCTAGTTATAAGGTATAAAGCCTTTTATTCCACAAGGAAGGATGAGGAATAAGGGAGGAAAAGAAGGAATTCAATTAATATTTATTGGGCATCTATCATGGAACAGGCACTGTACTAAGCCCTTTATTCATATTATCTATTTGTACACATGATCCTACCATCCAAGGCAGAAGTAATTATCCCAGAAGAGGAAACTAATGCCAGTGAGTTTATGCAACTTGCCTAAAGTCAGTTACCTTTCCCTTAGGGGAATTTGTCATGACTATGACAACCAACATTGTGACCTAGGGCAAGTCACTTAATGTTTGGTGCTTAAGGAAGGCTATAAGGACATTTACTTCTATTCTCTTGGTTATATTTAGACCAGTAGGGTAGAGAGTAGAGCCTGGAGCTAGCTATGGAGGAGAGAAGTCTGCTGTAAGGCTGGCTATTTACCTATTTTCTCTCAGCTCCAAGTCAACTCTCCTATGACTTCTTTGCCAAGGTGGTTCTCTTTTAGGATCTGCCAATAGGGGCACTACAGAGAGACTGGAAAGTGGGAGGAGGAGGGAGAGGACTTCTCTCCCCTTTTACCTATTTCTACAGTGTGAAGTACAAGAGTAGAAGGCCCTAGCAGCAAAAGTTTGTTCCAACCTCCAATTACTTTCAGCACCCTAAGAATACGTGTCTTCATACCCACTCAGGGGTACCAGCCATAGCAAATGGTGCACCCCCTCTTTAGAGGCCTGAGCACCAACTCCAAAGGCTCCTGGTCCAAGCTCATAGGTTCTTGTAAACACCTCTCTTCCTTGTCTTCTTCCAGTGTCGTAACTGCTTCCTGCCTGGGCTAACTCAGAGCTCCCCTTTTCCTCTTTTAGTCATCCAACACCTGTTGTAAACAATTCCCTGTATTAAGCCCTTTGTATTTGTTTGTTTGTTTTGTTTTTATTTTGTTTTTTTGGCCACACTGCGTGGCTTGTGGGATCTTAGTTGCCTGACCAGGGATTGAACCTGGGCCACTGCAGTGAGAGTGCCAAGTCCTAACCACTGGACCGCCAGGGAATTCCCAAGTCCTTTGTATTTTGAAATGTCACAGCGGTTTCTGTTTTCTTGACCAGATTGATTGTGTGTGTTTGTGAGTCTAACTGTGGAGTGGATACACAGGCAACTGGGAGCACCAAAGGCTGGAGAAAAATAGAGCAATCTCTGATCTGGTCCAGCAAACTGCTGGCTGCATCAGAGCATCGTTAGAAGAGGCATCATCTTGACTGAGAAGCTCTTGGAAGAAAATGTCTGAATTTCATGTTATCCACAGTAAGAATATCCCTTAATGCATGGAAGTGTGAAGTTCAGAGAGACGCTTTAGATGATATGTCTCTCTTTTTTTTTTTAACATCTTTATTGGAGTATAATTGCTTTACAATGGTGTGTTAGTTTCTGCTTTATAACAAAGTGAATCAGCTATACATAAAGTAAATGCAAAAGGCCACATAGAGGAATCAGGTTTTCATACTGTGGCCTATTTTCACTGTCAGGCGGTAAAAGAGAATCATTTGCAATTTGATCCCTTTCACTGGTGACACCAGAATAGTCTGCCCTCATGTGTCCGATCTCTCTCTTGCCTTCAGAGAGCTTGGGGTGAGATGGTGTGTAAGATTTGATCCTCTCCCTCCCACCACAAATTACCCAGTTTTCCTTTTTGCTCAAAAGTCATTGAATGCTTTCAACTGCTTTCTAAGGGAACAAATTATGTATTTATTGACATGAGTTAACTGTAGCTTGCTGACAAACAGTATTTCATTTTCAGGAGCAGCTGTCAGACTTTTAAAACATTAAAAGCCCATCAAAAACATTTTAGAAAGTACAGCCAAAACCTTAAAAGTGACTTTCTAAAATCTGTTCTGCTCAGATGTATTCGAGATAATTAACTGGCATAGTAGTTTTTATATTCTGGGTAGAGGTTTTTTCTTTCTGTTTCTTGTTTTTTTGTTAGTGTGTTTTAGAAGTTTTCATGGACATATACTCTTTAAGTTCAACAAACATACATCACGTGAAACAATGAAGATAAAAATGACCATATTACATCGGAAACCTACAAGCTGTCCAAGGGCAATGAAACCTTCTTCCACATTATGGTGGTGGGGGGCACCCTTACTTATCCCTCTCCTTTGCTTAGCATTCTCCTTCACCCCTTCCAACCTTGTTTTCGTGTAGAGCTCTTTGGGAGCTCACCAGATGGAATGATCAAAGGACCCCTAAATGCTAAGCAGTTTGGCATAGAAAAGAAGTCTGGAATTCCAGCTGGATCCCCATTTTCTGAAATGTATTTCATGTAATCTTGTCCTATAGTTACTCCATGAAAATAACATTTCTACAGCTACACACATTGGGGGAGTTAGACATACTATGACCCTCCCTTGGAGATTTAGCACATAAATCACATGTCAAAGACTCTGAGAAGTCTTGCAGTAAAGAAACCCATCTAACTTTGCAGAAGGAAGTAATTTCCACATTTCTGTGACCATGGAGCATTTCTTTCCTTTTACATTTTGTATGGCACAGTAACCCAAACTTATTTTCCTTGGGACACAGTTTTGGGCTACTGTGTATAAATGAAAGGAGGAAGATGAAGACATTTAAGGTCCTTCAGCAAGTGAAGCCTGAAGAAAGATTAGATTTAGTCATATATACTTTCTGAAAAATAGAAGACATCTTAGGTCAGTAAGGACTCTCTGTTGAAAGAGCTAGGAGAACAGTTTCAAAGAGGTTTAAAGCAAAAAAGAGAATTTAATATTTCATAATGCTGAAAAATCCAGGGTAGATGCGGCTTCAGACACTGCTAAAATCAGGGATCAAGCAGTTTTCCTCCACCTCCAGTGCTACCTTTATGCTCAGCATTCTTGTACAGTCTCTGGAAGCTCATTCTCTCTAATTGCTGGGGCACGAAAGCTGCAGAATCTCCATCCTTTCCTGTTTTCAGGATAGAGCCCCCTTCTTTGGTGGAACTAATAATGGAGACCCTTTCAGGACAAATGAATTGAGAGCGGAGGCAGTGTGGACTCTTAAAAGGAAACAGAGAATTGCTGCTATAAGAAGAGGAAATGGATGCTGGGGGAGGCACACAATCAAAATGTCAAAATAATAATCTAGTGCATCTCCCTGGCCTGTTTTTTTGTTGTTCTAACAGGAAAAAAACAAAACAAAACAAACACCTTTAGAATGTGTTCTAAAGGTATGTGTGCTCATTTGAGTGACAGGAGAAGGGGAGAAGCCTGGAGTGTTGACCAGATTCCCATACTGCGCTGGAACAGATTGGAAAGAGATCCTGGTTAGAAGCAATCACTGGTGGAGCAGAAAGGGAAGCAGAAACACTTAGAAGAAAAGAATGTGTTTAACCATTAAAATCCCCTCGATTGGAAATGTGGTCCTTGTAGTTTGCACTAGCAGGAGCCCCCAGAGTCAAGGAAAGAAGAAGCTAAAGAAGACAGAGAAGGAAAAAGGAAGCCCACGATTGGCCCTTATTGAATATCATTCCTTTGGTTGCCATCCTCATCCCAGTGTCTATTCCCTTACAATTTTTCATCACTTAGAGGGTTACCCCAGCTCTTCACTTTGCCAGTCCTTCTCTCCCTTCCATATCACCAAGAATCTGTCTCTACAAATGATCACATAGCCCGTGACCTCTGTGGCTTGCATCTAGGAGTCTCCTTATTTCTGGTGCCTGGTGAGAGGTGGGATGTAAATTATTATTTACTGTAAATAGGGAAGATACTTTCCTTGCAATTCAAGGTGGGATTCTGAGTGAGTTCCCTCTCTCTACTCACATCAGTACTTTGTATGTATTGAAGTTCAATGTGTGTGTGTGTGAGTGAATTTTGATGCTTTTATGAAGTGTTGCCCAAATCCCCTCAGAGACTGGCTCCTCCCACCCTTCCAGCTTCTTTTCTCACCAGTCCAAACTTACACTTTATGCTCTGTCAATGCAACCTCCCGAAGTTCTCCAGGCATTCCTCTGCTGTGTACCGCTGTCTCGGGTTAGGTTCCCTGGCTACAGCCTGAGATGGGGATTCTTGTGCCGGTGTTTGACTGAGGAACTGCTTTCAGGAGAAACCTGGAATGGAGTGAGGGAAGCAGAATAGGACAGGGAAAGAAGTCAGGCCAAGATGTGGGTTCAGCTGATCCTATGGGGAGCTCTTGGAGCATGAATTATACCACAAAGTTTTTCTACCTTGAGGTGAGCAGCCTAGCCTCTTATATCTCCATATCAGTGTATCATTGGCAGTGGGTCACCTTTGGAAAGGGCAGTAACTCCCAGCCATTCCCAGGTGAGCTCCTTCCCAAAGGTTGTGAGACCAATTCTGAGAAGAATGCAACTGGGAGCTCTTAACGACCCATCCTCAGAGCAGCTGAGAGATCTACTACAATGACTCCAAGTGTTCACTTAACAATTCACTCCATGAAAAATCATCAGCCCCTCCTCCTGCATTACTGCCTGAAAACTTGCCTTAATACAGTGGTTTTCAAACCTTACGGTGCATCAGAATCACCATCTTAAAACTCAGATGGCTGACTCCCACCCTCAGAAATTCTGATTCAGCTCTGGGGTGGAGCCCTGTAATGAATAATTCTAACAAGTTCTCAGATAACGTTGACGCTGTTGGTATGAAGCCCATACATTTTGAAGATCAGTGGCTTAATAAATTCTTTACATCCTTCACAACTCAACTGAGCTATCATGTCCTTTAGGAAACCTTCCTCTTCGTTCATACCCTCATCACCCCTCCCCATCTTGATCAGTACCCTTTTTGCTTCACTAACACTCTGTGCACTGATCACACTGCACTGGAATTTTATTTGGGAGAGTCTTTGCTCCAGGTGGTAGGCGGAGGGATATGAGGAGTCTATGAGTAGAGTGAAGGATGATACATGTTTAGACTTCCAAGGAAGAGCTTTGAATGGATTTCCCATAAAAATAAATTCTGTCTTGTTACCTTGCAAATCCTTGAGGACAGCACTCTGTCTTATTCATCTTAATATACCTGGCTTTTAGAACCTCGCCTGATGCCTTGTAGGAGTCCCAATACAGGTTTGTTGAATGAAACAATATCAATCTTGTTTAGGGTTGATTTCATGGGAAAATATGTTGAACTAACATAAGTCAAATACTTACATAAACTAAAATATGTTTAACTTACCTATGGGAAAATATGTCAACCTAGAATAAACTTTTTGAAACTAATTTATGTTTTAGTTGACGGTTGCCATCTCTAGTATGCTATGTCTATCCCTAAATGTACAGAAAAAGGCATTAACCTGACTTTTCATACACACACAAATGAGTCACTTCCAAAAACAAGCACCATGTCTCGACCAACATTTACTTAATTCATGAACCTGTAATTTGCTTTTGGAAAAATCATCTCATAAAATGATGATGACTTGAGGTTTAAGAAGTCTGGTGTGGAGTTAGAAAAAAAGTAAACTTTGTGGCAACACTGTAAAGAACAAACTGTAAACTGCATTTAGTGTCAGTAGCTGTTAAATGCAAGCATTCACTGTAGCAGACAGTCTTCCTTTAGAAAACACAGGCCAATGACAGAAGATAACAAATAGACGCCATTCTCAGTGAAAGTATGAGAGTTCTCTCCAGAAGAAACATAATAATTGGGGGGAAAATTAGCAAAAGGTGACTTTGGAAGAGTGGCTAGAGAGTATATAATGTAACGGCTGTTCAGGTGTATATTCATCAAAGATGTTGACATAGTTCTCTAATTAGCTAATATGTAAAACGTTGTTTTAAGGAAATGGTGCATCTGAAAAGTACCAGAGGCAAGAGGGTATGGAGTGGTTGCCATTAAACCTCTTTGCTAATTGGTCACGCCAGCTACTCCTATAACATTAATCTGCAGCCTTACCTGACAGGCTAAACAGCCTGAGCTAACCAAACATTTAGAATTAATGTGTTTACTTTAAGAAACACAAAGTCTGATACAATTAGCATCCAAAATCATGGAGGCTCCAGAATTTAATGTTGGAGGTTTTTCTTTCTTTCTTTTTCTAATTTATACTCCAGTGTTTACAGAACCTAAATTAATGATGAAGAGGTGTAATTTTTTTTTTTGTCTTGGAGGCTGAAAACATAAAAAATTGGGTTAAAATTATGAAGCTACTCTGACGTGATATATTAAGCACTCTGAATGATGCCTAGGGATGAGTAGAGAAGAAAAACACTTGAGTAAGTAAACAGAGTTTATGAGGCTTGTTTATGCCAGGAAAGCAGGATGAATATTCCTGACCAGAAGTTAATTAACTATTTTGACTCAGCGAGCCAATTTGTCGTCTTAAACTTTGATTCATTAACTGCAAACTGAGACGGTTGCTTGTTCCTTGGTGTACTCGCAGACTGAGTTTGTGTTAAATGGTGCTGTGAGATATTGTCTGTTCTTTCCAATTGAAACTAACCGAAAAGGCTATTATACCGAAAGTAAGACTTTTTAAGTGGCAATATGTAGATGGGTACTCTTTCAGAGCAATGCCTAAAAACTGTATGGCTTAATTGCAAAGCTAATCAACCCTTATTAAGTAAAACAAAGGTATATCCAGGATTTTTCAGTCTGCACATTAAATGGGGCATGGAAGTTGCCCAGTTGGTGATTCTAAAGTCTTAAGACTTGTGAACTTACCAGCAATGCCTCTTCAGGTTTTGCCACTTGGAGACTGTAATTTAGAAAAAAATCTGTTGTGATGAGAAAATAAATCTCCATTTGTCAAGATATTGGCTTCATTTCTAATTATGACATGTTTTGAGAAAGCCTGTTTGCTGTGTATGGAGTATCTTTGAGCTCATGAACGGGCAAATGAAAAGAGAAGCACTTAGCAGAAAAGAATCCCTACCATACTCCTAGGACAATGATCTTTAAAGTTATAATCACAGCTGCAGAAGATGTTTGAGAAGTCAGAGTATGTGTTTTTAAAAGGGAAAGTTTGGACTTAACCATACACGCATGCATGACTAATTCTGTATCATAGGACATATTTGAGAATATTTGTGAAAATTAATGTAACTTAGGTAAACTGGGTCTGTAAACCTTGATCCAAATAGAAATAAAGGAAACGTTTTTCTTCTTCCACAGTGAAACATATGGACTTTGTCTTGCACCGGCTCTCTGTCCCTAGCGTGAAAGACAGAGAGCATTCTGCCCCTCTCTGTGAGAAGCCTTTTCATGTGTGCAGATTTTAAAGCCCCTTGAACATGGACTAGACCATATGTTCATGAAAGTAGGGTCTTTGTATGTACATAACTGTACATCCAGTACCTGGAATAATGCTTATGGAATGAATAAAGGAATGAATGAGTGAACAAACAAATGAATGAAGGCCTCAGGGTACTTTAAATATACTGAGGAGATTATAGTGTTGTTTTGGTAAAATTAATAATGAGTTAATCTGGGTTTCTCCAAGGATTTAGATATTGTGTGCATGGGCAGTAAAGAAGTAACTAAGCATAGAGTATGTGGTCAGATGGGTCAAAATCTTTGCTGTTACTTACTGTGTAACTTTGGGCAAGCTATTTAATCTCTCTAAATCTTAATTTTATCATTTATAAATTAAAGTTTATAATGATAATGTCTGTCTCATAGACTCATTGAGGAATTTTTTCATTGAGAAATAAAAAAGGTAATGTTTGTAAAGTGCCTTGCAGAGTACCTGCTTCTTAGCTGTACTTTATGAAGAATTGATGAAGCTGCCATGTGCTTTAAGGTTATTAATCCAAAAATGGAATTTGTCCCAAAAGAGAGTCAGAAAATATCAGTATTTACAGCTGAGGCTCTATAAAGACAGGAAAATTCAGCTAGTAGAAATTTACAAAATGAATTTTGCATTTCCAAAGATTCCAACTTGTGATTTATACTAATAATGAGTTAAATTCATACCTGCTGTCTTGACTCAAGAAGAAACACGCAAGTTGGGCAAATTGAATATGTCTCATTACCTAAAATGAATATAAGCAAGTCTGACATTAGAACGAATAGCAAGAACATCACCAAAAATGGACAGAGCCATTATTCAGATTAACTGTCCCAAAGTTATAAAGTTATCAGCAAGATAATCACAATGGTGAAATACAATTTTTTTCAAAGTTCCTGAGATGTTAAACTTTATCATAGGATAGGGTGGTTGTGTGTGTGCGCACGTGTGTGCGTGTATGCACACGTGCGAGTGAGGGGTTGGGGGGAGAGGAGGAGAGAGAAGGGTGAGAGAGAAGTGGAGGAGAGAGAGACAGAGAGAGACAAAGAAAGGCTTTGGGTGGATGAATGCCTAAAATTTTCCATTGGCCATATTAGAAAGTTTGGAGGCTAGACCCTGATGGAGAATATAGTACAAGACAGGAATACTTTACCGTTCACAAAGCAGTTTCACATGTTATCATAAGTAATGAGGGCTGCAACCTTATATAGGACATGCTTTTAATCCTTGTAACTTAGCACCAGGCAGTCTATCTTTGGTCCACAGTGGGTACCTGTAAGTTCTCTGCGGAGGGAGAAAAGAGAGGATCGTCCTTCATTTCTTCCCGCTGGGTTATCTCCACGGGTGATTCTCTTGCCACTTCATCGCCTAAGTAAAGGTATTATGACAGGTTGCTATTGCTTGGGATAGTTCTGGTGGCTGACCACTGTGATTTACTCACTACTGTCAGCCAAAAGAAACACACACACACACACACACACACACACACACACACACACAGAGAATGCTAGAAGAAGATTTAAGCAGCTCTTTAAAAAAAAAAATTGTGGTGAAAAACACATAACATAAAATTTACCATTTTAGCCTTTTCTTTTTTTAATTTTTTAATTTAATTTTATTTATTTTTTTATACAGCAGGTTCTTATTAGTCATCAGTTTTATACACATCAGTGTATACATGTCAATCCCAATCGCCCAATTCATCACACCACCATCCCCACCCCCCGTGGCTTTCCCCCCTTGGTGTCCATACGTTTGTTCTCTACATCTGTGTCTCTACTTCTGCCCTGTAAACCGGTTCACCTGTACCATTTTTCTAGATTCCACATACATGCGTTAATATACGATATTTGTTTTTCTCTTTCTGACTTATTTCACTTGGTATGACAGTCTCTAGATCCATCCATGTCTCAACAAATGACTCAATTTCGTTCCTTTTTATGGCTGAGTAATATTCCATTGTATATATGTACCACAACTCCTTTATCCATTCGTCTGTCGATGGGCATTTAGGTTGCTTCCATGACCTGGCTATTGTAAATAGTGCTGCAGTGAACATTGGGGTGCATGTGTCTTTTTGAATTACGGTTTTCTCTGGGTATATGCCCAGTAGTGGGATTGCTAGATCGTGTGGTAATTCTATTTTTAGTTTTTTAAGGAACCTCCATACTGTTCTCCATAGTGACTGTATCAATTTACATTCCCACCAACAGTGCAAGAGGGTTCCCTTTTCTCCACACCCTCTCCAGCATTTGTTGTTTGTAGATTTTCTGATGATGCCCTTTCTAACTGGTGTGAGGTGATACCTCATTGTAGTTTTGATTTGCATTTCTCTAATAATTAGTGATGTTGAGCAGCTTTTCATGTGCTTATTGACCATATGTATGTCTTCTTTGGAGAAATGTCTATTTAGGTCTTCTGCCCAGTTTTGGATTGGGTTGTTTGTTTCTTTAATATTGAGCTGCATGAGCTGTTTATATATTTTGGAGATTAATCCTTTGTCCGTTGATTTGTTTGCAAATATTTTCTCCCATTCTGAGGGTTGTCTTTTCGTCTTCTTTATGGTTTCCTTTGCTGTGCAAAAGCTTTTAAGTTTCATTAGGTCCCATTTGTTTATTTTTGTTTTTATTTCCATTACTCTAGGAGGTGGATCGAAAAAGATCTTGCTGTGATTTATGTCAAAGAGTGTTCTTCCTATGTTTTCCTCTAAGAGTTTTATAGTGTCCGGTCTTATATTTAGGTCTCGAATCCATTTTGAGTTTATTTTTGTGTATGGTGTTAGGGAGTATTCTAATTTCATTCTTTTACATGTAGCTGTCGAGTTTTCCCAGCACCACTTATTGAAGAGACTGTCTTTTCTCCATTGTATATCCTTGCCTCCTTTGTCATAGATTAGTTGACCATGAGTGCGTGGGTTTACCTCTGGGCTTTCTATCTTGTTCCATTGATCTATGTTTCTGTTTTTGTGCCAGTACCATATTGTCTTGATTACTGTAGCTTTTGTAGTATAGTCTGAAGTCCAGGAGCCTGATTCCTCCAGCTCCATTTTTTTCCCTCAAAACTGCTTTGGCTATTTGGGGTCTTCTGTGTCTCCATACAAATTTTAAGATTTTTTGTTCTAGTTCCATAAAAAATGCCATTGGTAATTTGATAGGGATTGCATTGAATCTGTAGATTGCTTTAGGGAGTATAGTCATTTTCACAATATTGATTCTTCCAATCCAAGAACATGGTATATCTCTCCATCTGTTGGCATCATCTTTAATTTCTTTCATCAGTGTCTTATAGTTTTCTGCCTACAGGTCTTTGGTCTCCCCAGGTAGGTTTATTCCTAGGTATTTTATTCTTTTTGTTGCAATGGTATATGGGCGTGTTTCCTTAATTTCTCTTTCAGATTTTTCATCATTAGTGTATATGAATGCAAGAGATTTCTGTGCATTAATTTTGTATTCTGCAACTTTACTAAATTCATTGATTAGCTCTAGTAGTTTTCTGGTGGCATTATTAGGATTCTCTATGTATAGTATCATGTCATCTGCAAACAGTGACAGTTTTACTTCTTCTTTTTCCAATTTGGATTCCTTTTATTTCTTTTTCTTCTCTGATTGCCATGGCTAGGACTTCCAAAACTATGTTGAATAATAGTGGTGAGAGTGGACATCCTTGTCTTGTTCCTGATCTTAGAGGAAATACTTTCAGTTTTTCACCATTGAGAATGATGTTTGCTGTGGGTTTGTTGTATATGGCCTTTATTATGTTGAGGTAGGTTCCCTCTCTGCCCACTTTCTGGAGAGTTTTTTATCATAAATGGGTGTTGAATTTTGTCAAAAGCTTTTTCTGCATCCATTGAGATGATCATATGGTTTTTATTCTTCAGTTTGTTAATATGGTGTATCACACTGACTGATTTGAGTATATTGAAGAATCCTTGCATCCCTGGGATAAAGCCCACTTGATCATGGTGTATGATCCTTTTAATATGTTGTTGGATTCTGTTTGCTAGTATTTTGTTGAGGATTTTTGCATCTATATTCATCAGTGATATTTGTCTGTAATTTTCTTTTTTTATAGTATCTTTGTCTGGTTTTGGTATCAGTGTGATGGTGGCCTCATAGAATGAGTTTGGGAGTGTTCCTTCCTCTGCAATTTTTGGGAAGAGTTTGAGAAGGATGGGTGTTAGCTCTTCTCTAAATGTTTGATAGAATTCACCTGTGAAGCCATCTGGTCCTGGACTTTTGTTTGTTGGAAGATTTTTAATCACAGTTTCAATTTCATTACTTGTGATTGGTCTGTTCATATTTTCTGTTTCTTCCTGGTTCAGTCTTGGAAGGTTATACCTTTCTAAGAATTTCTCCATTTCTTCTAGGTTGTCCAATTTATTGGCATAGAGTTGCTTGTTGTAATCTCTTAGGACGCTTTGTATTTCTGCGGTGTCTGTTGTAACTTCTCCTTTTTCGTTTCTAATTTTATTGAGTCCTCTCCCTCTTTTTCTTGATGAGTCTGGCTAATGGTTTATCAATTTTGTTTATCTTCTCAAAGAACCAGCTTTTAGTTTTATTGATCTTTGTTATTGTTTTCTTTGTTTCTATTTCATTTATTTCTGCTCTGATCTTTATGATTTCTTTCCTTCTGCTAACTTAGGGTTTTGTTTGTTCTTCTTTCTCTAGTTTCTTTAGGTGTAAGTTTAGATTGTTTAGTTGAGATTTTTCTTGTTTCTTGAGGTAGGCTTGTATAGCTATAAAGTTCCCTCTTAGAACTGCTTTTGCTGCATCCCACAAGTTTTGGATCATCGTGTTTTCATTGTCATTTTTCTCTAGGTATTTTTTCATTTCCTCTTTGATTTCTTCAGTGATCGCTTGGTTATTTAGTAACGTATTGTTTAGCCTCCATGTGTTTGTGTTTTTTGCGTTTTTTTCCCTATAATTGATTTCTAATCGCATAGCGTTGTGGTCAGAAAAGATGCTTTGGGGGAGGAGAGAAGATGGCGGAAGAGTAAGACGCGGAGATCACCTTCCTTCCCACAGATACAGTAGAAATACATCTACACGTGGAACTGCTCCTACAGAACACCCACTGAACGCTGGCAGAAAACGTCCGACCTCCAAAAAGGCAAGAAACTCCCCCCGTACTTGGGTAGGGCAAAAGAGAAAAAAGAAATAACAGAGACAAAAGAATAGGGACGGCACCTGCACCAGTGGGAGGGAGCTGTGAAGGAGGAAAGATTTCCACGCACTAGGAAGCCCCTTTGCGGGCAGAGACTGCGGGTGGCAGAGGGGGGAAGCTTCGGAGCCATGGAGGAGAGCGCAGCCACAGGGGTGCGGAGGGCAAAGCGGAGAGGCTCCCGCATGGAGGAGCGGTGCCGACCAGCACTCACCAGCCCGAGAGGCTTGTCTGCTCCCCCGCTGGGGCCGGCGGGGGCTGGGAGCTGAGGCTCGGGCTTCGGTCGGATCGCAGGGAGAGGACTGGGATTGGCGGCGTGAACACAGCCTGAAGGGGTTAGCGCACCACAGCTAGCCGGGAGGGAGTCCGAGAAAAAGTCTGCAGCTGCCGAAGAGGCAGGAGACTTTTTCTTCCCTCTTTGTTTCCTGGTGCGCGAGGAGAGGGGATTCAGAGCGCCGCCTAAACGAACTTCAGAGACGGGCGCGAGCCGCAGCTAACAGCGCGGATCCCACAGCAACAGGGGCGCAGAGGAAAAAGCGGAGAGACTCCCGCACAGAGGCTTGGCGCCGAGCAGCGCTCACCAGCCCGAGAGGCTTGTCTGCTCCCCCGCTGGGGCATGCGGGGCTGGGAGCTGAGGCTCGGGCTTCGGTCGGATCGCAGGGAGAGGACTGGGGCTGGCGGCGTGAACACAGCCTGAAGGGGTTAGCGCACCACAGCTGGCTGGGAGGGAGACCGGGAAAAGGTCTGCAGCTGCCGCAGAGGCAAGAGACTTTTTCTTACTTCTTTGTTTCGCTGCGCACAAGGAGAGGGGATTCAGAGCGCCGCCTAAACGAACTCCAGAGAAGGGCGCGAGCCGCGGCGATCAGCGCGGACCCCAGAGACGGGCGTGAGACGTTGGGGCTGCTGCTGCCGCCTCCAAAAAGCCTGTGTGTGAGCACAGGTCACTCTCCACACCGCCCCTCCCGGGAGCCGGTGCAGCCCGCCACTGCCAGGGTCCCGTGATCCTCGGACAAATTCCCCGGGAGAACGCACTGCGCGCCTCAGGCTGATGCAACGTCACGCCGGCCTCTGCTGCCGCAGGCTCGCCCCGCCTCCTCCGTACCCCTCCCTCCCCGCGGCCTGAGTGAGCCAGCGCCCCCGAAGCAGCTGCTCCTTTAACCCCGTTCTGTCTGGGCGGGGAATAGACGCCCTCAGGTGACCTACACACAGAGGTGGGTCCAAATCCAAAGCTGAACCCCAGGAGCTGTGTGAACAGGGAAGAGAAGGGGAAATCTCTCCCAGCAGCCTCAGAAGTAGCGGATTAAAACTCCACAAACAACTTGATGTGCCTGCATCTGTTGAATACCTGAATAGACAACGAATCATCCCAAATTCAGGAGGTGGACTTTGGGAGCAGGATATATTAATTTTTCCCCTGTTCCTTTTTTTTTGTGAGTGTATATGTATATGCTTCTGGGTGAGATTTTGTCTGTATAGCTTTGCTTTACAATAGCTTTATTTTGCTTCACTATATTATAGCCTCATCTTTCTTTCTTTCTTTCTTTCTTTCTTTCTTTCTTTCTTTCTTTCTTTCTTTCTTTCTTTCTTTCTATTTTTTCTCCCTTTTACTCTGAGCCGTGTGGACGAAAGGCTCTTGGTGCTCCAGCCAGGCATCAGGGCCGTGCCTCTGAGGTGGGAGAGCCAACTTCAGGACACTGGTCCACAAGAGACCTCCCAGCTCCACGTAATACCAAACGGTAAAAATCTCTCAGAGATCTCCATCTCAACATCAAGACCCAGCTTCACTCAATGACCAGCAAGCTACAGTGCTGAACACCCTATGCCAAACAACTAGCAAGACAGGAACACAGCCCCATCCATTAGCAGAGAGGCTGCCTAAAATCATAATAAGGCCACAGACACCCCAAAATACACCACCAGACGTGGACGTGCCCACCAGAAAGACAAGATCCAGCCTCATCCACCAGAGCTCAGGCACTAGTTCCCTACACCAGGAAGCCTACACAACCCACTGAACCAACCTTAGCCACTGGGGACAGATACCAAAAACAACGGGAACTACAAACCTGCAGTCTGTGAAAAGGAGACCCCAAACACAGTAAGATAAGCAAAATGAGACGACAGAAAAACACACAGCAGATGAAGGAGCAGGGTCAAAGCACACTAGACTTAACAAATGAAGAGGAAATAGGTAGTCTACCTGAAAAAGAATTCAGAATAATGATAGTAAGGATGATCCAAAATCTTGGAAATAGAATAGACAAAATGCAAGAAACATTTAACAAGGACGTAGAAGAACTAAAGAGGAACCAAGCAATGATGAAAAACACAATAAATGAAATTAAAAATACTCTAGATGGGATCAATAGCAGAATAACTGAGGCGGAAGAAAGGATAAGTGGCCTGGAAGATAAAATGGTGGAAATAACTACTACAGAGCAGGATAAAGAAAAAAGAATGGAAAGAACTGAGGACAGTCTCAGAGACCTCTGGGACAACATTAAACGCACCAACATTCGAATTATAGGGGTCCCAGAAGAAGAAGAGAAAAAGAAAGGGACTGAGAAAATATTTGAAGAGATTATAGTTGAAAACTTCCCTAATATGGGAAAGGAAATAGTTAATCAAGTCCTGGAAGCACAGAGAGTCCCATACAGGATAAACCCAAGGAGAAACACGCCAAGACACATATTAATCAAACTGTCAAAAATTAAATATAAGGAAAACATATTAAAGGCAGCAAGGGAAAAAAAACAAATAACACACAAGGGAATCCCCATAAGGTTAACATCTGATCTTTCAGCAGAAACTCTGCAAGCCAGAAGGGAGTGGCAGGATATACTTAAAGTGATGAAGGAGAAAAACCTACAACCAAGATTACTCTACCCAGCAAGGATCTCATTCAGATTCGATGGAGAAATTAAAACCTTTACAGACAAGCAAAAGCTGAGAGAGTTCAGCACCACCAAACCAGCTTTACAACAAATGCTAAAGGAACTTCTCTAGGCAAGAAACACAAGAGAAGGAAAACACCTACAATAACAAACCCAAAACATTTAAGAAAATGGGAATAGGAACATACATATCGATAATTACCTTGAATGTAAATGGATTAAATGCTCCCACCAAAAGACACAGGCTGGCTGAATGGATACAAAAACAAGACCCATATATATGCTGTCTACAAGAGACCCACTTCAGACCTAGAGACACATACAGACTGAAAGTGAGGGGATGGAAAAAGATATTCCATGCAAATGGAAATCAAAAGAAAGCTGGAGTAGCAATTCTCATATCAGACAAAATAGACTTTAAAATAAAGACTATTACAAGAGACAAAGAAGGACACTATATAATGATCAAGGGATCGATCCAAGAGGAAGCTATAACAATTGTAAATATTTATGCACCCAACATAGGAGCACCTCAATACATAAGGCAAATACTAACAGCCATAAAAGGGGAAATCGACAGCAACACAATCATAGTAGGGGACTTTAACACCCCACTTTCACCAATGGACAGATCATCCAAAATGAAAATAAATAAGGAAACACAAGCTTTAAATGATACATTAAACAAGATGGACTTAATTGATATTTATAGGACATTTCACCCAAAAACAACAGAATACACATTTTTCTCAAGTGCTCATGGAACATTATCCAGGATAGATCATATCTTGGGTCATAAATCAAGCCTTGGTAAATTTAAGAAAATTGAAATCGTATCAAGTATCTTTTCCGACCACAACGCTATGAGACTAGATATCAATTACAGGAAAAGATCTGTAAAAAATACAAACACATGGAGGCTACACAATACACTACTTAATAATGAAGTGATTACTGAAGAAATCAAAGGGGAAATCAAAAAATACCTAGAAACAAATGACAATGGAGATACGACGACCCAAAACCTATGGGACGCAGCAAAAGCAGTGCTAAGAGGGAAGTTTATAGCAATACAAGCCTACCTCAAGAAACAGGAAACATCTCGAATAAACAACCTAACCTTGCACCTGAAGCAATTAGAGAAACAAGAACAAAAAAACCCCAAAGCCAGCAGAAGGAAAGAAATTATAAAGATCAGGTCAGAAATAAATGAAAAAGAAATGAAGGAAACAATAGCAAAAATCAATGAAACTAAAAGCTGGTTCTTTGAGAAGATAAACAAAATTGATAAACCATTAACCAGACTCATCAAGAGAAAAAGGGAGAAGACTCAGATCAATAGAACTAGAAATGAAAAAGGAGAAGTAACCACTGACACTGCAGAAATACAAAAGATCATGAGAGATTACTACAAGCAACTATATGCCAATAAAATGGACAACCTGGAAGAAATGGACAGATTCTTAGAAATGCACAAACTGCCGAGACTGAACCAGGAAGAAATAGAAAATATGAACAGACCAATCACAAGCACTGAAATTGAAACTGTGATTAAAAACCTTCCAACAAACAAAAGCCCAGGACCAGATGGCTTCACAGGTGAATTCTATCAAACATTTAGAGAAGAGCTAACACCTATCCTTCTCAAACTCTTCCAAAATATTACAGAGGGAGGAACACTCCCAAACTCATTCTACGAGGCCACCATCACCCTGATACCAAAACCAGACAAAGATGTCACAAAGAAAGAAAACTACAGGCCAATATCACTGATGAACATAGATGCAAAAATCCTCAACAAAATACTAGCAAACAGAATCCAACAGCACATTAAAAGGATCATACACCATGATCAAGTGGGGTTTATCCCAGGAATGCAAGGATTCTTCAACATACGCAAATCAATCGATGTGATACACCATATTAACAAATTGAAGGAGAAAAACCATATGATCATCTCAATAGATGCAGAGAAAGCTTTCGACAAAATTCAACACCCATTTATGATAAAAGCCCTGCAGAAAGTAGGCATAGAGGGAACTTTCCTCAACATAATAAAGGCCATATATGACAAACCCACAGCCAACATTGTCCTCAATGGTGAAAAACTGAAACCATTTCCACTAAGATCAGGAACAAGACAAGGTTGCCCACTCTCACCACTATTATTCAACATAGTTTTGGAAGTGTTAGCCACAGCAATCAGAGAAGACAAAGAAATAAAAGGAATCCAAATCGGAAAAGAAGAAGTAAAGCTGTCACTATTTGCAGATGACATGATACTATACATAGAGAATCCTAAAGATGCTACCAGAAAACTCCTAGAGCTAATCAATGAATTTGGTAAAGTAGCAGGATACAAAATTAATGCACAGAAATCTCTTGCATTTCTATACACTAATGACGAAAAATCTGAAAGTGAAATTAAGAAAACACTCCCGTTTACCATTGCAACAAAAAGAATAAAATATCTAGGAATAAACCTACCTAAGGAGACAAAAGACCTGTATGCAGAAAATTATAAGACACTGATGAAAGAAATTAAAGATGATACAAATAGATGGAGAGATATACCATGTTCCTGGATTGGAAGAATCAACATTGTGAAAATGACTCTACTACCCGAAGCAATCTACAGATTCAATGCAATCCCTATCAAACTACCACTGGCATTTTTCACAGAACTAGAACAAAAAATTTCACAATTTGTATGGAAACACAAAAGACCCCGAATAGCCAAAGCAATCTTGAGAACGAAAAATGGAGCTGGGGGAATCAGGCTCCCTGACTTCAGACTATATTACAAAGCTTCAGTAATCAAGACAGTTTGGTACTGGCACAAAAACAGAAATATAGATCAATGGAGCAGGATAGAAAGCCCGGAGATAAACCCACACACATATGGTCACCATATCTTTGATAAAGGTGGCAAGAATATACAGTGGAGAAAAGACAGCCTCTTCAATAAGTGGTGCTGGGAAAATTGGACAGGTACATGTAAAAGTATGAAATTAGAACACTCCCTGACACCATGCACAAAAATAAACTCAAAATGGATTAAAGACCTAAGTGTAAGGGCAGACACTATCAAACTCTTAGAGGAAAACATAGGCAGAACACTCTATGACATACATCACAGCAAGATTCTTTTTGACCCAGCTCCCAGAGAAATGGAAAAAAGAACACAAATAAACAAATGGGACCTAATGAAACTTAAAAGCTTTTGCACAGCAAAGGAAACCGTAAACAAGACCAAAAGACAACCCTCAGAATGGGAGAAAATATTTGCAAATGAAGCAACTGACAAAGGATTAATCTCCAAGATTTACAAGCAGCTCATGCAGCTCAATAACAAAAAAACGAACAACCCAATCCAAAAATGGGCAGAAGACCTAAATAGACATTTCTCCAAAGAAGATATACAGATGGCCTACAGACACATGAAAGAATGCTCAACATCATTAATCATTAGAGAAATGCAAATCAAAACTGCAATGAGATATCATCTCACACCAGTCAGAATGGCCATCATCAAAAAATCTAGAAACAATAAATGCTGGAGAGGGTGTGGAGGAAAGGGAACACTCTTGCACTGTTGGTGGGAATGTAAATTGATACAGCCACTATGGAGAACAGTATGGAGGTTCCTGAAAACACTACAAATAGAAGTACCATACGACCCAGCAATCCCAATACTGGGCATATACCCTGAGAAAACCATAGGTCAAAAAGAGTCATGTACCAAAATGTTCATTGCAGCTCTATTTACAATAGCCAGGACATGGAAGCAACCTAAATGTCCATCGACAGATGAATGGATAAAGAAGACGTGGCACATATATACAATGGAATATTACTCAGCCATAAAAAGAAATGAAATGGAGGTATTTGTAATGAGGTGGATGGAGTTAGAGTCTGTCATACAGAGTGAAGTAAGTCAGAAAGAGAAAAACAAATACAGTATGCTAACACATATATACGGAATCTAAGGGAAAAAAAAAAAAAAGGCCATGAAGAACCTAGTGGCAAGACGGGAATAAAGACACAGACCTACTAGAGAATGGACTTGAGGATATGGGGAGGGGGTGGGGTGAGATGTGACAGGGTAAGAGAGTGTCATGGACATATATACACTACCAAATGTAAAATAGATAACTAGTGGGAAGCAGCCGCATAGCACAGGGAGATCAACTCAGTGCTTTGTGACCACCTAGAGGGGTGGGATGGGGAGGGTGAGAGGGAGGGAGATGCAAGAGGGAAGAGAAATGGGAACATATTGTATATGTATAACTGATTCACTTTGTTATAAAGCAGAAGTTAACACACCATTGTAAGGCAATTATAGTTCAATAAAGATGTTTAAAAAAAAAAAAAAAGATGCTTTATATGATTTCAATTTTCTTAACTTTACTGAGGCTTGATTTGTGACCCGAGATGTGATCTTTCCTGGAGAATGTTCTGTGTGCACTTGAGAAGAAAGTGTAATCTGCTGTTTTTGGATGGAATGTCCTATAAATATCAATTAAATCTATCTGGTCTATTGTGTCATTTAAAGCTTCTGTTTCCTTATTTATTTTCATTTTGGATGATCTGTCCATTGGTGTAAGTGAGGTGTTAATGTCCCCCACTATTTTTGTGTTACTGTCGATTTCCTCTTTTATATCTGTTAGCAGTTGCCTTATGTATTGAGGTGCTCCTATGTTGGGTGCATATATATTTATAATTGTTATATCTTCTTCTTGGATTGATCCCTTGATCATCATGTAGTGTCCTTCCTTGTCTCTTGTAACATTCTTTAGTTTAAAGTCTATTTTATCTGATATGAGTATTGCTACTCTAGCTTTCTTTTGATTTCCATTTGCATGGAATATCTTTTTCCATCCCCTCACTTTCAGTCTGTATGTGTCCTTAGGTCTGAAGTCGGTCTCTTGTAGACAGCGTGTATATGGATCTTGTTTTTGTATCCATTCAGCCAGACTGTGTCTTTTGGTTGGAGCATTTAATCCATCCATGTTTAAGGTAATTATCAATATGTATGTTCCTATGACCATTTTCTTAGTTGTTTTGGGTTTGTTTTTGTAGGTCCTTTTCTTCTTTTGTGTTTCTCTCTTAGAGAAGTTCCTTTAGCATTTGTTGTAGAGCTGGTTTGGTGGTGCTAAATTCTCTTAGCTTTGGCTTGTCTGTAAAGCTTTTGATTTCTCCATCAATCTGAATGAGATCCTTGCTGGGTACAGTAATCTTGGTTGTAGGTTCTTCCCTTTCATCACTTTAAGTATATGATGCCACTCCCTTCTGGCTTGTAGAGTTTCTGCTGAGAAATCAGCTGTCAACCTTATGGGAGTTCCTTTGTATGTTATTTGTTGTTTTTCCCTTGGTGCTTTCAATAATTTTTCTTTGTCTTTAATTTTTGCCAGTTTGATTACTATGTGTCTTGGTGTGTTTCTCCTTGGCTTTATCCTGTATGAGACTCCCTGCACTTCCTGGACTTGGGTGGCTATTTCCTTTCCCATGTTAGGGAAGTTTTCGACTATAATCTCTTCAAATATTTTCTCAGATCCTTTCTCTCTCTCTTCTCCTTCTGGGACCCCTATAATGCGAACTTTGTTGTGTTTAATGTTGTCCCAGAGGTCTCTTAAGCTGTCTTCATTTCTTTTCATTCTTTTTTCTTTTTTCTGTTCCACAGCAGTGAATTCCACCATGCTGTCTTCCAGGTCACTTATCCGTTCTTCTGCCTCAGTTATTCTGCTACTGATTCCTTCTAGTTTAGTTTTCATTTCAGTTATTGTATTGTTCATCTGTGTTTGTTTGTTCTTTAATTCTTCTAGGTCTTTGTTAAACATTTCTTGCAACTTCTCGATCTTTGCCTCCCTTCTTTTTCCGAGGTCCTGGATCATCTTCACTATCATTATTCTGAATTCTTTTTCTGGAAGGTTGCCTATCTCCACTTCATTTAGTTGTTTTTCTGGGGTTTTATCTTGTTCCTTCATCTGGTACATAGCCCTCTGCCTTTTCATCTTGTCTATCTTTCTGTGAATGTGGTTTTTGTTCCACAGGCTGCAGGATTGTAGTTCTTCTTGCTTCTGCTGTCTGCCCTCTGGTGGATGAGGCTATCTAAGAGGCTTGTGTAAGTTTCCTGATGGGAGGGACTGGTGGTGGGTAGAGCTGGCTGTTGCTCTGGTGGGCAGAGCTCAGTAAAACTTTAATCCGCTTGACTGTTGATGGGTGGGGCTGGGTTCCCTCCCTGTTGGTTGTTTGGCCTGAGGCAACCCAACACTGGAGCCTACCTGGGCTCTTTGGTGGGGCTAATGACAGACTCTGGGAGGGCTGACGCCAAGGAGTACTTCCCAGAACTTCTGCTGCCAGTGTCCTTGTCCCCATGGTGAACCACAGCCACCCCCCACCTCTGCAAGAGACCCTCCAACTCTAGCAGGTAGGTCGGGCTCAGTCTCCCCTGGGGTCACTGCTCCTTCCCCTGGGTCCCGATGCGCACACTACTTTGTGTGTGCCCTCCAAGAGTGGAGTCTCTCTTTCCCCCAGTCCTGTCGAAGTCCTGCAGTCAAATCCCACTAGGCTTCAAAGTCTGATTCTCTAAGATTTCCTCCTCCCGTTGCTGGACCCCCAGGTTGGGAAGCCTGACACGGGGCTCAGGACCTTCACTCCAGTCGGTGGACTTCTGTGGTATAAGTGTTCTCCAGTCTGTGAGTCACCCACCCAGCAGTTATGGGATTTGATTTTACTGTGATTGCACCCCTCCTACCGTCTCATTGTGGCTTCTCCTTTGTCCTTGGATGTGGGGTATCTTTTTTGGCGAGTTCCAGTGTCTTCCTGTCAATAATTGTCCAGCAGCTAGTTGTGATTCTGGTGTTCTCACAAGAGGACGTCCTTCTACTCCGCCATGTTGGTTCCTCTACCCCATTTTAACCATTTTTAAATGGTTAAGAACTTTAAAACAGTTTAGTCATGTTAAATCTACTCACATTGTTGTGCAAGAGATTTCCAGAATTTGTTTATTTGTAAAACTGAAACTCTATAACTCTTGAACAACAACTCCCCATTTCCCTCTCCCACAGCCCCTGGAAATAATTTATATTTCTGTTTCTGTGAGTTTGTCTACTTCAGATACTTCATATAAGTGGAATCATACAACATTTGTCCTTTTGTGGCTGGCTTATTTTACTTAGCATAAAGTCCTCAAGGTTAATCCAGGATTTCTGTCTTTTTTAAGGCTGAATAATATTTCATTATATGTATGTACCATGTGTTCTTTATCCATTCATTGATCAATGGACATTTAGGTTACTTCCACCTGTTGGCTCTTGTGAATAATGCTGCGATGAACGTGGGTGTAGAAATATCTTGGTGATCCTGCCCAAGCAGCTATTTAGTCAATGTTCCTGGGAATTAAATCCAAACCAGATAGAATGGAGATACTAACATGAGAAAGTAGTCATTGCTTGCTTTAATCTAGCAAATTCTTTCCTATTTATTAAAAAGTATGTAGGGCCTCACTGTGCAGATCTGTAAGATCCCTAAATGGATGTTTTTTATGCAGAAATGCAGCCTCTTTGTTTCTCACAGCACCCACCCCCATTTTCTCGCATCTTAGCTCTTATTACTTTGATGCTTTTGAAGTTTCTGCTTTGTGTTCCCCCTTTTCCTAGGATTTTATCTTTCCTTCTGTATCAGACAAGTCCACAGCATCCTCTTGTATCTGTGAAATTTTTCCCTTTTCCCATGTGTATCTGAGTGCTAGGCATTCACTCCTGTATCTGTTTGTGCTGTTTTGAGCTGGAAGTGTGGAGATAAGGAGGAAGAAAGTAGGGATGATCATCACTCTGATTGCAGTAGGCTCTTTAGTCTTCAGTTGTACTTAAATAGATAAATAATGAATAAAGGACTCAGTGAATGGTTACATGACACCTTGTGTTGTTGGGTTTCTGTTGAGCTGATTTGTAAATTGGTTGGCCAGTGTTTGAGCAGTACTGCAAAGGGCTGTTTATTAAGCAGAGACTTGGGATTCAAGTTGGTGCCCAGATCCTTGTCCTGATTTCGTATAGGAGCAGCATAAGTTTATACATGTGCAGTGAGGATTAGGAGCTTCAGCTATACTGGAGAGGATTGGCAGGGCCAGTGATCAAGGCAATGGAAGCCAGCTTGGAGGAGAGGTTCAGTGGGGCGATTTGTGCCATCATTCCTTAGGGTGAAAGTACATAAGAAAAGGCAACAGAGATCAAGAACAAAGAGTTAAGAGACCAGGGCAAATGGATGTGTGCAGAGAGAGGTCAAAACTAGGCAAGCTGTTTGGACATCAGGAATGGGACCAAAGCAGCAAGAACTGAGGCATTCACAGAGTTCATGGATTAGTAATATTAACAGTACTAGTAAGAGTTACTTTTGTTGCCTACTTAATCTGTGCCAGATACTGTTAAGTATTTTTATACATCATGTCATTTAATCCTTCCTACAACCCTATGAGGTAGATTCTGTTATTACCTTCATTTTACAAATGAGGAAACTAAATCTCAGAGAGATTAAGATTAAGGATACAATTAGTAAATGGAAGAGTTTACTCTTCAGACTTTAGTTTAGTTTTCAGACTCAACACTGCTTTCTGTCTGTAAGCAGACATGAACTGGACTGAGGGAATAAGGGGTAAGTACAATGTCACTTATCTCTCTGTAATGAGCCTTGTAATACATTTTATGGTGTGTAGCAGGTATCATTTATCATTTGATTACAATTCAGTCAATGGCTTTGTTTGGATAAATGATATTTCCACTTAGTTTCCCTCAAATTCAGTAGTTATTTCTGCATAATCAAACAAAAAAGGATGTAGGACTGGAAACCTTAAGTTTTGAATTTTTGAGAGACTCTGTTTCCAAATACTTCACCCTCAAATGCAGTCCCATACTTACCAAAATTATCTTAAATTCCTGTTCAAAAATATTGTTACTGTGGAGAGAGGTATTAGCATTAACTGATGAATATTTTAAGAGTTAGAAACATCTGGCTTCCCAGCCAGATTTTTTGTTTTAATTTTTCAATCGTATATCTGGCATGAAAGTTTCGAAGAAAGAGTTATTGGAACAGTGATCTGAGACTTTGAAACTTGAGAAAGAATCTCTCCTTGGGAGGAGGAATGGCAAGACTGCAAATGTGGAAGGGCAGGGACTGGGTGGGATGGAAAGAATGTTAGATTTTGTGCCAAAAGATTTAGGTTTGGGGCTTCCCTGGTGGCGCAAGTGGTTGAGAATCTGCCTGTCAATGCAGGGGACACGGGTTTGAGCCCTGGTCTGGGAGGATCCCACATGCCGCGGAGCAACTAGGCCCATGATCCACAACTACTGAGCCTGCGCGTCTGGACCGTGTGCTCCGCAGCAAGAGAGGCCGCGACAGTGAGAGGCCCGCACACCGCGATGAAGAGTGGCCCCCGCTCGCCATAACTGGAGAAAGCCCTCGCGCAGAAACGAAGACCCAACACAGCCAAAAATAAATAAATTAATTAATTTAAATGTCCTTGTTTAAAAAAAAAAAAGATAACACTTCACATAATATAAAATTCACCATTAAAAAAAAAAAAAAGATTTAGGTTTATGTTTGTGCCCTGCTGACTCCAAACCTGAAACTGAGAATGGTAATGTCACATTTTCAGAGTTACTGTGCAGTTCAAATGAAATAATGTTATATGAGTGTACTTTATAAAATGTAAATTTAGTAAAGCAAATAGCAGGCATGCATTGTCACAACCAAGTTTCTAAAACTTATTTTTTTTTTTATGCACAACAATGATTCTAGGATTGATTCAAAGAGTCAAGAGAAGTTCCCAGAGCAACTAAGTATAGCTTGAAATGGGGATAGTTCATTTGGTGAGATATTTGGTGAGGATGGGACAAGACACTAGACCTTCTCTTGGAGACAAAGACCATTTCAAATTCACCTACGTTCAATTTGAGTGGCTGGAACTTCAAGTTTCAGAAGTGACTTCCAAGACCCACGAGAGGGAGCTCATGCACTTCTTAGGCACTGCTGGTTAGCTTTCCAATATCTCATTGAAAACAGGCAGTAGTTTGGGAGGTGAGGTGTGATGGAGAAAATGGATCATGAGAAATGAACTCCTTCAAGAAAAATCGTTGGGAGATGCAAACTTAAGTTCTTTACTGTGTTTGAAAGCTCTTGAGAAAATTCTGGCCAGAATCCTTTAAAGGAGAAAGAACTGCTGCTACTGTTTTAGATGAATCTTTCTGGCTTAACACCCATTCCAAATATTCTCTTCCTGAAGAAGAGCGTTGAGAAATGATGATCCAGTAGAAATGATGTCCAACTCCACTTAGCCCAGGCAGCTTTGCAAGGCAACCAGGAATATCACAATTTTGGCATTTGTGATCACAGCCTGTTTCAGTTAAACATTCAGGGAGCAAGGAGTCCATGCCCACACATTTAAACAAATGTTGATTGCCTTAAGTACTTTTGTAAAGATTGTCATAGACTGGGAAAAGGTGTGTGTGTGTGTATGTATGTGTGTGTGTGTGTGTGTGTGAGATGGGGGGATAGGATTGGAAGGCAGCATGGAACAGTGGCAGTGGAGAAGTCCTCAGTTATTATATTTTTCATTTTATGATGTGGCACATTTCTAAGGGCTACAAAACATGACCAAAGGAGAGATATCTAAAAAGCACTAACCCCTCCGCTTTTGAAGCAACACAGCCAATGGAAGAGATGAGTTTTTGGCTCACCCATACCTTGTTATAAATATTATATTACAATAGAAGAGTAGATTCAATTATAAATTCAGTCAACGTATTGTTGATATAAGCATTATTCATTTTACGGAATGCTTATTTTCCAGATGAACTTTGTGTAAACTGCATTGTTTTATACATGAAATGGAATTTTATCCCTCAATCTTATAATAAAATTGGAAATGTATTTTGCTATACACATTCTTGGCCCAATACCTAATAAAATTACTAAGGCAGTAAATTTTTAAAAATCAAACAATTAAAGGAAAATAATGCTTGTTTTGACCAATAATTAACAAGAAAATATTTTACTATCTATTAGTAAATCAGTAATGAAACAACCACAAAATGCCAATTCATAGGGTTAAAGTTTAAATTGAATGAGATGCAATGAGGTCAAGTTGTTACCAGGAAAGGCCACTGGCTGTCTCCCAAAGGATCTACACAGGGTGGTATTCATTGTCTGCAAAATCAGAAACTGGCTTGGATAACCCTTTCGAAGTGAATCCGTTTTGCAAGGATTAACTAATGCTTGAATTTTAAAAAAATGAGAAATGTAACTTGCATTTTCAAATCAACATGACTAGAGAATTATTTTCTAATAGGAAAAACTCCAAGGGAAGTTACATTTAAACAGAAGGTTGATTTGTGTGAGATCAAAATAGAAGGGCTGATTTAAATCATTTGAGGGTTTTTCCCAGGTAAGCTGTTTGAGTCACTGTTCCTTCTTGCAGGGATAGTTTTTCCAACGGGATAAAAATGTTCATTACCCGGGGGCCAACATCCTCTTCTCTAAACTCTGTTCGGATGGTGAACAAGGCATAGCTCTTGCCCTCATGTGATTTCCAGTCTAGTGGGGGAGTAGACAGTAAACAAGTAGTGAATTAAATATTATGATGAGGGTGCTATGAGGTGACATAGGAAAAGGGTATTTCACCCAGCCAGAGGATAGGGAAGGGTCAAGGAATACTTCAGAAGAAAACAACATGAGCTAAGTCCTTGATTTATCTGGAGAACTGCATGGAGTTAATAGACACCTGTCTTTAAGGATGTCTCAAATCCAGTTGGCAACAACTTTTACCTTCCGTGTGATTTAGGATGTAACCAATTATTCAGCGTGCCAGGGCAGGGTCAGCTTATTTGGAATCCACTTCAGTGGCAGTTGTTGAGCCACAGCCTCCTGAAAATTGGATGTGGTTCATATTTCGACTTGAGCTTTTGGCTTTTGTTGATGTAGTGATCAGCTTACTCCACGGTCACTATGGCATTTTCCATTGTTGAGCTTGGTGTTGACAGGCATTAGTAGTTTTGGTTAATGGTTCACAAAGGGAATCCATTCATCAAGAGACTAAGGCTTATTAAAGAACACATGACTGATAACATAAAATGAAATTTCGGATTACGTAGGAAACTTCTTCAAGGGCCAAAGCAAACATATATGGCCAAATGGAATTACCAATATATTTGTCTGCAAATATACTCCACCAAGGGCATCATCATCATCTATTCAATTGCTCAGGTCAAAATCCTAGGAGTTATTCCTGATTCTTCTCTTTCCCGTATAATCTACACCTAATCTCTCAGCGAATCCTATTGGCTGTACCTCCAGAATTATCTCAAATCCTGCTCTTCTTATGATGCCTGTTGCTAAAACTCTAGTCCAAGCCACCATCAGTTCTCACCTGGAGCTTTTCAACCGTTTGATATCTTTTTCACCCATCTCCCCTCACTCCTCCTCCCCTGTCCTAATCCATCTTCTAAACATTATAGTCAGAATGAGCTTTAAAAATGTAAACTGCAGAATGTCATCCCAGTCTATCTAGAATAAAATTCAATCCCTACCATGGACTAAAAGACCTCACCCAGACATATGTCCTGCTATTTCCCAGACCTCACTTCCCACCATTCACAACAGCCACACTCATCTTTCTGACTTGAGAGGTCTTAGATCTTGTCTTCATCTCAGAATCTCTGTACTAGCTATTCCTTTGACTTGCGACAGTTCTTCCCAGATTTTGGCTGACTGCCTTTTCTCAACATTTTGCTCATACTGTATTTCCAAGATAGGTCTTCCTTGGCTATCCTAGCTGAGTTAGGCCTTCTGCTCTTCCCCAGTAAATCTGGCATGTATCCTTTTTTCCTCTTCTTTATAGCATTTATTAGTGACTGTAGCTTGGCAAGGTTTTCAACTTTTAAAGACTTGTGTGATTAGATTGGGTTCTTTACCTTAATCACATACACAAAGTCCCCTTCTCCCTTAAGCTAACATTTACAGGTTCCAGATTTTAGGATCATCATTGGGGGGAGGGGTGTCATTAGTCTGCCTACCACATCCCTGTGGAGGTGGGGGGCTCTGATTCTCTACCCCAAGTAGCTGAGAAATGTACTTCTTCCGTGAAAGGAAGACTGTTAATTTGGTTACATTTTGGTAAAATTAATATATAAAATATTATACTTCTACAGAAAAATATAATATAAAGTGCCCAAAATATAAAATAATATCTCAATGACTTACTAAAATATGTTTCTAAAAACACTTAAATCAGAACATTTCCATCATCCAGAAGTCCCATCATAACCCCTCTAATCACTAATACCTTCCTGTTCCCAAAGGAATCCAATGTCACCAAAGATAAGTTTTGCTAGTTTCTGAAAATTACATAAATAGAGTCAGACCAGTAATTCTTTTCTTGTCTTCTTTGACTTAACATTATGTGTGTTAGGTTTATTGATATTGTTGCATGTAGTTGTAGTTCATTTGTTTTTTTTTTAAATTATTTATTTATTTATTTATGGTTGGGTCTTCGTTTCTGTGCGAGGGCTTTCTCTAGTTGCGGCGAGCGGGGGCCACTCTTCATCGCGGTGCGCGGGCCTCTCACTATCGCGGCCTCTCTTATTGCGGAGCACAGGCTCCAGACGCGCAGGCTCAGTAGTTGTGGCTCATGGGCCCAGTTGCTCCGCGGCATGTGGGATCTTCCCAGACCAGGGCTCGAACCTGTGTCCCCTGCATTGGCAGGCAGATTCTCAACCACTGCGCCACCAGGGAAGCCCAGTTCAATTGTTTTCACTGCTGCATAGCATTCCACTATATGAATATACCAAAAAAATGTTTAGGCTAGTATACTGAAGATCAGAATTCAGTAGAATTTTTCCGTAAATGGCCAGACAGTAAGTATTTTAGGCTGTGTGGACTACATGTTTTTGTTGCAACTATTCAACTTTGATATTGTATCATTAAAGCAGTCATAGACAATGTGTAAATAATAGATGTGGCTGTGTTCCAGTAATTTACAAAATCGGTGACAGGCTGGATTTGGCTTGTGGATCACCCTTGAATATTTGGATTGTTTTCAGTTTGGTGCTACCATGAATAAACCTGTGTAATTTCTTATACATGTATTTTGGTATTCTTACATATGTGATTCCCTTAGATACCCAGCAAGGAATTAATTACTTTTTTCAGCTTTAGTAGATGCTGCCCACTTTTCCAAAGTAATTTTCAGAACTGTGTAGTTTCTCCATGTTTTTGTCGACATGTGGAATTTTCATTTGTTGAAATTTTGGCCCTTTTGATGTGTTATGTGGTGGCATTTCCCTAACATAAGCCTTTTCTGATATGTCAACAGAGAAAACCAGTGGGCAAATTCTGTCATATGAATATATAAATTCCACTGATTGTTCTATGCATTTGTTTTGTTTTTATGCAAAAAATTATCTGAAATAAAATAAAAATCAGAAAATTTAAGTGTTGCAGTTAAAAAAAAAGCCCGCTGAAATTTGGCTTGGCATTGAGAACAATGGTGTTTAAAATTCAACGGAAGAATGAAGAGCCTTTGAACTGCTTTTACCTGAGAAATCTTTAGGCTTTCAGAGCAGAGAGTTTAAGATTTAGAATTAGTTCTAGATTTATAACAGTTAGTATCAAATAGGTTATGATGCTTACAAACTATATGAGCTTGAATAAGTCACTTTAATAGTATTGTTATATAGTAGAATTAATAATATCTGTACCATCATTTCCACATGAATTTTGTGAATATAAAATGTGATTATGTTTGTGATAATGTAAAATATTCAGAGAGAATTAAACTTCATTATGGATGCTTTATCCACTCAGGATACCAAATCTTAACTGTCAAGAATCTCCCAAGGTCCACTCGGTTCACATCCATCTGTAAAAATAGTTGAAGAAATTCTTTAACTCAAAACCCTTTGAAGATAACAAAAGGGTCAATTAGACTAAGGAAAGTATGATATTGTGATTTATAATAAGAAATATGTGTTTGGTTTCATCCCCTTTTCTGGCACAGAGATCCTAAAATCCTTGGAATTTCCTAAGTGAGAAGAGCAATAAATGTGTCTTTTGTTATGTTAATGAGGTGACTTTGGGACCCCATATAAGGGTGCCAAGAGATTGCCAGGAGAACCAACCATGTGATTAGGTGATTGGAACTTTCAGGCCCACCCCCTACGTCTGGGAGGGGAGAGGGGCTGGAGGCTGAATCAATCACCAATGGCCAGTGAGTTAATCAGTCATGCCTATGTAATGAAGCCTCCATAAAAAACCAAACGTGGAGGATTTGGAGAGCTTCTCAGTTGGTGAAACATGGAAATTATGTGAGATTGGCAAGCTTGGAGAGGGCATGGAATCTCCTTGCCCTTTCTTTATACTCGCCCTATGCTTTTCTTCCATCTGGCTGTTCCTGAGTTATATCCTTTTATAATAAACTTGTGATACTGAGTAAATGGGTTTCCTGAGTTCTGTGAGCTACTCTAGCAAATTCATCAAACCCAAAAAGGAGGTCATGGGCACCTCTGCTCTAGAGCCAGTTGGTCAGAAGTACAGATAATAACCTAGACTTGCAATTGGCATTTGAAATTCAAGTATAGTAGATGGAATCCACAATCTATAGCCAGTTGGTCAGAAACACAGTTAATAACCTGGGCTTGTGATTGACATCTGAAATGTTGGGCAGGGGGCATTCTTACAGGACTGAACTCTTTAACATGTCAAATCTGACATTATCTCAGGATAGATAGTGTCAGAATCGAGTTGAATTGTAGGATCCCTAGCTGGTGTCAGAGAACTGCTTGTTGTTGGTGTGGGAATCCCACCCCCCCACCCCCCAGACACACATACATAGAAATTGGTCTCAGAACACCAAAAAAAGAAAACCACACTGCATAATGGGAACTACATATATGACACAACTAGCTTATGCATAGATACATTATCCTACTGTGAAGTGGAGTTTTGGCATATTCTAGCTCTTTTTCACAAAGAAAGATAG
Organism: Eschrichtius robustus; assembly: GCF_028021215.1. Taxonomy (NCBI): domain Eukaryota; kingdom Metazoa; phylum Chordata; class Mammalia; order Artiodactyla; family Eschrichtiidae; genus Eschrichtius; species Eschrichtius robustus. Next base: position 71,321,439 of record NC_090833.1, read on the forward strand.
AAAGTTGGAGAGAAAGTTCAGTAATTGAGACTAAGGAAGTGTTTCTCTTTTGGTTTGGGTTCATTGTTTCCTAGGTGCTAATATTCTTTTCTGTTTTCTAATTTCATTGGAATTTGATAGCTCTTTTCTTCATTGGATCATAATATTCTTTGCAGATTATTCTCAGATTCTGCTAATGTTATTGTCCGAAGTTCAAATCTTTATCATTTCGTTTTGATGAAAGTGTGGTTTTTCCATTAAGTTTTGCATATTGACTGACTATGCTTTTTAACAAAGAATGGCATTCTTTCCCCTAATTTTCTTGTTTTTTTGGTTGTCCCACTGCAGTAGTTGGAAAGTCTACATATCTCTTTCAGAAAGAAAAATAGCGTCTTGTTTAGGGACCAACCTGATAATTAATTTGTCTCCCATCAGGGGAAAATGTCATACTATTTTGCAAAAAAAATTATTAAACATCCACAGCTCAGAGTTTCTGTGGGTTTTTTTGACCATTTCACTCCCGATATTGGCTATCCTCCAAAAGTAGTTTTTAAGATGTAAAGTGCTATACAAATATCAATTTATAATATTATTAATCATATTGAACCTTGAAAGACACATTCTTTTTTGCTCTTGCTCCTTGAAATGCTTTGTTCTTCCTGCAAAAGCAAGGGAGAAAGTCATGAAGATGAATCCTAGACAAACAGGAAGAAAGAAAAATTTCTTGTCTATTTCTATTATTTCCAGATTTTCCAAAATGAGTACCATAAAATAAACCTATCTTCTAAAGTTTCTTTTTCCTAACAGCTTTATTGAGATATACTTGATATACAAAAAACTGGATACGTATTTTATGCATACAATTTGATGGGTTTGGAGATATGCATACACCTGTGAAACCATAACCACAATCTTACTTTCCTTGTACCTACTAATTCTGTGTCCTTGGAACACAAAAAGCCCGAGCTGTAAGGTTTCTGATCTTGTTCTTGCTCTTAATCTCAATTTTGGTGAAGCATTCTAAATTTTTACACAGAGGCTAAAGGCTCCAAAAGCTCTGGACATAAAGTCTAACTCGGTCTCAATATGTAAAATTTTCTTTTCCCCCTCTATACCTAGTGAAATTCACACTCAGGGTATGCTCTAATTAGTTTCACTTTTAAGAGTCTAACATGGGATCATCAAAGTAACCAGTCTCAACTGCACAACTTGACATCTCATTAACACTTGCATTACACCATATGGTGCTTAGGTGATTTGAGTTAATGTGGGTGTCAGGGAGGTGGTGGAGGTGGGGTAGAGTCAAATTTTCCTGGCATTTGACATGTTATTTTAAGGAAGATATTAGTTACATTTTCTGAGCACAGTAGATGATCATGAATGTAATAGAATCTTTAGGTCCAGCAATTTAAATGAGTTACTATGTATATGCTTCTGATATTTAAGTTAAAACATGCCTGACACCAATATAATAGAGCACAATATAATTTGATGGAGAGTTGCCATGTTTTGGCATATTTATTACAAAGGTAACTGTGATCTAATCAAGTTAATTACCTGAAGATATAGTGTTTATAGTTATAACTCTTTTTTCCTATAGTTTCCGTAAAAAACTCAAGTTCTTTCTTCATGCCTTAGATTTGGATATTTTGACAAATTGCCACCTACAGCTTAAACAAGTTTACTGAACAGACTGTATGTTTATTTAATATGAGATATGCCTTATTTTGTGGAAGAGAAGAAGAATGGGAAATCCTGGTATAGCTAGTTCTAAAAATTAGGCTTATGCTATTTAAAAATCTAAATTTTTAAGTGCCTTTACTTTAGTTATTCATAAATACTTTTCAGTTAGTCTACATGGTAAGTACTTCATTGAACACTATAAGCCTGAGGTGACCAGATGGTAGAATTATAGGATTTGGAGCTCAGAGGGAGCTCAGGGGTCATTAAATGACTCAGGGGTCATTTAATCCAACATCTTAACTTTACAGAGGTGAAAACTAAGCCTCAGAGCTGTGGCTTATATTTTTAAACAGCAATTTCTTCCTTTACAAATTAAAAGAGCTTTAAACAGACAAATGAGTCTATGATGAATAGATGCAGACAACTGATTCACTTATGACGTTGTATTTAACATTCTAGACAAACGAAAGTAGAACCTGTGGGAAGAGTTATGGTACAGAATGCATTAAGTCCTGATGTCACAAGTCATGCAATGACATCGCTGTAGCTAGTGATTCTCAATTCCCAGAGCAAGAAGTATCATTTTTTAAGTAACTATAATCGGTTTTCAAACTGAGACCTAGGATTTCAAGGTATATGTTCTGTACAGTTGAATATACCACCATGGATAAATGCTCTACTCCACCACCATGCTTTCTCATCTGTTTCACTACCTTACCCATTTAAAACAATATAACCTATTCTCTTAACGTTTTGTAGCTTTTGCTTTTTAGCATCTTTTTTTTTTTTGATACAGCATTGTTTCCTTAAGAATACATAATGGAATTTCAAAGTAGTCCTTTAAATTCCAGTGATGCTTAACTTGATCAGAATGTTGTTTTATTTATTAATTTTTTGTACAGAAATTACTCTTATGGATAGTTTATGACATAGGTTATGGGAGAAAGAAAAACATAAATTCCACATGATGTTCTGAATTCTTTAAGGCTGATTCACGTAGTGTTTGAAAATATGGAAGCAAAGAGGAAAATCAGCATATATGACAGTTCTAGGAGATTGTTTTCACTAAGATAATGTAAAAAAGTGTAAGAGTATTTATTTGCTTTTCTGTTTTTCTTTTAATTCCTTTAAATATGCAGTTATTTTTTATTTTCCTAAAGTTATAGACAACATCTTTTCTTTGTGAGAAAGTTTTGAGAGTACATATAATTGAATGTATTTCTTCCATTATAAATATAAAGAATAAAATATTATGTAATAATATGTCTTGAATATGATGAAAACTTTGACATGTAATGATTTCATTCCTTCCTTCTTTACCCTCAATTTTTTTATGTTAGCTGGGATTTAGGTCCAATTTAGTATTATTTCTTTCAAGACTAAACTTTTAGATATCATTTTGCTATTTACTTTGAAGTTTAAGGACTTATTAATAATTATATTCTAATTACAGGATTAACCATATTTATAAATACAGAGAGTATTTGATTGGGTTATTTTATCACTATCAATTCTTTTATTATGAAATTTCCATAGTTGGTTTCTTTATGTGAATTCATCCCTTAGTTAGAGTATGTTTTTGAGCAATTTCTCAGGAAGAGAATATAGGTGTCACGCTCTCTTCCTTATTTGTCTAAAATAACTTTTAGTTACTCTTGAACCTGCAAGACCAGTTGACTGGACATGGAATTCTTATTTTAGAATCATTTTCTCCTCAAACCATTGATACCTGGTATATTTTGTGCTGTAGAAGAGAATTCTGATTCCAAACTGATTCCTTTTTTGCCCCTATTTAGGTAATACTTTCTTTTCTTTGCTGTGGTGATTGTAGAATAGATATCTTAATAATACAATAATTATTGTAATAGATCTCTAATAATACAAGACTTTAAAAAATACAAGATGAAAAAATTTGTTCCCATTCTGTGTGCGTCTAGAATTTGACATTTTACTAGGTAAGAAGTACTCTTACTTGGTAAAAACCTTTTTATCTAGAGTCATGTCTTGCTTCATTCCAGAATTTTTCCATTATTCTTTAACTATTGCTCAGTATCTATGTGCTCTGTTGTTTCCAGTATACACAGATATCTTCAAATCTCTTTACTTCTTATTTTATTTACCTATTAATTATTTTTGAGTTCTGGAAAAATTTCTAGAGTTTGTCTTATAGTTTTTAATTGCATTGCCTGCATTTTTGTATATGTTGCTTATTATCATCATTGTATTTGGTAAATTTACAATTGAGGTTTTAGTTTCCATGCTGTTTTCTCTGCTCTCAGAAAGCAACCTGTTTTTGTGACTGCTTACTTTATTTAATATTATTGAGAACATTAATCCAAAGTTTCCTTGCATTTTTCTCTTGTTTCTTGATACTCACTGACTTTGATTCTTAAAGTCATTCTCCTCCTTTAGAATACAGTTCTTCATACATTTTATGGCTTTTCCCTACTCTTGTTTTTTCCTCTTGATAGAATGACTTTGATCTGCCATTCTAGCCCTCTTGCCTCCTGGCCATTGACTCCGAAGGAAACTCCATCCTACCGCTTTGGCCTGATGTATTCTAACTCCTTATAGTCCAGGGTTATAGAGTGGGATTCAGTTACAGTTTCTTCTATTTCCTCACCATTGTATTCTCTCTCGTTTGTTCCACATTGTACCTAGTAGAAATTCCTTATACTTCTGACAGATAGGTAAAATTCTAGTTTTCACGGCTGATAAAAGTTACTGCTTATTTTTCATATTCTGTGGCTCCCATATTTATCTATGGAGGTCTAGCAAAATGCCTTTGTTATTTCAAAATATTACCCAGAAGTACCCAGGATTTTCTATAGACCAATTAGTTTTTGCCTTTTACATGTGAGTAAATTAAACAGTCTTCTGACTCTATGACCTGTCAGCTTTCCATATACTGTAATCCATGCACTTTACTTTCCAGCCATGTAGAACTACCTTCTGTTTCCCCTCAAACAACCACACTATCATATCTCTGCCTTAAATGCCTGGCACACTCCTGAAAATGCATCCATAAATTTTCAGATCAAAGACTTTCTTCCTTCTTCTAGGCAGATCTATTCTCCATTATAAAAATTATTTTATTGTTTAGTTGTTATTTGTATACAGACATGTCTTCCTGCTAGGATATAAACTTTATGAAGGCAGGTAATATGATTTATTCAATCTTGTATCCCTAGCTCCTAGCAAAGTACCTGGTACATAGAAGGTACTTGGATTATTGGATGGCTGGATGATTGAGTGGAGCAAACCCATTACGAGCACTTTGGATAAGCAAGTCAGTAGAACTTGTGTAACTGCTGAGTATGGAATGATGTACTTTGGTCAACAGGTTACACAGGAAAACATCTCAATAAACAAATCTAACAATTGCAACCAGTTATTGACCTACTCTTTAACGGACTAATGCCGGAGATGTAAAGACTTCGCAGGCAGCTTACAGCCTCCCATTTCTCCTACATCTTTCATGGCCTCAGAGCTCTTATAGAACACATCTGTGTGGAGTTTTAATTTCAGTGAGTAGTAATTTTGAAAAAAAAATTTATGTTGGAGAGGCATGTTGGACTAAGGACTCTAATAGACCTTTCATTCAAATCCCACATCCAGTATTTACTGGTTGCATGGCAATATTTGAAGCTCTTTGATCATTAATTTTTCATTTTGTTTTTAAATATGTAAATGCAAATAAACATGATAGATATATGGTACTGATTTGAAGTCTCCCTTCCCCTTAAACTTATATTAAGAATGTAGGAAAGTATAGTCTTTCTTCATGTTAATTATGTGAGGAATTTACATTTGAAAATAAATTGGTGGCATTAATATCACAGTTAATATTAATATTAATATCTTTCTAAGTTAGAAAGATAATTCTCAGTAAAATCTTAAAATTTGACTTGTGCATTTATGACTAGTGGGAAGAATCATCTATATATCCCCTTAGTTATGGTTTGTACACAGTATTTAAAGTTTATAAATCACTAAATATTTATCGGTGAAGTTTCAAAGGCCTGCCCACTTCGTGTATCATTTGATACTAATAATGGAAATAGCAGCTACCCTGTTTCATAACTTTATAGTTTTCAAAGCTCTTTCTTACACATTTCATCCTTTGATGCCAGCTGGTAATGAAATGTTTTCTAATTATTATGCATCATCTGGCAGGGTGAGCCTAGAGGCCAAAAGCATTTAACAGGTATTAATTATAATATTTACTTTCCTCTGAACTTTAATTGACATTCCCACAGGTTAAAATCCTTAAATATTCTATACACTTGCTTCCTCAGCCTCTCCTCTATTCATTTGTCTTTAAACTATACTGAGTATTGACCACCTGATAAATTTTTGTGGCTCAATCTAGGTTGTTTCCTACTGCAGGTGATTTAATGCAGGTTTCTGAGATTTCTTTGTTTTCTACTGAGCATATAGTAATTTGTGCTGGAAACATAAGAAATAAATTCCAAAAAGTGGTTACTGAAACTGAAAACAGTTAAGAAAGACTCTTTACACAGCCAAGTTACATAGATATAGTGTAGTTGGCCAACACCATATTGATTTTTGTTGTTGTTGTTGTTGTTTTGTTTTTAACATCTTTATTGGAGTATAATTGCTTTACAACGTTGTGTTAGTTTCTGCTGTATAACAAAGTGAATCAGCTATATGTATGCATATATCCCCATATCCCCTCCCTCTTGCATCTCCCTCACACCCTCCCTATCCCACCCCTCTACATGGTCACAAAGCACCAAGCTGATCTCCCTGTGCTATGCAGCTGCTTCCCACTAGCTATCTATTTTACATTTGATAGTGTATATATGTCCATGCCACCCTCTCACTTTGTCCCAGCTTAAACTTCCCCCTCCCCATGTCCTCAAGTCCATTCTCTACATCTGCGTCTTTATTCCTGTCCTGCCCTTAGGTTCCTCAGAACCGTTTTTTTTTTTTTTTTTTTATATTCCATATATATGTGTTAGCATACGGTATTTGTTTTTCTCTTTCTGACTTACTTCACTCTGTATGACAGATTCTAGGTCCATCCACCTCATTACAAATAACTCAATTTTGTTTCTCTTTATGTCTGAGTAATATTCCATTGTATATATGTGCCACATCTTCTTTATCTATTCATCTGTCGATGGACACTTAGGTTGTTTCCATGTCCTGGCTATTGTAAATAGAGCTGCAGTGAACGTTGTGGTACATGACTCTTTTTGAATTATGGTTTTCGCAGGTTATATGCCCAGTAGTGGGATTGCTGGGTCATATGGTAGTGCTATTTTTAGTTTTTTAAGGACCCTCCATACTGTTCTCCATAGTGGCTGTATCAATTTACATTCTCACCAACAGTGCAAGAGGGTTCCCTTTCCTCCACACCCTGTCCAGCATTTACTGTTTGTAGATTTTTTGATGATGGCCACTCTGATTGGTGTGAGGTGATACCTCATTGTAGTTTTGATTTGCATTTCTCTAATGATTAGTGATGTTGAGCATCCTTTCATGTGTTTGTTGGTAATCTGTATGTCTTCTTTGGAGAAATGTCTATTTAGGTCTCTGCCCATTTTTGGTTTGGGTTGTTTGTTTTTTAGATATTGAGCTGCATGAGCTGCTTGTAAATTTTGGAGATTAATCCTTTGTCAGTTGCTTCATTTGCAAATAAATATGTTCTCCCATTCTGAGGGTTGTCTTTTCGTCTTGTTTATGGCTTCCTTTGCTGTGCAAAAGCTTTGAAGTTTCATTAGGTCCCACTTGTTTATTTTTGTTTTTATTTCCATTTCTCTAGGAAGTCGGTCAAAAAGGATCTTGCTGTGATTTATGTCATAGAGTGTTCTGCCTATATTTTCCTCTAAGAGTTTGAGAGTGTCTGGCCTTACATTTAGTTCTTTAATCCATTTTGAGTTTATTTTTGTGTTTGGTGTTAGGGAATGTTCTAACTTCATATTTTACATGTAGCTGTCTGGTTTTCCCAGCACCACTTACTGAAAAGGCTGTCTTTTCCCCATTGTATATTCTTGCCTCCTTTATGAAAGATAAGGTGACCATATGTGCGTGGGTTTATCTCTGGGCTTTCTATCCTGTTCCATTGATCTATATTTCTGTTTTTGTGCCAGTACCATACTGTCTTGATTACTGTAGCTTTGTAGTAGAGTCTGAAGTCTGGGAGCCTGATTCCTCCAGCTCTGCTTTTCTTTTTCAAGATTGCTTTGGCTCTTCAGGGTCTTTTGCATTTCCATACAAATTGTGAAATTTTTTCTTTTAGTTCTGTGAAAAATGCAAGTGGTAGTTTGATATGGATTGCATTGAATCTGTATATTGCTTTGGGTAATAAAGTCATTTTCACAATGTTGATTCTTCCAATCCAAGAACATGGTATATCTCTCCGTTTGTATCATCTTTAATGTCTTTCATCAGTGTCTTATAGTTTTCTGCATACAGGTCTTTTGTCTCCTTAGGTAGGTTTATTCCTAGGTATTTTATTCTTTTTGTTGCAATGGTAAATGGGAGTGTTTTCTTAATTTCTGTTTCAGGTTTTTCATCATTAGTGTATAGGAATGCATGAGATTTCTGTGCATTAATCTTGTATCCTGCTACTTTACCAAATGCATTGATTAGATCTAGTAGTTTTCTGGTAACATCTTTCGGATTCGCTATGTATAGTATCATGTCATCTGCAAACAGTGACAGCTTTACTTCTTCTTTTCCGATTTGGATTCCTTTTATTTCTTTTTCTTCTCTGATTGCCGTGTCTAAAACTTCCAAAACTGTATTGAATAATGTGGTGGGAGTGGGCAACTTTGTCTTGTTCCTGATCTTAGTGGAAATGGTTTCAGTTTTTCACCATTGAGAATGATGTTGGCTGTGGGTTTGTCATATATGGCCTTTATTATGTTGAGGTAAGTTACCTCTATGCCTACTTTCTGAGGGTTTTTTTCATAAATGGGTGTTGAATTTTGTCGAAAGCTTTCTCTGCATCTACTGAGATGATCATATGGTTTTTCTCCTTCAGTTTGTTAATATGGTTTATCACATTGATTGATTTGTGTATATTGAAGAATCCTTGCAGTCCTGGGATAAACCCCACTTGATCATGGTGTATGATCCTTTTAATGTGATGTTGGATTCTGTTTGCTAGTATTTTGTTGACGATTTTCGCATCTATGTTCATCAGAGATATTGGCCTGTAGTTTTCTTTCTTTGTGACATCTTTGTCTGGTTTTGGTATCAGGGTGATGGTGGCCTCGTAGAATGTGTTTGGGAGTATTCCTCCCTCTGTTATATTCCGGAAGGGTTTCGGAAGGTAGGTGTTAGCTCTTCTGTAAATGTTTAATAGAATTCACCAGTGAAGCCATCTGGTCCTGGACTTGTTTGTTGGAAGATTTTTAATCAGAGTTTCAATTTCAGTGCTTGTGCTTGATCTGTTTATATTTTCTCTTTCTTCCTGGTTCAGTATTGGAAGGTTGTGCTTTTCTAAGAATTTGTCCATTTCTTCCAGGTTGTCCATTTTATTGGCATATAGTTGCTTGTAGTAATCTCATGATCCTTTGTATTTCTGCAGTGTCAGTTGTTACTTCTCTTTTTTCATTTCTAATTCTGTTGATTTGAGTCTTCTCCCTTTTTTTCTTGATGAGTCTGGCTAATGGTTTATCAATTTTGTTTATCTTCTCAAAGAACCAGCTTTTAGTTTTATTGATCTTTGTTATTGTTTCCTTCATTTCTTTTTCATTTATTTCTGATCTGCTCTTTATGATTTCTTTCCTTCTGCTAACTTTGGGGTATTTATTTTCTTCTTTCTCTAATTGCTTTAGGTGTAAGTTTAGGTTTTTTGTTTGAGATATTTCTTATTACTTGAGGTAGGATTGTATTGCTATAAACTCCCTTCTTAGAACTGCTTTTGATGCATCCCATAAGTTTTGGGTTGTCATGTTTTCATTGTCATTCATTCTAGGTATTTTTTGATTTCCTCTTTGATTTCTTCAGTGATCACTTCGTTATTAAGTAGTGTATTGTTTAGCCTCCATGTGTTTGTATTTTTAACAGATCTTTTCCTGTAATTGATATCTAGTCTCATAGCATTGTGGTTGGAAAAGATACTTGATACGATTTCAATTTTCTTAAATTTACCAAGGCTTGATTTGTGACCCAAGATATGATCTATCCTGGAGAATGTTCCATGAGCACTTGAGAAGAAAGTGTATTCTGTTGTTTTTGGATGGAATGTCCTATAAATATCATTTAAGTCCATCTTGTTTAATGTATCATTTAAAGCTTGTGTTTCCTTATATTTTGGATGATCTGTCCATTGGTGAACGTGGGGTGTCATATTCCCCTACTATGATTGTGTTACTGTCGATTTCCCCTCTTATGGCTGTTAGTATTTGCCTTATGTACTGAGATGCTTCTATGTTGGTTGCATTGATATTTACAATTGTTATATCTTCCTCTTGGATTGATCCCTTAATCATTATGTAGTGTCCATTTTTGTCTCTTGTAATAGTCTTTATTTTATCGTGTATTTTGTCTGATATGAGAATTGCTACTCCAGGTTTCTTTTGATTTCCATTTGCATGGAATATCTTTTTCCATCCCCTCACTTTCAGTCTGTATGTGTCCCTATGTCTGAAGTGGGTCTCTTGTAGACAGCATATATATGGGTCTTGTTTTTGTATCCATTCAGCCAGTCTATGTCTTTTGGCTGGAGCATTTAATCCATTTATATTTAAGGTAATTATTGATATGTATGTTCCTATTACCATTTTCTGAGTTGTTTTGGGTTTGTTTTTGTAGGTCTTTTCCTTCTCTTGTGTTTCCTGCATAGAGAAGTTCCTTTAGCATTTGTTGTAAAGCTGGTTTGGCGGTGGTGAATTCTCTCAGCTTTTGCTTGTCTGTAAAGGTTTTCATTTCTCCTTCGAATCTGAATTAGACCCTTGCTTGGTAGAGTAATCTGGGTTGTAGGTTTTTCCCTTTCATCACTTTAAATATGTCCTGCCACTCCCTTCTGGCTAGCAGAGTTTCTGCTGAAAGATCAGCTGTTAACCTTATGGGGATTCCCTTGTGTGTTATTTGTTGTTTTTCCCTTGCTGTTTTTAATATTTTTTCTTTGTTTTTAATTTTTGATAGTTTGATTAATATGTGTCTTTGCGTGTTTCTCCTTGCATTTATCCTGTATGGGACTCTCTGTGCTTCCTGGACTTGATTAACTATTTCCTTTCCCATATTAGAGGAGTTTTCAACTATAATCTCTTCAAATATTTTCTCAGTCCCTTTCTTTTTCTCTTCTTCTTCTGGGACCCCTATAATTCGAATGTTGGTGCATTTAATGTTGTCCCAGAGGTCTCTGAGGCTGTCCTGAATTCTTTTCATGCTTTTTTCTTTATTCTGCTCTGCTGTAGTTATTTCCACTATTGTATCTTCCAGGTTAGTTATCCATTCTTCTCCCTCAGTTATTCTGCTATTGATTCCTTCTAGAGAATTATTAATTTCATTTATTGTGTTGTTCATCATTGTTTGTTTGCTCTTTAGTTCTTCTAGGTCCTTGTTAAATGTTTCTTGTATTTTCTCCATTCTATTTCCAAGATTTTGGATCATCTTTACTATCATTATTCTGAATTCTTTTTTAGGTAGACTGCCTATTTCCTCTTCATTTGTTTGGTCTGGTGGGTTTTTACCTTGCTCCTTCATCTCCTGTGTGTTTCTTTGTCATCTCATATTGCTTAACTTACTGTGTTTGGGGTCTTCTTTTCTCAGGCTGCAGGTTCATCGTTCCCCTTGTTTTTGGTGTGTGACCCCAGTGGCTAAGGTTGGTTCAGTAGGTTGTGTAGGCTTCCTAGTGGAGGGGACTAGTGCCTGTGTTCTGGTGGATAAGGCTGGATCTTGTGTTTCTGGTGGGCAGGTCCACATCTTGTGGTGTGTTTTGGGATGTCTGTGACCTTATTATGATTTTAGGCAGCCTCTCTGCTAATGGGTGGGGTTGTGTTCCTGTCTTGCTAGTTGTTTGGCATAGGGTGTCCAACACTGTAGCTTGATGGTCATTGAGTGGAGCTGGGTCTTGCCATTGAGATGGAGATCTCTGGGAGTTTTTTGCCATTTGATATTACGTGGAGCTGGGAGGTCTCTGGTGGACCAATGTCCTGGACTCGGCAGTCTCATCTCAGAGCCACAGGCCTGACGCCCAGCCAGAGCACCAAGACCCTGTCATCCACATGGCTCAGAATAAAAGGGGGAAAGAAAGAAAAGAAAGAAAGAAAGGAAGGAAGAAAGGAAGGAAGGAAAGGAAAGAAGGAAGGAAGAAAGAAAGAAAAGAAAGTTATTAAAATGAAAAATAATTATTAAAAATAAAAAATTTTTTTAAAGTAATAAAAAAAGAGAAGAAAGAAAGAAAGAAGCATGCAACCAAACCAAATAACAATCCACCAATGATAACAAGTGCTAAAAACTATACTGAAAAAAAAAAAACAAACCCCAAAACGGACAGACAGAACCCTAGGACAAATGGTAAAAACAATGCTATACAGACAAAAGCACACACAGAAGCATATACATACACACTCACAAAAAGAGATATAGGAAAAAAATATATATATATTGTTGCTCCCAAAGTCCACCACTTCAGTTTGGGACGATTTGTTGTCTATTCAGGTATTCCACAGATTCAGGGTACATCAAGTTGATTGTGGAGATTTAATCCACTGCTCCTAAGGCTGCTGGGAGAGATTTCCCTTTCTCTGTTCGCACAGCTCCTGGGTTTCAGCTTTGAATTTGGACCCGCCTGCGGTGGCAGAGGCCAGCGTGACATTGCACCAGCCTGAGGCACACCGTGTGTTCTCCAGGGGAAGTTGTCCTTGGATGACAGGACCCTGGCAGTGGCGGGCTGCACAGGCTCCCGGGAGGGGAGGTGTGGAGAGTGACCTGTGCTCGCACACAGGCTTCTTGGTGGCGGCAGCAGCAGCCTTAGCGTCTCATGCCCGTCTCTGGGGTCCGCGCTGATAGCCGTGGCTCGCGTCTGTCTCTGGAGCTCCTTTAAGCAGCGCTCTTAATCCCCTCTCCTCGCGCACGGTGAAACAAAGAGGCAAGAAAAAGCCTCTTGCCTCTTCGGCAGCTGCAGACTTTTTCCTGGACCCCCTCCCGGCTAGCTGTGGCGCACTAGCCCCCTTCAGGCTGTGTTCACGCCGCCGACCCCAGTCCTCTCCCTGGGATCCGACCTCTGAAGCCCGAGCCTCAGCTCCCAGCCCCCGCCCGCCCCGGCGGCTGAGCAGACAAGCCTTTCGGGATGGTGAGTGCTGGTCGGCACCAATCCTCTGTGCGGGGATCTCTCCGCTCTGCCCTCTGCACCCCTGTTGCTGCACTCTCCTCCGTGGCTCCGAAGCTTCCCCCCTCTGCCACCCGCAGTCTCTGCCCGCAAAGGGCCTTCCTAGTGCGTGGAAACCTTTCCTCCTTCACAGCTCCCTCCCACTGGTGCAGGTCCGTCCCTATTCTTTTGTCTCTGTTTTATCTTTTTTCTTTTGCCCTACCCAGGTACTTGGGGAGTTCCTTGCTTTTCGGAGGTCTGAGGTCTTCTGCCAGCATTCAGTAGGTGTTCTGTAAGAGTTGTTCCACATGTAGATGTATTTCTGTTGTATTTCTGGGGAGGAAGGTGATCTCCATGTCTTACTCTTCCGCCATCCTCCCCTATAGCTTTAATATAAATGCAAAATGCTCCCACTTCTGCCTTCTATAAACAAGCCTGTTCTTGCCTCTGGCACATTCATTGAAGCTTCCAAAGACCAACATCCAGTAAAGAGTACTGAAATGAGTTTTATCCTTTATAAGGAGCTCAAAAATCTAAACTCAAAAAGAGAAATAATTTGACAAATTCTATTTAAGCTCCCACACATCTCCTTATTCCAGTCATTATATGAGCATTGTGGAGATCCTTAAAGCTAATACACACAAACAAAAAGAGGATTTTATGGCTTCTGATTAGAATTAAAGAAGGAAAATCTTTCTTGAAAAGATTTTATAATGGAAGAGAATGCTGTTCTCTGTTTTGTTCCCAGTTATTATTTAACATTGAATACTGATGGTGAAATTATATAAGAATTTATTTTCAACTATTTTTAGTTCTGAAGACTTACAACAAATAAAGAGACGACTCCATCTTTAATTTTTTAAAAGAAAACTGTAAGACTACCCCATTTTAAACATTATAATGCTGGTGAATAAATTGTCTATTGAAAAATGCCTAATGCATCAGCTAGCTATATATTAGACTATGTTGGGAAATCTTGCCACGTATGAACATGATGTTTTTCCCAGCCAAAATAGAAAGTTTACAGTAATTATTTTTGTTATTCATACTTTAAACTCATTTGGTATCAAATATCCAAATAACTGAAGTAAAACTAGAATTTGTATCTATGGAGTGAATGCCAAAACGATTTAAGGTCTAGTAAAACTTTGTGATAAAATGCAAAAAGAGGCATTTTCATGGTAAAAACACATGACTGTATTTTTTACAGTCTTTTTTTTTTTTTTAAACCTCCAGACCAATTTTTTTTTTTTTTAATATTTTTACTCTCTTGGTTTTGAAAGTAAAAAAAAGTGATTTCATGTAATTGAATTATTAGTTGAACTGCAAATGATATGTATTAAACAAAATTGTTCATCACCTAGATTTCATCTAGGTGTTGTAAAAAGATTGTAATTTCTTTTTATGAAATTTCCATAAGGTATAGGGAGGAAGAAATTCTTTTGCTAAGTGAAGCCTATAAAATTAGAGAATTTTTATTAGCTGATATTCAAAGGCTTACTTTGGGTCTGTAGGATAAAGTTTATGTACCTTAGCTTATAATTACCTACAGAGAGATGATATTTAAAAATTTGCTGTATACCTTATAAAAGATATTTCCCTTCTCAAATTCAGCCACTTCTCTTCCACCAAAACGTTAGCTCAAAATAATCCACTATTTCTTGCATTTCCACACACAGACTCACATACATTGGAAAAATATAGATGACATCTTATCACACACATTTTGAGATATGATTACTGTTTTAAGAGTTTATCTTGGTGATTCTCTAATGTCAGTCTATATAGGTAGACATCATTATTTACTAAGTACAACGTATTCCAGAGAACTGACAAGGCATGATTTATTTAGTTACTCTCTGACAGAAATTAGATAGATTTGATTTATTTGCTTTAAAAAATACAGCAATCAATTTATACATGTATCTTTGGGCAAATATGAATTTCCATAGGCTAAATATATAGAAGTAAAATTCATGCATATGGTTTACAGAATGTTAAATTTTAATAGATAGTGACAAAAGTACCCTCTAAAAATGGTTTATGACTTCAAACTTCCACCAGTGGCTTATGAAAGTAACTGTTTCTTCATATCCTCCCCCAAATGGGCATTATCAAATTTTAAAAGTGTTTATAACCTGAGTAAAAATTACATAGTGATATTGTTTTAGTTTCAATTTTCCTGAGAGCTATGAAGGTTTAGCATAATTTTATATATATATGTAGTGTACAGTGTTTTTTTCTATGAATTCTTTCCTTGTATCTTTTATCCAACATCTTATAAGAGGATTGCCTCTTCTTAATAACATGGGAACTCTTTATATACAATGATAATTGCTACTTGTTTCTTAAACTTTTTGCAAATATTTTCTCTCAGTATTGTCTTTTATTATTATTATTGTGTTGTTGTTGTTTTTGTTCATAATGATCTTTGCCGCCAAGAAGTTTTAAGATTTTTATACAGTTGATCCGTTAATCATTTTCATTAGTGTGAGGCTTTCTCATTCCTTAAGATTAAAAGCCATTATTCTATTTTAAAATTTTAATAGTTTTATTTACATTACCACTTTAATTATTCTATAATTTGTTTTGTGTATAGTGTTCCAATTTAATCTAAATTTAAAGGGCTAATTGCACTTTTTTAAAGATGTTTTATCAAGTCAGCTTTCTTTAATTGTGCATGCAAAAATCAGTTTTGGAACGTCAAAAAAGTTCCATCCTGGCCATTTTGGGGTTAGATAAGTACTTGCAAGTATTAGCTCCATACCAATTGTAGAAGCCAGCTAGAGTTCCTGTGGGTGATTGCCTGTCTGGGAGCTGGTAGGCTTTAGAAGCGCAGTTTCCTGCTTTCTTCTAGCTTCGTTTTATTAAAAAGTACACGTCAGATTGAGGCTAGGGGGCTCAAAGGGCCTATGCTTGGTCCCAAACGCAAGTCCAAGGTAGATTCCAGGTGACCTCAGGTGGGTTTTTCTGAAATCCTGCCAACTATGCCAAGTAATGTTGGTGAAAATAATCAATAAACAATCGCGGCCTGTGAGTCCAGCGCAGTTTCCGGCTGTAGCTCCGGCCTCCTCTCCCGGTCTTTCCCCTTGGGAGCCTCAGGCACTTTCTAAAATCTCGCTTTTTAAATAATACAACCTTTCTCTACTAATTTAAATTTCCATTTTCTCTCATGCATTAATACACATACACACATGTTCACTCACCCACACTTCTTCTGGACTCTCCATTTTGTTCTGTTGATCTACTTGTCTATTCCTGTGCTAATATACTGCTTGCATTTTCAGAGTTTTAAAGTATGTTTTGATATCTGTTATGGCAGGTCATCTCAATTGTCCCAAATAGACTTGTCTAGTTCCATGAAAGTCCTATTATGAAATTGGTTGGGATCATACTGAATTTATAATTATTTTATGGAAAATTATTGTCTCTACAATGTTGAGCTTAGTGGCTCCTAGTTATACAATCATCCTTATGTTTAAAATTCCCGCTTCACCTGTCTATGGACAATATTTCTATTTAGGTTGCTTACAGACCATGGGAAAGGTGTGAAACATGCTGCTGGGTTGGCCATTAGCTTTATTCCGGGCATGAAGCTACCTGGAGTAATGCCCTGCCTCTTTCATCTCAGTGCTCATAATCCTGGATTTAACTTGCATGCAAATGCCACTGTCCTCTTCAGTTCTCCCAACACTCACCTGCTGCTTTCTCCAGGGCCAAATGTGACATTCTGCACCTCTTGATTCTGGCTCTGAAGATCTTTCAACCACTCCTAGCTCCGCAGCTGTTTTCACCTCTGTGTGTTTTAAATTGTGCTTTCCTCTGGTTTTGATTTTCTGATATAGTCCCATTGACTTTTTATCATTCAGGAATTCCTTCCATTTCTTGTTTCTCAACAATGTTTTGAATTAAAAAATATTCTTCCACAGTTTTGGTAATTTTCAGTGGAATGGTGGTTACCTTTCTTGCACATTCTCAGTAAGTTATTTAAAATATTTTCTGGAAGAAAGCAATTAACAGGGCCCCCAATGAGATTCAGTTTCTGTATTTGTAAAGCAAGGATGTTGATAACCTCTTTTATGGGGCTATTTTGGGGATTAAGTGAGACACACATGTATCTTAAACTCTTACCATAAAATACATTCAATATATATCAAAGAATCTCACTTTTCTTTAATCTTAACAAAAATTCAACCTCATGAAAAAAATTCTGACTGAAGGGTTGTGAAAAGTGCAAAATAGGTCATCTTTTGAAAGCATCTGCAGCATCTGAAATTTCTTGGTAAAATCTGCTAATAGAAACACTGCAGGCAGAATAATGGGAAACTGAAATTTGGTAAGTATTCCAAATGTGTTTGGCTCCACAGCTATAATCTATTAGCAGCAAGAAAATTTCATGAGAAAAATGATATTGGGATATTCCCAAGAAATGATAGTGACACTGTTTGTACTGTCAAGCTTCTTTTCTGTTGTGTAACTACTGTAGTAGCAATTCATTACCTTAACGACATCTCAGTGAAGGTGGATTCCAGAGCAGCAGCAGTGAAAGCATCATCATAGAAAAAGCCATGAAACATCAAAGTCACCTCACTATGATAATATCATAGTGGCAGCTTTTAAAGCACTGATGGTTGGTATTCTAATTAACATCTAGTTTTAAAAAGTAATCATCTGTCCTATTTGTAATCATAAGCAGTTATTGCATGAGCTCTGTCAAAAGTCAAAATGAAAAGTTTACAAGTACAGGTAGCTTTTTGCTTATTTATCAGTTTTTAATTCAAACCTGAATGCATGTAAAAAGTAGAGGCTTATATCAGGTAATAATATGGCCATTGCCAATGAGAAATAGAAAAGGTGAGTGATGGCCCCTGAATAGTGTGGCAAGTCAGGGTAAAGCACAGATCTCTGATGAATCTCTGGTGTTTAGACTAACATTTTCCTCTTTTCCTTTTTTGATGTACGTGAAGGGCATTTGCTCTGATGCTAAATTTTGTACATTCTTTCATAGCATAGTTGGCATCCAAATCAAAACGCAAATAAATAAAACAAAAAAAGAGAAGTACTGTATGTATCTGGAAATGTCTACAGTGAATTTGAAATTTCAAGGACAACTTGGAGGTACCAGTGATTCATGAAACAGAAATGTTAGCCAACCCTGATGTAATATTTTATATGAAGGGCTTTTCACTTACAAAGGTCTTAGTATTTAACAAAATTAAATATCCAAAGACATCCATTTCACCCTGCGCAGACTAATGATGTGCAAATCGGATTGGATGGATCTGAGAAGTCATTCAGCATACAGCAAGTGTTTATAGCAACTGAGCTAAGCGGATAAAAAAGACCCTGTTCTTTTGTGACTACAGGGGAAGGCTCTACACAGGTGGCCACAGGCGTCCAGCTAAGTTGACTCTGTCTAGGACTCCAGGCTGTGGGGACATGACCATGGCCAGCTATATTTGCTAACTACACATTAAAAGTTATGAAATGTTTATTTTTGGCTTCTCAGGCTGGGGAAAGTTAAAGATCATATCTGTAACTAAATAGGCTTATGAGCCCTCTGTACTTCAGGCCTTCTCTGTAACCTTAGTCTGTGCAAACAAACTTAGATTTATCCGTTTGATAAGGGAGAAGAGATTATCATTCCTTATCAGTAGGCTACCACAAGTACTGAATTATATACAGCTGCTAACATCAGAATTATTTTTAGCCTTATGCTTTGTGAGACTAATGTTGTAGAGGGCCAGCACTACCATCTGTCTGCCTCTTAGAGACCAAAATCTTACTTGCTTCTGTTGGAAGAGTTCTTTTGCCTTGAAAAAAGAGCTTGCTAGTACTATACAAGAAACTACTGATGTCAAGTCTTTAAATTTTGTTAAGGAGCCCACTCCGTGCAACCCATTCCATGTCCCTATAATGTGGAGCACAGGCAAGCTATGCAGATATACAACTTTGGTCATATAGGTTCATCTGGTCCTAAAAAGAGACATTTTGAATTAACACTTTCTTCCAAAAAGTATTTAACACATTGGTTTTTAGAGTTCTTAGTTCTGTTCTGGACTCTATTCCCAAGGCCAGATTAAATTAGACTATACATATGAAAAAAATCTCATTAACCTGAATTTATGGAAAAGGGAGGAAGAACACACTGAGAAGTATGGATTATTTTAAGTGAAATGCAATTTTAATGCATTCAAGTACATCTGGCAAGGAGAAGTAGGCTAACAATGTTTACCTATGCACGCTTTCATGAATGAATAAGAATGCACTGTAATTTCCTCATAATTCTGTGTTTTTGACATTCCTGCAAAAGTTATGGTAGAGCACAAAATTTTCTGACAACTAAAACAAAAAATGAAAACCATTGGAATATGTAGTGCTATTTGTCAGATAAGAGAAATACACAATTTTCTGAACAGGGACAGCATTTTTACTGACATTGAACTGAAGGTCAAGTTATTGCTCTTTACATATTTACTAGACCAAATTAACTAATTAATTAATTATCTTCTTTTATTGAGCACCTACTACATGGTCAGGCACTGTGCTAGGTATTGAGGTTTATAGACAAATAAGACAATGTCCGTGTACTCCAGGAGCTAACAGTCTACACACAGAAGATAGTGCATAAAGATTTTATAAAAGTGCAACTTTATTCAAATGGTTGTATTTTCCTTATAAATATGGGGACATAATATTAAATCTTAATTGATGTATGTTATTCCT
The DNA here is from genome assembly GCF_028021215.1 of Eschrichtius robustus. NCBI lineage: Eukaryota > Metazoa > Chordata > Mammalia > Artiodactyla > Eschrichtiidae > Eschrichtius > Eschrichtius robustus. Next base: position 71,341,120 of record NC_090833.1, read on the forward strand.
TGGATATTTGAGACAGTACTTTCAGGACCACACATTTAATCCAGAGCATAGAGAATTGAGAGCAACAAAAGCTTAACATGTCTACTGCATTGTCTTTCTCAAATATCAGATATATGAAATGAGCCTTTGGCCAATTTTAATTTTTTTGTGAAACTTTTAAGAGTGTAATTGGAGTTTGGGTTGTTTTTTTTTCCCAAGACATGTGGCCACTCACCATCTGCTCTTCCTGGAAATCCAGGAGGCTAGCAGAAAGAGCTGATACTTTCCTCTAGTAAGATCTCTGAATCTGTTTGAACCCTTTGGCATGAACTTGGTTGGCCATAGAGCACAGAGAAGGTGATTTGGGATAACTCAGTGACATATCTGTTTATTGATGTCAAGAAGCCACAGCTTATTCACAATATATTCCTATCACATAATACACTGCCTAACTTTTTGGCCAACCCAATAAACGGAATCAAATCATTTTTTAAGTTAGCAGCCGTTCATTCTTTTTCATTCCTGTGTAGTGTTCCATTGTATGAGTATATATTTTTTATTGTACTATTTATAGACATTTGGGCCATTTCCAGGTTTTAGCTCTTAGGAGCACAGCTGCTAAAAACAATTTTGTACCTGTCTTTTCAAGGGCATAAAGATTCATTTCTTGGCTAAAAAACTAGAAGTTAACCTCATGTTCATATAGATATAGATATATAGATATATACACATAATTCTTAATTCCATGTGGTCCTTAGCACATTCTAGATGATCATTAAATGACTGAAGATAAATTATTAACTAATCATGTACTGTGAGGTTATCTCAAACTTATTAAAAATGTTGGAGAACAAAAAATAAATAAAAAAATAAAAATACACTGCCTGGTACACAGTGTTTAACAAATGTTTGTTGAACTAAAATAAAATCAGAAGTAGAAGTTAGCACAGTATAGGAATTCCACATTGAAAGTTCAAGTAACTCAATTGTTTTAGTACTAGGATACAAAGATTAATACTCAGAAATCCTACTCACAAGAAATTTGCAATACTTTTTGGGAGGTGGACATTAGTCACTACAGTTGGGTATGTACTGAGGACCAGAGAAGCACAGAAGAAATTATAATTATAATTGATTTTGCTTTAGTAGGTTGGGGAAGGCTTTATACTCTTAAACGAGGTAGCATTTGGTTTGTATCTTTAAGAATGAGAAGACGTTAATCAGGCAGAGGAAAATGGAAACGTATTTAGTGCTGTTTCAGGTGTACTATTGCTGTATAACAAAACACACCAAAAGTTAGCTTAAAACAATGATAATCATTTATTTTGCTCATGAATCTGCAATATGAGCAGGGCTTAAGAGAGACAGCTTATTTCCATTCGATGTGGCTTCAACTGGGTGGCTTGTCAATTTGTTTACTGGTTGTTGATTGGTAGATCAACAAGAGCCACCAGCTGGAGTCCTTTCTACAAAACTGCTTGGGCTTTCTCACAGCATGGCAGCTGGGCTTCAAGAGCAAAAGTTCTAAGAGATAGGAAGTGGAAATCTCTTAAGTCCTGGGCCCACAAACTGGTACAGCATCCTTTTACTGCCTGCCAAAAATCAAGGAGAGGGAAATAGACTCCCAGAAGTTTTGTAGTCATCCTTAATCCACCACATCTGCAGATAAAATGCTATCATCAATGTCCTACCAAATGCACAATTTGGTTAGAAAATGTAGTGAAAGCAATTGTGACAAGGGGAGGAGTAAGAAGGTGATAATGGGGAGATGACTGGGGGGGACACATTTAAGCAGATTGTGAAGAGCCTTTCATACTGTATTCTGAGTTTTACAACCTTTTACACCCATAATTGTCCTGATCATTTCTGTGTTTTGAAAGATCAGTTGGGTAGCTGTGTGCAGGACTGATTAGAGGAAAGTGGAATTGCAAACAGCATAAATGGGCAGGAGCTCTTCAATAGTTTAGGAGAAAAGTGATGAACTTGAGCATAAATGAGAATAGGGGACTAGGAAAAAAGATGGAGTCCAGTGAAATTTCAGATATAGATATAAAAGAAACTGGTTCCTAAATGGATGTTTAATTAAGAGACAAGAGAGAATCAGGGTGGCACTAAAGTTTCCAGCTTGAAAAGTGGGAGAAAATACAGAAAAGGATAAAAAGGTATAAACTTCCAGTTATAAGATAAATAAGCCGTGGGGATGTAATATACACATAGGGAATATAGTCAATAATATTGTATCACCTTTGTATAGTGATAGATGGTAACTGGTCTTATTGGGGTGATCATTTCATAATGTATAAAAATATCAAATCACTATATTGTACATCTGAAACTAATGTAATATTGTATGTTAATTATAACTCAAAAAGAAAAAAAATGAACAAAATACATAGGAGAGAAGGTAAAATATTTTAACGATCAATAAATGCTGTATAAGAATTCAGAACACCGAAAGAGAATCACGTTTGGGAAAAGAGAGACAAGATGATCAGTTTAATTTAAGACATGCTTGACTTAAGATACACCTAGCATTATTAGGCTAAAAAGTTTAATAACCAAGTGGTTGTATGAATAAAGAAATCAAAAGAATAATTAGGTGTGAAACATCTAAATTTGTAGTTATCAAGCTTTGAGTGCTAGTTGAAACTAGAAGAATACATGAGATCAACAAGAAAGAAAATATTTTTTGAGAAAAAAGAAACTTTTTTAAAATAAATAAATTTATTTATTTATTTATTTTTGGCTGTGTTGGGTCGTTGGGTCTTCATTGCTGTGCGTGGGCTTTCTCTAGTTGTGGAGAGCCGGGGCCACTCTTCGTTGTGGTGTGTGGGCTTCTCTTGTTGTGGAGCACAAGCTCTAGGTTCGTGGGCTTCAGTAGTTGTAGCATGCGGGCTCAGTAGTTGTGGCTCGTGGGCTTTAGAGCACAGGCTCAGTAGTTGTGGCGCACGGGCTTAGTTGCTCTGCCCCATGTGGGATCTTCCTGGACCAGGGCTTGAACCCATGTCCCCTGCACTGGCAGGCGGATTCTTAACCACTGCGCCACCAGGGAAGTCCCAAGAAAAAAGAAATTCAAAAGCAGAGTCTGGGCAACAGAAAGACTTAAGCATAATAAAACTGAAAGAAATGGAAAAGCCAGTAGAGCTAGGGTAAGTGCCTTCCTTATTGATCCCATGAATCAGAAAGACCAAACGTAATCGTATCTCGGTCACAAAGCTGTTGGGTTAACAATATAGTTTTACTCAAACTAATTTTTATGATCCATATATTTATTCAGGGTTACACAAATGAGAAGGTAGGAATATAATTTGTCTTATGTTTCCCAACATTATACATTTGCAGCAATTTTACAGAAGGTGGTGCTCAGTGGTTGCAAATGCAGGAACTTTAAAAAAAATTCTAAAATTATAATAGCTTTCAAAAAGATTGGAAAATAAAGTCTAAAGTTTCTTTGTGTAGTATATACCAAAAAAAGTCTTAAAAACGTTCTTAAAACGTTCTCTTCCTTAAAAACGTCCTTTCATCTTTAGCTATCAGGGTCACTTATTTGGCTATGAAGTCACTGACTCAGCTAATACCTAGGATCCTAGCACAGCAGGGTAAGTAAAATGTGCCGAGCCAAAAATTCAGGAAAGAATATTACTTAAGTTGGTTAGGGGCTTTCTCTAAACTGTACCATAATTCTTGGATCATAAACTGACATTTGAATAGTATTTGCTTTGAATATTAATAATGAAGGCATCTCAAGATCTCCTTTACTTTTTCTTTGCATATCTCTTGTGGCGAAATTTGGAAGACACAATTTACACTTTGTCCCCTGTGAGCCATAGAAAGAAAAGTTGGCTGGTAAACTCCCAAGAAAAATGTGAATGACTTTTGTCAGAACCTCTTGGTCCTATACTGCAACCACTGGAAGCTTCCTTTACTATGTATAGAACTCATCTGAATCAGAGTCAGTGGGTCTATGCCCTGCTATGGGGAATGGCTGGAAGTGGCTGGGCATCAGTGTAATTCTCAAAGGATGGTGTTACATAGACACATTTCCCTGACCCAACATTAGGAAGCTATGTAGCAACAACTAGAAGAATCAGCAGGGGGCATTGCTACAAGCAAATCTTTAAAAGTGAGAAAAGGAGATATATGGAACTGATGGCTTGAGTGACATGAATAGTTAAAGGAAGTAAGGAATACTGCACGTTTGAGGTCTAAGAACTGCTGTTGGCTTGGGCAAGCATTAGCAGCAGTGAAGAGAATGCCAGACTTCAAGGTTTCTATCCATTTATAGTTCCATTCCAAGGAAGTACATTATCAACTCTTAAAATGAATACTTATTAAAATTTATACCTTAGTTCTAGTAGGCACTCATCAATATATTACTTCCTTTCAGTTTTACAATTTTTCTGTGATGATATTCATTGTCTTTCTCATTTTATCAATGAGGAATCTAAGACTCATTGAAGTTAATTAACTTGCCCAAGACTACCAAATTGAGACAAGATTTAAGCCAAATCTCTTTCACTCCAGGGTCTATGTTCTTCCACTATGCAATGATGTCTCTCTAAAATCTTCTATCCTATACTCCTAACAGAAAGGGATAACATTTTTTGAGATATAATTTACATACCATAGAAGTCACCCATTTTGGGTGTGCAATTCAATGATTTGTTAAAAGTGTATTTACAGAGTTGTGTAACCATCATCATAGTCTATCTGGGGCATTAAGTGCAAGAAAATATTTAGGATTCTTTGTGCTTTGCATATGGTAAATACTTAATGACTAATTTTGAGTAAGTAAATGAAAGATAGGGTAGGGAGGCACCCTCCAAGTGGGATCAGCTTCAGATGTTTTGAATCAGGACCTCATATTTTCTTGAGAGGGAGTCATCTGGAATAAGGTTACACTAGCATATATATGTAAAGTCACAATCTTCTGCTTTATTTGACCTAAACTTTCATTGCCCCTTGAATCATGTATTTAATCACTCTTTGGAGAGGAATAAGGGTGAAAATATCTCATATTTTGCTTCTGTATTTCCTCAAATTATTATTTTTCTGACAGCCTGAAGAACTATATATAAGACAGTAAACATTGAAGAACATGGATTTAACAACTAACTAGAAACTTCAGAGCAGTAACGCCCGCATTCCACCAGATCTTTAAATGCCTGTTTAAAGAAACCGATTTATTTTCTCTGAGCCACTTTTTTTTCTCATCCATAAAGTGCTGCTGTAACAGTTTACCACATGGAGACATTGTGTTCATACAGGGTTTTTCCTTTAGATGTGGTCTATTTTTCCAAAGGAGACAGTGCAACATGGTAGATGGAACATGGTATTAGTTGTGTGGCTTTGGGACAGCTAATCAACTTTCTAAGCTTCTGTTTTGCATAAATAAAATGAATGTCATTCTGAGGCTTAAGGAGTTAATGTAGGTGACCCACCTACTTTGGTACTTGGCAGATAGTAAGTCCTCAATAAATATTCCTGAATGAATGATTGGATGAATGGATAACTGACTGAGGAATTTCTCTGACTCAATGAGTTTTTGTAATTATCTTCCTGCACATGACAACAAGTGATTGTGCTACTGAGAGAGGACTGATAGCCGAGGGGAGGAAGCAAAATGGCTTAGTAGAATTGGATTGGTTAGAGAGGGAGGTCAGTAAGTGGAAAAGACAGAGTTGGAGAGACCTGGTTTCACATTCTGATTCTCTGTGGAATGTGAGGATTCATGCACTTTACTTAACCTTACAATATTTAGGCCTTAGTTTATTTCTTTTCGAAGTAGAGATGATACTCCCTATATGGTAGGGTTGGGGAGAAAATTTTTTTCTTTTATGAATTTATTTATTTTATTTATTTATTTTTGGCTGTGTTGGGTCTTCTTTGCTGCATGCGGGCTTTCTCCAGTTGCGGCGAGCAGGGGCCACTCTCCATTGTGGTGTGCAGGCTTCTCACTGCAGTGGCTTCTCCTGTTGCAGAGCAAGGGCTCTAGGCACGTGGGCTTCAATAGTTGCAGCACGTGGGCTCTAGAGCACAGGCTCAGCAGTTGTGGCGCACTGGCCTAGTTGCTCCACGGCATGTGGGAATCTTCCTGGACCAGGGATCGAACCCATGTCCCCTGCATTGGCAGGCAGATTCTCAACCACTACACCACCAGGGGAGCACCGGGGAGAATATTAAATAAGGTAATAAATAGAAAACATCTACCACAAAGTTTAGCTAATTGTTGTATTCAGTAAGTGTGAGTTTCTTTTCTCTCTGCCCTCTCCTTTTTTCATGTACTAACACACATGATTTGTAGACGCTTTGTTACTTTAAAATTAGGAGAGAGGTATGTATGACTTTGTGATATGCAGGAAAGCATTTGGAGTTTGAAGGGTTTGTTACATTGTGGGTAAACATGGGGACAGGGGTGCGGCTGGGTGTTGAATTTGCAAACACTTGTGACTTCGGGTAAGTTACCCTCTCAGAGCATTAGTTTTCTCCTAAAATAGGGAAGTTAAGAGTATCCACTTCATAAAGTTGTTGTGAGGATTAAATAAAATGCTGCATTGAAAATAATTTTACAAACTTCTTGGAACTTAGTTAGGCCTTCAATAAATATTAACTATTAGCTGTTACTTCAGTTCCCCAAGTTGGATTCCCATTTTTGGACTGAACTCTCAGAGCTGGAAATGGCTGTATCGAGAATAAAGTGACATGGGACACAAACATTTAACCAGACTGGAAATAACCACCAAATTAAAAATCAGTGGTGCATGATATTAAGGATCTTACTAGAAGTCTTTTAGTTAAGGCTGGGAAATCTAACTTATGAGTTGTACTTAACTCGGGTTAGTTTTGACATTGTGCTCAAGACAGATGAATGTTGGTTCACACCCTGGTCCCTGGTACATAGAGGGTAAGGAGAGACAAAGAAAGAGGCAAACCACTCCAGATTGGTAGGTAGCAGTTTTAATAAGCAAGGGGATTTACACGTGAGGATTTTCTCAGGCCACAAGATGAGTAGATCTTTGCATCTGCCTGCCAGAATCTTAAAAGTTTATTATAGAGATCTTAACTGAGTTAAGTCACTTATACCATCCTGAAGGTCTCAACAACACATTACTCTCTTAAGGCTGTCCTCAAAAATAATTCCTACTGTGGGAACTGTGGGCAGAACATAAGTTTCAAGGGCAGGGGAGGGAGTGAGGAGCCTCTGATTGTGTCCAGCCTGGGGATTAACCAGCAGTCACATCCTCTTGATGACTTTCCTCTGCAATGAAAGCAGCCAACATTTATGTATTTATTTAAATTTCCCTCCATTCTTCATATTCAACAAAATTAATTATTCTTTCTTTTTCTTTTATTGTTCATTTATATTTTAACAGCTTTATTGTGATATAGTTAATATATAACTGCACATATTTAATGTGTCAATTTAATGAGTTTGGACATATGTGATACCGTCACTATAATCAAGGTAATAGACATATCCAACACCTCTTAAAGCTTCCTTGTGTCCCTTTGTTCTTGTTTTTGTTTTTATTTTTGTTAAGAACATTTAACCAGATCTACCCACTTGACAAATTTTGAAGGGCACAATACTGTATTGTTAACAATTGGCACCATGTTGTACAGCAGATCTTTAGAACTTATTCATCTTGCATAACTGAAACTTTATACCCATTAAACAAGAACTCCCCATTTTTCCCACCTTCTAGCCCCTGGCAATCACTATTGTATTCTCTGCTTCTATGAGTTTGAGTATTTCAGATACTTCAAATAAGTGGAATCATGCTGTATTTGTCCTTCTGTGACTGACTTATTTCACTTACCATAATGTCCTCCAGGTTCATCCATGTTGTTGCAAATGGCAGGATTTTCTTCTTTTTTAAGGCAGAATAATATTCCACTCTGTGTATATACTATATTTTCTTTACCTATTCACCCAGACACTTGGGTTGTTTCCATATCTGGGCTGTTGTAAATAATGCTGTTATAAACATGGGAGTGCAGATATCTCTTTGAGATCCGGATTTCAATTCATTTGGATATATACCCAGAAATGGGATGACTGGGTCATATGGCAGTTCTATTTTTAGTTTTTTGAGGAATCTCCATACTGTTTTCCATAGTGGCTGCACCATTTTAATTTCCCACCATCCATGTACAAGGGTTCATATTTTTCCACATTCTTGCCAACACTTGTTCTTTTTTATTTTTTGATAATAGCCACCCAAACAGGTGTCAGGTTATATGTCATTGTAGTTTTGGCTTGCATTTCCCTGATAATTAATAATGTTGAGCAACTTTTTTTTTTTAATACAGCAGGTTTTTATTAGTTATCTATTTTATACATATTAGTGTATATATGTCAAAACTTTTCTTATACCTGTTGGATATTTGTATGTCTTCTTTGGAGAGATGTCTGTTCAAGTCCTCTGCCCATTTTTAAACATTATTTATTTATTTATTTATTTATTTATTTATTTATTTATTTATGGCTGCGTTGGGTCTTCGTTGCTGCACGCGGGCTTTCTCTAGTTGCGGCGAGCGGGGGCTACTCTTCCTTGCGGTGCACAGGCCTCTCATGGCAGTGGCTTCTCTTGTTGCGGAGCATGGGCTCTAGGCACACGGGCTCAGTAGTTGTGGTGCATGGGCTTCAGTAGTTGTGGCACACAGGCTCAGTAGTTGTGGCTTGAGGGCTCTAGAGCACAGACTCAGTAGTCGTGGCGCACGGGCTTAGTTGCTCTGCGGCATGTGGGATCTTCCCGGACCAGGGCTCGAACCTGTGTCCCTTGCATTGGCAGGCGGATTCTTAACCACTGCACCACCAGGGAAGCCCTACCCATTTTTAAATTGGCTTATTTGTGGGTTTTTTTGTTTTTTGTTTTTTTTTGCTATCGAGTTGTATGAGTTCCTGATATGTTTTGGAAATTAACCCCTTATCAGATGTATTTTTCACAAATACTTTCTCCCATTTCAAAGGCTGCATTTTCATTCTGTTGATTGTTTTCTTTGCTGTGAAGAAGCTTTTTAGTTATTGTTCATTTATTGTGAGTAGTGATTTAGTTCCTGAACCAAGGGATTGCCCAATGCCATGGCACATTACCCTTGCATAATTTTAAGTGGCAGTGTTCAGAGGTAGCATTTTCTCTTAAGTTGTGTTATCTATGATCCTGACTTTATATTGAAGGCATGGCAGTAACTAAATGATGGAAAGTCCAAAGCAGTGATGATCACATATCCATGCCCCATGTGAAAAGGCTTTGTTTTAAAAAAGGGGAAAGGGCGTAAATCTCTACAAAATGTAGGGAGATGTACTCTTTCCTCAGAGTATTTCCATACCGGCAAACCAGCACTCTGAAGTCCAAGTTGTCAAGAAGTCTATGTCTCTTGTAAAGTGGGAAGAAACCACTCCACAATCCTGCTATTCTCTAAGCTTAATGAAATGCTAGCAGGCTGCCCTGCTGTTCCCCGTATCTTATATTTCCAGGCCTTGCCACCTGTGCAACAAAAGCAAGCAATCTATTTAGAAGAGTGTTTTTCATTCTCTTAACTCTGAAGGTCTTTATTCTCAGCACGAGATTATTGCAACAACTTAACAAGCCGTGTTTTCTCCCCCTATTTTCCTTTCTTTTCTTTTTTGCACCTATGTCCTTTTAAGTCCATTCAGGCCTTAGGGAAACATTTAGTACTTAAGCTTTGGTTTTTCAAGCTCAATCGGGTAGAAAATCTAACACAGAATGTGTGCACAAATGATAGCTCTGCACAATAGAGACGAACAAATAGCACAAAGAGAAAAGAAGAATATGAGTGTTCAGGGAGCAGGGCTGCACTTGAATTCAATTTCCCAACAGCAGACCTGATGCTTTCTCCCAAGATTCCCAGGTTTCAAATTGGTCATATATTGAGGGCCAGTTACCTGGACAATGGGGGGAAATGGCAGTCGGTAATTATGATCTTGGTTTCTAGGTTGTTAGGAGACTAATATTAATCCTGAAATTGTATGAGGAATGTGTTCATCTGGCCATAATTGTAAAGTCTTGAAAGCATTTACCAGCAATGCTAATTTAGCTCAAATCACCCCAGGGGAGTATTTCTGTGCTAGTGGGGTTGCCAATTTATTGGTTAACTCAGGACAGTTTCTCCAGAACAGAAATAGCCACAGGAAACTCACAAAAAGATACAGGTATATATTTTCATTTTCTATCAGGTGAACAATTCAGTGTAAAGATTATCAGAGCACATTTTGTTCTTTGAAAAACGAAGTGCCTGTGTTGGCTGGCTGGCAAATGATTGCGAATGTTACTGAACTACACAGAATTGAAATCATTGTAAGGTATTAACACCAGGAGATAATAATGCTGTTTACAGAAAACACATTCAATTTGAATAAATACATCAAAATGTCTTTCACAGTGAAATATCTGTGTAAAAGAATTTTTATCCTACTCTCTCAATTTCCCTCAAAATTAAAGCATAGATTATAGGTGCCTTGTTTGTGTTTGTTTTTGTTTGGTGAGAGAAAAGAAGATTGAAAATCCCAAGAAGATTCCAAAAGTGTTACATCTGTAGAAACAAGACAAAAGAACCATGAGCATTTGCTTACACTTGCCTTTTAGGATTATTTTGTTGTTCACAATGAAGATTATTCTTTTGTTCCGTCTTTTTTCTTCAATCACTTACTTATTTCATCATAGTTGTCTGATAGGAAAAGGCAAATTTCTGAACTTTTGGAAATAAAGTTCATAAATTTCATTTTTTAGACAAAGTATTTTAAAGCTGTGTAGAGAATAGTATGAAACTAGGTAATTTCATTGATTCATGGGGCCAACTCTGTTGTACATATAATTGAGTACGGGAATAATGTTCCCACAAATTTTATAGCTCTTGGATTGGAAGAGAAGTGTAGAAATATTCTCAGAAAAGAGGTTGCTTTGTTACCAAGTCCAAGTTTGTACCGCTCACCACACGACATGCCAATAAATCAAGAGACCAGTTGTTGGGGCAAGGAATAGTGCCTTTATTTGGAAGGCCAGCAGACTGCTAAGATGGTGGACTAGTGTCCCAAAGAACAATTTTGCCTGGGTTTGGATGTTAGCTTCTTTTATAAAACAAACAGGGGGAGGTGAAGAGGTAAAGTAAAAAAGGTGATAAATTGTTGCAAATATTTCCTGTTTCTGGCCATACTTCAGAGGGGGATGTGTTCATTTCTTCTTTCCTGCAGCCATTCAGAGGTGGGCCTGGTCAGATGTTTCCTGTGAGCTTAAACAAAGGTATTTTAGCTTAACATTCATCTCATGGGAGGCAGGGTTCCTGCAGATGGGCCATTATGTGTACTTTAAGGTATAGGCAACAATCCATTTAGAGATTAACTTGTAGCAGAAGCAATAGAATAAAGTTTAAAGTAAAAGAAACAGATCCAATATGGAGTCTGATTTGTTCTTCCCTATTACAGCTTTATCTACTGACAAGATTATAATATTCAGTTTGTCTCTACCACCGATGATAATGATTTGGCATCTTAACATTAAGCAAATACCAGGAATAATGGGGATAGAATACAGTATTCATATAACCACTAAAATAAATGATCCAAAAAAAAGAAATCTTTCCCCACAGAGTGTTGTTTTAAACGTGTATACACACATGCATATACATATATAAATATAAACACAATGTATATATGTAAATTTGCATACATATATAAATATATATCTCTATATTAACAAAGTTGTCAAATAATTTTTGTATGTTGACAGCTGAATGGTTGTATAGCAGGTTTGTTTGAAGATTTCAATAGTTGTCCTGTTTAGGGAATAAGTATTCATAAAAATACTTGGGAAGATAGAATTGGCCCAGTCTCTTAGATGTGGTTCATTCATGTTATAACTGGATCCTACTCTGAACAACTTGGTGTTTCTAGAAGACTATGTAAGGAGTAGCTGTAATCACATGTGCCTTTGTTATTAGATAATTCATCACACTGCTAATGGTCAATACTCCAAGATGTAAATATAAGAAGCAATTAGATATTCACTAAGATAATTGTTGTTTGCTATTGTGTTGTACATATTTTGGATATTAACCTCTTATCAGATATATAATTTGTAAATATTTTCTCCCATTCCTTAGGATTGCCATAGATTGCTTTTGCCCTCTGTTGATTGTTTATTTTGCTGTGCAGAAGCATTTTAGTTTTGTGTAGTCCCAGTTTTTTATTTTTGCCTTTTGTGCTTTTGGTGTCCAAGACCAATGTAAAGGATCATTTCCCCTTGAGTTTCTCCTAGGAGTTTTACAGTTTCAGTTTCAGATCTTACATTTAAGTCTTTAATCCATTTTTAGTTAACTTTTGTGAGTGGTGTAAGATAGGGGTCTGGTTTTATTCTTTTGCATGTGGATATCCAGTTATCCCAGCATGATTTATTGAAAGGACTCTCTTTTCTTGGCTCCCTTGTCAAATATTATTTAACCATATATGCATGAGTTTCTTTCTGGCTCTTGATTCTGTTCCAATGCTCTACATGTCTATTTTTATGCCAGTACCATACTGCTTTGGTTACAATAGCTTTGTAGTATAGTTTGAAATCAGGAAGTGTGATGCCTCTAGCTTTGTTCTTCTTTCTTAAGATTGTTTTGGGTATTTGGGGTCTTTGGTAGTTCCATACAAATTTTAAGATTGCTTTTTCTATTTCTGTGAAAAATGCCATTGGAATTTTGATAAAGATTGCTTTGAATCTATAGATACCTTTGGGTAGTGTGGACATTTTAACAATATTATTTCTTGTGATTCATGAACATGGGATATTGTTCCATTTATTTGTGTCTTTTCTGAGTTTCTTTCTTCAGTGTCTTATAGTTTTCTTTGTACAGATCTTTCATTTTCTTGGATAAACTTATACCTAAGTATTTTATTGTATTTGATGCTCTTGTGAATGGTATTATTTTCCTTATTTCTTTTTTTTTTTTTTGATAATTCATTAGTGTATAGAAACACAACTGATTTTTGTATGTTGATTTTGTATCCTTTACTGAATTCATTTGTTAGTTTTAACAGTTTTTTTGTGGAGTCTTTAGGGTTTTCTGTATATAAGATTATGTCATCTGCAAACAGAGAAAATTTTACTTCTTCATTTTTGATTTGGAGACCATTTATTTCTTTTCCTTGCCTAATTGCTCTGGCTAGGACTTCCAGTATTATGCTGAAAGTAAGGGGTGAAAGTGGGCACCCTTGTCATGATTGTGATCTTACAGGAAAAGCTTTCAACTTACCATTGAATATGATGTCAGCTGTGGGTTTATCATATATGGACTTTACTGTGTTGAGGTATGTTCTCTCCATACCCAATTTGTTGACTTTTTATCATGCAAGAATGCTGTATTTTGTCAAATGCTCTTTCTGCATCTATTGAAATAATCATATGATTTTTATCCTTCCTTTTGTTAATGTAGTATATCACATTTATTGATTCACATGTGTTGAACCATCCTTGCATCCTAGGTATAGATCCCATTTTATCAAGGTGTATGATCCTTTTAATGTGCTATTGAATTCAATTTGCTAGTATTTTCTTGAGAACTTTTGCATCTATATTCAGCAGGAATATTAGCCTGTAGTTTTCTTTTAGTGTCCTTATCTGGCTTTCATCTCAGGGTAATGCTGGCCTTGTAAAATGAGATTGGGAGTGTTTCCTAAGAGAGTTGATCTTAAGCATTCTCACCACATACAAAGGACATTTATAACGAAGTGAAGTGATGGATATGTTAATTAGCTTGATTGTTATAATCATTTCATAGTGTATACATATAGCAAAACCACATTGTACACCTTAAATATATAGAATCTTTGTCAAGTATACTTCAATAGAGCTGGATACAAATAATAAATAATTGTTAAATAAAAATTAATGCAACATTAAGCATAAAATAAATCATGTTTAAAAATGGAAAATACATTATCTTGAAATTGCCAGACATATTAAATTAAATAAATGGTATTTTTTTCTTAAAAAAGTGGAGATAGCAGTTTGAATCTGCATCTAGGATAACATAAAAAACTATCATAACAATTTTGTGTAATTATGACTCATGTTCCTCTTCCAAGCTTGCTTGAACTGTGTTTCACATGTCAGTATATGTCATTAACTGGTCATAAACACTAGAAATCTAAGAATTATATTCAACTGACTACTGCTTATGTCTAAGTCACCACTCCAAGTTTGCCATTCAGTGCTCCTAATTTTAACTCAAAAAATTTTTCACATCAGTTCCTGGCCTTTTCTGTTCCTCACTCTCACTGTCTTAGTTCAGTGTGTTATCTCAATGCATTGGCCTTTTAACCAGTCTCCTTAACTCTACTCTATTAAACTCCATCTTACAGTCAACACTGCTCCAAGAATAGCCGTTCTAAAATACAGAATTAATTTTTTTGATTATCAACTTTGATGACTTCCCATTGTGCACAGAATCAGGTTGAAACCTGATTGGATACCAAGCTTCTGAATCCTGAAGGCTTGAATACCAAGGCTTCCTTCCCATGGTCATCAACTACCAGGCCCTTCCATGGACATTACAATTCAGTTTTATTTCTCTGAACATACTTTATAATTTCTTCTCTTTAGCCTTTGGATTTGCCTTTTATTTTTCCTGGATTGACTTTTCTTTTCTTCCCTCAGAGAATTCAGACCCATCCTTCAAAACACTCTAAAACATTAACTCCATATAGATTGTCTTCACGATTCCCTCAGACAGAAGAACCAGTCAACTGGTCTCCTGGATTTAATTTATATGCCTTTATTTTAAGCTTTGTTTTTTTTTTTTTAAATAGTAATCTTTTATTTATTTATTTATTTTTATGTTTATTTTTGGCTGTGTTGGGTCTTCGTTTCTGTGCGAGGGCTTTCTCTAGTTGCGCAAGTGGGGGCCACTCTTCATCGCGGTGCGCGGGCCTCTTTCACTATCGCAGCCTCTCTTGTTGCGGAGCACAGGCTCCAGACGCGCAGGCTCAGTAGTTGTGGTTCACGGACCTAGTTGCTCCGCGGCATGTGGGATCTTCCCAGACCAGGGCTCGAACCCGTGTCCCTTGCATTAGCAGGCAGATTCTCAACCACTGTGCCACCAGGGAAGCCCTTTAAACTTTGTTTTTGAAAAAATGTTTGCTACACCATAAGAATGAGCTCCCTGAGAGAAGGGACTAGGTTTTATTTTTTAAAATGCCTCATTATGTAGCATAAAGCTTGACACATGGTGAATGTTCAGTAAGCATTTGCTGGTTAGATGGATGGGTGAATGAAAATCAATCAAAATTGTTAAGCACTAGATAAAGTTATAAAGTAAACAGCAGGACTTACACCCCTCGGTAAGCACATAGGGATTTTATGCTGCTTTCTAACCAGTCTTGGTATCATCCAAGTCTCTCCTCTTTGGTGGAGAACTCAAGAGTCCAGAACTTTGATAGTTCTTCGTTCTCTAAAAGTTAATGTCCTTGTGCATTAGTTCACTCATCTATAAAATGTTTAATTATAGAACCCACCTCATAACATTTTGGTAAAGATGAAATGAGTTAATGCATGTGAAGCAACCAAAATTATTTCTGGCATGGCACTCAAATGCATTTTATTAGTTTTTAATTATTATAATGATTGCTTATGGTTTCAATTACCTAGGGCTTTGTTGATCAGTGACTTGTGGGTCTTCAAATGCACCTCTACTGAAGTCTTAATGATTGAGAATAATATGGGGTTCTTTATTTCTTCATGAAAATGTATGATTTTACATAACTTTAATAGGACATGCCAAAGAAATGGTTTATGTGTGAGAATTTTGAGCACTATGATGGCTTTTAGGTAAGATAACTGAATGGGTCTTTTTCCACCAAATCACAATTTCCAACTTTAAGTATTTATTGAAGAGTCTCTCTTCACCCTGTATGATGCTGCATACATACTGAGGGTTATGAGGGAAGAATGAAAGCAAAAGATAAGACTTTATTAAACACAGTGGAAACAATTTTTAATCTAATAAACATAATGTATTTTGTGGAAGATTGGACTTTAAATATTATAGAAATTCAGAGAGCGCATATAGTGGGTTTGGGATAATCATAAAAAGCTTTTTGGAGAGAGAACCATGATTGATAGGTAGGTCAGGATGAGAAGATAAGAAACACAGAGAAAAGACAAGGCACAATATCAATTTGAGAGGACACTTGTCTGTCTATTAAATGACAAGAATGAGCACTGCTGCCAGTGGAATCTCCTAGGGTGCATTTGAGTTCCTATTCCTTATCCAAAAGTCTCAAGATGTAATACCAGTTCTTACCAAGTATCAAATATTGGTTACTGCAGTAGGACTACAGAAGGGGAAAACCTCATGTAAAGAATGTTATACAGAAGACAGATTCATGTTTTATTGGTGGTGGGCAGACTGGGTAGGAGGAAAGGGATGAAGATTTGATAATTTGTCTTCAGAGTCACCTTCAAACTCTGAAATGATAAGTTTTTGATAATGAAAGTTAGTTTTCAGTACTATGCATTGATTTTTCTGGACATATATTGCATTTTTACCTACAGTTCAAAAGAGCCTTCATGTGTTCTTTGTTAGGACTTTTATCTTTTTTATTCCCTAAGGAAAATCTATCAGTACAAAATGACTCTGGAAATGAGCATTTATTTGTAAAGGATTACTGAGCAACTGGGGTGAATGGTCCTTTTTTATGTCTGTAGTTCTTGGAAAGCTTTTAATTATTAGGAAATTCCCTGGGTTTCCATAATTATTGTTGAAAAAAATTGGTTTTCTGGATATATTAATGGCTGAAAAAATCATCTAAGTCTTCTATAATTTGACCACATATATCATTCTGTGTATAGTGGGCACTTTCCCTCATCAATGTAAAGAATGTCTTTGATGATGTAATGGCAAAATCACATTGCATCATATTCTTCCTTTCAAATGACATTCTGATTTTCTTTTGAACATTCTTATTAGCTTAGGAATTAGCATAAACTGGTAGTCTTATATCAGGCATCTGAAAAATCTACTGTATCATGACTATTATAGGTTAGATCAAGCAGGACATGGCATATGGCCCACTGTCAGAGAGAAGCCTGTCACTTTATAGAATCTTTATATTAAAAAAAAAGAACTATAAATATAATGCTGCTCAGTTCTCTGCACTAGAACATGGGCTTTGAGCTGTTTTTATAATTATATATTCAATAGAAGACTGTTGAAGGGCACAGGTTTGCAAGTCTGGCAGCCCTGGGTTTGAGTCCTATTTTCACTCATACTGAGCTGTAGTCTCTCAGCCTCCTCATCTGTAAAATAGGATTAAATAAGCCAATGTATATAAAATGCTTAGGAAATAGCATTAGTCCGGGTATGGGGAATGACATACAGTGATCTCTGTCTACATATTCATAATTTATTTTGTGATTAATGGAAACCACTTATAAAATAAAATACTTTCCCCCAAACTCTTTTATTCATTTGATCCTCAGGGCCTGAACTCAATGAATAGAGTGGAAATACAACTGGCGAAACTCTAAAAGAAAGGCCTAATTGACGAATTCTGGTGTTCCCATTTGAGGCCTCTTCACCATGCCAACAGGAGAGAGACACCTTCATTGTTTGTACCACTGATGTACCCCTTTCACTCCTGTATACCATGTGGTCAAAAGCCCCATGGAAATGGGTTTCTAGTTATTAGAATTCATTGATTTTGGAACATGATTAATTTCTTCTCTATGTCCCTGTCAGTAAAATTGAAATAATAATATTTACACTACGTACAACAGCATGGGCATAAAGATAAAACGTAATTATATTAGTAATAGAAAACACAGTTGGAATGCTTACTCTGTGCCAGCTATTGTTCTGAGTGCTCTGCATATATTAACCCATCTATTCTTCTAAAAACTTTTTAGAAGAAAGGTGGGCACTACTATACATCCCAATAGGGCAGTTGCAGCATCTTCCGTTTTTAATTTGTCCTATACGTTCCAGTGAAGAATCTACACACTTAGCTGTTTATACACAAAAGTTATATAACTTAATGATAGAGCTGGAATATGGATTGAGGTAGTCTGGCTCTACACGATACCAACACCTCAGAGATTTTGACAGCATTTTGCATGCAGTAAATAACAAAGGACTGGAATGATCACACATACTTTGGCTATCTAACTGTGGATAAGAGGAGTCTAAGTGGATTGGAGAGTCCCACTTGGAACCCAGCAAGGGAAGGAACCAAAAGCTGGTTTTACTTTGTAATAGGCATTTGAGGAAGTCTATGAAATGCAGTTGTTTTAAGAATAAAATGGGAGGAATGTGGAATTGACAACCAATTTTTCTATGCAGTGGAACTGGTTGAATAATGTTTCCATTTATTCATTTATTCACCAATTTCACTATCAGGCATTATGCTAACAGTTGGTAACATGGAGATGAAAAAGATGCAGTTTTGGGGACTTCCCTGGCGGTGCAGTGGTTAAGAATCCGCCTGCCAATGCAGGAGACATGGGTTCCATCCCTGGTCTGGAAAGATCCCACATGCCGCGGAGCAACTAAGCCCGTGCGCCACAACTACTGAGCCTGTGCTCTAGAGCCTGCAAGCCACAACTAGTGAGCCCTCGTGCCACAACTACTGAAGCCCGCACGCCTAAAGCCCATGCTGTGCAACAAGAGAAGCCACCGCAATGAGAAGCACGCCCACCACAACAAAGAGTAGCCCCCGCTCTCTGCAACTAGAGAAAGCCCGCGTGCAGCAACAAAGACCCAACGCAGCCAAAAATAAATAAATAAAATAAATAAATTTATTTAAAAAAAAAAGAAAAAGATGCAGTTTTTTTTTGTTTTAAAGTGTCCACTGTCATGTGGAAGACAACAGGTGTTGGTTGTCATTCTGCCATCTGTTATTAGAATGAACTTGAGTCACTCAATTGCTATGATACTCTATTCCCTCATTTATAAATGAGGATAAATATCCTGCATTTCTGTGAATATTAGAGATGGGCTGTAATAAGTAGTCACTGAATAAATAGCTGTTAAAATGTTGTATGGGTGGAGCATGGAGGGAGTTGAAGTTATAGAACCAAATTGCACACCCTAGTAAGGGTCACAGGGAATCACTGAAGGATATTTAGCAGGGACATGGCATGATCAGGTTTTCATATTGGAACGTTTCACCTTGGTAGAAGGAAGGAGGTTGAGCAGCACAGGGACTAACCTGAAGGATAGGAAATTCATGAGGAAAGTATTGAAATAGAGGATGAGGGCTTACAAGGTAAAGAGAGGCTGTGAACTTGGAACAGAGAGAAGATAGAACAGATTTCCCTATATCTTAAATAGTGTTATTTTATGGGATTTAAAAATGGAATCTTAGGGAAAACAAAGCATTAAGACAAGTATTTTTTGCAGACAAATCCTGTTTAAAACATCTCTTGGTTTTGAGGCAGAAGAAAGATAGGTTTTCTGGATGTTAATTTTCTGCCTTTCAGCTCTCTCCATCTCCCCTTCGCAAGGGTCAGTAGGGATCACTTTCCTTTGGGCATTGGCACCCTTCCTCAACTCCTTTCTAGCACATATATCACCACACTGCACTTTAGACGGTCTCCCCGAACAGATGAAGAGCTCAAAGAATGAAGAGTGTCTTTTTCTGAATGCCCAATACTTAGATAATGTCTGGCATAGAGCAGGTATTCAGTAAATGTTTGTTGAATAAATGAATGAGTAAACAAGTAAGAGCATAGTAGTTTAGCATAAGATCCCTGAAGTAGGCCTGATAGCTTTTGAATCCTGATTCCACCACCAATTACTAGCAAGATAACAACCTTCTAAGCCTGTTTACTCATTGATTAAATGGAAATTCCAATATCATAGTGTTGCAGTGAAGTTAAATGGCACAAATATATGCAAAGTGCTTAACCTACTCCCTGACACACATTTATTTAATTAAACGAGAGCTGTCACTATTACTATCAATATTACTATCTTGAAGACAACTAGAATCTTAATTCCTAACAATTTTCCTCCATCCCTGTACTTTCTGCTGCTCAATATAACCCTGATTTTAAAAATCAAATTGATTGAACCAGATGATTCTATTAACTAAACATGCTAAACAGTAGGATAGATTGATTATTCTTTTCTGTCATTATTCCGGCTTACTCCCTCACTTTCTGCCCCATGCAATCAAAGCCCTAGCATATATCTATATGTCTATATCTCTATAGGCCCATATATGAGAGATATATATAATATACATACACACACATCTCCTACCTAACCTATATATAACCTATATGTCCTATATATCATATAACTCTGTAGCTATAGATATTTCCATGCCATAGAAAAGTATTAAAGAAGGAAGATCAGATCATTGGGAACCCAGAAACAGAAATAGCTTGACCTTTTCAAGGTAGTGAGGCAAGTAGTTGTCTGTGAAGAATTAGACCAATATAAACAGGAGTCACTGGGACAAATGGAAAGTAGATTTCACAGCTTTGTTTTCTTAACAACTGACCAAACATGAAAGATGAAACTCAATATGTGACAAAGACTCCCTTTTATACACTTTC
Source organism: Eschrichtius robustus (assembly GCF_028021215.1). NCBI lineage: Eukaryota > Metazoa > Chordata > Mammalia > Artiodactyla > Eschrichtiidae > Eschrichtius > Eschrichtius robustus. Next base: position 71,361,666 of record NC_090833.1, read on the forward strand.
TCTAGCACCTTCCATGTTTCCAAATAATTTGTTTGAGAAGCACACTTTGTGCTTTTTATTAAACGCATGATTGGGCTGGATTTCTCTGTATTAGGAGACTTAATTTGCCAGTGAACTATTGCTCAGGTTGGCCATCTGGAAAAATAAACTCCTCAACAGCCATGTAATCTGTCTTTTGTCTGGTTTCAGGCAGTGGATTTTGGGGGATTAGTATTGAGCAAATAGCAAGCAGACGCTATCCTGGCTCCTTGAAGCCATCTCCCTTCTCCAAAGGGGCATCTTGCTAAGTTACAATTTAACAAACAGTCCTTTTATACATTATAGGAGTAGCAATACTCCCATAATGCCTTTGTCAACACTAGGTATATATGAACCTAATTTAAAAAAACAAAACAAAACAGCTTTTCCTTTTTGACATGGGGAGGCAATGCCATGTGGACCAAAGCCTAAGGTCAGGAAAGCATATTGTCTGGAACACAGGCCAGCGCACCAGCTGTGCCCTTGCACCAGAAGGTGAGGGGGTGGCAGGAGGAGACCTTTCTCTCTCAGCTCAAATGCTAACCCCACACACCCCCACCCACCAAGGTACTAGGCTGGTTGTTTGGGAAATGTCATAGGAGACGATCCCCATGTTTGACCAAAACTAATTGTATTTTTTCTCCCAAAGCTTAAATACCAGGTCACCTTTATTAGACCTCAGCATGTAAGAAGTAGGGCTTGGCAAGCCAATGTCAAAAAACTGTGTTCACTCAGAAAAACACCACAGTTCCTGATAGCTTGCACTTGTTACAGTTCCAGGTACAGTTACATAACCACTCTCCCCTTTCCTTTTCTCCATAAGAAAACAATTAGAGGGACACCCAAGTTGTGGTTAAACTATGGGCTAAGCATTCAGATAGACTTGTTTTTTCCTGGCCTGATTCTGTGACTTATTAGCTAAGTAACCTTTGCTGAATTACTTAACCTCCTAAGCCTCAGTTTTTCCTCACATATAATGGGGATAACATAATAGTCATAGACTTATGGTGATTCATGGGCTTATGGTGATTCCATGAGATAATGTAGACAAGTGAAGGTGCTAACATAGGTCTGGCAAAAGTACTCAACACATTTAAAAAATAAAATTAATTAGGACAAATGTACACTTGTTAGGCTCATACCACATACTTCCATACACTGTGTTAGGTTTTGAATATAATAATTATACTTACTTTTTATAGTCGCATTCTGTGCCAAGAACTAGGACAAGGACAGCTACTATTTCTATGGTATAGGAATTGTTGAAACTCAGAGGAGTTATCTAGTATTTCCAAGTTCATTTTGTGGAGTCAGGTTTTAAATTAGGATGCTCAGATGTTTTGTGTGTACCAAATTGCTAAAATCCTGATTACAGGGGGAAAATGTAAAACTTCATTCAATTGCCTTAGTGTTTAAGCAGTAACTTACTAATTTTATACTATTTCTCACAATCTTCATAGAACAGTGGCCACAAGTGGGAAGTGCCTTCGCCTAACTCTGTTTAACATGTATGCTTAATGGCTTTATCCAAGTCTAGTGCAAAAGAAACCAGTTCCTTCAGATATCCTGTCAAGAAGATTTACCATCAAAGTGAAAAGCTACTTGTTCTCCAACTCTGTATTAGTTTGCTAGGGCTGCTATAATAAAGTACCACAAACTGATGGCTTAAACAGCAGAAATTTATTGTCTTTCAGTTCTGGAGACTAGACATCTGAAATAGAGATGTTGGAAGGATTGGTTTCTTCTGAGGGCAGTGAGGGAAACATCTGTTGCAAGTCATTCTCTTAGGCTGTCTTCTCCCTATGTCTCTACATCCCTGTGTCTCTCCCCTTTATGTATATCTCTGTGTCCATGTTTCCTCTTTTTCTAAAAACACCCATCTTATGGTATTAGAGCCCACCCTAATCATCTCACTTTATTTAACTTGATTACCTCTGTAAAGACTCTGCCCTCCAAATAAGGTCAAATTCTGAGCTACTGGGGTAAGGTTAGGATTTCTACATCTGAATTTAGGGGTAGGGGTGGCACAGTTCAACCCATAACAAGCTCATTAGTGAGAATATGCCTTGTCTGCTGCAGAGTTTAATAAGTATGTGTTGAATTAGAATGCATACAATCAGCCTCAATCTATAATCTCAGGGCCTTTTTTTAAAATTGTTTTCACTCTCTTTCTCTGTTACCTACCATCCCACAAAACCCACCAAACTTTAGTCCTTTCTATGCAAATTCTTTTTATTTGACACTTTTCATTTTCCTTTATGTCTTTTTAGGGAAAGCCCTGGATATGCTCTTAACAGAAAATATAATTCTGTAGTAGAAAATGTTGCTTGCTTACCCTGAAGTCATTCTCCCCGAAAGGTTCTTTCTTATTGTGACAACTTGCCCCCAAAATGCCAGATAAATGTTTCCCTTTCTTTTCATAGTTTTGTTTCGTTTTTTACAGCTAAAGGCAAAATGTCTCAACCTTAGCACTATTGACATTTTAGGCCAGATAATTCTTTGTTGTCAAAGGCTGTCCTGTGTGTTGTAGGATGTTTAGCAGCATCCCTGGCCTCTGCTCAGATTCCAGTTTCACTAGCCTAGTTATGATAAAAGTGTATCCAGACATTGACAAATGTCCCTTGAAAGGAGAGCAGAATCACCCCTTTCTGAGAACCATTGAGCTAGAGTAGGCATATAAGGCAAAGTATGGCAGATGGTAGGCACTCAAGAAATGATATTTTTGTTTCCTAACATTTCCATAACTTTAGATATTCTCTAAGTCTGTTTCAGCCTTCTTTCTTTTCAATAAATGTTGGCCACTAAAAACGAATAACATCTTAGAGTTTCAACTTCATCCAGGATGTGTCCTAAAGATGTCCTGTTAATCTCTCCAGGTCTTCCGAATGCCCTGCTAGACATTTCTTTTAGATTGTCTAACCATCACCATACAATAAGCATGCCTGAATGAAACTCACAATTTTACCCACTCAAAACACTTCCTTTCCTCATTTCACTATTTTAAATAATAGACTCACTTTTCCTAGCCACATAAACTTGTGAGGTGTAAGTGCATGCAGCTTCTTAAGCACTGTTGCCTCTGGTGGACCTAAGTTCATATTCTACCACTTATTATGGGCAGGTCATATAAACTCTGAACCCATTCACACATATATAAGTGTAGTTTTGAGGCATAGAAATGGTATGAAAATGACATAATTATCAGGGTCTTAATAAATGTCAGATAGCATTGTTTTATTAGGAATAATGAGGTAAACAATTTTATACAGAATAATTTCCTGCTTACCATCTAAAAGCTTATGTAATGAGTAAGTTACATTAAAAAAACATCAAAGTAGGTACATAAATGAAATGGGATCCTAGAGAAAGAATGAGAAACATTAACATTAAATATATGCATAATAACATGTACTGGTTATTTATCATGTATTTATCATATGTCAGGAACAGTCTGAAGTTTCAAGTATAGTATATTGAGGCCTTTCTGAGGAAGTAGAAATAGTACTAAATTGAGGAGCATCCCTAGCTCTCATACTTAGTAGTTATGCAACCTTAGGCTCATTGCTTCTTTATATGTCTTAGCTCATTATCCACAAAAATTGGATAATATCCCTACCTCATTGGGTTGTGGTTGTGTTTGTGATGAAAACACTGGAAGGACAAAGTGTTTTGCATGGAATCAGTGACAATCCTCTTTTAGCTAAATGGTATCCTGGTTGTGATTCAGAGATTTCCCCAAACCATGTTGTGACAGAGGGCTCAAACACTTGATAATGCCTAATTCATCAGTAAGGTGGTCACTATATCATGTTAGCCTAGACTAGAGAATCTTAAAATATCAATGGAATGCAAGAAGATGCTTTTTTCAGAGTGGTTAATATTAGTTCTAGGGTTTTGTTGGAGGCAAATGTGCACTCAAGATAATTCATAGATTTTCTGGGAAAATTCTAAGTACTGTAAAAGCTGACTCTTCTTCCTAATAAAGTGAGCATAGGTCAGCTGAAGCCCAAGTTCACATGTTCTACACCTTTATTATTCCTTGTCCTTCACTGGCATTAGTGCTAATTTGGGTGATGGAACACCTGATATTTCTTGCCATTGAACTTGTCCAGAATCTTGGTGCCATTAGATACTTCTAGTATGTAGTATGATAAGTTCCATGTAGGTGGAAAAACTCTTCTGTGAATTGTGTGTCAACTGTAAGGAAGGAAAAAGAATGTTCCCTCTACCTTTCTGAGTTCTTAGCTGAGACCCCTGTAACAAAAGACATATTAACAGGAGAAAAAACAAACAGAAGTTTATTAATATGTATACCTCATCTATATATGGGAACTATACAGGGAAAAATGAGTAAATCCCTGAGGTGGCTTAGAATTCAGGCTTAAATATTATCTTAATAGATAAAAAGGAGGGGGGGATGCAGGCCTCTTAGGGGAGAGTGAATGATTTGTAGGAAAGTTGAATGGGCCCTTAGAAGGATGGGCCCTCCTTAGATAGGAGGTATGATGGTTTGTGACAAAGTTTGTCTGGGTGTGATGTCGACTTCTAGTCTCCTCACTGGTGACAAGAGTCAGTCTTCCCTGGTTGATGAATCTCCCTGGGAGGGGATTTATGATAACTGGGTTCCTTTTGGAGGATCTGTCTTTAGGCAGATAAGGTGAGTTCAGAGAAAGCCTCTCCCTGCATTTGCTATTTTTCAAGTGCCTACAGCTCAAAATGATAAATATGTCAAAGCAGAATATTTTGGGGTGGCATGTCCTGAACTCCTACAGTTATATTTTGGAGAGGCATATTCTGCCATCCTTCACAGTTTTCCTATGTTAAATTCAGAAACTAGGATAATTGGTGAGCTACTTGTCCGCTCTGAAACTATGTGTTCTCCAGGAAGAGAGGCTAATATCTGCAGCTCAGGAGCCCTAATAACCTAACTACAGAATCCCTACAACACACACCAGACACAATGCCTGCTGACTTTTGTAAATCCAGGAGGCGGTATTGGCCTCTCACATATAGTGCTACAAAGGACCCTTAGAAGTCCCCATCTTTTGTTTGAAAAGCAAGAGAATGACGTGGTGTTATTGCACCACAAGCCCCTAGTGCCCTTGGAGTGAATCTTCAGAGGATTCTCTGGGAGGAAAACTTCATCCTGAGGTTCAAAAAAGAATTTCTAGAGGGAGTAAGATTTGTTTAAATCTGTATACTGATTGATTTCTCAAATGGCACTGGGAGTGGGGGGTTGATGGGTAGCAAGGAGTGGGGAGAATGAAAAGACTGCCTTTCTTATTACATGCTAAAACCTGTCACTTAAGGGCACGTGCCTTAATTTTTTCTCTTTCATGCATGGGTGCCCTGTTTGCTAAAGGGGTTGTAAAAAGTTGCCAAGAGATAAATTCAACTGTTTATGAGAATCATTACGTGGTTCTGTGTTTTTTCCTGGCACTCTCCATGATCTACGATTTGGAGCTGAACAGCTGTTTTCTGGTGCTTGTAAATAAAAGTATTTAAATATGTCTTAAACACATTGTTTAGAAAGTGTACCCAAAACAGGCTGCCTTTCTAGTATTAGGGAACCTATAAGAAGGAAAGGAAATGTTATCATTTGACTACTGCTAACATTTATTGTGTGACTGGGATAGTGTTACAGTCTCTTAGGGCTGGTTATAAAGATGGTATTTAAGTGGGTGGTTCCTGCAGGCTTCCGACCAACTTAGAAGCATTTCTCTTTCTCAGGTTTCAGCTACTACCTCCCCTAAGTGGGAGCTGGAAAAACCAAATAAGAAGACCTTTGAAGCCACACAATGTCTGGTCTGTTTTGGCCGTGTCATAATTTAACTGACATTATAGCAGAGTGCAGGATAATTCATGTCAGAACAATACAAGCCCTCATTTCCTCTATAACAGGGAACAGAATGTGCACTGCCACACTTCTGGGCAACCACTTGCTCCCTGACTAGGGAAGATGATGGCTGAGTCAACCGTTGACCTCAAAGTGCTACCAAAATGGCTATAGCACAGTAACAGTTTATCAAAACAACATTAAAAAGCTGAGCCTTTTAATTCAAAAGTTTTCCTCTTTTCCTTCACCCATGCTCCCAGAAGCCTATCTCATGGGTCCTGAGGACATTCAGTCTGGTTCTCCAACATGTGTGTGACTGGAAAGCCAAAGCCTAGTCATCATTGTACTGGGTAAGCAGGACTATGACTTACCTATTAAGTACTCATCTGTGTGGAGCTGAGAAGCCATTGCTCTCCCATAGTCTTTGAAAAAGAGCATCTCCATATCCCTCTGGTTACTTGGCAGAGGAAAGACAACAAAAGAAGTCAGGATTGCCACATTGTTGTATAAGGACAAAAATGATTGTTAGGGCATCCCTGTGGATTTGTGGAATAAAAGTGTACAGACTCGATGACCTCTCTAATAAACTTGCTTAAACTCCTGAGGTTGCCAAGGGCTCCCTTTCTTTTAAACCGAGGCTTTTGACTTTGAATCATTTAGCTGGGGTGTAGCCTACTCTACATGGTTCAGTCTTGGAGATTCCTGATACATCCTGAAGGCATCAGATTACCTTACATCCAGAACTATTTGCCAAGATGTGAAGGAAAATTTGCTTAATGAAGGTAACCATTTTGGGGCCTCTGCATCCAGCCTCATTTCAGACTTTTGTCTAAGACTGCAAAATGTCAAATGCTAGGCTGACCACGTATTGTGATAAGACCTGACTGAACCCTTTAATTCAAAAGCGTGAGCTGAAAAGAAAGAATCCAGGGGAAATCTTCACTTCCTCAAATCTGATTGAAGGTTGAGAGGGATCAAGGGAAATTTCAATAGCTTGGAAACTAGTCCCCAGGACAACAATGAATAAAGCCTGGAAGAAAAGAAAGGAAGCCTTGATGATTAGCTCCCCCTGTGGAGGGAGTCTCTGCCACTTGGCTCCCTTTGATGAGATTACAGACTTCTGAAATTTGTTCCCACAAGGAAGGTAGACATGTTGAAAGAACATCCTTCTAAGTAGGCAGGGAACACATTCCTTCACTCTTGGGAAAGTATACTGTTTTGCTCTCTGGAATGACTTAATCATGTTTTCAGCCCTGAGACCACAGCTTTGCTTCAAGAGGTTCTGAGCCAATCTAGTCTAAGTTGAAGCTCAGATTCATTTGAGGAAGTTGCAAGATTTTCAAATAGCCAAAGCATTGTGGTTTTATGTTTATATAATATTCCTCAATAGGGTGGAGAGACCTTAATGGTCCTCTTACATTCCTTGTCCTTAAGATTGCTCCAATTGCATTTCTCCATGGTCCCCCCGTGCACCACCCTGTTGGTTGGGGAAGGAGGATCCAAGCTAACTTTTTATTGATTTGGATATCATAACCTGAGAAATAATTTCTGCCCCTTCTTCTTTTCATATGCCCTCAACTCTTACTCTACCCATATACTTCAATTTATACTCTCATAATTTAAGACACTTAGAGTTGAACAGGATTTTAGTTTAGAGTTAAACTTCCCAGCCTAAGTGGGAAGTCCCATTCCTAACTAATGGTCCCTAAGTCTTCCTCAAAACTATCAGTGTCAGGAGAACTTCTTCGTTGACTTAAACCTATTTTGGTACAGCTTGTCTTTAATTCACATCCTCCACATACACCTCTCCTCATGTCACTGCCTTTCCCAACCTCATATATCTTTCAAGGCCCAGCTTAGTCCTACCATTTCTTTAATGATTTCTTAGACTAAATATGATCATATAAACTTATAAATCCAGAAGAATCATAGAACCTTAGTTAAATCCAGAAGAGGAGGTACAGGTGTTCCAGTATTGTCTCCTCATTTTACAGATGTGGGAACTGAAGCCAAGGGAGCTCTGATAAGAAACCAGGTCATGTCCTATATTTTGACATCCTCTCTAATGCAGCCATAAGCAATACATATATTTTTAAAACACTGTGAGTATGTTTGTATTTTTTCTCCTAATTGCAATCTTTTTGAAGGCAGTGATTATAATTTCTATGTCTGATTTTGCATGGTGTTTCATACATACTTAGGTTGCTCTAACTCAGTGCTGTCCAGTAAACTTTCTAAGATGGTGTAAATGTTCTGTATTAACTGCCCTGCCCAGTATGGTAATCACTAGCCACATGTAGCTTTTAAGCACTTGAAATGTGGTTAGTAGGCCTGAGGTATTAAATTTTTAAATTATTTTATTTTTAAGTACCTTAAATTTAAATTTATATTGCTACATATTGTAAGTGATTACCATATTGAACATTGAAGTTGTTATTCATTTGCTGATTCACAGCAACAAGTAAAGAAAACTTAGGGTATATATTGACTTGATAATGTCTGTTAATATTGTTTGAATCAGAATAACAGAGGTTTTGAGATGAAATGAGCCAAGTCTCACCACCTCAATTAATATTCCCAGAAAAGTGAAAGCATTAGTTCAAGGTCACATGGTTAATTAGGAACAGAGCTGGCACCAGGGCCTAGGCCTCCTAGCTATAGTTTTTCTTTATTATTGTTTCCTTCTTTGTCATAATGTCTTGGTGAAAGTGGAAGGAGGAATCAGGTAGTAAGTGGAAGGGAAAGCCAATAGAAATTTTAAAAAATATGATGAGAATGAACAAGGATTATAGATAAGGAAGAAGAGAAGAAAGGATGTCATTCAAAAGTGGAGAAATTTGTCAATATCAGAGAATTGAGATGAATAAAAGAAAAAAGTTAAAAGCTCATACTTTCATCTATGGGCCAGTGAAAATAAAGAATTCTCTTTTAAACACAAAACAATGTAACTATAATAAATCAGGGACCATTACATAGGTGTGCCCAGGATTACAAAATGAAGAGAGCTTAGTGGTTACTGAACCATGGCAAAGCCCTCATACTAATGAATTACATTCCTCCAAACCTTTGTCAAATCAAAGAACTCTCTATGAATGAGATGGAATGTTAACATCTGGTTCACCGAATGGAGATAACAGTTTCATCCGAAGCCTTAGTTAGTCAAGCTTTTATCTCTCCCCGCTGTCCGCTGATCCCACTTTATCCTTTCTCCTTGCTTTGCACCTGCTCAACGAAGGAGAGATCTCACTGAGGAGCACTGGATTCAGTGGCATGTAAATTACCCAGGAAGTAGAGAACCCTGGTAGAAGTGAATGGTTTTGAAGCTGAAAGTGTGCTTCAGATGCCCCTTCTCCAAATGCCCCTTTTGATAATCTCAGTAGCTTCAACAACCTTTCAAGAGAAATAATTTGTGTAGAGACTGTTGCTTATCATTAAATAAGAGAAGCAACTAGTTCCCCAAAACTTAGTGGTGTTCAAAACAGGATGTTACATTTTTTTGGGTTTGTCTCAGAGTATTTTGTATAGCAAAGAGGGAAGGAAAAACTAAGACTAAACTCTGTAATATCATGATTTGTAGCATGCATTTTGTTTCCTTTGTATCCTTTCCCATTCCTGCAGGGAAGTAAAATGACACTGAAATTTTCTCAGAGTGTGTGGAATATTTTTCTTACTAATTTAATGGTTGTTCAGTTAGGTCATAGGCATTGCAAGCTTTTCTTCTGCATCTTGAATGCTACTTTACCTGTTGACGTGACACTAATCTCCAAGTCACAAGCTCAGGTTAGGATTTATTCAGTCAGGATTGTAAGGTGGAGTCAATCATCAGTCCCTTCCAAATCTTATTCTCTTTCTCCTCCAGCCAGCTGTTTTCTTCTTCTGGGTTCCCAATTTCTTATTAATACTACTACCATTCTGGCCAATTGCATTAGAAGTCTGTGGGGCATTTCGACTGTCTCTTTTCTCTTATGCCCCACCTCTAAATGATTGCTCCGTCAAGCAGCTTTCCTTTCCAGGGTGTCTCACATTTGTTGCCCTCCTTTCCATTTCACTGCCCCTACCCTAAGCCAGAGTGGTGTAGTTTTCTGTCTTTTCTGTCACCAGTACAAGCTACACAGTGTCCCTAAATGAATCATTCTAAAGATCGGGACTAGTTGTATTACTTTATCGCTCAAAAACTTTCAATGGTGTGAGGTACTTAAAAGGAAGACAAAGGAGGAGAATGAAAGGAGGAGGTGGAGGAGAAAGAGGAAAAGGAGAAAGGAGGAGGAAGTTGCCAATGGAACAAAATAGAAACCTAAGAGATTTTACTATATATAAGAATTGAACATATAGTATTGATGGCAAGTCAAATCAACGGGAAACTATATTTCATGCAATAATTGTGAATAATTGTTTTAAAATATTTAAATTGGATTCTTACCTTCCAACATACACCAAAATAACTATCAGATTAATTAGAATGTTAAATGTAGAAAAATATTCTACAAAAACTTGAAAAATATGAGAACCTATTATTTCGTGTCAGGATTAGAAAGACCTTTCTAAATAAAATAAAAGCCAAAGAAGGAAGAATAATATAAAAGATTAAACATAACACAAGTATTAAAAATCCAATAAAAAACCCATCATCAAAAGTCCAAAGCAAACGTTCATTTGGGAAAAAATATATCTAAGATACAAGGCATACAAAATGTGAGTGTATTTATAAAATATCAAGAATTCTTACAAATCAACAGGGAAAAGAATACTCCAAAAGAAAAAATTTGCAAAGATTATGGAGAGGAATTTCACAAAAGAATATAAATTACATATCATGAAAAGAAAGACATTAGAGCTTTTTTTCCTCTGTGTGTTCTTCCATGTGTTTTAAGCTCATAAAATCTTTCCTCATTTTATGATTGCTCAGTCATAGTTTTTCCAGTTTATATTTTCAGTTTGCATTTAATATTAATTCATTCAATTTATTTGGATGTATGCTCTGAGACATTAGAGTCAATTTAGTTGTAATCTTTTCCCACCTTCCTAGATTGTAAGCTTCTTGAGGGCAGGAAAAATGTGCTATTTATTTTTGTGGATCCTGTAGCATGTATCAAGTGCATAACACACAATAGTTAACACAGGAGGGACGAAGAGGGAGGATCAGAAATGTTTTGAAAGAGGAGGCATCTTTTGAGATTGGCCTATCTAAACATTTTCACGGCACTGTGCTTTTTTTTTTTTCCTTTTGTGTGTCTCTTTTGGGTTAAACGTGGCTCAAAGGCAAGGTAACATGACAAGAGAAAAGGGTACTGAAAAATGACAAATGAGGCTTCAAATACTGACATTACCACACAGAGTGAAGTAAGTCAGAAAGAGAGAAACAAATACCATATGCTAACACATATATATGGAATCTAAAAAAAAAAAAATTGTTTTGATGAACCTAGGGGCAGGACAGGAATAAAGACGCAGACATAGAGAATGGACTTGAGGACACAGGGAAGGGGAATGGTAAGCTGGGATGAAGTGAGAGAGTAGCATTGACATATATACACTACCAAATGTAAAATAGATAGCTAGTGGGAAGCAGCTGCATAGCACAGGGAGATCAGCTCCGTGTTTTGTGACCACCTAGAGGGGTGGGATAGGGAGGGTGGGAAGGAGGCACAAGAGGGAGAGGATATGGGGATATATGTATACTTATAGCTGATTCACTTTGTTATACAGCAGAAACTAACACAACATTGTAAAGCAATTATTCTCTAATAAAGATGTTAAAAAAATACTGACATTACTAATCACTTTTGTCACTCTGAGCCTCAATTCCTTATCTCTTTCATATAGATATACCAGTTACTACTTGCAAGGTTGTTGGGAAGATAAAAACCCATGTTTGTAAAGTGATAGGCATACTGATTTCATTCCCTTCTTACTACTTATTCTCCTTCTCTGGGAGGGACACTTGTCATCCCTTAGCCTCCTTTTCTGTAGTGAAGTAAAAACATGATAGTTTGTGTGAAAACATCTTGTAACATGAGTTTTTTTAATAGCATAAAGTAGTTTTAAATTTTTTGCTCTCTAAGTGTAAATTGCTTGTTACGCTTTTGTTCATGATAGAATGAATGGAAGTGATGTTTGGGTGAGGAGGTTCAGAATAGATATATAGAGGTAAGAAAACAAAGTTAAATGTGAAAAACAGGTAATTAGAAAAAATTCTGATAAGTTGGAGTCATATTGTAGAAATAGAACAGATTTGGGGGTCAAGCAAACATGAGTTTGAGTCTCAGCTTTGCCACAAACTCTCTGTGCAAACTTGGAAAGGTTACTTGCCTTCACTGAGGCTCAGCTTCTCTACCTACCAAGCTGGGATTAATAACATTCCCCCAGCAGGGGTGTTATGAAGTCCTATGATATTAGTAAACAAAGCATATGGCACATAGATGACATTTGACAAGTGCTTCTTTTTTGTTTCTTTTGATTCATCATAATGTGTCTGGGCATCTGTATGTTTAAAAGACCTAAATATGATTTATTATGTACCCAACAAACTACCAGTGAGTGACTTAGTCCTCATGGAGAACAGATCCTACTTTTTAAAATGCATTCGGACTTGCTCCCTATGTTTACAAAAGGATTTCTGGATCCATGTATGTCTCATGACACAGAGTCTAAATCTCCACTTGTTTTCAGTTAATCATCTCGGTTTGTCTTGCAGGGCCACAGCCATCATCTTGCTCTTGGGAAGACAGAACACTGTGTACCAATTCTTCTTTTAGGGGCCTATTTAGTTGTTATCACTGCCTGCTTTTAAAATTTTGTGAGCTGTAAAATGTAATACTATATATTCCTGGGAAGTTTTTTCCCCACTGAGAGTATTTAAGTTTAATGTTTTTCTAATAGTCTGGGAGAGAAGATACTGGTAATAAAACAAAGCATTTGAAAATTTAAAAATAAGCAGTACATTTATAGCAATTATGTAGGGATGTTATTAATGATTAAATATAGTATCATAGAATAATATACCTGGAGTGAAAATTGTTAGTCATTGTAATCTAGTGATTTTTTTTCTAGTTCTTTTTGTCTTTTAATAAAAGAATGCTTATATTTTAGAATGAATGAAGCATGGCCTACTATATTTGTATTAGTTTATTTCGTGTAATAGGATATAGCAAAGTACTTATATTGCTACTTTGACTTTAAAATTATTAGTTAAGGCATGTGATTCCAACCTCTCTTATATTCTCTTTAGATATGACCTTGAATGACAAGAGGGAACACCCTTTTTCTTCAACGAAAAAACATGGCACACACCATTTTCCCTTTCATTCCTAGGCTATGGAGATGTGGATTTGCTGTTTCCTTTACTTGAATGTCCTGAGTCATAACTATTGTGCTAGAATCAATAATTTACTAATTAGTCCATCTATCTTAACATTTGACTAGAATCTACTATGCCCACTTATGCGCTTTATAAAAATTATCTCATTTTATTACTTACTTTAAGGTTTGGTGATATAGGTTTGATTGTCCCATTTCAGAGCTGAGGAAAATGGGGCCCAGAGAGTTTTTAGAAATTCTCCCATGTTCTTATCTTGTGAGTTAAAATTATAAACTGGTTCTTAATAGCTGTAAACATAAGTTCTTTACAAATTAGTAGGCTACTGGAATTTTATACTGATTTAAAGTGTTCTTAAATGGCCTTTTTATGATTAAAAGATTACGTAAGGATAATGATTATATCCTCTTTATATCTCAGCATAGGGAATACAGGTAAAAGAGCAGGCTTTTGAGGGGAGGGATGAAGAGTTTGGCTTTCCACATGCTCTTTCAGGAGCCTACCATATATCCAGGTAGAGTAGATGTATAGAATCTAATCTTCAGAGAAAGAGACCAGGACTGGAGATAGAGGCTTGGGAGCATCAGGGACAGGTACACAGTAGATAAAAGGCACTTGCCATCTTGACTCATTTTTGGCCCATTTTCCCCATTCCTAGAATGGTTTGTGAGGTTGTGAAATTAAGGGCAGACTGATTTAACATATGGGAGGTTCTGCTCTAAATAAGACAGATGGAGCCAGGAGTCTAAGAGGCTACACCATTAGAAGATGTGGGTAGAGTCAGCCTAAGTACGTACTTAACATTTGTCTAAGCCAGAGTTTCTCAAGCTGGTGTATATCAGAGTCACCTGGAGAACTAATAAAGCATCAGAGACCCAGTATAGTAGGCCTGGGCACTCTGTTTTTATCAAGTTCTCAAGAAGATTCTGATAGACTCCAAAGTTTGAGAAGCACCAGCCTAAACCATATTTTGGAATTAATATCACTTCACCAAGTAATAACTATAAAAAAGCAATTATAAGACCTTTGTTTTTTATAATTTAGAAGGATCTGCTGATGATTTGAAATTTGAATTTAAAAATATTTGTTTAAAAGATTACTTATCTCTGTTTCATTTGTTTTTTTCTTTTCCCCACTGGTGTTTTATCTTACTCTTTCTTCTGGAACAAATTTCTATGTTTTCTCATTTTGTTTGACTCTTTTAGCTTGTTTTTATGTATTAGGCTAGATAGCTACCTCTCCCAATCTTGAAGGAGTGTCCTTACGTACAAAATAAACCTTACTGTTTAACCTTGAAAAACATATATTGGTTTATAGTTTATGTGATTATCTGAGGCTGACAAACACATTCACATGGAGAAATCTTTCTTTCTAAGGTGATTCCATTTTGCCTCTTCTACACAAGGCAAGGATGAGCATATCTAGGGCATCTGAAGGATTTTCCTTCTCAAACTTTGCTTTCCCTGTGGGAAACTGTGAGGAAAGGAAATGAGTCCTAACCCTCCCTGGAGGTAATGCTTACACATATTTTGGAATCTGGGGGTCAGCTGCCAATTTCACCTGTAGGCAGGAAGTTCACACCTGTTAGCTACATGGTTTTAAAAATAGCCTGTACTTAGCCAGATTACAAGGAACACTGTTGTTACGGCATCAAAATAGGAAGCTGACTTACATGCAAGTAATCCTTATTAAAGGGGATTTTAGGAAGCAGGACACTTGAGAAAAGCAGGCAACTGTGAAAAGAATATCTCCTGCTTACCTTTGTAAAAGCCAACAATTACCCCCCAAATTAGGTTGGGATTAGATAGGGCAGTCAGTTGTAATAGAGTTGATATCTGGGAAGGGGAGAAATTTGAGTCATTCAGAGATAAACCTCTTATTATGGTTCCCTTTCCTTGATCATCTTTATCCTTCTACCCCACCCCTAACTTTATACATAGTGGTTGCTGGTGGGGTGAGGAAGGAATGACTTTGGAAGCGCTCCTTAACCAGGCTTTTGTATGCATTGTCCCAGGCTCAGGGCTTTCTCATCAGCGGGCTTTCCAGCCCTGTCATTAGTCCTAGTGGCAAAAGAGCCTCATTCTCATGAACTGACCCATGCTGCGAGCAGGTCACCTCAGATGGAGGCTTGCTGCTTTATTCAAAGGCTTCTGAAATTCCCAGATGTTGGGGCAAGATGCAAATGTGGGGACACTCTTTCATTGCTCCTCAGTTTGTTTTTGGACTATTGGAAGAAATGGGGTTCTATCTGCTGACCAAATGCGTGTTTCACATGGGGATGGTGGATTCTCACCTTTCATAGTTGTAATCGTGAGAAGAGCCTCTTTGTGAAAGCAACAGTTAATTCTCTCTGAATGTTACTACAGTTTAGGGAAAAAAAGTCTTTTCCCCCCTCCTTTATATTTCCCCTTCACTTATGCTTAAAAACAGGTAATTGGAGCAGGGCTTCGAAGTGTAATCTTGCCCGAAGGCTAAGCTTGCCACCTAATGACACAGGGTTGTTCTTCTTTATTGAGGCAGTCTTGCACTCATTATCCCTAAATTAGTTCCCTTTTCTCCTTTGCTTTATTATTCATCCACCTCCTCCTTTTTCATTTGGATTTTTCCAAGCGAACCATGACAAAGTGTGTCTTTGTGAGGTTGTGTGTCTGTGCAACAGTGCATCTGTGTGAGTGAGTGCCCCTTCCTCCCCGGTGCCCCTCGTTTACATGAAATGTTTATTTAAGCCAAGGCAGTGGAACACTGACAGAAATCTTTGGCACTGATTGCCTTATAATGATCTCACATCAATCCAGGGAGGAAAATCTAGCTGAAAGTGGAAGAAGCTGAGATTCAGTTGCAGGGTTCTTTTTGCCACAGGCAGACGCAGGCAGCTCAAACTCAGAAGAAAGTTGAAACTGGTTTTTGAATGAAGACTGTGAGAGTGTTTGTGTAAAAGTATATAATTAAGACTTTTCTTCAAAAGAAAACTTTTTTTATACCACTCGTGTGATTCTATATACAGTTGGACATATAGCATGAGGTAAAGACAAGAAAATACTGATGTGGTTTTTCTCTCTTCAGACCTTGGCTGGAATCCCTACTTTACTCCTGATAACCTACTATTACTTAGACTGAGTCTGTTTCCTCATCTAAAATAGGGATAATAATGTCAACTTCACAAATTTGTGGTGAAGATTTAAGGAGATGATATTCAAAGTGCTTAATACAATGACTGTTATACTGTAAACAACACATTATATTAAAAATTTGGTATCCTTCTTTATTCCCTTATAATAAACTGAAACACAGCTTGGAATAGTTTTGGCTTAATAGCCTAAGAATCTGAGCTTGGATTCTTTTTCTCTCTCTAGGATCATTTCTTTCTTGAACTTAAAAAGGGACCTAGAATTTCTGAAGCACACCCAGCATTCTCATTATATACCAGACACTTTGCTTGGCAGTGTAATCTTATCAAAACACTTGTACAAACTCTGCAAAGGCTTATTATCATTCCCATATTGTAGATGCAAAAATGGAGGCTCAGAAAGATTAAGTACCTTGTCTAAGGTTCTAAAGTAAGGGTTGGAGCAAGTATGCAAACAAGGGTTTGTCAAGTCCCAAAGGGTCTAAATAAAACTGAGAATTAGTTCTATTTCATTCACCTAAGTTTGCTTTAAGAAAGTTATTTCCTCAAATATAATGTAACAATTTTACTTCTTTTTGATTCGGAAGATTAGTGGACTCTTTTAGTGTGTACAGAAGACAGAATATTAGCAACTTTGACTGCTTGATTCTTTTTTTTTAATTTTAAAATTTTTATTACTTTTTAACATCTTTATTGGAGTATAATTGCTTTATGACTGCTTGATTCTTAAGGTAAATATGTGATATGTGTATTCGAAATATCAAATTTGCTCTTGATATTATTGGACAGACTCAGTTATTATTTCTGCCTCTTTACCAAGGTGATTTCTTTCAGACACGCATCTCATAGATTACAGATTTTCCATCTCCTCTTCTTTATCCTACCTTGACGTTCCAGAGGTAATCATCTTTCTTTGCTCCCACCATATCTCCCTTCTCTTCATTAGGCCATGGGTACCTAGGTGTTCTTCAGCCTTGATAGCACCGACAACCCTGGGTTGTTGGTTATGTTCTATTACTCCTTCCACACATATCTTCTTTCTTGTCCTGCAAAGTCATTTCTTCCTCCTCTCCTTTTTATCCTTCTTCCATGAAACCAGTTAGCCAGACGAGTGTCCAGTAAAGTGGTGTAGGGGGAGACATAAAGGTTTTAGTCCTAGCTTGATGACCTTGGTAAGTGATTTAACATCTCCAGGCCTCAGTTTCCTCACCAGTAAAAATAAATGATCCACTTGTAACTTTCTGTGATTCTTTCTTGACCATGGCTCCAAAAGCTGCAGATGCAATTTGTATGTCATGGCTTCCATCAGAGGTACAGTCTCTTAGTCAATTTGGTAGCAGTAATAATATGTATATATAGCACTTTGTATTCATGAGAACAGTGTGCAGACAACATTTTACTTGTTCCTTTCAACAGAGCAACTCGGGCCAGGTCACCTAGGTAGTCAGTGGCAGAGCCAGGACCTGAATATGGTCCTCTCAATTCTGAATCTTGCATTCATTGCTCTGCACCTCAGCAGGGTAAGGTAAACTGGCTGGGGCATGAGGAAAGAAAGATCAAAAGGTTTTTTGTATGTTGTCTTTACGTAAACTGTGCTGGGGTAGTGAATGGATAGTAGAAAATTAAAGGGTAGAAATGGTGGTATGAATTTTTCAAAAAGAAAAGAAATCTTCCAGGTTATTGTTTCAGGCTTTGTAGCTTTTTCTAAACATCTGTAGGACAACATTTGAGAAAAGGGAGTATAACAGAAAATATAACTTCAGTTTAAAAATCCTAAACCCAACACTAAAGAATGAAGAACAAGTTACTCTAGTGACTTAGGGGATTTTTCTTTTTTTCTGGATATTTTCCCCAAAATGGAAAATAGTTGTTTTTTTTTTGTTTTTTTTTTTTTTAAATTCCTTCTATGGTTAGCTCAAAGATTAGCTTATACAGTCCCTTGAGTTACAAGCTAGGGATTTATAACTTTTTTTTTAACGTCATGATCAACAACTCCTTCTCTAGTTGACCTTGTCCTGACTTGGTAAGAAGGATCAAATTTAAAGCTGTCTATTGTATACTCAGTGGCCTCTTTTGGCCATAAAAGACTTCATTCTCCATTAAAAAGCCAGTGATATATTCCAGATTCTTTGTGAAAGAATCAAGCATATCTCTCTTTGTTCAGGAGGTGATTGTTAGTAGGGGGAGTAAAAGCGGAACAGGGCAATGGTGGTGGCTTCATCATATGTCGCAGAAATCTAATTTGATGCATTAGCCCAACCTTTTCTCATTTAAGATTTAAACCAATATTTATTTTTGAAAGGAAATTCAACCCATATGTATCTGCCTCAGTAGCCTTGTTGGCTTTTATTGATAGGAAATAGGAAGTTACTTTTTGCCAACATTACAAAAGGCCTAAAGTTCAAGTGAATCTTGATCTTGGCAAATGTAGCTTCTATCCTGAAAGGTGGAACATAGGTTCCAGGTAATAAGAAAAGAAAGATAAACATTATCTTTAACTGCCTTCCAAGATAGGGGCAGAGGAGACTGAGGCAGGTTCGAAGAATTACTTCGATTGTTTAATTTTGTCCCAAAGCCAATATAATTTGTTCTTGAATGCAGATTCTCACATGCATAGGTGATGGTTCCATTTATTCAAGCAATTCCAGTTGTAGATGCTGAAGGCTTAGCGTAAAAAGAAAAAATTACTGTAATAACATCTTTGACTTTGATTATTTGTGCCCTTCAAAAAGAAATTATGAATGCATGTTGTTTCTCCCAAGGAGACTTACTATTTTGATCTATATTTTTATATAAAATAGAGACATTTTTCAGCATAGGAGATATTTTCCCATCATCCTGAAAAAAAAGTCTGTCTTTATTACCTTATATTATTTTCTAAATTAATTCAAGAAAAAAATTGTTTCACAGAGCATATTCACTACTTTTTCTCATCCACTGTAAAGATTTGACACTGTGAATTGTTCTGATTTTCTGTGTTTAGCTAACTCAGTCTAAGATTTACTCATGGAGAAGTGCTCTCTTTAGAGTGACTGTCCTTGGCTTAAATAATGGTTCACAGGCGTGGTGGAGAACATTGGAAACCAAGTTCTACAGCCCCAGAACCAGATTTATAACCTAGCCCGGAGAGACAGGCACAGAATTTGGTAACTCTCAGGAGGTGACCTGCAGTACTTAGTTGAAGCAGGAGGCTTGGACTAGGTGAA
This sequence comes from Eschrichtius robustus, assembly GCF_028021215.1. Lineage (NCBI taxonomy): Eukaryota > Metazoa > Chordata > Mammalia > Artiodactyla > Eschrichtiidae > Eschrichtius > Eschrichtius robustus. Next base: position 71,381,168 of record NC_090833.1, read on the forward strand.
GTCAGGAGGCAAGGTGCTTAGTATCACAAGAACTCGAGCACAGACTAAATTTTATTTCTGCTTAGAACTTATCCAGGATCTGAAAGTCCACTTTCCCCATGAGGTCCTGATTTGGTAAGGAGTCCCCAGGATTGTTCCTTCCTCCAAGAAAAAGTTACATTTTAACAAGACTTTCTTTGGCCACAGGCATTCCTCTAAGCAGCGTTTCTCAAAGTGTGGTTCCCTAGACCAGGAGCATCAGCATGACCTTGTTATGCTTGTTGTTAGAAATGCAAATTCTCAGGCCTTGCCCAAGTATTACTCAATCATAACCTCTGAGATTGGGGCTCAACAATCCATGTTTTAACGAGCCATCTGGGTGATTCCAATGCTTGCTAAATTTTGACAAACCCTGCTCTAAAGTAGAGAATACCTTTAGGCTTTTGTGTAAAGCTCTGCAATGTAACCATATTACACCAATTTGAACTTATCACAATTCTATGAATTTAAGTATCAGTTCTATGTGAACAATTAGCTATTAGCCATATGTTTTAAATGAGTGTATGGATTATTTTTCCCTGGTGGCCTCAATTCTGACTTGGTCAGCACAGTCAGCTCAACCTCTAAATAATGGTTACCATCTATGTGTAATTAGGCTGCTCGAACCCTACCTATCTTACCACACCCTAAAAGAATTAGGCTAGATTTAGGTGGCTCAGTATGGAAAAAGTGCCTGTCAGTCTCTTTCTAGGATATTCTGAAGCAATAGGTCATACACTTGTGCTACTTCTCCTGCTGTACCTTCTTGGACCCCTGATGGAATTTCTGATTGTCCTTGGGCCAGATGAGAAAAGGCCCAGATTTCTGAAAGCTCAAAATTCTTGGAATAAAGCTCAACCCCTTCCCCAGTACCAGATTGTATAATATACTGCTTGAAATAAATAAAAAAACTAGCACCTTTAATTTCCCTTTCAGTGAAGGGTATTCCCCATCATTCCCCTTTGTTCTGAGGTAGTGGCAAGTAGCTTTCAACATTGTTTTTGTACATGTTCTGTGAGTCTTATATTTATGCAAAAGCCACTCATCTAAAGAGACACAAAACCATTCTTGCTCCTACTCTGCCACCAGAAAGTCAGTCCTGACTTTGAGCCCTGACTGATATATATTTTTCAGAGGTTCCTCCAGGCAAAGGAATTATTTATGGCTGGTTTGATCTCATTTTCAAATCCCTATAGGAGTTGGGGCTATGCCACCTGTGACCTCAGGGATCCCTTTGTCACTTCTAGCCTAAGCTTATCTCCTGTTTTCCAAGTTCCACCTTGCCTTCCAGTTTGACTCATAATAGGAGAGGCATCTCCTTTCAAAAATGTAATCTGAGCTGCAGGCACCCAGTGATGCTGGTATGAGGTACGTAGAAGTTTTTGTAAACTTCCTTCTAGGAAAGTAACCAAATCCTACTAGTGGCCAGTTTGGAAATCTAGTCAGTGGGCATATTTGATTGCAGATGGATATACTCAGAAAGAGGTAAGTCTTAAAAGTCATCCAAATACTTAATGGACCACTTTCTACCGTAACATATGCTCAAAGAATTGAGTGCTAAATGTGTGTCAGGCATACATACATTACTTAAGGTATTTTATTTAATCCTTGCATCAGCCTAGTGAGGTAGGGATTATGAGGATTCCTAGCTTGCATGATGAATTAACCAAGGCTTACATAGTTTAGATGAATTGCTGTCAAAGAGCAAGTGAATCAGGAAATGCATTCCAACCTTAGATGATTCTTTTATACATTCTGTGCTATTAACCACTATACCATTTGTTCTCAGTCTATCACATCCAATCGCCACCCCCATCCTCCTTTATAACAAATATTTGAAAGGTCCCCTTTACTATCATGAAATAACATGTATAGATAATATAATCTGCCTACATACAAAACTTGAATATTTATAAAATGGAATACTGCTCAGCAGTAAAAAGGAGCAAACTATGGATACACAAAACAATGCAACTGAATCTCAAAAACACCATGTTGAGTAAATTTGGGAACAAAAGAGTACATTATTTGTGATTCCATTTGTATGATATTCAAGAGCAGGCAAAACTAATCAATTGGATTAGATGTCAGAACACTGGTTGCTTTTGGGAGTGGAAAAGGGAGGGGATTGAGAATAAGGAGACATGAGGTGAGTAGAGTGATGGAAATGTTCTATCATTTAATGGAGTATTAAACGTATGGATTTTATAGTTGTTAAACTCATCGAAATATACATTCAAGATCTGTGCATTTTACTTTTTGTAGTTATAACTCAACATAAGTTAAAGTCGATATAAAATTCTAACAGTAATATATAGGAGAACTAAAAGGAGTTTTAAATAATATATATTTCAATATATATATGCTAGGGATTATCTATTTGAAGATATAATGACATAGTCAGATGCTTGCATCAAATATTAGTAAATAAATTTGGATTTTCAGTTTTGAATTGAATATTGTCAAAAGTGTTTTTTTAACATCACATTTCGAAGATATTATACATACATACATATATACACAGAGATTCAATTATAATGAAACAGTTGCTAATGCAGACAGATAGAGTGTCATATTGGGTTCACCAATGTCACAAGTAGTGCTGTTTTTGATGGAATGATGGACTATCCTTGGAAGAATTTCCAAAATACATTTTCCAATCTTTCCTCTATTTACACAGTCATGTTAATTCTGGAAAATTCAGTGAATAAATTATGCAAAAATTATTTTTGTTTTTATATATAAAACAGAGTTGAATTTAAAGTTCAGATGATTAAAAGTTGGGTTTTTATCTATAAGAATGTCCAAATATTAAAAATATTAAAAAATATTAAAACTGACGTCTTACATACCTGGCCCTTTTCCACAAAACATATGTAGGACTGGGCCCAAACGTTGTGACAACTGGAAACCCCACACAAATCTAAATTTCTTCAAGAGGAGTGACACTGGCTGAGTTGAGAGCTATGCTCCACACAAGACTGCAAATTTTGAGATCTTTCTCAATTCCTACCTCTTCTGCTAAGCTTATCAACATGCTCTTTTGTCCTCAAGATGAATCGAAGGATGTTTTTATTTGTCCTGAAGAGAATCCTAAGGATGTTTCTATCTTAGGAATCATATTTTTAGTTTTTATTTTTGGTAATTGTTAGTATACTTGTCTATGTCTCTCCTGAAATTATAAGGTCCTTGATGTTGGAAATGTTTTTATCTCTAACACCCAGTAAGTTCAGGTGCACGTTCCACATTTAGTATATATTTGTTGAAAGCATACATGACTGGATTAATAAAATAATGAATGCAGACATCAAATGTACTGAGTACACATGATCCAAGCAATCGGCTGAATTTATATTTCTTTGCTTTGGTTATTTATTACACGCATACACTATTATATTGTATAGTTGGGATTTACTAGCATTAGAACAAAGGTAGATTGAGAAACAAATACTTTTTTCAACAAGATCTTTTTAAAAAACATGCTAGTGGCATTGAAAGATAAATAAATGGGTGTATTTTATATAAAGACCTTCTCATTTCTTTTTACTGAAATTAAGATGTAATGATAAGTGCTGTATCAGTTTTTAATCTCAAACTCTCACTACTGTGTAACAAAAGAAAAAAAAAAGAAATTAAGAAAAAGGGCAGATTACATAAGGAAATCTATATTTATTTGAGAAGACAAAATGTGATTCAGATACTGCTGTTACCAGTGGGAAAGAGTCCCATGCAGCCCATTACACTCAGAAGGGCAGCTCTGTTACCACTGCACCTGAAGCCTTATCTGGGTTCTTACCTGTTATCTGCAAAAAATCTCAACAGACCTACATTCATAGCTGCTAGGGACATAGATATGTGACCTTCCTTGTTGTGAAGTGAGCTCCAAAATTGTGATTAGATAGACTTGTCCCATTTCCAATCCCTCCCAGCTGTTAAGAACACTGGGTGATTTTTCAGATCTCTCAGTTCTATGGAAACAAAGAGGTACAGTGTAAGTATCCACCAAATCTCAGGCTAGCTACCATGGCTTTGCCCTGCAAATATGAGAGTTGTGTTTATTTTTCTCATAAACCAAAAAGGGCTAATAGCATTAAGATTTCCGGAAAGACCGAAGCTTGGAGATATGTTTTGCTATACATATAAACAAAAATAAAACACTAGAAAAATGGGCACAGTTACACTTCTAGAAAGTCCCTTTTGAAGATTTTTTTCCTCTTATATATGAAAGCACAGAATTCAGACCTGGTTGAGGGGTAGCAAACAGCAAAGGCTAGATTTTTACAACTTGTTATATCCTTTTTTTGCGTGGCAAGAAAAGTTTTCCTGAATATAATCCTGATGAAGCCTTCCCTGGGTCATTTTGGGGACAGGTTTAGTGGACCCTTTGGGACTTGGATTCGAACTCAAAGCTAGGATATTCTAATTTTGTCACTGTATTTGGGACATTACTGAGAAAGAACCTATAGATGTCTCTTGCGAGAGTAGTTTTAAGGCCAGTTGGAAATACTTCAATATGTATTGAAAAGGTCTCTTCTTCCAAAGAGTTCAAGGTAGTCTTTGTTCAGGCATTTCATTCCTCTGTACGGTTTTCTTCATCCATAAAGCGTTCGTAAATATTTTTACAAGACAAATTGACTAGTGTCTGGAAAGTATATTAATTATTTCTGAATACACGTATTCATTCAGAAATAACATATGCGCTTTATACATACTTATAGCGCGTCTCTCAGAAAAGAGGAAGTGACCACGTCTTCCATTGGAAGCCCGATCTCGCGGGATCTCGGGCGTTCCACAGGCTGGCTGCGGAGTCCTGGGATGAGAAACGCCTACGTGCAGCGCGTGGTAGCGGCCTCGCTGTCTAGGCTTGTCCGTAAAGAGTTTGGCTTTTGCCACCTGTCTAGCAGCCCGCAACGCCTCGCACCAGCCGCCTCGCCTCAGGAGCCCTGCCAAGTGTGGGAACGGGCTCTGCCCCAACGGCTTTGAGTGACTCCTCAAACCAGAGTCGGCGAGTGAACTGCGCGTTTGCGGCCGCAAATCCATAGCCTTCACGGAGGCCGAAGGGGCAGCGCCGCGGACTTCTGGTGAGGAACCCCTGGGGCCCAAGCCGATGTCTGCCAGGTCCAAGGCAACAGCAACCCAAACTATTATCCCTGGGGCCAGCTGTTTTTCCGGGCGGCTGTGGGGGGTCTAGAATTCTTCCCAGGAGACTGTGGCTGTCGGTCCCTGAGGAGAAGCCTCAGGACATTGCTCTCTCTTTCCGACTCAGCCCAAGGCCGGCAGCCTGTGATTGGAGAGCTGGCCCCTTCACCTAAGCCCTTGTCAGGAAATGTTCTCTTTTGAATACCCTGGGGGACGCCCGAGGGCTGGGGCCAAGCTGTGGCCAGGGCTGCTGCAGGGGCCGGGGCCTGGGCCGGGTGGATGGAGTGTTGAGTCTCCCAGGAAGGCAAATAGGACGCACGTGGAGCCTGCAGAGTGTGCTCTGTGGCTGGGCTGTAGTGTCTTTATCACGTACTTAATTATTAGTAATAAAATTTGTGGGAGAAATAAGGATGACCTTATAAAGTTAGATAAGATCAAGAGTTGTAGGATGGAAACAAGAAAACAGAAGATATTAAGAAGTAGGATTATAAAAGATGTTTCAGAACACTTCTCAGTCTCATGACAAACTAAGCTAATACATATTTAGCTCTGCCTCTACATTACATTACTCTAGTCAAGCTTAAAAGAAATAATGGGCAATTCACGGGAGCTAGAAATAAAAAACAAACTCAGAGCCAGAAAGCCCAGTGTGTTAGTTGGTACTGTGACAGACCAAGATGGCACCTGTGGTCTACCTAAAGGGTAAAGTCCAGGGACTAGGGCTTTAACACTAAGGAATGTGGTCCTGGCTAACAAGAGTTGGGGAGTTGCAACTAAAACCCTAGTGTAAAGCCGGAACCATAAAGGGCTTTGCACTTTTAAAAGGTCCCTAAAAAAACTCCTCAGTGGAACAGAGAAATAAGGATGAGGAGAAAATAATTCTTCTGTAAATAATCGAAACCCCAAGCATTATCCACAGATAAAGCCCACGTTCACACTACTTGCGTTGTATGGCAGTTTCAAGCTGAGAAATTAGCATTCTTTCCTTGACCAGTGAAACTCCCGAGATTAATAGCTGAGTTAAATACAAAATGGAAACGTTTCTACGACTCAAGAATCGCAAGACTCATAGAAAAGGTAATATGGATTAAGATGAGTTCATAACAACAGCAACAAAATACAAGCCACACAAGGAAACAGTTTACTGTAAAGTAGATTCAGTAGAAACACAAATAGGAAGATTACCACCTCAAAGAACTTAAGGAAATGTAAGAATTCGAAGAGATTTGGAAATAAAATCCAAGAGAGAAAGTCAGGATGGAAACTACAGTGAGGTAATAGGATCTATATATCTATATCTATATATTTATATCTATATAAAGAACTGGCAGATTTGATAAAGAACCACATAGAACTTCTAGAAATAGTTTTTGAAATTTAAGTTAAAAGACACCCTCAAAAATAATTATATAGCAGATCAGACAAAACTAGGACAAGAATTAAGAGAACTGAAAATAAGTTTGAGGAGCTTACCAGAATGCACAGAAAGAGAGAAAAAGGGTAGATTGAGATACAAAGGATACAAGAAAAGATTGAGAAGAATTAATGGCAGAAAGGAGATTTTTGAAAAACTGGCTGAGAATTTTCCAGTGTTAAAGAAAGTCATCAGATTGAGGAAGTACACTGAGTCTCAAGCAGGATTTTTAGTATGTATATTAGATATATAATATGTGTAAATTATATGTATAACATCCATCACCAAGAACAGTAAGCATCTTAAACTGAGCAGAGACAGGTTACCTACAAAAGAACAATTATACTCAGTTTGGAACACTCATAAGCAGCAAAAGAAGCCGAAAGAAAATGGAGTAATATCTCCAAATGTTTAAAATTCTGTGCACAGCTGAACTTATATAGGAATAGTGCAGCAATAGAGACATTTTCAGATAAAGTCTAAGACGTTTGACCACTAACAGGCTGTCACTGAAATAACTGATAAAACATCTGATTCAGGACAAATAGAGAAAAAGCAACAAGATACAAGAAGCATGTGAGTCGACAGAAAGATGCATTGATAAAAATAACAATAGTGATGGGTAATTTTGTGAAGTTTAAAAAGACTTTGAAACCAAATATATATACTAGAAAAAAATGTAATAACATGTCTAGTGGTAAAGTTTTAAGTTTCTTATTCAGGAGAAAGAAAATAATGACAGTTAGATATTGTTAAAGGAAATATGCAGATTAAAATTTAAACCTAAATATTGTGAGGAAAGGACTAAAACCATTTTTTAAATAAGAGTAAAACAAATGACTACACAAAATGTAATCACAGCAACTGAAGGTGGAAAGGAGACAAAAATCAAGCAAAGAAAAAGTTTGGTAAATTAAAAACAAAAAATGATAGTATAAACAAATGCAAAATAATAGTAATTACAGTAAAAAATAAATAGATTAAATTCACTCAGGACATTTTCACATAGACGTCCTTTCTGAAATCTCAGGGCATAGACTGGACAAGAGCTCTACTTATACTTAGGCAAACTCATGTTTGTAGAATGAGTTTATATTACTCGATTTGAGGAACACCATCCTAGTCACTCCAGGCTAGGGGTTTCATCTTTTAGAAAGACCAGTGAAAATGGATTGATAATTACTCTTTTTAAACTCTCTGTTAGTGAGTTTGGTTTTGTAAACCAAAATTTGTATCTTTTTAAAAGATAAGGCCACAAGTAATTGATTTCTTTATATGCTAAGGAAGAGATATTGGAAGTAGATAGTTACAACCTATATTTGCAGTAAAGATTTGGAGGCACAGATGAGGTAAGTAGTGCCTGTTATAATATGAGGCTGAATTAAGGCCACTGTGTGTGTGTGTGTGTGTGTGTGTGCGCGCATGTGCGCGCACACACACACACTCTGAACTACCTTGAATGAAAGCTTTTAAGAATATTCAGTAGAATGAACTTACATGTACTGTTCCCATCATACACATTTATTTTTCTTTTCTAAGATACTTGAATTTAAAACTTGAATTTAGAATTTTACAGGTTCAGTAATATCTCAGGTATTTATTACTCAGGAAATTCCAAGCAGTTTGGGCTCATTTTCCTACTAAATAAATTTTCCCTCATTGAGTATCTAGGTCTGAGCTATGTTCTGTTATTAACAAAATTTGTCGTGAGCTTACTTTTTTTTTTTCTTACACCAAGGTCAGATCATGCTAGATTGTTTAAAATATTATGCAAATGTAACTTTCTTCTTTTTCACTTGAAAAATTTTCTTTTCTCTCTCTGGTATCTGATGTGATATCCTTAGATGTAGATCCTAAAAAGCCCTGGAGAACTAGAGCTTTATCCATAGTCCTTTTCAGCTTTCCACTACAAATATTGTCTCTTACTGTGAGCTGAGATTATATGGACTTCAAAAGGGATTTTGCTTGAAGTTTATTTTAACTTCGAGAAACACAGTCTTATTTAGAATATTGTGCAAAATTTGCTCCTTTAATTCAGAGGTTGCAGTTGGATTAACAAAATGTATATTACACAATTTTCTTTTGCTACCACAAACATTTTCTTTGTGGTTATGCAAGTGTGACTTTATATTTTCTTAATGAGATGGAGGAAGGAACTAATGTTTACTGAATATTGGTTATTTTACCAGACTATAACAGGCATATTACATAAACACTTTAACAGTTTCAATTCCATGAGTTAGTTTTAATTTTCCCCATAGTCTAGAGGAGGAAAACAAGTATTTGCTGAAGTCACAATGTTTTTGTCCTCCACATCCTAGTCTAAAAGGTATGACATTGATTTCATTTGTGGAATATTCTGAATAAAATTGTTTTTTCTTTTCTTGCCATAAGTGCCTTTACAGGTGCTTGACTTTAAAGGCAAAGAGTTTATTTTTATAAGGCATTGGTAGTTTAGAGTATTTTCATATTTCTATATCCTGTTCTACTTTCTATAAACATTTAGTTTTGTACATGACATTTTCTATTTTGAGATAGTTTGCCCTGTAATGACTTCTTTTAAGACTTTAAAATTGTATTTATTTATTTACTTTTTAATAAATTTACTTTATTTTTTGGTTGAGTTGGGTCTTCGTTGTTGTGCGCGGGCTTTCTCTAGTTGCGGTGAGCAGGGGCTACTCTTCTTGCGGTGCGCGTGCTTCTCATTGCGGTGGCTTCTCGTTGCGGAGCATGGGCTCTAGAGTGCAGGCTCAGTAGTTGTGGCGCATGGGCTTAGTTGCTCCGCGGCATGTGGGATCTTCCCGGACCAGAGCTCGAACCCGGGTCCCCTGCATTGGCAGGCGGATTCTTAACTACTGTGACATCAAGGAAGTCCCTAAAATGGTATTTTAAATAGTTACAACTATGTATTATTTTAGAGAACATAAATGTAAACTCCATAAATGTAGACTCCATTTGTTGGTGTGTGTGTGTATGTATAAAATTTGGGCAAAGTTGTCATACAAAAGACTGCAAGAAATTTTTTAAAAAATAAATTTATTTATTTATTTATGACTGCAAGAATTTAAAGTGTACAATTTGATAAGTTCTGGCATATGAACATATCTGTAAAACCATAGTCACAGTCAAGATAGAGAACATATACATCCCCCCGACCCCAGTTTTCTCCTATATCTTTGTAATATCTTTCTTCAATCCCCTCTCTTCTTTCCTCTCCAGGAAAAAACTGACCTGCTTTCTGTCATCACAGATTAGTTTCCATTTTCTAGAGTTTATGTGAATGGATTATACAGCATGTACTTATTTTGGGGTTGGAGGGATAGCTTCTAGATTCTTTAACAAAACATAATTATTTTGAGATTAATTCATGCTGTAGTATGTATCGATAATGTATTCCTTTTTACTGCTGATTAATATTCCATTATATAAATATACCACAGTTTATCTACTTATCTGTTGTTAATTGGCATTTGGTTTGTTTCCAGTTTTGGGCTATTACTAATGGAATTTCTATAGCTGTTCATGTACAAGACTTTGTATGGACATATGTTTTCTCTTGATCATGTACCTAGGAGTGGAATGGCTGGATCATATGGTATGTGTATCTTGAACTTTTTAAGAAACTATCAAAGTGGTTTCCAAAGTAGTTGTGCCATTTTACATTCTCACCAGAAGTGTATGAAAATTCTAGTTTTTCAACATCATTACTAAACTTGGTATGTTGAGTCTTTTTCATTTTGCCCATTCCATTAGGCATGTAGTGATATCTAATTGTGGTTTTAGTTGGGATTCCCCTCATGGCATGTTGAGCATGTTTTCATGTGTTTATTACCATCTACACATCTTACTTAATGAACCATCTGTTCAGATCATTTGCCCATTTTTTATTGGATTGTTTGACTTCTCACTGATTTTTGATATTCTTTATTTATTCTGGATACAAGTCCTTTATCAAGTGTACACTTTGCATATTTTCTCCAAGCCAGTGGTTGGGTCTTTTCATTCTTTTAACAAAGTCTTTTGAAGTGTGGGCCTTCTTAATTTTGATGAAGTATAATTTATCTTGAAATCAAGTAGATATTACCACAATTTTGTTCTTTTTACTCAAAGCTATCTTGGCTCCTTTAGTTCCTTTACATTTTCGTATGAACTTTTGAGTCAATTTGGTGATTTCTACAAGAAGGCATACTGGGATTGTGTTGAATATATAGATCACCTTGGGGAGAATTGACATTTTAATAACGTTGAGTGTTTTGAGTGACAAACCTGGCTTATGAACCTTTATTTTTCAGACACTCTTTAATTTCTCACAGCAAATGTTTCATAGTTTTCAAGTGTACACGTCTTTCATATTTTTGTCGGATTTCCCCCTAAGTAGTTAATATTTTTGATTCTTTTAAAATTATTTTATTAAATTTCAATTTCTGATTATTTATTGCAAGTTTGTAGAAATACAATTGATTTTGTGTATTGATTCTGTATCCTACAACCTTGTTACACTTCCTTGTTAATTCTAGTAACCTTTTTGTAGATTCCATTGGGTTTTCTCCACAGATGATCTTGTTCTCTGTGAATAGACAGTTTTGCTTCTTCCTTTCAGATCTGGAGGCCCTTTCTTTCTTCCCTCCCACTCTTTTTTTGCTTGATTACGCTGGCTAAAATTCCCAGTACATTGCTGAATGGTAGTGTCTTGTTCCTGATCTTAGGAAGAAAATATTCAGTGTTTCACCTGAAAATATACAATGTTACCTGTAGATGTCCTTTATCATTTTGAGGAGGTTTCTTCTAATCCTAATTTCTTGAATAGTTTTTATTAGAAATGGATGTTGACATTTGCCAAATATTTTATTCTGCTTCTGTTGAGATAATCATGTTTTTTTCTTTTTTAATTTGTTAATGTATGATTTTGGTTGATTTTGGAATGTTAAACCACTACTGCATTTCTAGGATAAATCTCACTTAATATATTATCCTTTTTATATATTTTTGGTTTTGATTTGCCAGACTTTTACTTAAAATTTTTGCATGTATGTTCATGAGGGCTATTAGTCTATAGTTTCTTTTTTTATTGTGATGTTTTTGTCTGGTTTGGATATTAGGACAGTGCTGATTTCAAGGGATGAGTACAAAAAAAATTATTCTTTAGCTTTCTGGAAGTGTTTGTATAGGATTATCTTTGTCTTAAATATTTGGTGGAATTAACCAGTTATGCCATCTGTTCCTGCTCAGATGTTCTCTTATTATCCTTTTTAATATCTGTAGAATCTGGAGTGATATTGATCTTCTCAAAGAATCAGCATTTAATTTCAGTAATTTTCTGTGTTGTTTTTACTTTTCTATTTAATTGATTCCCTTTTTGATCTTTATTATTTCCTTTCTCCTGCTTATTTGAGTTTAATCTTGTCTTCCTTTTGTAGATTCTTAAGGTAGTATCTGAAGTCATTTATTTCTTGTTTTCTAATATTGGCATTTAGTGCTATAAATTTTCCTCCTAAGTACTGTGTTGATGACATCCTACAAATTATGATATGTTATGTTTTCATTTTCATTTGGGTTAAAATATTTAAAAATTTCTCTGTTTAAGTGTTCTTTGACCAATGAGTTATTTAGAAGTGTATTAATTTTTTCCAAAATATTTGGAGATCTTCCAGGTATCTTTCTATTATTGATTTCTAATTAAATTCCATTGTAGGCAGAGATCATATGTTGTATGACATGAATACTTTTACATTTTAAGACTTATTTTATGGCACAGAATATGGTCTAATTGATAAAGCCCCATGTGCACTTGCAAAGAATGTGAATTCTGCTGTTATTAGGCAGAGTGTTCATGCTGGTTGATAGCATCATTTAAGTCCACTATATTATCACTGATTTTCTGTCTACTTCTAATGATTTTGAAGGAAGGGGCATAGACATCTCTAATTCTATTTGTAGACTTGTTTGTTTCTCCTTGCTGTTCTATTAGATTTGGTTCATATACCTATGTATTTAGGTATCAGGTATATAAATATTTAGTATTATGTCTTGATTAGTTGACCCTTTTATCATTATGCAGTGATGTTTAGTTATATAATGATATTCTCTGCAGCAGTGTGGGTGAATCTTAACAGCAGTGATAGGTAAAAGAAACCAGACATAAAAGGCTACATACTCTGTGTGCTGATTTACATCACATTCTGAAAATGGTAAAATTATAGGGATTTTAACCAGATAATTGGTTGCCAGATATTAAGGATGAGGTTAGGGCATTCACTGCAAAGAACCATGAGGGAAATTTTTGAGTCAGTCAAAATGCTCCATATTTGGATTCTGGTGGTGACAGGTACACAACACTGTATACATTTATCAAAACTTATTGACTTGTACACTAACAAATAGTACATTTTACCTCATCTTTATCCTTGAGAAGCTCGCAGCTTATTAATGTTTCAAAGAAAGAGTTCAGACACTTTGGTGTACTTTTTATACTTCAATAAGCTTGACAAAATAAATATCAAGAAGATACAACCACTTTTTCTTCTCATTTGTTCCAATATAAACACAAATATTCACTTCAGTTTCCTAAGTAATTTCCTGATGGAACAGTCAGTGGACTATGTGACATATACAGTCGTGTACTCTCATGTAGAGATGTAGCTTTGGGAGAAAGTTTGAGCATGTGAGACCAAGGTCAAGATGAAGTTCCAAAGTTCAGAAAGCACCAAAAATGCCACACCTTGAATATCTCATATCTGAAAGCCCCACTGAGGGCGTAGTGCCACAAAGACAAGCGCAGGACACAGTCCTCATTCTAACTGGAAGAAAGGCTGGACATCTAGCAGTGTCTTGGCTCTTTCTCTGACAAACCGCATTTCTTGGAGCAAGAAAGGCTCTGTGTCTCAGGGTTTTTCCTTGTTGGTTTCCAGAAGGGATATATTACACTCTTTCCACAAGTCATCTTGAGTTAGGAGAGTAGCTCTGCCTTACATATGCACTTCCAGTCATACTTATAAGTTCATATCCCTGTAGAATGCAATAAATAAGCAAGCAGTTGTATTTGTGATTAGCCTGAATTGTTAAGAAATGTTTCCATATACTTTTGTTGAATTTCCCACTTTGCAAATGTCCCCCAAAGTGGTACAGAATATATGATCTATTTTTTTAGCTCTCTGAAGAAACTCAATAGGTCCGAAGCAAGCCTTTATAATCTTACTCTCAAATATAATTAGCTCAATTCAACGATTTATTGAGCCTTTATGATGTTCCAGACAGTAGGAATGAAAGGGCAGGAGTTCAAAAGTTGAAAGACTTGGCCCCTATCCTCAAGAAGCTCAGAGTTATTAATATGCATGAAAGGAAATTGTGAGACACTTTCGTGTACTTTGTATGGATATGATTATGTATGTGAGAGTTTCTTGTTTCACCTCTGTCCCTTTGCCTTCTCTTGTTTTTACAGATAAGGGAATAGAGACATTTCTTACATTCCATCTTTGATTCCTTTCCTAACTTTTCTAAATTTTGTTTACATTTTTCAATAAAATATCCATTAACTATTTCTGGAATGGCCAGTATTCATTAAAGGAGAGCCTTATTCCATGTCCTCACATTTCCATTGAGGGAAAGTAATTTCTGATCCAGTCCCCACAGGTGGAAGAACTGGAACGAATACTTTCAAATGATCTATCCACTCATTTAATCTTTTTCCCCCTTAGAAATATGAGTAACTTCTCTGGTTAAATTGGCAAGACCTTGGTATCTTTTGGGTGATGTATCATAGTGGGTAGAATTAGTCCATTGGAAGGCAGTATAGGGTGGAGGCAGATTCATCCCTTATCTCTGGCTTTATAAGATCTAGTTGCACTCAGGTGAAGCAAGAACTTGTGCTTCAATAAACTATGTTGTAAGTCTTCTAGATCTGGGTCCTCTGTATTGGAAGTGAACCATGCTCCAGAATCTCTTCCAGAAACTGAAAAAGTATGTCAGATCATACTTGTTTTATAGCCTGTTATCTTCAATTTAAGACATGAGAATGCATTCACCAAAGGAGTACATTCACCGATTTAGCTCTAGGAGGGGGCTTTGTGTTTTGGGAGTAATTGCCCCACCATTAATAAAACAAGTAAGTTTATCTTTATTTGATTTTTTGTTACTTTTATCTTTATTTGATTTATTCAGTAAACTTTTGTTGAGCATCTACTATGTGCTAAGTGGTGAAAATACAGTGGTGAATGAGACAGGTTTTCTAAAATGGCTTAAAAAAGGAAAAAAGTGAAGAAAATATAAAATATTGAAACTAAAAGGGAGCTATGTGATAGAGAGTGGCCGGGGAGCTCTTTAAATTGCATAGTTAGAAAAGTCCTCTTTGAAAAATGACATTAGCTGCTTAAGATGCAGCTTAATGTGAGGAAACAACTACATATGGGGGAAACACATGAGGGAAGATCTAGAGGAATAGTGTCACTGGTGGAGAAAACAGACTCTATCAAAACCCATGAGCTTAATACAATAGAAGGATAGAAAAAAACCAAGGATGACTAGAGAGCATTTAGCTGAGGGAAAAAGATAAATGACACCCCATAAAATAATTGGTAGTGTCACCACTGACTCTCTTTTTTGTCCCCTTCTTTACTTCATCCTTACTCATTTCCTGTCAATACTTCCAGCTACTCTTTCTTCTGAGCCTCAATTTCTTCACGTAATATTCTAGAATGCTCTGATACAACTTTTTTTTTTTTTCAGAATATAACAACTTCACATGAATTCGCAGTGAGTAATATTTTTCTTTTCTGAAAGATTCTAACCGGAGTACAAAAGTGTGTATTTTTTGAAGTCTTTTTTTGGAAGCCTTTACTTATATTCATCTGTATCACTGAATCCAAAAATTATCTCTGATATTTGAACACAAAATATTCTCTGCTTTAAATTGTTTTTTACAAGGAACCTTTAAAATAGTTACACATTAAACAAAATCTATAGGCTATTTTATGAAACTTTTGCTCTTTGTATTTTCTGTTTTATATACTTAGTGTTTTTGGCTTTTTTTCTTTTTTGTGTCTGTAGGTTTTTCTGGATTTTATTTGAGTTCTACCAATAGTTATTCTTCTCAGCATTCTATTATACAATTATAGTAAGCGACCCTTAACATACTCATAACATTTACAGAATAAATGGTTCTTTATCCAATGATTTCTCAGAAAAAACTAATCCTTGGGTGTGGAAGTGGGAATCCTTGGCTAAATGCATGTTTGACATAGCCAGGTACCTAAATAGACAGTTGTTCCACTACTGAAAATTGTCTGAGTGGAATGCCTAGGCACTCATGGTGGTCTTAAAAGAAAGTAAGAGGCATCTGACAGGATCCTCCAAGCAGTTCAGCTTTCTAATCGGACCATCTGAATTCCTTAGTGAAAGATAAGAAAAAACCCTGCCTACCCATTAGGGCAGTCACTCAATTGTAATAAAGCAGATGTTTAAACAAGGTACACATAGCTATGTCTGTCAGTCTGTCATGTAGTGAAGAGGTGGAGGTGCACCGGAGGAGTGGGGGAGGAGGGACAGATGAGGGAGAGGAAGCAAAGAATCCTGCTAGACTTGAGTGTATGAGCAGTAGAGGCAATAGCTTAAAATAACAAGGTGGCAGCCCAAGACACTGTTGCAAGTCTGAAACAGTAGCTGCCATTTGCTGATTTTGAAAGCTATCCAGAGAGAAAGACTGGGTCAGTGCTAGTGAACCATGACTGAGAGAGACAACATATTTGACACTCCCTGTCTTTCACATGCCTTATTTTTGTGAGCACTAGGAGCATTTGGCCAGGATATATAAGTTTTTGTGGTGCTTATTGAGAGAATACTTTTCCTAAGGAGCTATTTTTGTTTGTTTGTTTGGCTGTGATGTAATGGAAAGTATGTGTTTTATGTTTGGTACTGGGCATAACATTCGGTCTCTCTGAGGTCTGATTTCCTCACCTGTAAAATGATGACGGTAATACTTTGAAGAACTAGAAGAACTAGAAATTACGTATGTAAAATGCATGACAGATAGAGCCATCATTAGTTTTGATGGTGTTTTCTCTTGGTAGTTGTTGGGATTGTTGTTGGGATGACCTACTTTGTGGTTAGTGTGGGACTCCAAAGAGAGAACTCTTCCTGACAATTTAATAGGAATATCTAAAAACACAAAAATGGACTCAACCCAATGTCTTTGGAAGAAGAGATTGTAACTACAGAACAACTGGAGTGTCTACTAAGGGATATTTGCATTTAGGGATATCTAAGCAATGTGCTAGACTGCCTCACAGTCCATTCTACCAAAGGGATGCTCTGGGAGGAGTTAACATACAGACTCACGTGGGTGCACACATGAATGTTTTGTAAGTTGATGGATGTCCATGGGGAGGGGGCTACATCTGGCCTTGTGCAGGCATCTGTTCCATGCAAACTACTTACCTGCTTATGGGAAAATATAAATCTTAAAGTAATAGGACAACTTTCAGGTATATTGTTATATTCAAAATCTGCTTACAGTACAGCCCTAGAGAATCCATAGATGGGCTTGAGAGGGTCCTTGGAACCTATGAACACTGAAATTTTTTGTGTGCATTTTCCTGGCCTGAATTTTCATAGTTTCTATTTTCAGAAAGTTTTCTGATCATAAGAAAGTTAAGAATGTCTGTTCTATGGTATCAAATAAGATAAGATAAAGAAAACTGACTGATCTTAAAAGCTTTTGGATATCTGATATTTAGTAGACAGGTGGTCTCTTTCAATTGGATCTATTTATCCTTTGAATTACCATCACCAGCAAGTGAATAGCAGTAAAACAGGTTGTAAAATATCAACTTGAAATATTCCCTACTGTTCCCATCTAGCATTTTTTTTTCAACCTCTCTTCCTGTTTGGTTCCTCTTTGGTTTCTAAATTTTCTAAATTGAATTATAATCAGTTTTCAGGTACTGAAACTGATAAAGATGAGTTGTATCAGAGAAAATAGAATAAAAAGATAGCTAGCTGGCTGAAAAGGACTGTAGAGAGTTTTGTGGGAGTTGACAAAGAAATCATTAGGCATAAAATAGTTTGAGGACTGATGAAATAAAGGCTGACTCACAGAAGTTCCTGCAAGACAAATTGTGTGCCAGTTCATTACTTTGAAGAATCAAAAGCAGTAATTCCTACATTATGATTTTGGGGGAAATATCTCTTTAAGAATTCAGCACTGAGTGTAGAAACTTGAAAATTAAAAAAAAAAATTGCATTGAGATAGAATTAGAGAACATATATTACATTTAAACCTGTTTTACATATATTATCTTATTTAATCTTCACAAACATGCAATGATAAAAATACTCTTTCATCTCAATTTTAATGATGAGGAAATTGATAATTAGGTAGATTAGGCTACTTGACAGAAGTCTGACCATAAATCATAAAGCCAGGAATCAAACTCAACTGATTCATTATGTTATTGACAAAGAAGGGACTGTAAAATCTCAAACTACATAAGTAGCTAGGGGATATAGTATAGCTCTGTTGATGATTAATATTGATAATGCCATTACTAAATATTATACTATATATACTATATATATACTATATATTATATAATATTATACTATTTAGTGAATGAAGTATTATTGCTGCAATAATAATACTGACTAGCACTAAGATGTCCAAAACAAGAATCATTCATGATTCTTTGCCTTTCTACCTATGTTTACAAATCATTCTCACCTCCCACAGTGGATACTATATTATTTTTAATTCCCTTCATGGGTTTCAACGTAGTATTGTTTAATTTTAAGCAGTTCTAACATTGTTTTTGTAAGATGCATTTGAAGACTTGTACTGGTAAGCTTCAATAAATTTGGGAGGTCATTGTAACCTTTCATTTTGGTCTGGGAGATACGTACTCTGAAGTCTGAGGGGGAGACTGGCATCACAAAGCCAGAGTCATATACATAATGAAATAAAAAGGTAATGAAGTGTCATATTGCTCCATTAGAGAAAAAAGGAGAAACTATTACCTTTCATGATTGGTATATTACAAGGGAAATGGGCGTTTTTCTGATGTATTTTTTATGAAACCTAACTGCTGATTCAGAAGAATGTTTTGAAGTATAGTTAAATATGAGGAAAATAATATGTCTTCAAAACTCCAAGCAATAAAACATTGTTGAACACTGTAGTGAATATTTTTAATATTACTGACGTCTACTTAATTTATTCTTTTACTCATGTATTTACTCAACAGACATTCAGTGACCACATACTATGTATTAGGACCTGTGTTTGACACCACAAATAATTTAAAAATGAAATAGAACACTACCAAATGTAAAATAGATAGCTAGTGGGAAGCAGCCGCATAGCACAGGGAGATCAGCTCGGTGCTTTGTGTCCACCTAGAGGGGTGGGATAGGGAGGGTGGGAGGGAGACACAAGAGGGATGACATATGGGGATGTATGTATATGTAGAGCAGGTTCACTTTGTTATCTAGCAGAAACTAACACACCATTGTAAAGCAATTATACTTCAATAAAGATGTTAAAAAAAATGAAATAGAGAAGAACTTTGAAAGAGCTTAAAGTTTCTCCCAATCACAGGAAAATAGGCTGTAGATGGGAACGTATGTTTCTATGTAACATTGTGAAATTCTGTGACTGCAGAATCAGAGTTGTTTAGCTCCTTCTGGGTTTCTGATAGAAACTGGGTGCATTCAAGAAGATGTGATGTCACCACAATGCTGAGATCCTAATCTATCGATATCTTAGTGTGATGCTTCCACAACCTTCCAACAAATGATTATTTCTCTCTTCCTTTTCTTCGACCTAATGATAGTAGCATTTATGGTCAGGGTAAAACTAGGAGTGAAAAGTAGGTATGGTATTTTGCTTAATTCATCCCTGATTTTTCAAGAATGCCTCCCCCCTTTTCTTTTTGCTAAAATCAGTGAAGACATCTTAGTCGATTCACTTAACTTCTTTGAATTTTGAGACTTTTGACTATGTCATCCTTTTTCAAATAGTTTTTCCTAGACTCTAATAAACATTCATTCTCCTAATTATTTTATTATGTTCTGGATCCTCTTCCTATTGTCCATTGTCTGAAAACTAAAGTTTCATTTATCTTTGCTTTATGTCAAGAGGTAGGGTAAATCTGGTCCTTGTTACTCCAGCAAGGAGGGAAGCAGAAGTTTGAATAGTCTTTTAAAGTACTAAAAAACAATTAAATTGGCATTGAAGAAACGTTCAGCATGAATGTACGGTCGGCCCTCCGTATTCCTGGGTTTCACATCTGTGGGTTTGACATCCAGGGATTCAGCCAACCAGAGATGGGTCTGGAGTTGGTTGATTCCCCAGATGGAAGTCAGGTAGATATGGAGGGCCAACTGTATTCATTATATCAATACTACACCCTTTCATATAAGGGACTTGAGCATCTGTGGATTTTGATATCTGCAAGGGATCCTGGAAGTAATCCCTTGCAGATACCAAGGGATGACTATACTTATTTCTATAGCTACTCCAGCTTTCTTTTATTGGTGTTAGCATAGTATATCTTTCTCCATCCTTTTACTTTTTATCTATATGTCTTTATATTTAAAGTGGATTTCTTGTAGAGAACATATAATTGGCTCTTATTTTTTGATCCAGTATGATAATGTGTCTTTTTTTTTTTTGGAGTATTTAGATCATTGACATTTAAAGTTATTTATTGACATAGTTGGATTAATATCTGCCATATTTGTTACTGTTTTCTATGTATTACCCTTGTTCTTGGTTCCTGTTTTGTCTTAAACTAGTTTCTGCCTTTTTGGTTTTAATTAAACATTTTATGATTCCATTTTCTCTCCATTCTGAGCATATTCATTTAACTTTTTAAAAATCTTTTAAAGGTGGTTGCCATAGAGTTTGCAATATACATTTATAATTAATCCAGGTCACTTCCAAGTAACAGTATACCACTTCAGGGTATTTCAGGTACCTTCTAATAATACAATATTCCTAATTCCTCCTTCTCATCCCTTGAATCATTGCTGTCATTCATTTCACTTATACATAAGCTATACTAGTCAGATACATTGCTGCTACTGAACAAATTATTACCTGTTAGATCAATTAAGTATAAAAAAATAAAAGTTTTAAAAAAATTTAACTTATTCCTCCTCTAATGCTCTTCCTTTCTTTATGTAGATTTGATTTTCTGATCTATATCATTTTTCTTTTCTTTGAAAAACTTCTTTTAACATTTCCGTGAAGGCAGGTCTACTGGAAACTAATTCCCTCAGTATTTGTTTGAGGAAGTCTTTAGTTCTCTTTCTCTTTGGAGGGACAGTTTTGCAGGATACAGAATTCTAGGTTTTTATTTTAATTTCAGCGCTTTAAATATTTCACTTCACTTTCTTTTTGCTTGCATGCATGCTTTCTGAGAATTTGTATATAATCCTTACTTATCTTTGCTCTTCTATATATGTAAGGTGTCTTTTTCCTCTGGCTTCTTTCAAGATGTTTTCTTTATCTTTGACTTTCTGCAGTTTGAATATGATATGTAAGTGTATGGTTGTTTTTGTTTTTGCTTTTTTTTTTTTGCGTTAATCCTGTTTGGTGTTTTCTAAGCCTCTGGGGTCTGTGGTTTAGTCTCTGACGTTAATTTAGGGAAATTCTCAGTCATTATTGTTTCAAATATTTCTTCTTTCTCTCTTCTCTTTCTGATATTCCCATTACACATATGTTACATCTTTTGTTGTTATTCCACAGTTTTGGATATTCTGTTCCTTTTTTTTCTCTTTGCTTTTCAGTTTCTATTGACATGTCTTCAAGCTCAGAGGTTCTTTCCTCAGTCATGTCTAGTCTACTAATGAGCCTATCAAAGGCATTCTTCATTTGTGTTACAGTGGTTTTGACCTCTAGCATTTCTTTTTTATTCTTTCTCAGAGTTCCCATCTCTCTGCTTACGTTTCCTGTCTGTTCTTGCATGTTGTCTACTTTTTTCAGAGTCCTTAGCGTATTAATTATAGTTGACTTAAATTCTTGGTGTGATAATCCCAACATCCCTGCCATTACGTGCATCTAGTTCTGATGCTTACTCTGTTTCTTCAAACTGTGTTTTTTGCCTTTTAGTATCTTTGCAATTTTTTTTTGTTGTTGAAAGCCAGACATAATGCATTAGATGAAAGGAACTGTGGTAAATAGGCCTTTGGTAATGTGGTGGTAAGGTGTGGGAAGAGGGGGAAAGTTTTATAGTCCTATAATTAGGTCTCAGTCTTTTAGTAAGCGGTACCTCTGTGTTGTGATCTTCACAAGTGCTTTTCATGCCTGCGCCCCCTTAGGTGGGACAGGATGGCTAAAGGAGGCTGGAGTTGCATATTTCCCTTCTCCTAGGTTGCTTACACTCTGATATTACCCCAGTAGTTTAGGTTCTGCTAAAATTCTCTTGAGGTCAGGCCTTGTTAAGAATAGAATGCTCTCATGTATTTCAAAATGGTTACTTTCCCCCTCCCCCTGCTGGAAGCAGGAGGGAATTTTTCTCTGATATTCACTGAGAACTTGGTAGGGCTCCTGGCGGTAGAACTCACAAAAGTGTCAGGCCCTTCTGAAGTTTTTAACTTTAAGACTTGTCCATGTTGAGACAACAACTGGCAGTTTGTCAGTTACAGTTTAGGTTTTTCTACTCTGTACTGCTTCCCAGGGAAGTTTCTCTTCATGGGTTTCTGCTCTAGTAAGTTGTGATTTTCTGTTTCTACCTGTCTATCTCTCCAATCTGGGGGGAAGCAGTTTGCCCTATGTTCTCATTTCTCTAATGGATCTAAGAAGAGTTGCTGATTTTTCAGTTTGTTCAGATTTTTATTTGTTAGGGTGGAATAATGACTTCCAACCTCTTTACCTGACAGAATGGAAACTAGAAGTCTCCAAAAGTTTACATAATTAAATGTAGATTATTCACATCTAATGTTCTTTTGTGGTGCTGATATTTCTAGTTTTACCAGACTTTAGCATTTTAGAGAATATGGCAAAGAATTCCCTGTGTTGCATGCAGAGGGAATAGCATGACTAGCACTGTCTGCATAATTAAGCCAACTCATATTTTCTGAATGCCTATATGTATCAGGCCTGACTCTAGGTACTTTGACATATATTATCTCATTTAATTTCTATGTAACTCTCCATTTTTACATGAGAAGGACATCGGTTGAGGGAAGTTATGCTATTGTTTTCTATTAAGTTATGCTATTGGTGGATGACAGAGTCAGGTATGAACTTGGTCTTTTTGACTTATGTTATTCCCAATTGATAATCATTCTTCTCAATCTGAGTATTCTTTATTTTTTAAAAAATTTTTTAAATTTAATTTTATTTATTTTTTTATACAGCAGGTTCTTATTAGTTATCCATTTTATACACATCAGTGTATACATGTTAATCCCAGTCTCCCAATTCATCACACCACCACCCCGACCCAATGCCATTTTCCGCTCTTGGTGTCCATACGTTTTTTCTCTACTTCTGTGTCTCAATTTCTGCTCTGCAAACTGGTTCATCTATACCATTTTCTAGGTTCCACATGTATACGTTAATATACAATATTTGTTTTTCTCTTTCTGACTTACTTCACTTTGTATGACAGTCTCTAGATGCATCCACGTCTCAACAAATGACCCAATTTCTTTCCTTTTTATGGCTGAGTAATATTCCATTGCATATATTTACCACAACTTCTTTATCCATTCGTCTGTCGATGGGCATTTAGGTTGCTTCCATGACCCGGCTATTGTAAATGGTGCTGCAATGAATATTGGGGTGCATGTGTCTTTTTGAATTATGGTTTTATCTGGGTATATGCCCAGTAGTGGGATTGCTGGGTCATATGGTAATTCTGTTTTTAGTTTTTTAGGGAACCTCCATACTGTTCTCCATAGTGGCTGTATCAATTTACATTCCCACCAACAGTGCAAGAGGGTTCTGTTTTCTCCACACCCTCTCCAGCATTTGTTGTTTGTAGATTTTCTGATGATGCCCATTCTCACTGGTGTGAGGTGGTACCTTATTGTAGTTTTGATTTGCATTTCTCTAATAATTAGTGATGTTGAGCAGCTTTTCATGTGCTTCTTGGCCATCTGTATGTCTTCTTTGGAGAAATGTCTATTTAGGTCTTCTGCCCATTTTTGGATTGGGTTGTTTGTTTTTTTAATATTGAGCTGCATGAGCTGTTTATCTATTTTGGAGATTAATCCTTTGTCTGATGATTCGTTTGCAAATCTTTTCTCCCATTCTGAGGGTTGTCTTTTCATCTTGTTTATGGTTTCCTTTGCTGTGCAAAAGCTTTTAGGTTTCATTAGGTCCCATTAGTTTATTTTTGTTTTTATTTCCATTACTCTAGGAGGTGGATCAAAAAAGATCTTGCTGTGATTTATGTCAAAGAGTGTTCTTCCTATGTTTTCCTCTAACAGTTTTATAGTGCCAGGTCTTACATTTACGTCTCTAATCCATTTTGAGTTTATTTTGTGTATGGTGTTAGGGAGTGTTCTAATTTCATTCTTTTACATGTAGTGGTCCAGTTTTCCCAGCATCACTTATTGAAGAGACTGTCTTTTCTCCATTGTATATCCTTGCCTCCTTTGTCATAGATTAGTTGACCATAGGTGCGTGGGTTTATCTCTGGGCTTTCTGTCTTGTTCCGTTGATCTATGTTTCTGTTTTGTGCCAGTACCATATTGTCTTGATTACTGTAGCTTTGTAGTATAGTCTGAAGTCAGGGAGTCTGATTCCTCCAGCTCTGTTTTTTTCCCTCAAGACTGCTTTGGCTATTCGGGGTCTTCTGTGTCTCCATACAAATTTTAAGATTTTTTGTTCTAGTTCTGTAAAAAATGCCATTGGTAATCTGATAGGGATTGCATTGAATCTGTAGATTGCTTTGGGTAGTATAGTCATTTTCACAATATTGATTCTTCCAATCCAAGAACATGGATATCTCTTCATCTGTTGGTATCATCTTTAATTTCTTTCATCAGTGTCTTACAGTTTTCTGCATACAGGTCTTTTGTCTCCCGAGGTAGGTTTATTCCTAGGTATTTTTTTCTTTTTGTTGCAGTGGTAAATGGGAGTGTTTCCTTAATTTCTCTTTCAGATTTTTCATCATTAGTGTATAAGAATGCAAGAGATTTGTGTGCATTAATTTTGTAGCCTGTAACTTTACCAAATTCATTGATTAGCTCTAGTAGTTTTCTGGTGGCATCTTTAGGATTCTCTCTGTATAGTATCATGTCATCTGCAAGCAGTGACAGTTTTATTTCTTCTTTTCCAATTTGGATTCCTTTTATTTCTTTTTCTTCTCTGATTGCCATGGCTTGGACTTCCAAAACTATGTTGCATAATAGTGGTGAGAGTGGACATCCTTGTCTTGTTCCTGATCTTAGAGGAAATGCTTTCAGTTTTTCACCATTGAGAATGATGTTTGCTGTGGGTTTGTTGTATATGGCCTTTATTATGTTGAAGTAGGTTCCCTCTATGCCCACTTTCTGGAGAGTTTTTATCATAAATGGGTGTTGAATTTTGTCAAAAGCTTTTTCTGCATCTATTGAGATGATCATATGGTTTTTCTCCTTCAATTTGTTAATATGGTGTATCACATTGATTGCTTTGCGTATACTGAAGAATCCTTGCATCCTTGGGATAAATCCCACTTGATCATGGTGTATGATCCTTTTAATGTGTTGTTGGATTCTGTTTGCTAGTATTTTGTTGAGGATTTTTGCATCTATATTCATCAGTGATATTGGTCTGTAATTCTCTTTTTTTGTAGTATCTTTGTCTGGTTTTAGTATCAGGGTGATGGTGGCCTCATAGAATGAATTTTGGAGTTTTCCTTCCTCTGCAATTTTTTGGAAGAGTTTGAGAAGGAAGGGTGTTAGCTCTTCTCTAAATGTTTGATAGAATTCACCTGTGAAGCCATCTGGTCCTGGACTTTTGTTTGTTGGAAGATTTTTAATCACAGGTTCAATTTCATTACTTGTGATTGGTCTGTTTATATTTTCTATTTCTTCCTGGTTCAGTCTTGGAAGGTTATAACTTTCTAAGAGTTTGTCCATTTCTTCCAGGTTGTCCATTTTATTGGCATAGAGTTGCTTGTAGTAGTCTGTTAGGATGCTTTGCATTTCTGTGGTGTCTGTTGTAACTTCTCCTTTTTCAGTTCTAATTTTATTGATTTGAGTTGTCTCCCTCTTTGTCTTGATGGGTCTGGCTAATGGTTTATCAATTTTGTTTATCTTCTCAAAGAACCAGCTTTTAGTTTTATTGATCTCTGTTATTTTCTTTGTTTCTATTTCATTTATTTCTGCTCTGATCTTTATGATTTCTTTCCTTCTGCTAACTTAGGGTTTTGTTTGTTCTTCTTTCTCTAGTTCCTTTAGGTGTAATGTTAGATTGTTTATTTGAGATTTTTCTTGTCTCTTGAGGTAGGCTTGTACAGCTATAATCTTCCCTTTTAGAACTGCTTTTGGCGCATCTCATAGGTTTTAGATCATCGTGTTTTCATTGTCATTTGTCTCTAGGTATTTTTTGATTTCCTCCTTGATTTCTTCAGTGATCTCTTGGTTATTTAGTAACGTATTGTTTAGCCTCCATGTGTTTGTGTTTTTTACGTTTCTTTCCCTGTAATCGATTTCTAATCTCATAGCATTGTCAGAAAAGATGCTTGATATGATTTCAATTTTCTTAACTTTACTGAGGCTTGATTTGTGACCCAAGATGTGATCTATCCTGGAGAATGTTCTGTGTGCACTTGAGAAGAAAGTGTAATCTGCTGTTTTTGGATGGAATGTCCTATAAATATCAATTAAATCTATCTGGTCTATTGTGTCATTTAAAGCTTCTGTTTCCTTATTTATTTTCATTTTGGATGATCTGTCCATTGGTGTAAGTGAGGTGTTAAAGTCAGCCACTATTATTGTGTTACTGTCGATTTCCTCTTTTATAGCTGTTAGCAGTTGCCTTATGTATTGAGGTGCTCCTATGTTGGGTGCATATATATTTATAATTGTTATATCTTCTTCTTGGATTGATCCCTGGATCATTATGTAGTGTCCTTCCTTGTCTCTTGTAACATTCTTTATTTTAAAGTCTATTTTATCTGATATGAGTATTGCTCCTCCAGCTTTCTTTTGATTTCCATTTGCATGGAATATCTTTTTCCATCCCCTCACTTTCAGTCTGTATGTGTCCCTAGGTCTGAAGTCGGTCTCTTGTAGACAGCATATATATGGGTCTTGTTTTTGTATCCATTCAGCAAGCCTGTGTCTTTTGGTTGGAGCATTTAATCCATCCATGTTTAAGGTAATTTTCGATATGTATGTTCCTATTACCATTTTCCTAATTGTTTTGGGTTTGTTTTTGTAGGTCGTTTTCTTCTCTTGTGTTTCCCACTTAGAGAAGTTCCTTTAGCATTTGTTGTAGAGCTGGTTTGGTGATGCTGAATTCTCTTAGCTTTTGCTTGTCTGTAAAGCTTTTAATTTCTCCATCGAATCTGAAGGAGATCCTTGCTGGATAGAGTAATCTTGGTTGTAGGTTCTTCCCTTTCATCACTTTAAGTATATCATGCCACTCCCTTCTGGCTTGCAGAGTTTCTGCTGAGAAATCAGCTGTTAACCTTATGGGAGTTCCCTTGTATGTTATTTGTCGTTTTTCCCTTGCTGCTTTCAATAATTTTTCTTTGTCTTTAATTTTTGCCAATTTGATTACTATGTGTCTCGGCATGTTTCTCCTTGGGTTTATCCTGTATGGGACTCTCTGCACTTCCTGGACTTGGGTGGCTATTTCCTTTCCCATGTTAGGGAAGTTTTCGATTATAATCTCTTCAAATATTTTCTCAGGTCCTTTCTCTCTCTCTTCTCCTTCTGGGACCCCTATAATGTGAATGTTGTTGCGTTTAATGTTGTCCCAGAGGTCTCTTAGGCTGTCTTCATCTTCATTTCTTTTCATTCTTTTTTCTTTATTCTGTTTCACAGCAGTGAATTCCACCATTCTGTCTGCCAGGTCACTTATCCGTTCTTCTGCCTCAGTTATTCTGCTACTGATTCCTTCTAGTGTATTTTTCATTTCAGTTACTGTATGGTTCATCTCTGTTTGTTCTTTAATTTTTCTAGATCTTTGTTAAACATTTCTTGCATTTTCTTGATCTTTGCCTCCATTGTTTTTCCGAGGTCCTGGATCATCTTCACTATCATTATTCTGAATTCTTTTTATGGAAGATTGCCTATCTCCATTTCATTTAGTTATTTTTCTGGGGTTTTATCTTGTTCCTTCATCTGGTACATAGCCCTCTGCCTTTTCATCTTGTCTGTTTTTCTGCGAATGTGGTTTTTGTTCCACAGGCTGCAGGATTGTACTTCTTCTTGCTTCTGCTGTCTGCCCTCTGGTGGATGAGGCTATCTGACAGGCTTGTGCAAGTTTCCTGATGGGAGGGACTGGTGGTGGGTAGAGCTGGCTGTTGCTCTGGTAGGCAGAGCTCAGTAAAACTTTAATCCACTTGTCTGCTTTGGGTGTGGCTGAGTTCCCTCCCTGTTGGTTGTTTGGCCTGAGGCAACCCAACACTGGAGCCTACCTGGGCTCTTTGGTGGGGCTAATGACAGACTCTGGGAGGGCTGACGCCAAGGAGTACTTCCCAGAACTTCTGCTGCCTGTGTCCTTGTTCTCAGGATGAGGCACAGCCACCTCCCGCCTCTGCAGGAGACCCTCCAACACTGGCAGGTAGGTAGCCTCCTATGGGGTCACTGTCCCTTCCCCTGGGTCCCAATGCGCACACTACTTTGTGTGTGCCCTCCAAGAGTGGAGTCTCTGTTTCCCCCAGTCCTGTCAAAGTCCTGCAATCATATCCCGCTAGCCTTCCAAGATTCTCTAGGAATTGCTCCTCGTATTGCCAGACCTCCAGGTTCAGAAGCCTGACGTGGGGCTCAGAACCTTCATTCCAGTGCGTGGACTTCTGTGGTATAAGTGTTCTCCAGTTTGTGAGTCACCCACCCAACAGTTATGGGATTTGATTTTATTGTGATTGCCCCCCTCCTACCATCTCATTGTGGCTTCTCCTTTGTCTTTGCATGTTGGGTATCTTTTTTGGTGAGTTCCAGTGTCTTGCTGTCGATGATTGTTCAGCAGTTAGTTGTGGTCTGGTGTTCTCGAAAGAGGGAGTGAGAGCATGTCCTTCTACTCTGCCACCTTGAACCAATCTCTCTCTTTCTTTTTCATTTGCTAAAATAGTCACAGTTGTCTTTGGCTTTCCAGATGTAAAAGGATTATCCTGATAAGCTTAATTATAATGAGAAGAAAAAGAAGATTATCACAAAATTCCGACATCTTGTTGTGATTATTAGAATGAGGAATTATAAGGCTACTAAAAATAAGGAGTAAATATTATTTCTCTAAAATTATGATATTAATGGCTCATGCACCTAGAGACACAACTCTCAATATTATTCTACACTCACTGATCCCTAATTAATCTACCTCCCCTGCCTCTCTTTATTTTCTTAAATTACTGAAGGATAAATTACTATATTTTTATTTTTGATTGATATTCTTTCTGTTCTGTATATCTCATGTGGATGCTCAGAAATTAAAAGTTAAAGACAGTTTTAGTCTGAGGAGGTTACAAGAGCTCAGATGAAAAGTGGGAAAGAGAATGTAATCTTCAGTCAATGTATTTTTATGGCCTCGTAGATGTTATAGTCCTTCCAAAATTGTTGCCAGGTTGTTCCTGAGTCGTCACCTGCCTTTACTGCCTGATGAAAAGTGTGACCTAGATAATATTTCTTGAAAGTCGCTATAACTCCCTGGTCCATAGGTTGGATGAACAATGTAGTATTTGGTGGCAGATGCACTACTTTGCTGTTGTTGAAAGTCGTCCATGAATGGGGGGTGGCCCGGAGCATTGTCTCGCAGCAAAAAAATGTTAAATGGGACGTCCTTCTCCAAGCAGTATTTCTCTACCTCCGGGATAAAGTGGTGGCAAAAAGAGTCCTGGAAAATGGCCTGTGTAACCCAGGCTTTGGGGTTACTCTTCTACACAGCAGGAAGAGAGCCCTTGGCTATGTTTTTGTTTGTTTGTTTGTTTTTTTAAAAATTTTATTTACTTATTTGTGGCTGTGTTGGGTCTTTGTTTCTGTGCGTGGGCTTTCTCTAGTTGCGGCGAGCGGGGGCCACTCTTCATCACGGTGTGCGGGCCTCTCACTGTCGCGGCCTCTCTTGTTGCGGAGCACAAGCTCCACATGCGCAGGCTCAGTAGTTGTGGCTCACGGGCCCAGTTGCTCCGCGGCATGTGGGATCCTCCCAGACCAGGGCTTGAACCCGTGTCCCCTGCATTGGCAGGCAGATTCTCAACCACTGTGCCACCAGCGAAGCCCCACCCTTGGCTATGTTTTTAAGGGCTCTTGGGTTCTATGAATGATAAACTAAGAGAGCTTCAGCTTTGTATTGCTATAAGCATTGCCACCAAACAACAGAGTTAGCCTGTCCTTTGCTGCTTTATAGCCTGGCATCAACTTTTCCTCCTTACTGATGTAACTTCAGTCTGGCATCCTCTTCCAGTACAGTCCTGTCTCATCCATATTAAAAACCTGCTTGGGTAAATATGCACCTTCATCAATAATTTCTCAAAGCGTTTCAGGAAATTCCTGGGTAGCTACTGTATCTGCACTTGCTGCCTTGCCACTTACTTTTATGTTGTGAAGGTTGGCTCTAGCCTTGAACTGATGAAACCAGCCATGGCTGGCATTAAAAGATGTGCCCTCTGATTCTTCCCTGTGTTTCTTCTTCAAGTCGTCTTAAAGGCTTTTAGATTTCTCTTGAATCAGCATTAAGCTGAGTGGAGCTTGACGCTGATGCTGATCCTGCATCCACACATTGAGAAGTTTCTCCATCTCCTCCATCACTTTTCCACTCTTCTTCGATATTATTGTTGACATCATTGGCACAGCAGACTTCACATGTTCTATGATCTTGTCCTTGTTCTTTAGAATCTTGCTGATGGTTGAATGATTCATGTTATAAGAACGAGTGACGTCTGTTAGGTGAGCTGACGCGGGTTGTGAAAGAACTCACCCTTAACCCTTAAGTTGCCTTCCTTCCTTGCCAATGACCTTAAATAAGTAAGGTGGTATAGTAGAAAGAGCATGAACTTTCGTTTAAGGCAAATCTGGATTTATATATCAACTTTGTACGTCTGTTATTTCAAAATAGCAGGCATGGTAACTATCTCACAGGAATGTTATAGGGATTAAAGAAGATGCTATAAGTAAACTACCTAACATGGTTATTGGCATAAAATAGATATTTGATGAATGTTTGTTAATTAAATAAATTAATGAAAATTTATATAAAAATTAAGGCAGCCATCTTAAGCAGGGTGAAGAGTTAAAGAGCAATGTAAAAAATACCTGCATCGTGGTCTCTGTAGTGAAATGAACTGTTTTTCATAGTCCCCTAAAATGATCCCATATGCCCGGGAGACCTGTCATACCATGATTCCTTCCAGGCCTTTTCCATTTCTCTAATACATGTTTATTGATTATCTATTCCATGATCAAGACACTGAGAACAACAGTGGGAAACAAAACTGCCCGATTTCCCATCCTTATGGGAGGAGATAGGCATTAAATAATTATAATCACATAGATGAACTATAACAGGCTTGTATATGAAAAAGGAAGAGCAGAGGAATGAGCAAATAAGATTGAGAAGAAGTAGAGAAGTAGGAGAAAAAATAGGAAGTTATGGTGTTATGGAAGTCAAGAGGAGAATATTTAGTACATGTAACTGTGTTGAATATTGCTGAGAGGTCAAGCAGGTGAATAATGGAAAGAGTCCTTGACCTGGCAGCATAGGAGTCATTAGTGACCTTACTAAATGTTGTTGGTGGACAGAGGGAATAAAGACCTGTTTGATGTGACTAGGGACTTAATACTAGATGAGGAAATGAAGACAAATGTCAGACTGTTTCTGAGATTTGGCTGTGAAAGAGTAAGAAGGAATGGTGTATTAAGAGGGTTGAAAAAGGACTTTGCAAGATAGCAGATACGTGAGTATATTGGTGGCTTATGGCATGAGATCAATCAGGAGTAAGAGACTAAAGAGATAGCGTGAAGAGAGGGGATACCTGCTTTTCCCCAATCAGAATCTCTCCTCTTGCTTTCCATCCCAAATCAAATTTCTAATATCCATATCTCAGTTGAGAATCTGACAGTCTCAAACTACTGACACAGAGACATGTCTCTTCATCTGAATAGTGTGTGAAGCTTGATAAACTTCATTTCACTGAAAAGGAGAGCAGATACTTGAATAGGGCAGAAACTTCCCTCAGCTAAAATAAAGTTGGACATATATTTTAAAATACACAAGCTTAAATAATTTTGGGGTAGGTAGTATCTAAAACTCATTCCACTCAATTGAGTTTTAAAAAATTTTTACAGATACAGGAAATATTGAGAGAACCCCTGAGAAGCTTGGAATTTTGAAGACTATAGAACCTTACCTGTTTTAGGATTTCAAATGATAGAAGCCCGTACTGATAATAATATGGATTTTGCCTTTAGACTTGATAAGCCTTGTGCTTCTGAATTCATTATTGATTCATGAAGACTTGAATGGTCTCTGAGGTGTTTAACACTTGCAGTGTGGTGACTACCAAGTAGGGAAAACATATTTGTTTTGTCCCCTTAGTTATTAAACAGTTTTCAATTCCATGAGAATTCTGAAGATACTATAAGAAGAAAATGAATTCAAGAATATGAATTATTATTATTGAACCAAAATAGCTGGAGGTGTTACTTTTTTTGGCCTTATTTTCTCATCCTGTTTCAGAACATTGTTTTTGTTAAAACATGAATATAGACATTATGAATTGTAATCTATCAATAGAGAAAACTAATCAACAGCAAGGTCACGAACTCTAAAGATTCTATAGTTCTGCGTTCATTTCCTCCCGTAGTAGACTTTAGGCACTTCAGAGACTTGGTCTCAGTTTTGCAGATTTGTTTTATGAATCAGGAGGTTTTATATTGATACTAGCATAGAACCATAGAATTTTAAACTAGTAAGAGACTAGTAATCATTTATGGCCCTCAGTCTAACTGGGGGGTTGAAATGCTATGTAAAATTGTGTTCACATGTGCATATATTTCAGATTCTCATAGACTTTATCCAATTCTTAAAGTAACTGACAGGAAAAAAAAGCATCTAAAACTACATTTTATAGAGGAGAAAGCCAGTGCCTTGGGAACCAAGGCCTTTTCCCAAATCACACAAAATTTTAGTGGGAGCAATTTGTATTATTATGGCGTTCATTTCATTCTGAAGTCCATAAAATCAAACTAGAGATATTAAGACTTTTTTTTTTTACTGTTAAGGTCATTTATCAGGCTCATTGTGTCTGCTGCATGGCTTTACTTTACTATTTGGGTGCTTTGGCAGAGCTTTAAATTTTTTTTAATGAGAAAAATTCAGAAAGTAAGGGGAGATAGATATCTTTGCCTTACTGGGAAAAATAAACAAACAGCTATTAAAATGAAGTTTATCAAATTAGATATTGAGAGGAAAGGTACGTTAGCATTTTGCATTGCACTAACCCCAAGCTAACATGATCAGTTCAAACCTGAGAAGTGGAATGTGTCCACTCTTTTTCTGTTTTTCTGTTTCAGAAGTGAATAGACATCTCGATAGAGCCCAGCTGCTATTTCCATTGACTTAATGAGTTTCTTAGTGCACCCCATTGTGCCTCAGTATTAGAGAAACATATGGCACATTTAACCCTTAACTATGGATTTATCTGACTTTTTATTGTGTATTTTCCACCTGTGACTCTATAGATTCTTTAAGAAATCACATATATATGTATATATATATATATGATAATATGATTCTATAATACATGCCAGTTGTGCTATTCAAATGGATATATGAATGAAATAGCTTTTTCTTCTTAAATGTTGCCAATAACTGTATGTTCTAGAAGAAAAAAACTAAAAACAACATAAAACCCCTCATTTTAAAGCAATTGTGAATGTTTAAGACTTTTTTTTTTTAACATCTTTATTGGAGTGTAATTGCTTTACAATGGTGTGTTAGTTTCTGCTTTATAACAAAGTGAATCAGCTATACATATACATATATCCCCGTATCTCCTCCCTCTTGCATCTCCCTCCCACCCTCCCTATCCCACCCCTCTAGGTGGTCACAAAGCACCAAGCTGATCTCCCTGTGCTATGTGGCTGCTTCCTAGTAGCTATCTATTTTACATTTGGTAGTATATATAAGTCCATGCCACTCTCTCACTTCGTCCCAGCTTACGCTTCCCCCTGTGTCCTCAAGTCCATTCTCTACATCTGCATCTTTATTCCTGTCTAGACGTTTTTTTAAAGTAATAAAAATATAGAAAAAGGTACAACAAAAAGGTTTAAAATCAGTAACTTGATCAACTAGGCAGGATATCATGAAATAATTGCATAAATGGCCTAAAAAACATGGGCATTCTTACAAAGGTATTGGGTCAATAAAAGATGTCTTAAGAACAGAAATGCAGTCAGTCTGGGATTCAGGAAAAATGGGAGGAGAACATGAATAAATAGATAGGTTTCTTTATTTTTATTCTGATAATGATTTTCCTGAACCTCATTTGACGTTGAATCTCAAGTTACAAGTCTTCGTGTAAATCTTAATACACCATTATAGATGACTAATTAAAGTAAAGCTCAACATGAGAATTAAGTCATTCCCTGGGGCCACCTGAAAGAGCCCAATGTTAACTGCATATGGCACTGGGTTTTGATGTGCAGCTATTATTTTCCAAGCTTTGACTTTGAAGACATTGATCAAAAACTGCCACCTCCTACCATGCACAATAACTCTGTCAGAGGCCTGACAACACCTCATAACAACCACCTTATGCTCACAAAGACATGAATTTCAAAACCAAAAGATGTGAATGGCTAGGAGCCAGGGAGGAACTGATTTACTGAATTTACCTCTTATTTAGAATCCTTGTTGTGAATGGAAGCCATTTTCTTACTCACACTGCTTTTTAATTGGAACACTTCTAATGAAAGCTCCAGAAGGACAGACTCTGGCACAGGAAAAGATAGAAGAGCAAAAAGCAGACATGTATAACATCTTTCAAAGTTAATTTCATCATATTTTATAACAATAATGAACAAAAAACTATTTTCTAGATCCTGCGGCAATTCCTCATGAATAAATAAGGATTTGAGGATATTTGAGGAATTGACTTACGTATCTTGTTTGTGTTCAGTCATTGGAATACAGTAGGAACTAACTCATTAAAATGTATCTTTTTTTGTTAACTATTTTGCTTTCCAGAAAGGGCACATATGAACTTCTCTTTTGTCAATTTTTATTTTATGAAACCTTTAACTATTTTTTTTCTAATGCTGAATGGCAAGGTCTCACAATAGTTACCTTGAGAGGAAAAGATCACCTTTGAATAGAATGTCAGGTTTTGACAGGAGTAAACGTTAGTATCTAATCTGACTTTAGTGGTGCTTGAAAATAAAAGGAAAACATGTTTCAAATTTCTAATGGTATAAATAAATAATATCAAAAATTTTTGCCTTGATTTCTGTCTTATTGTTATTTACATGGTAGGATGTGAGAAAGAAAGGGGAAAACAATAAAAATTCCATCATTAAACTTTACTAAAAGAAGATATGTAAACTGGAATTTTGAATTTCTCTTTTTAATGTCATACCTTTTTTTAAAAATGGAACTGTTGTTAACTGAAAGAATAGTTGCATTTTCAAGATTGCTTATGACTTAGCCAGTAAACGCCTCTTCTGAGTAACTGTATTACGAACAACTCTACCTAACAGGTTGCTTTGTGAGTCTCTATTACAGTGGAAGCTAGCCTAACTTCTGGGGAGAAGTATGAGTGTAAAGGAGTCTGAATATTAGAGTATTTTGAGGACTTATTCTTTTTAAAACTATAATTTTCTCGTTTGTAAAACCAGGATAATATAATTGGCCTCAATAAGCTGATCATGAGAATTAAATGACATAATATATATAGGGCCTGAGCATAGTGCATAACACACAATAACCAGCTCTTAAAGGGTAGCTATAATAATGAGAAAGAGAGATGGTCTTCATATACCAAGATCCTTTAAGGTGGTAGAATTTTATGAAGACTTATTGATTAATGACTTGTTTTAATTAACTTAACAAGGATGCAATTTTTAATTCAACTTCTTACTAAAATGCTTTACCATTTAATATGTGCTATTCATTCTTTTATGATCTTTAACAGCCACGTAAAGGGCTTTCACGTACTTTCTGAGTGAAACTGTATTGCTGTCTGTTTAAAGACTGAATTCTGAGGAAATGTTTCCACATACATTAATTTATGAAGGTGGATTCTATTCAGTGTAAGACAAGTCACAAAGCTTATCTCAGTGCCTGAGCATGAATTTCCTTTAAATATCCTGTGAGTTAAAAAACAAGAGTTTCATAAGTTCTGAGCCCTATTTACACAGCAGGCTTAGATCTATTAGAGTAAACTAAATAAAGAGCATAGCTTTT
The DNA here is from genome assembly GCF_028021215.1 of Eschrichtius robustus. Taxonomy (NCBI): domain Eukaryota; kingdom Metazoa; phylum Chordata; class Mammalia; order Artiodactyla; family Eschrichtiidae; genus Eschrichtius; species Eschrichtius robustus. The sequence goes on from NC_090833.1 coordinate 71,417,290, forward strand.
GAACATGTGCTTATTCAATTAACCACAATGGCACCAACGTTTCTTGTTACAGTCTTTAAGTCAATAGCACTCCTTTATAAAGAATTGTTTAAATCAGCAAGTTCACAAAAGGCCATGTAATTTACTCAAAGAACCATCAGGGTATGTTACAATGATTGGAAGTTTTGCAATGTTTTGCTTCAGTTCCCCCCAGTCATACTCAACCAGAGATTTGCAAAATGGTAATTATCTTTCTATGAACTGAAACCTTGTAGAATTATTTTCCTAATGGAACTCTGGGTTATCACTGTTATTTCAGGAGAAAGCGGCATCAATTTCCTAGTTAAAAAAACCACTACCATTAAAAGAAAAAAATACATGGGATAATGATGAAATGAACTGCATATTAGAATTCAAATTCATATGACCTCTTCAGGAAAAAAGTTAGTAGCGTAAGTCAAAAGTTTAAAAAATATCCATAACCTTTAATTATGTACTTTTATTTATAGAAATTTATTCTAAAGAGATAATTTGTAATTTAGAAAACATTTTGAAGCTCACATATTCATCCCCTTCTTACTTAAAATGGAAAAAATGACACATTATAAATATCCTTTATTAGAAGAATTAAGTAATTATTGTATGACTAAATAATGGAAAATTATATGGCTATTAGAGATGATGTTTGCAAAAGCTATTTAAAATGGAAAATGTTTGTATCACAATATTAAATTAAAAGTGTTATGTATACAATATTATCATAACCTTTTTGTATGAAGAAAAAAGATTACAAGCAAATGCACTGACACGTTAAATTCATCACATTCATAAGCAATTATGTGTTCTTAGATCTAAACATTTTGAAAAACATTGGACTACAGTTACAGTGGCATGAAAGTATAACTGTAGAGTTTCATAAGACTTTTTCTTTAAGAAAAATGTCAGAATACCTTATTTAATATTAAGCAAAAGTACAGAAAACAAAGGAAACAATAAACCATACTTAAAAAGAAATTACACTCCAGCTTGTGTAAACACCATGGAGCTAAAACTGGAAAAGATTACGTCTTAGTGCACTGGAAATAGTTTTCAAAAATTTCAGAGTACAAAGGAAAAGTAATGTGATATTAGTGCCTTTTCAGCCAACTGACAAATAAGTCTTGTGGCATCCATTCTTTATTTATTTTCAAAGATATATTGAGTGTTTACAATGCTGGGCATATAGAAATGGATATAGAAAAAAAAAAAGGTACTTCTCTGTTCCCTGTCTTTGTTCGTTTCTTGAGTTCTTCATTACAGGTAAGCATCCTCAACTGGTATAAAAAGGGTCATAAAGCAATAAAAGAAAACAGTTCTACTCACTTTTATAGTCCTTGTCCCCTTGATAGTGGGGGGACAATGTGTATGATCTCCAACTGGCTTCTTGCTATCTTAGACCAAGGGATTAGAGATGATGTCCTCCAAGGAAGTCCTGTTTCCTAAGATGTACAGTGCTGTGGGGAGTTATAGCTCTGGGGCAATGAATTATGTCTCTCCCCAGCTGTGGGGTATTCTCAGAAGGGAGCCTTTACTGGTAGATATTGGTTTTGGGGGGAGTGACATTTCTTGGCCAATTACTTATATCACCAAATATGTTCATCGTTCCTCCAACAATACTCCAGGAAAGACTGTGTCCCAGAGGAGGCCTATTTTTTCCCAGATCTGGGATGCCTAGCCATTTGATGGGCCATAGTCCAAGGGCTGAAATTTGTCACTCTGCAGGCTGTGGCCTCTCAAATCATGATAACACTCAATTGCCTTTTGAAGAGCCCTGGAGAAAGAGAAGTTCAGTTCAAACTTCCCCTCAAAACCGACAAAAAATATTAGCATACCAGCATGGTTCTGGGAAGCCTTGGAGCAGACGGGCTATATAAGGTGTGCTCACATATATTCTGAAGCCGTGAAGTGAACTGCATATGTTTATGTACAAAAGAATAAGCAATTTAGAGCCTTTCCTTCCGAATCCCCAGTCTTCTTGCCAGGACAAGCTAAGCATGTCCTCTTTAACTTTCCTTTACCACACGTTAGCACAAGATATTCTACCAGGAGGAGAGATGCTTAGACTGAGGCCTTAGTGGGGGTAGTAATGATGTTCTTTAGAGATCAAGAACATTAATGAAAAATAACTTCAGACTAGACTTGGCAAATGAAATGACTCACAGACTTGGAAATATCCTTGTATATGACTTAATGTTTTCAGTTGCCAGTGGGAAAAGTGAAGCTGAGAGAATAAGTGTCTTGCCTAAGATCTTTATAGCTTAGTATAAAGCTAAGAGCCAGGCCTATTTTTCAGTTGCTGATTCACACTTTCACATCTCTGTGCTGAGTGGTTGGCGTGGTGAACCAACGAAAAATGGCAGTTGACTATAAGAGTTTAAAATGAACAAGGAATTGGAATAAAAATGAATAATAATTTAAAAAGGAGATGCATACATGTTTTTGAGCTTGGGAGAAATTCTGTTAGCTTCCCTTCCTTCCTTCTGATATGCTCTGCGTTTCCCATTTATCAGACTAGTCTTTTTTTCTTTTACTTTCTTTAGAATAAATTTGTAAATGACGTATTTGTGATACTTGTATACAGTTTAATTAAAAATGATGTTTCTTCTTATCACTTTTTCACTTGATGAAACTGTTGCCATTGCTAAATTACAGCTGTTAACATCTTCTTAGTGATTTATAAGAATAGTCACAGTACTAAGTTGCTGTTAGATGGGGTAAAAAGGGGGAAAAAAAGTATACATAATTTAAGAAAAAGAGCACAAAGTACTATTATGAGAGGAGAAGAGGTCAGGCTTTCCAGTGTGTTCGAGAAGAAATACAAGTTTTTAAAATCATTGCTTTAGCTTTGGGTGATAAGATTAGGATTATCTTTGCTCAGAATGCTATTCTATGCCATTCTTCTTCCAGAGGTAACAAGGAGCTTTATTTTTTAATAACAGCTTTATCAGAGTATAATTGAGGTACAATAAACTGCACATATTTAATATACACAATTGGTAAATTTTGATGTATGTATACACAAGTAAAGCCACTACCATGATGAAAATAATTAACATTTATCATCTCCACAAGTTTTCTTTTGGTCCTTTGTAAAGCCTCTTGCCCATCTTTCACTGCCCCTCCACAGCCTGTTCACAGGAGCTGCTGATGTGTTGACTGTCACTCTAGATCTCTAGGATTTTATATAAATTACATAGTATATACTCATTTTGTCTTTTTTTCTCTCAGAATAATTATTTTTAGATTCATTCATGTCATAGCATATATCAATGTACTTTTGTTTGTTCCGTTACATGGTTATACCAACTGTTGATGGACATTTGGGCTTTTCCAGTTTCCTGCTATATGAATAAAGCTAATATGAAATTTTGTGGTTTTTTATGGACATTTGCTTAATTTCTCTTGGGTTGATACCTAGGAGTGGAATGGAATGACTGGATCATATGATATGAACATGTTTTAACTTTTTAAGAAATTGTCAGCTGGTTTGCAAAGTGATTGTACTATTTTACATTCCCACCAGCAGTGTTTGAAAGTCCTAGCTCCTCCACATTCTCGTCAATACCTGATATGGTCCATCTTTCAAGTTTTAGCCATTCTAATAGATGTGTAGTGGTACTTCATGGCTAAGTTTAATTTGTATTTTCTTAGTGACTAGTGGTGTTCAGAATCTTTTGTTGTGCTTATTTGCCATCCATATATCTTCCCTGGTGACATGTTTGTTCAAATCATTAAAAATATTTGTTTTTTTCTTATGGAGTTTTGAAATTTCTTTATATATTGTATATACATGTCCTTTATCAGATATATGTATTACACCTATTGTCTCTCAGTCTAATAGTGTCTTTTGAAGAAGAAAAGTATTTAGTTTTGATAAAGTACAATTAATCAATTTGTTCTTTTCATGAATCAAATTTTTGGTGGTGTATCTAAGAAATCTTTGCATTTATAAGTCACATGAGGTATGGATCAAAGTTAAATTTCTTTTTGCATACAGATGTTCAGTTGTTCTAGCAAAATTTGCTGAGAAAAAACTGTCCTTTCTCCACTGAATTGTCTTTGCTTCTTTGTCTAAAATTAGTTGTCTATTTATGGGTGAGTCTATTTCTAAACTATCTATTCTGTCACATTGGTTGATTTTTCTATCTTTTCACCAGTAATGCACTGTTTTGATTATCATAATTTCATAATAATTCTTGAAATAAGATATTGTTAGCCTTGCAACTTTATCCTTTTTTTTCCCCAAGATGTTTTGGCTATGCCACATCTTTCCTTTGCATTTCCAAATGAGTTTTAGAGAGGGTTTGACAATTTCTGCTAAAAAAGTCTGCTGGAATTTTGATTGAGGTTGAATTGATCTATAGATCAGTTTAGGTAGAACTGTCTTATTAAGAACGTTGAGTCTTCTGACCCATGGAAATGTTCTCTCTCTCAATTTATTTCGATTTCCTTTATTTTTATCAGAAAAGTTTGTTTTCAGTCTTTCACACATTTTGTCATTTTCCCTGTCAGTAGACATCCGTTTTATTTAAATATATTTACTTTAAGAATTATTTTCACTTTTTTGAATAAAAACCAATATCACTTGCCATAATTGGAAGATAACTTTGAAAATCAAATAAAAATAGAAAAATAGTGTTAAATTCCAGCTAAACAGTGTTACTTGCTGAGGTTCTTTTAATTTTTTTTTGTTAAAAAGCATAATTGATAAGGCTTAACAAATTATAATGTCATATTTACACCAAGCTGAGCATTTTCCTTTAGGTAATCAGGTCTTTAAAAATAATAGAAAAAAGGAATTGTTTTCTCACTAGGTAATTCACTGTACTTTAATGATCCATATAGCACTGAAAACTCATTACTCATACATTGGATGTGAGTTCCACGGTAAGGGAATAACTGGATTTTAGGTAAGTGTGGCTTGAACAAAGATATAGAGGTGTGAGAAACTTTGGGTGTTACAGAATCTGCAGAGGTTAGGAATTCCTAGAGTGGCAGTTCTAAACCTTGGTTGTATATAATCTTCACTTTGAGAGTTTAAAAGACTCACAGCCAAAAGAATCAGTTTACTTGGTTTGAAGTATTTGTATCTTTTAAAAGTTCCCTAGGTAGTTCCAATGCTTAGGAAGGGTGGGAAACTTCTATGATAGAATGTCAGGATGCCCATATGGGAGGATGGTGATGGTGATGTTGGTGTGAAGTGGGCAGGTAGGAGAAAGCCCAGATTGATTAGCAGTGTCTGCCCTGGACGTCAAATAGGTGGAAGGGTAAAAATGTCATTATTACTTGCCATCTTAGTGCTAAAATATCAATTGCCTGTCAAGGCAGTTGACTATTATCTTGAAAAACTGATAGAGCCCTGACTCTTCTTTTCTTTAAGGAACAGACACTCATGAATTTTCTGCCTCAAATGGTCTTTTGGTTTAAAAGCAATATGATCTTTTCTTACAATTAAAGGCATTAAATGCATATTTCAAGAGTGCATTTAATGATAGCATGTTTAAAGAATGGTCTACATGACATTCCCCAATACTGTACAACAGAAACGTGAAGTATTTTTGAAATAGTTTTAACACAGTTGCTTATGTATAAATAGTTCTAGATAAGAAATTCATAAAGACTTCTTTGGGTAATAACATTTCAAAATATAACGATATATAGAATCCAAATTTGCATCTCTAAATAAACATAATGCATGAGAAGATTCTGAATGTGAATCAGGTCCCTTAAATACTTATCCACTGTTTCGACGCAGCCCTAAGACCCGTCTAAAATAAGGCACCTTTCAGGTGTGGGTGATATTTGCAGCTTGTTAAGCTGTGCTTTCTCATTAATATTGGCCATGCTACCATCCTAAAGACTTCATCTGGGAAAAGGAAAGAAAAGGAGAACTCCATGTCCAGATCTTCAAACTTTCGTAAGAAGAGCGAGGAACTGGGGAAAGAACTTCAAATCTTGCCTAATTTAAGAAGGGTAGTAAGAGGCATGGGGGGAGGGAGTGAAGGTTATCTTACAAAAAATATACATTGAGGAATAAATGGGGAAGCAGGTGGGAGAAAGGGGCTTGTGTATGTGTGTGGGGACAGTTTCTTTTGTCTCCCACCGCCTCTCCTCCCAGACGGTCAGGTCCCCACTCTCCGCCCCTGGCCCTCCCTCCCCGGGTTTCAGCCCTTGGCCAGTAGACCCGGAGGGCGGGGTAGCCTCTGCAGTCTTGCTTTCTCCTGCTCCGAAGGCGAAGGCGCGCGGAGCACCGGGCATTACTTTAGCGCCCCAGGACTCTAAGAGGCTCAGTGGCATCTGCGCCTCTTAGAGCTTCCAGCTGTGGGGATCGGTTGTCCCCCAGTTCTTCACGGGAATTGTGCCAGACTCTGTCGGTGTGTGGGTGGGAAGCAGCGGGACCAAGGCTGGTCCTCTCGGCCATCGCATCCCAGCAGGGTTAGCTGTGGACAGCGCACTCTTCTGTGGCGAGCCCTCACCAGACACTTCTCGGAAATGGAGCAGTCACAGTGTGGCAGTAGAGACCGAACCGGCAGCGGCCCACCCCACCTGGCCCCGGGGCTGGTGGCAGCGGCCCCTCCGCCCCCGTCTCCAGTGTTACCGGTATCCCCGGGGATACCTGTTCCTCCAACTTTCCTGCGCCCGTCCAGCCTCTTTCTGCGGGCAGCCGCAGCCACCACCGCGGGAAGCGGAGGCTGCCCGCCGCCTGCCGGAGTGGAAAGGGGGGTGGGCGCGGTGGCCGGCTACCCACGGACACCCAAGTGCGCGCGTTGTCGCAACCACGGAGTCGTGTCAGCCCTCAAGGGCCACAAGCGCTTCTGCCGCTGGCGGGACTGCGCGTGTGCCAAGTGCACCCTGATCGCTGAGCGCCAGCGCGTCATGGCCGCACAGGTGGCGCTGCGCAGGCAGCAGGCCCAGGAGGAGAGCGAAGCCCAGGCGCTGCAGAGGCTTCTGTACCCTGGACCCTCAGGGTCCGGGGGTCGATCATCCGGAGGAGGCAGCAGCAGAACGGAGAATCCCCAGACCACAGCAAGCGGCCCTGCGACGGTGAGTGCACTGGGACTGAGTGCCTCGAGACAGGCTAATGGTCTGGCGACTCCTGCTTTCGAGATTCTCCAGCCAGATTATACAGAGGAAAAACAAGGTGAGTAGATCTTACATTTGCTCTTTGCAAAAGAAAAACGGTTGTTTTGAAGAAAAAAATCTTTGAAATAAGCAGTTGTGGCATGGAGGAGGGCAAGAAAAGTTGTTTAAAAGAAGCATTTAAGTTCTCGGAAACTGCTCTGCGATATGAATGTTATAGTAAGGGTGTTAGAGACCTGACACATTCACTTCAGAAGGGCTTTCTGTTCCCTTAGGACCTAAAGCTTAGGTGATAGGATAAAGAAATGAAAAAGTCAAGTGCAAGTGATCAGTTGAGGAACTCATTCTAGGAATGGAGTTTGTGCCCAAGTTGCTGTGATTTTCTCTGTGAGAGTAGAGAGCGGGCATTGAGTGAAAAGCTTAATGAGAGGAGTTACGTTTTGAGCTTGCTCTGTACTATTTTCAGTTGTATAACCAGAGTTCATCTGATCTTGCATGGAAAACTCACTTATGGTTGGGAGTACAGTTCTTTACCTTTGGGACAAACCAACTAGAAGTGGGGAAGAGACTGAAATCTACCAAAGCATTTTTACTCCCTTCCCTTAAAATTTTTAAGCATTCTATCCCTTTTCTTCAACTGCTTTTCAGCCTCCAAAAGTGTAGAAAACTCTAACATTTGCAGTTGCACCTCTTCTCATAGGAAAGAAATAGGTTTTCTAAAATCAGGTTTGTAAAAACATTGGTATGAATTTCAAACTCCAAGAATTTCTTATCCTTGGGGATCTTATCCTTAGCGATTTCTTATCCAAGAAGTTTTTTTTCCCTCTTATTTATTGACTGCAAATTGTCTTCACCCCCTGTGTTAGGTAAAAAAGATTTTCTTTTTGACTAGGGTTATCCCAACTTAACTTTTCATGCTAATGTAAATCTCACTGTATTTTAGTGAATTTCTTAGTCCTAGAAGTAGGTCACTTTGGTATTTTTGTATAAATCTGAGACTGGTTGTATCATATGAAATTATAAGATAATGATATAGTAAGTTATTAATTAGAACACTTCCTTGAATTGTGAAAATTGCAGCTCTTAACAGATCACAGCATGTACTTTTGTGCTTTTGAAAAGAGTCTCTCTCTACTTAAGTAAGGCATATATGATTTTGTTTTCACCTGGGTCATCTTTTTGTCCATGTTCTAGTTTATGTCAGTGGACAAAATGGGCTTTAAACATTTCTCATGAAAAATGAAAGAGGGCTGAAGAACGAAGCTGTTAAGCAAAACTGCTATAAAAAGAAGTAAAAATTAAAATTCTGCAAACTAAATTGACAGTGAGATTTGACTGACAGCTCTCTGCTAGGCATTGATTTATTTATGTGATTTTTTTGGGGGTGGGTGCTATTTTATGGGGTCAATTATTTTATTTTATTGTTTGCCTCAGTTGACCTTCTTTTTTGAAAAGCTGCTTCTAAACTAACTGCCTCCTCTTATACAATATCCATGAAATGTAGTAGTCTATTTATTCACTAGACCAAGACTAACAGTGATGCAGAGGCGAATAAGATTTTCCTACACAAAAGAACATTATATTCGAAAGAAGGAAAACTATGTGTGTCCCAAAACTACCGTACAAGACATAGCATACAATGATAAAAGTAAAGTAAGACCAGCTGTAGGAGTTGAGGGAACAGAGGTGATGTAAATGATATCACAGTATTTTAAAGATAGCTTATTTTCTAGATAGTCTTATGCAATCAGTATTCCATTACATTATATTGTATTCCGTAAATACAATGTAATAACAAAAATTATTTTATGCATAAATTACTGTAGAGGTGAAATTTTGATACCTTACATGTTCAGGGGGTCATATGTGGTGAATCATATATAAATAAAATGGAATGGCAGACCAAGGCTAATCTATCTTTACTTCGTTAGATAGGTTTTATTGTTTTATTTAAGGTGAAAATACTAGAGTCTTTGTGATTTTGCAGGAGCAGCACCTTTTGTCATATGTTTGATGTAATGACAGCATTTTAACCCTCAAAGTGTTAAATTGTACACACTTTAATTTTAAAATAAGCTGTAGATATTTGTTTAGAATGTAGGACCGCTCCTTGAGAAAACATAGTATTGCAAATCATGTTTGCAAATCACTGCTTTAGGCAATGTATGTTTTGTTACATTCATAAACATTGTACAAAAAGAAAGTTTGACAGTAAACCTCTGAGTACCCCATTGACATTTTACTCTTTCTAATGGAAATAGAGATAAAATATATCTATAGGAAATGTAAACCAAAATAAAAGTTATTTGTTATTATTTTCCTGGCATTAGCCTTGCAAAAGGTTTTTAAAGATAATATTGTTTTATTAATATTCATATACTCAACATGTTGAGGTAGAAAATCAGGTTTTAGTGTAAAAACATTTTTGGAAAATTGCCCTTAATATTGGAAAGGAGTTGCGATTTAAAGCATACGACCAAAATGTTTTTTTACAAGACACTTTGAAAATATACACAGATTGCAGTAGTGAAAATAGTGTAGTTAATAATTTTATTTTAGAAACAATTTGATTGTAAACTCTTTTATTGATATTTCCTAGAGATTTAAAAAGAAAGTCCATATTTCACAGAGGATTATGAAAAAATACCAACTTTGTATTGTCTCTCACATAAAATGAAACATGCAAGCTCTGGTATGATTTGAGATTGGTACAGCAGTTGTCATTATTGGTTTAGATTTGAAATGAAATCAACAATTTTGTTATTTTCTCACATTATTCAGGTAACTTAATTGCAACCTGAAATGTGAGCATTAAAAAAATAGTTGTTGAAATTTATCATTAGTGACTAAATAGAATATTCATTTTCATACTAAGATTGTTCCTTCTTCTGATTTCTTATCTAAACAATTGTTCTATTTAGTTCTTTTTGCATAGTGTCATTGTGGGAAAAAAACCCTCCCGCGGATAACAACAAAACTTGGGTAACATTTAGGAAAATTTTCAGTCACCAAATGGGCAAATAGTGTGAAATATTGGTGTTAAGTTAACAGTTTGGGGGTAACAATAGACTTTCATCTTCTGATTCCTAAATAACTACAGCATTTGTATATTATATAATTTTGTGATCCTGAAATGACATAATAAATAGCATTTTCCCACTGTTCCAACACCTGCCTTTCCAAATGACCTTTTATAATTCTTGTTCATTAAAATCTCTTACAGTGATTAATAAGTATTATTGATATACTATGAGTAAACAAGTTATTTTATCCAGCATTAATTTTGAGTGGGCAGTACTGTGTTCTCGGAAGTTTTCCCTTTATTTCATTCCTTTTTTTCCTCTTCCCCAGGACAAAAAGAGAGTAAATGTGACTCATGCCAGAGTGGACAAGAAGAACTGGTGTCTAAATCCCATCAATTTACCCCGAGATCATCTCCTAAGTCTAATGATGTCACTGGAAAACAAAACGTCAGGTCATCTATTTCAGAAAACCCAAACAAGGATGATAGCATTCAGTCTCCTCATCCTGGGGAGCAGTCAGGAGGTGAAGAGAGTCCCAGGTCCCTGTCATCCTCTGATTTGGAATCAGGAAATGAAAGTGAGTGGGCCAAAGACTTCACTGATACCACAGTCAGCCTTCCCACTGTGTCCTCTAGACCAAGAGACCCTCTTGATATCCTTACCAAGATTTTCCCAAGTTACAGACGCAGCCGTCTAGAAGGCATTCTGCAGTTCTGCAAAGGGGATGTGGTCCAAGCCATTGAACAGGTCCTAAATGGGAAAGAACACAAAGCAGACACCAGGGACCTAGCAAGCTCAGGAGCATTGGAAAATACAGCTTTTCAGAGAGCTTCGAATTTAAGTTTAGCTGGAATTGGTTTTGGAACTCTAGGAAATAAATCAGCTTTCTCTCCCCTTCACAGTACTTCTGCTTCTTATGGAGGTGATTCAAGTCTCTACAGCTTAAATCCTAGACTAGGTATCAGTCCATTACGGCTGGCATATTCCTCTCCAGGAAGAGGGCTGTCTGGTTTCATGTCTCCCTACCTAACTCCTGGGTTGGCACCAGCATTGCCTTTTCGGCCAGCTTTGGATTATGCCTTTTCAGGGATGATTAGGGATTCTTCTTACCTTCCCATCAAAGATTCAGCAACTGGTGGCAGACTGTATTCAAGGCCAAATCAGAACAACATGTAATGCATCTGCCTACCTCCCGTTTTGGAATATTTCTAGAAGCATGCAATATAACCCTCACACCCACACATACCCACATCTGTTAATGTGTTCACTATGTATGGGAGTGGATTACCGGGCTTTAAAAATGCTATATATATATATATATTTTTTACGAGCAGTATAATAGATTTGAGATCTAAAGACTCTTCTTTATCATTTATTAAGTGAAAGAAACATTTAAACATTCTTTGTGCCTTGAATAAAGCCATTTCAGGGAATATGTTTACTGTAATGAATTTTTTCCCTAAGATATCAGTTATAAAATTCTTATTTTAAAACTATACTTGTTTTTATTTCATTGAAAAAAATGGAGTTTATAATTATACATTATGAAGCAGTCCAGCGTTATATAACATGAAGCAGAAGGAATAATTGAAAAACTGAGGTAATTCTAAATAATTATTATTTTAAACTTTTTTTTTTCTCCTTCTGTTTCTTGTACACAGGAGAGAGAAAGCTTATTCAAAGTATTTTAAAGTATTTTATTCACATATAAGTGATTAGTTGTAAGTTAAACTTTTGAGAAATTTAATTCCTTATTTTTTTCTGAATGTCTTATTTTTCATTCATCTCTGCCATTTGTGCTAAGTGCCGTTAATAAAACATTTCTCTTTAAAGTAAACATTGTGAGATACACAAAGGCCTATGAAGTAAATCTTAGGAAATGAGAATGCTCCATCTCCTGGCCACTATCACTAATTGCAACTAAGTTCTGGTAGAGTATAGGAATTAGAAACAAATGGTTTCCTAATAGTATAAGGTAACCATTTTTTGAAATGGTCATCTTGGATCACGCTATTTTGAATTTTCATATTATGAAGAGAACATCTACTGTGGATGAGGATTTATATCTTTAAGTATGCTTATGCTTGTATCTGGGGGAATATCCCTTTCCAAATGTTTGTGGCAGGAATATGGCAGCCATTCTCAAAGGTAAAAATAATTTTATTCTGAAAACTTAAATAGCTGCTCATATAAATATTGATTGACTCTAGATAGATAATGCTTGCTGCATTGAGGAGAGAGAAAATATTTCCAAAGGGGGAAAATTGTCATTAAATTTTAGAGGTTTTCTTGAGATTTTAAAATTACTTTTGTTCTCCATCTAGAGAATTTGAAAGCTATTTATTTCAGTCAGTGGAAAGTCCCTGAGAACAAAACAGTTTTATGAAGTTTTCTTTATATGTCATCATTTATTTTTTAAAGGACAGTAGCTCTATTCTATTGTCAGGAATAAATGGAAACCCAGCTGTGGTGTAAAATATTGATGAATTAGAGATGGTTTAAACAATTTGAACAGCATGATTTACTACGGATTTCTTAAATTATGTGTATGTGTGTGTGTTTATATACCTGTCTGTCTATCTATTATACACATAAGCCCTATTGGTTCTATCATCATGAAGGCTTTTCCATGGAGCCAGATAAAAAATACATCAATATTTCTAAAGTACATTTTACCAGCAAATATCATATTAGATAACTGCATAGTATCTGATGCTGATTTAAGATGTAAATATTTTTAATAGAATATGCATTATTTTTAATGGTGTGAGTGTGAGAAAGCAGATCTTGTAAAGATTTGATACAATCAATATTCATTATTTATAAAAAAAACTTTTAGATTCTAAGCCTAAAACATGGTACAATGCTTGGCAAGTAGTTGATATTCAATTAATATATACTGAGTGAAGGATTCAGTTTGGATGGTAGATCTCTTTGAGACTCTGATAAAACCAAAGAACTCTGCAAAATGGCCTACAGACACAGTTTTGAATACAATTTCATGGGATTCTTGAATCTCCGAAATGCCATTGGCCAATCAGGTTGGAATCCTTGGTGATTCTTAAGATGTTTCCATTGCATTAATTCATTTATAGAATCCTATTTTTTAAAAAGTACTAGATGCTATTAGAGGATACAGAATGTAAAATGTGCCCTCAAAGAAGTTACATTATACAGTAGAGATCTGATATAACAATACAACAGTGCTAGAGTTGCTGGATTCTTTATGTGGTTTATATAATGATGTGCATGTATCCATTTGCTTTTTGAATTGGGGAGAACATCCATTTGGGGCAGTATTCAAATTTTTAAAAATGTTTTATAATTTTAAAACTTAATTTACATAATGCTTTATACATTTCATACCCTTTACAATAAGTTTAGAACTTAAATAATCTTACAGATTATTTTGTCCAACCACTAAATCGAATGTGAGAAAATTGAGGTTTGGTAGTAGTGTTGTCCGACATCCCTAAGGTTAAAATAATGGTGTCAATCGTCAGGAGTGGAAGTTACTTCACCAGTTTCAATTAGACTATAAGGCCTGAGGAAGGATTCATGCCTGTTTGTCCACTCACAGCTTTGTCTAGTATCTGGTACATAAATAGGTGCTCAAGTAATCGTTTTCCACTGACTGAATTAATGAAATATAAAAATATTAGCTTAGAAATTCATTTATTCAGCTATTTATTAAGTACCTACTTTGTGCCAGGCATTGCGCTAGACCAGAAGATAAAGAGGTGAATAAGATACAAGACCTGCCCTCAAGCTGCTCACAGTCTGTTACCCATGTGTACAAAAATAACCAACCAACCAGTGATGGTACTATTTGACAATGTTGGTACTTCAGTGAGTTCTTTGTAATCTTGCAGTTTTTGCTCATCCATGCTGCTTGAGGTCTGAACTCCTAAGCCACTAATTAGGGGTGAGAAGGAAGAGGGAGAACATCTGTTTCCATGTTGTATGTTTAGGCAAGTCCATTCTGTTTGTCTGAGAGGTAAGCAACTTCCAGGTCTATGGTGAAAGAAGTGGGCAAAGAGGAAGTTTTGTTTGCTTGAATGGAGTCTTGTGTGGAAACCACCCTGGTTTCTCATGGCCTCTAGATCAGAGTTACTGTCCAGTCTTCCCACGGTTGCTCTTTTGGAATTCCTCTGATTCAGTGCATAGATCTCATGGTGTAAAGTCTCACCTAGCTATTCTGTGAAAATGGGTTAGGGTTGGGGGGACAATTGAGGAACATGTGAGTCAAATCTGCTATTTTTTCTCTTCAACTTCTGAAACAAAAAGATTCTGGGGATTTTAAGACCTTCCCCTCTAGACATTCCTAGCTGTGAACTTGGAACTAAGAAAACTACTTATGAAGTGGCCTATGCATTCAACTCTTTTTTAAAATTATTTATTTATTTATTTATTTAATTTATTTATGGCTGTGTTGGGTCTTCGTTTCTGCGCGAGGGCCTTCTCCGGTTGCGGCAAGTGGGGGCCACTCTTCATCACAGCGCGCGGGCCCCTCACTATGGCAGCCTCTCTTGTTGCGGAGCACAGGCTCCAGACGCGCAGGCTCAGCAATTGTGGCTCACGGGCCCAGTTGCTCCGCGGCATGTGGGATCTTCCCGGACCGGGGCTCGAACCCGTGTGCCCTGCATTGGCAGGCAGACTCTCAACCACTGCGCCACCAGGGAAGCCCTCAACTCTTTTTTAAAATGCATTTTCCTTAGACATTTGTTTGTCTTTGAAAGTGAAAAGCCTTCAGAATACAAGAGAAGCTTGGAATAAAGCACCTTGTTGTATACCACTGTAAAGAGAATCATTCTCCCAAGCACAGGATGAGATGAAGTGCATCATCAGCTTAATAAAGGCAAAGCTTTCCTCAGGGCAGCCTGATTCTTAAGCATAGATGCTCATCCTTTAGGTCAAGGCTAGTGGGAAAAGTTCTTGCTCACATCCATTCCTCCCACCCCCACATATCTCCACTTAATCTTGTTATTAATGCCTGCGTTGCAAAGCTAGACCCTTAATTATTTGGCATCATCTCCTCTAAAATTGAAGTTATTTTGATGTAGTACTTCAGAGCAGCTGTGCCAAACATTAAAATACCTTTTTTTGGTTTTTGCTTTGTTTTTTTGTTTTTTGGTTTTGCTTCTCTCATTTTCAAATGAGAGAAATTCATTGGCATTTCCCCTTTCTGAACTCCATGCTAATGATGGGGGTTCAGGGAAAAACAAGATGACAAATATGAGAACTATGAAGATGTCTGTTTCTCAGTTTTGTCTAACTGGTAATTTTAAAAAATGACATTTTAATTTTTTTAAGACTGTGTCACAGTATCCTCAAGTCAAAAATGACCACATTATGTAGTCCTATGAGGATGTACATAATTTTAAAATAGGTACACAAATGTGGCCTTATCAAAACATCTATGTCAAAAAGGTTCTTTAAAATATCAAATGTTTATTAAAATCCATCCTAGAGACAAGTTCAGTAAAAAAAGTGGACTAGATGTTGATACAGTTAGGAGGAAATGTATAGAAAGTTGAGCAAGTGTGCCAAAGAATGTTGACTAGAAAATCCAAGTCAAGCAGCAGGTGTTTTAGATTCCTGTCCTTGACCTTTTACAAAACTTCTGTCCATCAGTTAGATGAAGGAATAAAGATATACAATTCATTGTTATCTTATTCATGGACAGCACACATCTGTGGATCGCAGCTAATCTTTTGGTTGACAGAATCAAGTTTTAAATGATTGATTCTTACCCTCTAACTTCCATTCCAGTGAGCTGATATAACATTCAAGATCTTAGGGTTAAAAAAAATCAACTGCACACATAGATAAGAAGGGAGAGAGACCTGGATTTATAACAACTTTTTGAGAAAAAAGTAGTAGTATTTATTGGTAAATCCACTATGAGATTACCATGTAACATGGCTGTTCTAAAAGTCAATTGAAATTTAGGTTACATTACTAGGAAAAAATATGTAAAAGGAGGGAGGTGATAGTACCATGTACTCTGAAATATCAGTTCATCAGATATTAGCTAAAGTAGTGTGATCAGTTCTGTGTGCCATATACTAGGAGTGATTCTAAAACTTGGGATATAAGCAAAGAGGCATCAGATGCTAAGTGATTGTGGTGGTGGTGGTAGGGTTCTAGGAGAAAGATTTTTAAAAGTAGGAGAAATGAAAACGTTTAAAGAGCTAGCATATGACAGAAATGACTGTAAGGGGCATAGGAGGCAAAAGTTACATAGATAATTTAGAGGAACATAAAGACGGGTACTGTAATTGCATTTAATACACGGACTTGGAACCCCCAAAGGCAGACATCACCAGAGAAATGTACAATCTTAGATCCAGTTTGTTTGTTGCTGTTTGGTTTTTCATTTCATAGGTGAGCCATTCTTTCATAATTTATTGCACGTTTTTTTTTTTGGATTCTTTTGAGGGGTATGTGGAGTAAATGAGCAGCTTTGTGTTCATGCTACATTTATCAGTCAAGATTCAGCCAGGAAAACAGAGTCCCTTTAAGTATATATGGAAATGAGGGACTTATTTTAGGAATTCGACTGAACACAAACAGAAGGAGCTGGGAAGACAAAGTTTGGAAGAGGGAAATAGGCAGATCAAAGAGTCACTAACTAATCTGCCTAAAGCATTGGTATGTGTAGACAAGTGGGGAAAAGTAGAAACTTGCAGGAAATCTGTGAGGTCCAGCATGTCAAGTCACTCAAATGGTCCCAAGGGAAGGTGTTGTGAAGGAGTATAAAGGAAGTTAGTGCCTCTGCATAGCTTCTAATGCTGTGGGTCTGCAAGCAGGTACCAGGTGGTGGGCCTGCTGCCACAGTTGATCAGCAAGGTCAGCAGTCCAGTGCACCCCTTGTCAACATGGCATTCATACTCACCCATAGCAGCCATATTTACCTCCAAATAAAGGCAAAAACAAATTCATTATTTCACCTAAAATTGATTCTTTGTACAATAAGAACATGCTAGTCCTCTCCCTAAAAGAGGATACAAAGTGACTTACCCATGTTTGAGGGATGCTCATTCCTCTTCTGGCTTAGTCAGATCCCCCTTTGAATATCCTATAATTTTAATCCCAGGGTACTATTATAACCACTATTAGTAAATCTTACATTAGAGTAAGGAAATGGGAGAGAGGGAAAATTGGTACACACTCACACACACACACACCCCCCTAGAAGCAAGGAAGAAATAAATTCTCCTGTCAGTGCCCTCATGTTTGCAACTGGTCATGGAATCTAAGATGGTATTTATAACTTTTCCCACTCTCCATTTCATATTTTCTGTACTCTTTGCAAGTGTATAAGTCAATTGTGGTTCCTTACTTGGTGGATGACCCAAATCTTCTTTCTTGCAGAGTCTGTGTTATTACAGTCCTGCCTTTATTGGGTTGTTCTAGCTTTCCATTAACTTTTACCACAAAATATGGGAAGACTAAGTGACACTCTGGAGGATCTCCTGCATGCTGGAAATATTTTCCTCACCCTTTCTTCTTGTTTCAGAGGTATGAGGTGCTCAAAGTAGCCAATGGTAGTCTCAGGTTCCAATACAATGTTGTATTCTTTGGTGGAATCATTTCTCCTTTGCGAAGTAAGACTTCTAAACCCAAAAAAGCTGTAAGGAAAGGAAACAAAACTGTTGCTATTGCATCATTATCGTTAAAATGAGAGGAGCTGTTTCCATATCTGTCCTGTGATTCCTAAACTCCTGAATTCTGGGTATAGGAAAAACATCACTACATATTTATAGCTTACTCAAAACATATCTTACATCCAGGATGACATTATTTCAGCCCCATAAAGTGCTGTCACCAGCTGGTGCCGCAACAGTCTTTCAAAGGCCATTCCATAATTTTATTAGGCCAGCTGTTTCAGGATGAGAGGAACATAATGATACCAGAGAAGTCCATGAGCATGAGACCAATGTTGCACTTCATTTGCTATAAAATGTTTTTTTTTTCTGTCAGAAGCAGTGTCGTATGGAATACTGTGAGGGTGAATATGGCATTCTGTAAGCCCACAGATGGTGGTTTTAGCAGAAACATTGAGGGTAGGAAAGGCAAAACCATATCCAGCATATATATGTCTTTTCCAGTGAGAACAAAAAGCTGGTCCTTCAATGGTGGAAGTGATTCAGTATAATCAACTGCTACCAGGTGGCTGGCTAGTTCCCTCAGGGAATGGTGCCACTTTAGGGGCTCAGTGTTGATATTTGCTCTTGGCAGGTTGGGTACTCAGCAATGGCTCTAGCCAAATTGGCCTTGATGAGTGGAAATCCATGTTGCTAAGCCCATACATAAGATCCATATCTCCGTACATGGTCATTGTCTTCATGAGCCAATTGGGAATAAAATAATGGGAAAAGAATGGGTTACCTTATGCATATATTTATTAAGATCTCCTCCTCTAAGGTTGCCATTTGGTGAACATTTGTATGGGACAAAAATATTCTCATATTTGTACCCATTTGGAGAAGTCTTTCCACATATATCTTCTCTAGATCATACTTCTTCATGTTTCTTCCAATCCTGTTTCTTCCAAGTTGCTGGCCATGCAGCCAAACTGTTAGCCACTGCTCATGACTCATTCTAGATATGTACTTCTATCCATCTCTACTTCCAGGCAAAATGAAAGCTTGAAGTTCTTCCCATTGAAAAGATTTTTTTCACCACGATCTTTCAGGGCCACACCTGTAGTGCTGCAGCTGTCCACTTCAGCTAGCGCCAGAATAGTGTGGGGAATTGTCGGTGAACAAAGACCAAATTGTTCTTTCTCATTCTGCTGTCATAGACAACTTCACATTAGAGAAAAAGAGAGGTGGCAGTGCGACAGGAGTACTCAAGCCATGGAAGTTTGAGCCACTTTTCGTGCAACTTATTTGTGACTTCAAAACCTGTGGAGAAAAACCTATCTATTACTTCCACTTGACTGAACACTGAGGGCTTTTGGGGCAGACAACACCCTGTTCATAGGCGTATTTCAGGAAACGTCATTATTTAATGACCAGTAGTAAGTGTTAGCACTCAGGTAGGACCCAGTAAGGAGGCAGAAGCTGTTTCTCAGTTGAGAATAATTATCTGCAGAGAAAGTATAACTTTTCTCCAAAATCCGAAAGAGGTATACTGTGATTTATCTGTAAGGTTCTGCCTAAGGTTCCTTTAGGATCCCCAACTGCTATAGACACTTCAAGCACTATTGAATATGCTGGGTCCTGTGAACCAAGTGGCAAGACTGGTTGAATGGAAGCCTGGTTCTGTTGCAGAACCTTCTTTTGATCTGGACTCCAAACTGACAGCTTATTGGGTAATTTGGTAAGTAGGTTGAAGTCAGATGCCCAAATCATTTATCTTTTGCAACCAAAATTTAGAGGTCCACCTCTAAGAGGTAGCAGGTATCAGATGCAGAAACACATTCACCATTTGATAAGAGAAATTTTGACATGCACCACTGATGATGAGAACCTTAGGCAGAACCTTAGACCATTGATGCCTAGAAATTTCACATATATGACATATCTCTGATTTTCTATGGTGTTTATTCTCCCATTCTCTGGCATGCATATATCTTAACAAGATATTTAGTGTATATACTACTTTTTGCTTACCAGGTCCAATCAGCAGGATATCATTTATGTTGTGGGCTTGCTTGATGTCCTGTAGAGTAGAGAAACAAGTTCCCAGTGGACTAAACTACAGAAGATAGCTGGAGAGTTGGTAGGGCCCTAAGGAGGGATACTAAAGTTCATCACTGTTTTTGATGGCTTTACTAACAAGTACAGAGTAAAAGTATGTTTGAGATCAATAGCTCAAACTGGAGAAAAGGAGCAGTGTCTATTTTCTCCAACAAAGCAAACACATCTGGAAATACAGCTGTAGTTGTAGTTACTACCTAATTTTATAATAGTAGACTCTCAGTCCTGAAGATCTATATGCCTTATCCACAGGCTAAATAGGTGAATTGAATGGGGATGTGCTAGGAATCTTTAGGCTTCTAATGGGGACAGAAGCCTTGGCAGTCTCTCCATGATGTGCTATTACATTTGTTTCACTACTTCAGTAGGGAGTGTAAGTTCTAAAGATCTCCATTTGACATTTTCTATTTAATCATTCTCAATACATAGGAAACCTAATTGTCACAGGTCAGGGATCCAATTTGGGGATTCTCCCAGTTTCTGAGTATGTCTTGACCAACTGGGCTTTCCAGAGTTGAGGAAATAAACATTGGGTAATTTGGGGTACATATTGGACTCACTATGAGACTGACTTGAGCCAAAATGTCATTACTGATTAGACCTCATTCCTCCTTTTAAACCTTATCCAGCCTGCTGGATCATAGTGGCAGTTTGGATTCCAAGGGAATAGCCATTATCCAATAAACACTGAAAAATATTTCTCTTTTCCCAATGTACAGTCACCTGGTAAATTGGCTCAGATCCTTTTGGAGAAAGCTGGGAGAAAGATTTATAGTTTAAGTTATCAGAAGTACAGCAGGGTCACTACTCAAGGGGATCCATCCTCAGTTTCTATAACAGGTTCAAGACTAGAAATTTGTTGAGGAGCCATGACTCTCTATTATTGATTCAAGAAAGACTTAGTTTCATCAGACTTAGGACTTTCCCACTTATACAAATAAAGTGTGACTTTATCAGACTTCCCACCTATTTCAGTCCTAGAAACACAATGATTGAGTAGTCAATGCCAAGATCTCTGCAGGTCAAATAATTCTAGCTATTGCTTCAGCTCAGTGTTTTTGTTTTTTAAATAATATTCATGCCAATCCATGGATGCCTGAAAAAATGTGTATTCTTTGTTGTTTAGTGGAGTGTTCTATATATGTCAATTAGATATTGTTGGTTGGTTGTGTTGTCTAGTTCTTTATCCCTTCCTGATTTTTTTGTCTGGTAGTTATATGAATTACTGGGAGTGGGGTATTAAAATTGCCAACTAATTGTGTTTTTTTCTCACTGTTTTAGCAAGACATGCACACACACACCACACATGTAACTTGACCTCCATGTAGAAAAGATTACTATTAGTACATTAAATAATCAGGAATAGTGTAATTTGGTGACTGATGAAATTCTGAGTTTTTGTCATTTACTTTCAGGTTTTCAAAACTAAAGCAGATACTTTGCTTCATATTTCATATTCCAAAATTTATAAATTATTGATTCTTTGATTTGAAAATTTTCATTTTCTAACATACTTTTTTTTTTAAGACAATCAGATGTTTTATTTATTTATTTATTTATTTATAGCTGTGTTGGGTCTTCATTTCTGTGCGAGGGCTTTCTCTAGTTGTGGCAAACGGGGGCCACTCTTCATCGCGGTGCACGGGCCTCTCACTATCGTGGCCTCTCTTGTTGCGGAGCACAGGCTCCAGATGCGCCAGCTCAGTAATTGTGGCTCACGGGCCCAGTTGCTCCGCGGCATGTGGGATCCTCCCAGACCAGGGCCCGAACCCGTGTCCCCTGCATTGGCAGGCAGATTCTCAACCACTGCGCCACCAGGGAAGCCCCTAACATACTCTTAATACTTTCTAAAAATATAAAGATAAATTAAGTCTTATAATTTTTAGTCCTTTTAGTCTTCATAGACAAATGTGGAAAGCTGTGATTATTTCCATGGGTGGAACACACTGGGGGTCTTATTGCATTAAGATTACTTTGATTTAAAACTGGTGTGTCTTAAGATCTTATCAAAAAGCAGCTATGAATTCACAGCTTAAACCATTTTACCCTTCTTGTTGAATACACATAACAGTGACACATTTAAAATACATTTATTTAAAAATTAAAAAGGCATAGCCTTGCCCCAAAACAAGATAAATATCTCCATAGATCAGAAATAGAATAGGATCTGACAGTAGTAAACAGAGGGCTAAAGGTACATGTATCTTGGTCTTTAGGAACCCGAATTGTCAAAGGCAATGGGAATTCGAATGCTTTGGACTAATATCAACCAGCATTGCCTTCTGTTCATGGGTAGTGGGAGAAAAAAATTGATGAATGAAACTTGGGAAATGTGACATAGGAATTGCCAAGGAAAGCAGGCTGAAAAAGGCTGCCACGATTGCCTAGAGTTGTACCTTGGTTGGGATGATAGAAAAGTGAAAACAGTCATGTAACAAAGATCTGGATCATGCTCTGTTATGGTTTGATATCACTCCAATATGAATGTGAAACAGGATCCTTGAGGTGCCAGGGTAATGCATGGTTCTGGTCTGGAGATCTTGAGCGTGCAATGTAGGCAAGTACAAGACTGCTAGACAGGGAAGAATTAACACTGAGAATAAGAAAGGAAGAAAAATGAACTACCCCTAAAGACAGGCATGCAAATTAAAATTCTAATGCACATGAGGAAATCTACTTCCAAGACAGCCATTTCAAGGAACAATTGAGATACAAGTACATGTCTTTGAAATTCAAATAATAGAATGATTTGTAGATGACTTTAAAATAGATATATTTAAGAGCCTCAAAGATATAAAAATAGGAAAATTCGTTAAAAGGAAATTAAAGTATGAAACAAATTCAGACTGATATGTATTTCTACAAAACAGATATGGTAAAAACCAATTAAAAATCTTGGGAGTAAAAAGTACAGAGAAGAGAGTTAGTTGGAAAATTATACTAAAAATTCATCTGGAACCTAGCACCAAGAGATGAAGAGATGAAAAAGATAAATGGTATTTAAAATGCTGATGGGAAGTAGACTGAGAGGCTCCCACGTATGTCCTATGGGAGTTCTAGGAGTAGAGATTTAAGGAAATTGTATAGAAGCAATAATAGCTAAAATATTTTCAGCTGTGCAGTAGTCAGAAGAAAGAGAAAATAATTTAAAAAGTTAAAATATGTCAGTAAATATTATTGGTTACTATATGTCTACTTTTTTAAAAATTAAAAAAAATTGTGGGAGTATAGGTCTAGGCAACAACAAAGTGGAAATTATTAGTGGAGGAATAGGTATTTGTAGGTAGGTAAAACCTACTGTTAAGATTCTTGTCTTTTTGAGAGAAAAACAGATGTTGAATGATTTTAGGGCTTATTAGAAAAAAATGTTTTCTTATGCATGCATACTGAAAAACCTAAAAATTATCACCAAAGAATAATAATAAAATTGTTAACTTCCAAACCATGAGGAGAGATACACACTTTGAGTCATTTTTCTTCAGATGTTCCACTCCTTGCATAGAGTCATGACCTTACTCTCCTCCTTCTGTCTGATCTCCTTCTGGGACTCCTCACCGAGTAAACCCAGTTGGAAGCCAGAGGCAAAGGAGGCTAGTTGTTGTGTTCATACACGTCAGCCTCACACACATCAACAGCTTGGTTCACAGAATAGAATGGAGAAACAGATCTGATCTGGAAGTATAAAGGAACATATCTAGTACAGCCCCATTGCAAAAATAAATTCCAGATAGAATAAAGGCCCATATGTGAAGAACAAAACTTTGGAATTATTAGAGGATAATATGAAACTATCTTTATATCTAAGGGGTATGGAAATATTTCTTTACCAACATCCCCAAAACATACATCCCAAAAGACAGATAAATGGAACTGTTGTAAAATTAAAATTTTTGAATAATAATGCACAAAATAACCAAAGATAAATTATATTTATTTATCACACAAAGGATGAGTATCCAGGCTATATAAATATTATGAATCAATAAAATTGGCCAAATAATAATAGAAGACCTGAACTATTACACAGTAGTTAAAGTGAACTAGTTGAATCTTTATGTATCAATGCAGATAAATCTCAGGACAAAGTACTGAGTTAAAGAACTCATGAAATAATTATGTGTACCATTTATGATAATTCCATTTATGAAAATTAAATTAATTCTATTTATGAAAATTAAATAAAAATACAGAACATGATACAAATTGTTTATGGGTAGATATGTAATAAAAGTACAAGCATATGGATTGGCTATAGTAAAGAAATCATGTTCCTCCATTCCTTCTAAGTAGGAATGGAGGGAAATGGGAGTGGGGAGTGTAACATAGGTGCTTGAACATAATCTCTAATGTTTTGTGTCTTAAAAACATCTTTAATCCAATTCAAGGAGTGTAAATGCATTTCATTATCCTATTTTATTTTCTGGGCTTTAAAACATTTTTAAAATAACAAAGAAGGAAACACATCATTCATCCAATACAAAAATATTCTTTCGGATATATGAGAGTGATTAAGATCATCATTAGATTATGCTAATTTAATTTCTGTAGACCAAGTTAATGGCTGAAGTTAAGGAATTACTCTGGTGTTTATTCCAGTTCCACTCTTTCTCTGGTAATGGATCTGAACAAGCAAGAAATGTTTCTCTCCAGTCTTTCTCTCCCATAGCAAACAAAAGCCTTCAGTATTAAAACTATTCCCAGGAGTTTTGGAACTGAGCAGCCAGAAAGGGGTTCTTAATTTATGCAGAGGTGTTAATTGAATTTTTGATTCAGTAAGCAACATGCGCAAAACAGTATTCTGGGCTATATGGATAAATACAGAAATGACCTTAAAGGAAAAAAAATTAGGTGGCAGGAAATTAATATTTACTAAACAGCTCTTGTGTGCCAGACCATAAACAGGAATCTGGGGGCACAGTCAGGCTATTAACATGGAGTTCCTTAAATCTGATGTTTAAAAAATGTATACTTAATATTTATTTAATTTGGCAGTTAGAAACTTGTTTCCTATTAATGAAAATAGAATATTTATGTTCGAAATAAGGAACTTATTTCATTAAACCAATTACCACAGCATTTAACTTGTTTGGAATTGTATTTTGTTGCATTCATTTTGTCATTTAAACTCTAAGGAAAGAGGCACCTCGTGTGGACAAAGGCACGGGAGCTTCAAATTTTGTTTAGATTATATTTGAACTTTCTTTTATCTGTCTTTTCTGTTAGCAGAATGTTTCCTATTCTTCGGGGACTTTTGTTCTTTCTTTAGTTTCCTTTTCTGATTTTCTGAACCGCAAAATTTATTGGGTGACATCAAAGCTAAGAGCAAGGTCCTGATGTTAACTCTCGATTTTACTCCTTCCTGTTTGACCTATCTTGGGCAACATAGCTGACTTTAAAATGTCCCAATCTCCTCATCTGGCAATTGGGATGATAATAATGATACCTAGCTCAGAGGATTGTTGGGTGGGGAGGGAGGTAGATTAAAAAATAGGAGAGAACACGACTACATCGCTTCAACAATGAGTAGCATTAAGCTTCTACAAATGAAGCTTATGAATTTTTTAAAGATTTACAATTTAGATGATAAAACAACTCATTTGTTCTTGGAAAATAGCACTATACCATACAACCCTGTGCTTCAAACTTGCAGATATGACCCTACTTCTGTGGGAATTGAAATACCACAAATGTCCAGTTACACAAGGAACCTTTTTCCAGAACTTGATTTAAATTGTACCATGTTTCCAATGTATTCCAGTGATGTGGCAGCTCTCCTTATTGATTGGTACCCCAGGCAGATGCCATCTTGACCTATGCTGAGCACTTTATATTAGACGTTTCACTACATTGCATTAATCTTCTCAAATATCTTGAGAAGAATACTTAACACCAATTTTATAAATGAGCAAACAACCTGAAAAAGCTTAAGTAATACTCCCAAGTTGTCTTAACTGGTGTGTGGTATAAAACTCAAACTTCAGCCTAGATTAGTGTAACTACAAAAGTAGTTTACATTCATCCATGTTGTCTGTCTTTCTAAAGTATATGTGTTACATTTTATATATATATGTGTGTATATATGTGTGTATCAATAAGTATATGTATATATGTACAGAATATAAATATAATTTTACAATTAATGGGCAAATATATGTTATATTTGGATTATATTTTAAAAATTACATTTAGATTATATTTTAAAACAGGTCCAAATTAAATATCTTGATGAAGAAAATACACAGATACAACTGTTTGCCTGCAGAGGAAGTTCTGTTTTCTTGCTGAATAATGCAATAAATGTGCTAAAGCAGAGCCAGCATGCCCAACTGTTTTATCAGGTTGGCAAGCCAGAATAAAACACCAAATTACTGTCTAGAAACAAAACACATTTTTAACTAGAGCTGTTTTAACTAAATGGAAAGCACCCTGGCCCATTTAATATGTGAGGTTTTTTCCCCATTTCTTATAAGATTGAATTAGGTAAAGACTATATTATTATTTGTATTTATAAGGAATCAATCCCCTGAGCAGACTAAGCTACTAATTTACATAAAGTTACTCTTTCAAAATATAAGTAAAAGCAAAGGGGGTAGTATGCATTATTATTTCATTTCTATGCAAATATATAAAAATTCCTCCAGGTAACCCAATTGATGTTTGCCATCTCTCCTTTTTTTAAATGCTATCCAGATTGAATGCTCTTTCTTCAAAATTTTCAAACTTGAGCAATCTCATTAACAGAATGGTGACTGAAAAAAAAAAAAGGATGGAAATAATGATCACTTAAGCTTTGTACAAGTGAGCACTATCTTCATAATCGATAGGAAGCATTTATTGCATGCCTCTTGTGTCTGGGGTATTGTGCTGAACAGGAGTAAATCATGTTTCCCACCCTTTTTGAAAGTAGGGCTTCACGGGGAAAGGACAGAAGGTCTTCCTAGTCTGAGAGGGAGGGATGTGGGAATGACGGAGGTGGACAGCACAGAAAGACTAGGCCCTGATCTAGATGGCCACATTTCTCAAAACTTTGCCTACACAGTGCTTTGTTACATAAAATATAGCTAATATGCTCCAGGCATTTCAAGGAGAGAAAATGGTCCTGGATAGCCATGGAAACACATTTCTTCCCATCTTTTGGTAGTTCATCAAGAAGCTGGTTCAGCAGGTCTGAGTTGTTCTAGAGAACAACAGAATGATACTAGAAGCTGAACCCCTTCCCCATTCCAATCATTTCTAACAGGGCCACGTCCCTCACCAGGAAGCCATGTTGGTTTTTGGGAGCCTGTGCATTCCTTGTAGTACTGTTTTATTTCCTTTTTCTCTATATAGAGGGTTGTGGAGTCAGATTCCTTCTCTGGAGCTTTTCCATGTTGTGTACAATATAACTGTACCTGGCCTAAGCACAGCTACCTCTGTGATACAAACAAGAGTTTGAGAGTTTGTGTGTGCTCTGCTACTCCTCTGGTTTAAGTTAAAAAAAAAAATAAAACAAAAAACATCTTACTGAACTGTGCTAATGCTATGTGAGATTGTGCTCCCTTCATGTGACACATTTATTTGTAAAATGCCATGTGTGAGCAAGTAGGGCAAAGAGCACCAAATCAGTGACAATTAGAGTCGTAGCAAAAATAATCTTTTCTTCAAAGTCTGGCATGTCACCTGTGCTCAGAACCAAAGGACCAACTAATTCACAACCTGTGGATGTCTTGCTTTCTATGAAGGGACACATTTAAGAACCCAGATCATGAAACAAACTTTGATTCAGGCACATCAAAGTGGAAGTTTTTTGGGAATACATCAGCAGAAGTGTTAATGTTAGATAACAATATGTTATAAATTTTAACACTGACCTTTAACATTCCAAGAGCAGGAATTGCCTGAGGCTTGCTACTGTCTTTGCCTCAAGTTCTAGCTGAACAAGCTTTCATTTGGCTCTCCAGGCGCACTACTGATGAAGTCACTTTGAGAAATGTCAGATATGGATAAAACATTTTCACACACATTACGCCTGACAGGAAAACCTGGTGGGCTGATGTCAAAAACATGAAACCACATCCTGGACTTTTTTGAAATGCTTTGCCTGTCCCTTCTACAAATATAGAGCCATTTAAGATTACCTTCCTGGCTGAGACCTGGATGTACTTCAAAGGACATGTAGGGTTGATAGCATTGATCACTGCTGGGGCTCTGAGATAGAAATGTTGCTTTTCAAAATCTGGAGACCAAAAGGAAAAATTATGACGTTTACTTCCCGCAGAGTTGTATAGTTCTATGAAAATTGCAAGCAGAGGGTAAAACAAAAAATAATTATGCAAAAAAAAAATTGCTTGGAGTGTAAAGGCTCTTTGGCAATGACAACCATTTTAGCTCAATGAAGTATATAACTAGCCAGTTGAGTGCTTTCCCCATATTAAAATGTACTTGTTTTAAAAAGTCAAACAATATAAAAATACATACAATAAAACAAAACAGAACTGCTTCCTTTTCTTAGTCCCCTTTATTAGTTTCTTTGGCATACTTACACAGTTTCTATATGCAAATATAAGGAGATAGGCATGAAATTTTATTCTTATCCCCACACTTCTTTTATATGATTCAAAAGATAGCTCCTTGCTTCTTTCATTTAACAATGTATACTGGAGTATTTTTTGTGTGTATGGTGTTAGGGAGTGTTCTAATTTCATTCTTTTACATGTAGCTGTCCAGTTTTCCCAGCACCACTTATTGAGGAGGCTGTCTTTTCTCCATTGTATATTCTTGCCACCTTTATCAAAGATAAGGTGACCATATGTACGTGGGTTTATCTCTGGGCTTTCTATCCTGTTCCATTGATCTATATTTCTGTTTTTGTGCCAGTACCATACTGTCTTGATTACTGTAGCTTTGTAGTATAGTCTGAAGTCAGGGAGCCTGATTCCTCCAGCTCCGTTTTTCTTTCTCAAGATTGCCTTGGCTATTCGGGGTCTTTTGTGTTTCCATACAAATTGTGAAATTTTTTGTTCTAGTTCTGTGAAAAATGCCAGTGGTAGTTTGATAACGATTGCATTGAATCTGTAGATTGCTTTGGGCAGTATAGTCATTTTCACAATGTTGATTCTTCCAATCCAAGAACATGGTATATCTTTCCATCTGTTTGTATCATCTTTGATTTCTTTCATCAGTGTCTTATAGTTTTCTGCATACAGGTCTTTTGTCTCCTTAGGTAGGTTTATTGCTAGGTATTTTATTCTTTTTGTTGCAGTGGTAAATGGGAGTGTTTTCTTAATTTCACTTTCAGATTTTTCATCATTAGTGTATAGGAATGCAAGAGATTTCTGGGCATTAATTTTGTATCCTGCTACTTTACCAAATTCATTGATTAGCTCTAGGAGTTTTCTGGTAGCATCTTTCGGATTCTCTATGTATAGTATCATGTCATCTGCAAACAGTGACAGCTTTACTTCTTCTTTTCCGATTTGGATTCCTTTTATTTCTTTTTCTTCTCTGATTGCTGTGTCTGAAACTTCCAAAACAATGTTGAATAATAGTGGTAAGAGTGGGCAACCTTGTCTTGTTCCTGATCTCAGTGGAAATGGTTTCAGTTTTTCACCATTGAGGACAATGTTGGCTATGGGTTTGTCATATATGGCCTTTATTATGTTGAGGTAAGTTCCCTCTATGCCTACTTTCTGGAGGGTTTTTCTCATAAATGGGTGTTGAATTTTGTTGAAAGCTTCTTCTGCATCTATTAAGATGATCATATGGTTTTTATTCTTCAATTTGTTAATATGGTGTATCACATTGATTGATTTGCGTATATTGAAGAATCCTTGCATTTCTGGGGTAAACCCCACTTGATCGTGGTGTATGATCCTTTTAATGTGCTGTTGGATTCTGTTTGCTAGTATTTTGTTGAGGATTTTTGCATCTATGTTCATCAGTGATATTGGCCTGTAGTTTTCTTTCTTTGTGACATCTTTGTCTGGTTTTGGTATCAGGGTGATGGTGGCCTCGTAGAATGAGTTTGGGAGTGTTCCTCCCTCTGCTGTATTTTGGAAGAGTTTGAGAAGGATAGGTGTTAGCTCTTCTCTAAATGTTTGATAGAATACACCTGTGAAGCCATCTGGTCCTGGGCTTTTGTTTGTTGGAAGATTTTTAATCACAGCAAAGGAAACCATAAACAAGATGAAAAGACAACCCTCAGAATGGGAGAAAATAGTTGCAAATGAAGCAACTGACAAAGGATTAATTTCCAAAATTTACAAGCAACTCATGCAGCTCAATATCAAAAACACAAACAACCCAATCCAAAAATGGGCAGAAGACCTAAACAGACATTTCTCCAAAGAAGATATACAGATTGCCAACAAACACATGAAAGAATGCTCAACATCATTAATCATTAGAGAAATGCAAATCAAAACTACAATGAGATATCATCTCACACCAGTCAGAATGGCCATCATCACAAAATCTACAAACAATAAATGCTGGAGAGGGTGTGGAGAAAAGGGAACCCTCTTGCACTGTTGGTGAGAATGTAAATTGATCCAGCCACTGTGGATAACAGTATGGAGGTTCCTTAAAAAACTAAAAATAGAGCTACTATACGACCCAGCAATCCCACTACTGGGCACATACCCTGAGAAAACCATAATTCAAAAAGACTCAAGTACCACAATGTTCATTGCAGCTCTATTTACAATAGCCAGGACGTGGCAGCAACCTAAGTGTCCATCGACAGATGAATGGATAAAGAAGATGTGGCACATATATACAATGGAATATTACTCAGCCATAAAAAGAAACAGAATTGGGTTATTTGTAGTGAGGTGGATGGACCTAGAGTCTGTCATACAGAGTGAAGTAACTCAGAAAGAGAAAAAGAAATACTGTATGCTAACACATATATATGGAATCTAAAAAAAAAAAAAAAAGTCATGAAGAACCTAGAGGCAATACGGGAATAAAGATGCAGACCTACTAGAGAATGGACTTGAGGACATGGTGGGGCAGGAAGGGTAAGCTGGGACAAAGTGAGAGAGTGGCATGGACGTATATACACTACCAAATGTAAAGTAGATAACTAGTGGGGAGCAGCCACGTAGCACAAGGAGATAAGCTTGGTGCTTTGAGATCACCTAGAGGGGTGGGATAGGGAGAGTGGGAGGGAGGGAGACGCAAGAGGGAAGAGATATGGGGATATATGTATATGTATAGCTGATTCACTTTGTTATAAAGCAGAAACTAACACACCATTGTAAAGCAAGTATACTCCAATAAAGATGTTAAGAAAAAAATGTATACGGGAGATATTTTCATATCAAACTCAAAGAGGTTGCTTTTTTCCCGTGCAACTTTAAAAATTAACTGCATAGTATTCCAGTCTATGGATGGGTAACAAGTTAAGTGGACTCCTATTGAAGGCCATCTGTGTGATTGATAATTTTATGTGATTGCAAACAGTGTTGCATTGGATGACTGAGTATTTGTTGTTTTGCTTGTGTACAATGGTATCTATAGGATAAATTACATAAAATTGAATCTAGATTAATATATAATTTTGAAAGGTTTTGCCAAATTGCTCTCAATAGGTTAAGCTATTTTGTGGTCTTAGCAGCAGTTTATGAATATCATTAATACAATGTGTCAAAAATATTTTGGACTTTAATAGATTAAAAACGTTTGGGTTTTTTGGATAAAAATCATATCGATATAGTTTTAATCTGAATTTTTTTATGATAAGGTTAAACATCTCTTCAGATGCTTAGGGGACATTCATATTTTCTTATTTCTTTTTCTGTGAACTATGAACTGTCTGTACTTTTGGTGTATTCATTTTTCTATTGGATTGCTATTCTTTTTCTTATAAACTTTCTTAGGAACTCTTTCTATTTTAGGGAGGTTAGAATTTTGTTTTGGGGATTTATGTTTTTCTTCTTACTTTTGACTTAGGGTGATTTTTTTGTACTGCAGAGTGTTTATTTTTCATTATAATCTTTACATGATAAAATATATTAATCTTTTCTTCTATGGCTTCTGAACTTTGAGTACAAGTTAGAGGGGCCTTGCCTACAATGACTGCTTTTTAAACAATAGAATAATTGTCCCAAGTTTTATTTAAGTGGTTTGTTATATATTTTAATTATAATTATTAATAAGTAAAATTATTAATGGTATTAAAATAAATATATAAACAATGTAAAATAAAATGATAAAACATTAATAATACAAATGAATTTAAAATT
Source organism: Eschrichtius robustus (assembly GCF_028021215.1). Taxonomy (NCBI): domain Eukaryota; kingdom Metazoa; phylum Chordata; class Mammalia; order Artiodactyla; family Eschrichtiidae; genus Eschrichtius; species Eschrichtius robustus. The sequence goes on from NC_090833.1 coordinate 71,449,348, forward strand.
AATATGCAATCATTAATATGCAACTATTAATAAACATCAAATATATATATTTACACCTTTGATACAAGATTTTCAAATTTTATTTTTTAAATTTCCAAGTGAACAGGTCTTTTTGTTTCTGGTTTTAAAGTTATTTTCTATTTTTTGATCAGAGAATATTGTCTGTATTCTCTCTACTTTTTAATATTTATTGTGTTTTTTGTGTGTGGCCTAATAATGTCCTACTACTAATATATTTCAATTTTTGCTTATATTTCCTGTATTATTTTATCCTTTAAAAAGTTGTCATGTGAGATGTGTATATATTAACGATTCATTGTGATTTGTATCCTTTAGACTGATAAAGTGCCCTTTTTGGCTTTTTTTTGACTTTTCTAATACATTGGCTTGAATTCTACCTCATTTGGTTCATCTGATAGTAATATCACAATACCTGTTTTTTTTTTTTTTTGTATTATATCTGTGTATGCCTTTCGCTATTCTATTATTTTAAAACTTTCTGAATCACTTTGTTTTAGCAGTATCTGTGCATACAACACAGAATTAGGTTTGTATTTGTAGTTCCATTTGAAAATTGTTTTCTGTTTTTCAGTGACTTGTAGTCTTTTATGTTTGTTAAATGGGAGATATATTTGGTTTCATTGTAGCTAATGTTAGTCGGATCTCTTTTTTTTTTTTTTTTTTTTTAATTAATTAATTTATTTATTTATTTTTGGCTGTGTTGGGTCTTCGTTTCTGTGTGAGGGCTTTCTCTAGTTGCGGCAAGTGGGGGCCACTCTTCATCGCGGTGCGCGGGCCTCTCGCTGTGGTGGCCTCTCCCGTTGCGGAGCACAGGCTCCAGACGCGCAGGCTCAGTAGTTGTGGCTCACGGGCTTAGTTGCTCCGCGGCATGTGGGATCTTCCCAGACCAGGGCTCGAACCCGAGTCCCCTGCATTGGCAGGCAGATTCTTAACCACTGCGCCACCAGGGAAGCCCCAGTCGGATCTCTTTTGATTTAGCAATGGCTATTTAAATGAATTAGCTGTAGTCTGACTTATGGTGAATCATGTGCTGGCTTGTAAACCCTTCTGCTTGGATGTAGTAGGCATCATTTTGACTCACATTTCATTGGCATAAACAAATTATTACTATGTTTAACTTAAAAGCAGGGGATGGGGAATACAATCCTATTTTTGACCTGGAAACATGAGACCAGGCATATTTGTGCATAGTTTGATTACTACATGAAGCTGTTTGACATTTTGATTTGTGATTTTAGGAGGTTATTTAGGAGGTCTTGATTTGAGGACTAAATTACGCTAGAGAAATATGGTCCAAATACTTTTTGACATTTTTACTTGGATTATATTTTTGCCTCTCTGAACAAAATATGTTTTCGATATGAAGAAATTTTGAATATCTAAAATACTTGGCTAATGGGGATAATGATAATTATAACAATGATTATGATTATGATAATAACAATGGGGAAAATAATGATAGGAAAAATATTGCCTGAGAAGTATAATTAAAGTATGACAAATGGCAGAACTTCATTTAAAGGCCAATGACATTTATTGTATGGCAGATATCTTTTTGGAATAACAGCTTGGGGCATCACTGACCAGAATTTCACTTCTGGTTTATGGAACAATCTGTTTCTGTGGGCTCACTTTCTTACAATATATAATTTGTCTTTTTTAATTCACATTTTAAAAGTTATTTTAAGTACTTTTTTGAAGTTTATTGGTTGATATTATTTTAAATACAAGATCAATTAAAACTGTACATGTACAGCCTTGAAATTGTAGCAACCTATATTAACACTTTGCATGGTACCTTAACCATAGTAAGTGTTCAAATTATATTTGTTGAATGAGTCACTGTAAAAAGAATTTTTATAACTGAAGAGAAGTCATACTCTATGCCTTCCTATCACCTTCGACATAACAAATAAGCAAGAAAGAACTGAAATTTCAGAGAAAACAGATGTTTGTTCCTTGTGTTTATTAAATGAAGTTAGTCATAATATTACTCTGGTTTAGATCAGACTTACATATATATAAGGATACAGAGAAATATTTTTCTCTGGTGAACTTTAAAGGAACTTAGGGAAAATATCAATTGCTAATATTTATTGAACATTTAATATGTGCCAGTAATCTTATCCTATCAATAGCTTAATGAAGTAGAAATTATTATTATAGTCATATTTTATGATGAGACAACTTTCCTGACTGTTTAGCTAGCAGAATAATGGAAGTATGATTTGCACCCAGGAAGTATAACTCCAGACCCATTATGCTAGAGTTGACTTTGCCACCATGGTTGAAAAAGTTTCCATCATTGCATTCAAAGTGCATTTTATTCTAAGATAAAAACCACAAAGAAATAAAGAAGAAATTCTATGGGGAATAAGGACCTTACTGTTAACTTTGTAGGTTTGAATTTATAAAGCTAGTTCTCTATTTTTTTCCTATGTATTTAACATGCAATACTATCTCAGTGCTACTTTAATTATGTACCAAATGCTAAGTTCCTGATAGCTAAGAATCTGATTAGTTTAAGAGAATATCATACATTTCCACTCACTGAAATCTAATCTAGTAAATCAATAATCTCTTTTATGGTTTATAAACTATTACATTTGAAAAAATCATACGCATTTTATTGCAGATACAAACACTTAGGAAACGTTCTCAACTATAATACACTGTTATCAATCATGAGTCAACTTAACCTTAATACCCTTTTCATGACAGACAAGAGTTAATTTTTGTACATTGTATGAGATAGAAATCCAACTCATCATATAATTTGCCCTCCAAGGACTTCTAAAACTACTTTCCAACTCAGTTTTCATCTGTTCATGCACAATGGCGTAGGGATCTTGGTTTTTAAACCATATAGAGTATGTCTGTTTTCCAAAGAGGATCTTGAGTCAAGGTCATTAACTCATTTGGGCCCTATGGAAAAAAAAAAACAATGTGCGGATTATTTCCTGCTGAATGAGGAACCACAAGCCACCCACATGGGGTTGGCAGGTAGCTCTCTCAGCACCTGAGCTCCCACTTTGGGGAAGTGAAAACCCCAGGGCCATTTTGATTGAAGGCACAGTTTCAATACACTCACACAAAAGAAGTAAAGTCACAAATGTATTACTTACAGATCCCAGAAAGTGGGAGAGGGGCACACAATAAGCTGGGGGAAGTATAGTTCTCTGTCCCAGCTAGCAAGCACCTGTTACTTTTAAGGTAGTTAGGGTGGAGGTCACTAACTTTTTGCAGACTCAACTCTAAGTGTTGATTTTAAAAGCTGACAGGAAAAGCAAAGTGGGAACTTGTGGTGCGAATCCCAAGCTTGGGTCCTTATCTAAATGTCCAGACTGTAAAATGCCTAGGCAGCAACTTGAAATAGCTGTTTTCTCATCATAACTTTTAATTCTATTGGATTGATCTATATATCTATCCTTATGCCAGTACCACACTATCTGGGAAGTATGAATCCTCCTTTATCCTTTTTTTAAATTTTTTTTTTTATAGGATTGTTTTGGTTACTCTGGACTCCTTGGAATTCCATATGAATTTTAGAATCAGTTTGTTAATTTCTAAAAAAAAAAATAACAGTTGGGATTTTCATAGGGATTGTACTGACTCTGTAGATCAATTTGGGATATATTGCCTTCTTAACAATGTTAAGTCTTCTGATCCATGTTCATGGAATGCTTTCGCATTTATTTAGATCTTCATTTCTTTCAACAATGTTTTATGCTTTTCAGAGAATAAGTTTTGCACTTCTTTTGTTAATTTTATTACTATTTTATTTCTTTTGATCTTATTACAGATGGAATTTTATTATTTTTATTTTCAGATTGTTTATTGCAAACATAGAAATACAGTTGATTTTTGCATATTGATGTTGTATCCTGCAAACTTGCTGAACTCATTCTGATAATTTTTTAGTGGATTTTTAAGGATTTTCTCTATGTAAGATCATGACATCTTTGAATAGATATTGTTTTACTTCTTCCTTTGCTTCCTTCCTTTACTTCTTCCTTTGCCTTTTATTTCTTTTTCTTGCCAAATTGATCTGGTGAGAACTTCCAGTATGAGGTTAGATATAAGTGATGAGAGTGGCTACCTTGTCTTGTGCCTGATATTGGGGGTAAGCATTCAGTCTTTCACCATTAAGTATGATGTTAACTATGGATTTTTTTCTAGATGTCTTTTATCAGGTTGAGGAAGTTCCCTTCTATTCCTAGTTTGTCAAATGTTTTTTATCAGTGTAGGGTGTTGGATTTTGTCAAATGCTTATCTGTGTTTATTGAGATGATTGTGTGATTTTTACAATTCTATTAGTATTATGCATTACATTAATTGATTTTCAGATGTTGACACCAATTTAGTATGATGGGGTAAATCGCACTTGACTATAGTGTGTAATTCTTTTCATATGTCATTGGATTCGGTTTGCTAGTATTTTGTTGAGGATTTTTGCATCAGTATTCATAAGAAATATTGGACTGTAGTTTTATTTTCTTGTGTAGGTTTCTTTTCTTTTTTTTCAGTTTTCATTGCTGGATTTAGAATCTGGGTAATATTGACCTCATTAAATGAGTTGGGAAGTGCGCTCTCCCATTTTTTTGAAAGAGTTTGTGAAGAATTGGTATTAATTCCTCTTTGAATATTTGGTGGAGGTCAGCAGTGAAGCCATATTGGCCTGGGCTTCTTTGTGACTAGCTTTTTAAATTATAGATTGAATCTCTTCACTTTTTAAAAGTTTATTCAGATTGTCTATTTCTTCTTGAGTCAATTTTAGTAGTTTGTGACTTTCTAAGAATTTTTCTATTCTGTCATCTAATTTGTTGATGTGAAACTGTTCACAGTATTTCTTTTATTTATTTATTTATTTATTTATTTATTTATTTATTTATTTATTTATTTATTTATGGCTGTGTTGGGTCTTCGTTTCTGTGCGAGGGCTTTCTCTAGTTGCGGCAAGTGGGGGCCACTCTTCATCGCGGTGCGTGGGCCTCTCACTACCGCGGCTTCTCTTGTTGCGGAGCACAGGCTCCAGACGCGCAGGCTCAGCAATTGTGGCTCGCGGGCCTAGTCGCTCCGTGGAATGTGGGATCTTTCCAGACCAGGGCTCGAACCCATGTCCCCTGCATTGGCAGGCAGATTCTCAACCACTGCACCACCAGGGAAGCCCCACAGTATTTCTTCATAATCTTTTTATTTATGGAAGTTTGGTAGTAATGTTTACTCTTTCATTTCTGATTTTTGTAATTTGATTCTTTTCTCTTTTCCTCTTGGTAAAACCAGGTAAAGATTAGGTAATTTTGTTGATCTTTTTGAAGAACCTAATTTTCTATTCTCTATTTCACTAATTTTCACTCCAGTATTTAACTTCGTTTTTGCTTGCTTTGCTCTTCTTTTTCCAAAATTTTAAGGTAGAAGTTAAGATTATTGATTTGAGATATTTGATATTTATTTTTTAAAATATTGACATTTGAAATTATAAATTTTCCTCTAAACATTGTTTTTACTGAATCCAATATGTCTTCATATGTTATGACTTTATTTTCAATCATCTATTTTCTGATTTTTTTAATTTCTTCTTCTTTGACCCATTGGTTCTTTAAGAACGTGTAGTTTGATTTCCACATATTTATGAGTTTTCTTAAATTTCCCTTGTCATTGATTTCTAATTTCATTACGTTCAGAGAACATACTTAGTCATTTTAAATTTATTGTTTCATGGCATAGCATATGGTTTATTCTGGATAATGTCTCATTTGCACTTGAGAAAAATATATATTCTGTTGTTGGGTAGAGTGTTCTATAGATGTTTGTTAGACGTAGTTGGTTTATAGTGTTGTTCATAGCTTCTGTTTTCTCTCTTAATTGTTTTTATCTATTATTGAAAGTGGGATATTGAAATCTTCAACTATTATTGTTGAACCATCTGTTTCTCCCTTCATTCTGTCAGTTTTTGCCTTTTATATTTTGGTGCTCTGTTAATAGGTGCATATACGTTGATAATTTTTTATATATTGCTGATGGATTGACCCTTTTATCATTATAAAATGTCTCTCCTTATCTCTAGTAACATTTTTTTAAAGTCTGTCAGAAAGATTAGAGATAACTTACCATGTGTTCTGTATTTTATTTTATGTTTTACATTTATTTTTAAGCTTAATTAATTTTATCTGTTATATTTTTTAAAAAATTAAAAACAATTTAAATATATTTAATACAATTTCAAGATTATAACATTTGCATAGTCTATACAGGGGACTATACAGTCCATATGGCCTTGGACTAGATCCAATCCACCACCTATTTTTGGTAAGTAAAATTTTATCGGAACACAGCTACCTATATCTTTTCTTTTAGTATTTTCTGTGACTGTTTTTGCATTACATGGAAGTGTTCAGTGGTTGTGACAAAGGCAGTATGGCCTGCAAGCTGAAAATATTTACTATATGACCCTTTTTAGTAAATGTTTACAATTCCTGTTCTATGACAACAGAAGATACCTTGATCTTATCTTTCTGATTAGGTTCTTTTTTTCTATTGAAGTATAATGGACTTACAATATTCCATTAGTTTCAGGTGTACAACATAGTGATTTAATATTTTTATACATTTCAAAATGATCACCATAAGACTAGTTACCATCTGTCACCATACAAAGTTATTACAGTATTATTGACTGTATTCCCTATGCTGTACATTAGATTTCTGTTCAGAACTAGAAGTTTGTACCTCTTAATTTCCACTTATTTCACTCATCTCCCCATCTTCCTTGCCTCTGGCAGTAACCAGTTTGTTCTCTGTATCCATGAGTCTGTTTTTGTTTTGTTATGTTTGTTTGTTTTGGTTTTTAGATTCCACATGTAAGTCAAATCATACAGTATTTGTCTTTCTTTGTCTGACTTATTTCACTTAGCACAATACCCTCTAGGTCCAGCCATGTTGTCACAAATGACAAGATTTCATTTTTTTTTAATCGATGAGTAATATTCCATTACACACACACACACACACACACACACACAAACACACACATATGCATACACAATATCTTTATCTATTCATCTGTTGATGGATGCTTAGGTTGCTTCAATATCTTGGCTATTGTAAATAATACTGCAGTGAACATGGAGTGTATATACCTCTTCAAATTTGTGTTTATGTTTTCTTCAGGAAAATACCCAGAAGTGGAATTGCTGGATCACTTGGTAGTTTTATTTTTATTTTTTTGAGGAACCTCCATACTATTTTCCATAGTGGCTGTACCAATTTATATCCCACCAAGAGTGTATTTGGGTCCCCTTTTCTCCATATCCTTGCCGAGACTTGTCATTTATTGTCTTTTTGATAAAAACCATTCTGACAGTTTTGAGGTGATATCTCATTGTGGTTTTGTTTTGCATTTCACTGATGATTAGTGATGTTGAGCATCTTTTCATGTGTCTGTTGGCCATCTGTATGTATTCTTTGAAAAACGTTTCTTCAGGCCCTCTGCCCAGTTTTTATTTGGGTTGTTTGTATTTTTTTTGATTTTGAGTTGTATGAGTTCTTTGTATATTTTAGATATTAACCCCTTATCTGACATATCATTTGCAAATATCTTCTCTCATTCAGTAGGTTGCCTTTTAGCTTTGTTGATAGTTTCCTTCACTGTACAAAAGCTTTTTAGTTTGATATAGTCCTATTTATTTTTGCTTCTTTTCCCTTGCCTAAGGAGACATATCCAAAAAAAAATATTGCTAAGATTAATGTCAAATAGTGTACTGCTTGTGTTTTCTTCTAAGATTTTAGAATTTTAGGTTTTACATTTAGTTCTGTAATCCATTTTGAGTTTATTTTTGTATATGGTGTGACAAAGTACTTCAGCTTGAATCCTTTACATGTAGCTGTCTAGTGTTACCAACACTATTTATTGAAGAGGCTGTCTTTTCCCTATTGTATGTTTTTGCCTCCTTTGTTGTAGATTAATTGGGCATATAACCGTGAGTTTATTTCTTGGCTCACTATTCTGTTTGATAACTGTAGCTTTGTAGTATAGTTTGAAATCAGGGCTCATGATATATCCAGCTTTCTTGTTCTTTCTGAAGTTTGTTTTGGCTATTCAGTTTCTTTTGTGTTTTCATACAAATTTTAGGATTATTTTTTCTAGTTCTGTGAAAAATGGCCTTGGTATTTTGATAGGGATTGCTTTCTATCTGTCAGTTACTTGGGGAATATGGTAATTTTAACAATACAAATTCTTCCATTCGATGTGCACAGTATATCTTTTCATTTGTTTGTGTCTTCTTCAATTTCTGTCATCAATGTCTTATATTTTTCAAGTACAGGCCTCTTACCTCGTTGATTAGATTTATTCTTCAGTATTTTATCTTTTTCATGCAATGGTAAATGGGATTATTTTCTTAATCCCTCTTTCTGATAGTTCATTGTTAGTGTATAGAAATGCAACAAATTTCTGTATATTATTTTTGTATCCTTCAACTTAACCGAATTCATTGATGAGTTCTAGTAGTTTTCTGCTGGTGTCTTTAGGATTTTCTATCTATAGTATTTTGTCATCTGCCAACAGTGACAATTTTAGTTATTTTCTTCCAACCTGGATGCCTTTTATTTATTTTTCTTGTCTGATTGCTTTGGCTAAGGCTTCCAAAACTATGTTGAATAAACATGGTGACAGTGGGCATCCATGTCTTGTTCCTGATCTTAGAGGAAGAGCTTTTAGCTTTTCACCATTGAGTATGATATTACCTGTGGGTTTGTCATAAATGGTCTTTATTATGTTGTGGTATAGTCCCTCTATATCCACTTTGTTGAGTTTTTATCGTAAATGGATGTTGAATTTTGTCAAAAGCTTTTTCTGCATCTGGGGAGATGATAATATGATTTTTATTCTTTAATTTGTTAATATGGTGTATTATGTTGATTGATTTGTGGATATTGAACCATTCTTGCATGCCTGGGATAAATCTCTTTTGATCATGGTGTATGATCCTTTTAATGTACTGTTGAATTTGTTTTGCTAATATTTTGTTGAAGCTTTTCCCATCTGTGTTCATCAGTGATATTGGCCTGTAATTTTCTTTTTTTGTGGTGTCTTTGGTTTTGGTATCAGGGTGATGCTGGTCTCTTAGAATGAGTTTAAATGTGTTCCTTTCTCTTCAATTTTTGAAATAGTTTGAGAAAGATAGGTGTGAAGTGTTCTTTAGATGTTTGATAGGATTTATCTGTGATGCCACTTGGTCCTGGACATTTGTTTGTTGGGAGTTTTTAAAATACTAATTCAATTTCATTACTGGTAATTGGTCTGCTCATATTTTCTACTTCTTGATTCAGTCTTGGGTGATTTTATGTTTCTCAGAATTTATCTATTTATTCTATGTTGTCCACTTTATTGGCGTATAATTGTTCATAGTAATCTCTTATGATCCCTTGCATTTCTGTTCTGTTGGCTGTAACTTCTCTTTCATTTTTAAATTTTACTTATTTGCACCCTCTCTTTTTCTTGGTGAGTCTGTCTAAAGGTTTATCAATTTTGCTTATCTTTTCAAAGAACTAGCTGTTAGTTTCATTGATCATTTCTATTGTTTTTTAGTCTTTATTTCACTTGTTTCTCCTCTGATCTTTATTTTTTTCTTTCTTTTACTAACTTGGACTTTGGTCATCTTTTTCTAGTTCCTTTGATGTAGGGTTAGATTGTTTGAGATTTTTCTTGTTTCCTGGGTAGTCTTGTATCTTTGTAAACTTCCCTCTTAGAACTGCTTTTTCTGTGCCCCATAGATTTTGGATCATTGTTTTTCCATTTTCATTTGTCTTTAGCTATTTTTTGATTTCCTCTTAGATTTCTTCAGTGACCAATTGGTTGTTTGGTAGCATGATGTTTAGCCTCTGGGTGTTTGTGTTTTTTGAAGAATTTTTTTCTGTAGTTGATTTCTAGCCTCATGCTCTTGTGGTCAGAGAAGAAGCTTGATAAGATTTCAAGCTTAAATTTATTGAGACTGGTTTTGTGACCTAGTATGTGATCTACTATGGAGAATGTTCCATGTGCACTTGAAAAGAATGTGTATTCTGCTGCTTTTGGATGAAGTGTTCCTTATGTATCCATTAACTTCATCGGATCTTATATGTAGTTTAAGGCCAGTGTTTCCTTATTGATTTTCTGTCTGGATGCTCTGTCCATTGATGTTAGGGGTGTTAAAGTCCCTAACTTTATTATTGTGTTACTGTCAGTTTCTCCCTTTTTATTTGTTAATATTTGCTTTTTATATTTAAGTACTTCTTTATTGAATGTTTATATATTTATAATTTTTATATCTTCTTGTTGCATTGATTCATTTATCATTATTTAATGTCATTCTTTGTCTCTTATTACAGTCTTTATTTTGAAGTCTATTTTGTCTAATATGAATATTGCTATGCCAGCTTTCTTTTTGTTTCCATTTGCATGGAATATTATTTCATCTCTTCACTTTCAGTCTGTTTATTTCTTTAGCTCTGAAGTGAGTCTCTTGTAGGCAGTATATATTGATATATGGGTCCTTTTTTTTAAAATCCATTCAGCCACTCTAGGTCTTTTGATTAAAGCATTTAGTTCTTTTACATTTAAGGTAATTATTGATAATTATGCACTTTTTTCCATTTTGTTAATTGTTTTAGGGTTGGTTTTGTAGTTCTTTTTTGTTGCCTTTATTTTGCTCTTTTCCCTTGTGATTTGATGAGTATCTTTTGTGTTCTATTTGGATTCCTTTTTCTTTTTTCGGGAGGGGATATCTATTATGGGTTTTTGGTTTGTGGTTACCATGAGGTTCATTTAAAATAACATGTATATGCATGATTATTTAAGTTGATGATCTCTTTCCTTCTAATGCATTCTAACAACCCTACCTTGTTAACCAACACCCACTTTTAATGTTTTTAACATCTTATTTTACATCTTTTTCTTTTATGTATTCCTTAACTACTTATTGTGGATATAGATGATTTTACTACTTTTGTTATTTAGCCTTCCTACTAGATTTTTAAGTAGTTGGGTTTTTTTCTTTTCCACTTAAACAAGCCCTGTTAATATTTCTTGTAAAGCTGGTTTACTAGTGCTGAACCTTTTTAGCTTTTTGCTTGTCTGTAGAACTCTTTATCTCTCTTCAAATCTGAACGATAGCTTGCTGGGTATTGTGTTCTTGGTTTTAAGTTTTTTCCTTTTATCATTTTGAATATATTGTGCCACTCCATCTGGCCTGCAAAATTTTGCTGAAAATTTAGCTTATTTTCTTATGGGAGTTTTCTTGTACATAACCAGTTGCTTTCCTCTTGTTGCTCTTAAGATTCTCTCTTTATCTTTAAATAATTTTGCCATTTTAATTATAATATGTCTTGGTGTGGACATCTTTAGGTTCATCTTGTTTGGAACTCTCTATGCTTCCTGGACCTGAATGTCTATTTCCTTTCTCAGGTTTGGAAGTTTTCAGCTATTATTTATTCAAATAAGTTCTTTCTCCTTTCTCTCTCTTTTCTCCTTCTTGGACTCCTGTAGTGTGAATGTTAGTATACTTGATGTTGTCTCAGAGGTTTCTTAAACTATATTCTCATTAAAAAACATTCTTTTCACCTTTTTTCTGCTCAGTTTGGGTGATTTTCAGTTATTTTTCTTCCTAGTCGCTGATGCTTTCCTCTGAGTCATCTAAACTACAGTCCTTCTAGTGCATTTTAAAAATTTGTTATTTTATTCTTCAGCTCCCTTTGATTCTTCTTTATATATTCTGTTTGTTAAACTTCTCATTGTGTTCATTTATTTTTCTCCCAACTTCATTGAGCATTTTTATAATTTATCTTGATGTTTCTATTAGGTAGATTGCTTATCTCCACTTGGCTTATTTCTTCTGGGTTTTGTTTTGTTTCTTCCTTTCGAACATATTTCTCTGTCTCCTCATTTTGCCAAATTCTCTGTGTTTATTTCTATGTATTAGGTTGGTTACATGTCCCGATCTGGAAAAGTGACCTTATGTGGGAGACATCCTATGGGGCCCAGCAGTACACTCCCCTCTGGTCACCAGAGCTATATGCTCTAGAGGTGCCCCCTATATGGGCTGTAAGGACCCTTCTGTTTTGGTGGGGCTGTCAACTGTGGGCACATTAGTAGCTGGGGCTGGCCCTGGACCAATTAGCTGCCAGACCCTGCCTCTGGCTGTGGCTACTGGCCCACTAGTTGGTAGGGCTGGGTCCCAGGGTGGCTAGCTGGGGGGTCCTGCATGCCTGGGGGTCGTGGGGCTGGTGTCCGTCTGCTGGTGGACAGGGCCTGGCTGGTGTGGCTTGCTGCAGGGCCCAGGAGGACCTGGGCTGGTTCTGGCTTGATGGTGGGCAGGGCTGGTTTCCCCTGCAGCTGGCTACTCAGCCTGGGGGTTCCCAGGACTGGTGCTGGTCTGCTGGTGGGTGGTAAACTCCTGTTGCTAATAGGCTAGAGAGATGAATCCAAAATAATATTTGCCAGCACCAGTGTCCTTTTGGATGAATGATCTCCCATAAATGGCTGCCACCAGCATCTGTGTCCCCAGGGGGTGTCCTAGTTGCCTCCTTCCTCTCTGGGAGGCCCTTCAAGTTCAGCAAATGGGCTGACCCAGGATCCTTTCAAATTAGTGCCTCTGTGCTGGATTTGGAGCATGTGAGATTTTGTTCATCCCTTTAACAAACCTCTGGCTTTCCTGTATGAAGCCCTGCTGGCCTTCAAAGCCAGACATTCTGTGGCCTTGTCTTCTTAGTGCAGGACCCCTCGGCTAGGGAGCCTAATGTGGGGCTTGGACCCCTTGCTCCTTGGGAGGATCCTCTGCAATTGTGATTATCCTCCTATTTGTGGGTCACCTTCTCAGGGTGTGGGTCTTGATTATATCACATCTTTCTCCTCCCACCCATCTCATTATACTTTGTTCTGTGTATCTTTAGTTGTGGTAAATCTTTTTTGCTAGTCTTCAGGTCACTCTCATAGATAGTTGCTCTGTGAATAGTTGTAATTTTGATATGCCTTTCAAAGGAGGTGAGCCTGGGGTCTTCCTACTCTGCCATCTTGGCCACACCTTCTTGAATATGTTTTCTTCTCATGTCTTTTTCTGCTCTCTTGGTATTCTCACTATATGTACCTTGATGCTCAATGTTGTCTCACATTTCTCTGAGTCTCCATTTATCTTTATTCTTTTTTTCTCTCTATTTAGGCTTGCATAATGTCTATCAATCTATTTTAAAGTTTTTAATTCTTTCTTTTATCATTACAAATCTATTGTTGAGCCCCTCTAGTGAATTTTTACAATTTTAGTTATTGTACTTTCTAACTCTGTTATTTCCATTGGGTTCTTTCATTTTTTATAATTTCAGTATCTGTATTGATATTCTTTATTTGATGCAACATTGTCATCTTACCTTCTTCTATTTCTTTAATCATGTTTTCTTTTGATTCTGAGTGTAATTCTGTGAGCATATTTATAATGGCTATTTTGGAATCTTTTTCTGTTAAATCTAACATCTGGTTACTCTCACAGGTAGTTTCTGTTGCCTGACTCCCCCCTGCCCCCCACAGTGTACGGGTCATATTTTCTTGTTTCTTTGCATGCCTCCTAATTTGTTTTTGGAAACTTGATATTTTATAATATATTGTACTGAATAACAAGTAGTAATATATTTTATATATTACTGTATTTTATATAAGTATGTATATAATTTATATTATATAAATATAAATATATAATAGTAATATATTTTATAATACATTGTAGCAAGTATGGGTTTTCTCCTCCCCACTTTGTAGGCTTGTTATTGTTATTCATTTGTTTGTTTAGTAATTGGTGGGATTATTTTAGTGATATCTTTTCCCCCCAGCCTCCCAGTTTTAACCCTCCAGGGTTGCTATTCAGGGAGGTACAGGTTTGGATATGACCACAGTCACCCTGGGATAATGATGGTATGGGTAGAACTCTTTTCATTCTTTTCCTGACCACACCTAGCTATTAAACCTGACTGATTTCCAGTTCATTGCTTCGTTTTCAACAATAACCTGGGCATATATTCTTTTATAGACTAATCAAATCCAACTATGTCTCCTTCAGTGGATGGAATAGTTTCTGAAGTCAGTGTTTGATATTTGTTCTGACCCCAGGAGGATTCTTCCTAGCTGTCTTATTGCTCAGTTATCTCCTGTGATCAAGCCAGTCTATAGTCTAGGCTGTATCTTCATTAGATCCATGAATCTCCTCACCTTTGAATCTCCTTTCACCACAACCTCCACCATTCTTTTTTTCAGTTAAATTTATTGGAGTAACATTGGATTATAGCACTATGTAAATTTCATATATACAATATTATATGTTGACTTCTGTAAATACTACAGTGTGCTCATCACCAAAAGTTTAGTGTCCATCCATCAGTACACAGTTGATCCCCTTTACCCATTTTGCCCTCCTCCTACCCTTCTTCCCATCTGGTAACCACTGCTTTGATCTCTGTATCTTGTGTTTGTTTTTGTTTGTTTTGTCTTGTTTAAGTTATTTATTTATATTCCACATATGAGTCATATCATACAGTATTTGTCTTTCTCTATCTGACTTATTTCACTTAGATACACTCAAAGTTAATCAATATTGTTGCAAGTGGCAAGACTTCATCTATTTTTACGGCTGAGTAGTATTCCATTATATATATTTATACATCACATCTTCTTTATCTGTTCATCTGTTGTTGATACATGGGTTTTTTCCATATCTTGGCCATTGTAAATAATGCTGCAACGAACATAAGGGTGCATATATCTTTTCAAATTAATTTTTTAATAATCTTTGGATAAATTCCCAGAAGTGGTATAGCTGGATCATATGGTAATTCTGTTTTTACTTTTTGAGGGGTCTTTATACTGTTTTCCATAGTGGCTGTTTCATTTTACACTACCACCAACAGTGTATGAAGTTTCCCTTTTTCCCACATCCTCTCCAACATTTGTTACTTCTTGCCTTTCTGATAATAGCCATTCTAAAATATGTGGGGTGATATTTCATGGTGGTTTTCATTTGCATTTCCCTAATAATTTGCTATGTTGAGCATCTTTTCATGTGCCTGATTGCCAACTCTTTGTCTTCTTTGGAAAAATGTCTATTCAGATCCTCTGCTCATTTTTTAATCAGGTTGTTTGCTTTTTTGTTGAATTGTATGAGTTCTTTATATATTTTGGATATTAACCTTTTATTGGATATATGATTTGCAAATATATTCTCCCATTCCAATCTCCGCTATTCTTGAGAGCACCCTCAGGTTAAAACTTCTCCATGTTCAGTTGCAAATGTAGCCAGTTCCTTTAGGAGAGATTAGGAGCCATCTGTTTTACAGTCTGTTCCTCCCACAGGCAAAATCTCTGAGTCAGAACTCTGGAGCTGTCAGTGGGGACAGTGACCAGCATTCCTCTGAGTGACACCACTGCTCTTGGAGTTGAGAGCTTGGTAGAGGGGGTGAAGACAGCATAGAGATGAAAACAGAGAATATAGAAAGCAAGGGGTGAACCCTGTGATACTGGATTAGAATTATAAATATCAGGGTAAACATCGTAAGTATACACATAAACACAAATCCCTACACAAACTGGTTGATTTTTTGGTTTTTCTAGTTTTCTTTTGTTTTAGGAACTTTGGTGAGGCAGAATATCTCCCATGTAATCATAATAGTTGGGCTAATAATATGTGACTGACTGACTTGATGTATTTTGCATTAAACCGGAGATGAATGCTCATTCCCTCAGTAAGTAAACTGGCGTTTCTTTGCCATGAGGCTGTTTTTGTAAACGTATTCTCTTATTTGTACAGAAGACCAGATAAAAACATGAAATTAATGCTTTTTAGAGAGAATAAAGAGTATATTTTTCAAAGATCAAATGAGTATAGTTTCAAAGTTAAATATAAATTTAATCTTGGAGAAGTTGTAAGATTTTCATGGATATGAAATTTGCTTTTTGTGTAGGATTGATGATTTGCATGAATCTCAGTTTGACATATGTTTTCCACAGCACATTAATGAACCAGTCACATTATATGTGGCAGGAAGCAGTAAAAAATAGAAAGTAAATGACATTAAAATGAATTTTTTATCTATGGTGGGTATAGATTTGCATTATTGTACTTGTGTGGGAAATGAAAGTTACCACTTCCTCCTTTTTGAGAAATTTTCAAATACCTGAGAAGGAAAGAGTAAGAAAGAGAGATACACAGAGAAAAAGAGAGAATTGAACCAAGCAAAAATTTTTTCATATACATTTTTGAGGTTATATAAAGGGAACTTAAAAAAATTGAATTAGCTTGATTTTTTTTTATTTTTGGTAATACAGTTTATGTAAAACAGGTATTTCAAAAATTATGTATGATGCATAATGAATATTATTCATATTCCTCAATTTCTTTTTTAAAGATTTATTTATTGATTGATTGATTGATTGATTGCTATGTTGGGTCTTCATTTCTGTGCCAGGGCCCTCTCTAGTTGTGGCAAGTGGGGACCACTCTTCACCACGGTGCGCGGGCCTCTCACTATCGTGGCCTCTGTTGTTGCAAAGCACAGGCTCCAGACGCGCAGGCTCAGTAGTTGTGGCTCACGGGCCTAGTTGCTCCGCGGCATGTGGGATCCTCCCAGACCAGGGCTCAAACCCGTGTCCCCTGCATTAGCAGGCAGATTCTCAACCACTGCGCCACCGGTGCGCAGATTCTCAACCACTGCGCCACCATATTCCTCAATTTTAAATAACAATCCACATAACATGAAAAATATAAGTGTATTAAATTTGTCCTTGAGGAGTTTATTAGTGCTCAAATATCTTTACATCACAAGAAAAATAATGAGTAACAATAACTGGTTTTAATATTTACCATGTTCCCTGGTTGGAGGCATTAACATACTTTTAAATCATATTCCATAAATATTTTGGGCTTAGATTTGGAGTAGCAAATTTCTGTCCAAAGGAAGACTCTGGAGGCCTATGAAGTACGAGAGAAGAAAAACAAGGTTGTTCAGTAGAAGTATTTCCATCATTAAACCTTTAAAAATGTCAGTCAAAATCTAGTTATTATTTCTGAAGCTGGAAAGATACAGTGTGGCAAATTCCCCGTATTACGTATTCTAAACTTTGTCATTCAGGTGGAACTGTTTGAACACCCACATTTTGTACTTCACTTCCTTCCTTTTCCTGAGTTCATACCCTTTTATTTGGTAGCTCTTAGACTGATCTTCCCTGCTTTGAATAATTCACCATCTAAATAAAATAACAACCTCAAAGCATCCCAGACTTAATACACTCCATTCCAGCGTGGGCTCCCATGGGTTGATGTGAAGGAGACTTAAGAATTAATCACACAGGATATAACGCTCAAGTCACTTTCAGAAAAAAAATTCTCTTTCTCTTTTGTTTTTGTGTTTAGTTTTCTAAACACTGTCATTCTGTTTCCACTTCAGCTCCAGATCCCCGGGATGTCTTGGCACCAAACACATGTAAAACAAATAAACACCTTCTTGCACACTCTAACAAGTGCAGCAATTAGTCTCAGAGCACAGCTTGCTCTCCACCATGGCAACTCATTTGGTGCTGGTTGTTATTGTAGGAGAACAACTTTGAATCAGCAACATTTGTTTGATTCCTCAGTTTTCACCCCTGTCGGCATGGCGGCTTCTGTACATCCTTTTCATATAGTGAGTTCTGCGCCTCTAGGAAATCAGCTGCCACCCTGCATACAACACTTAACTCCAGTATGTCACCTTGTCACATTCTCATGGAACTTTCAGCAGTGGGTGATCTTCACTCCATATGGGCTGTAATAACTACTTGCTGTGGTGTGAATTACAGGTGATTTCAGTATGGACATTTTTTCTTTCCTTTTGTTATACAGTAGTATAAAATTAAAATAATATTAATAATCCTTGGTATATATTTATAAGCAGCTTGCATTGCAAGATGAAAATGTTATTTGTAAGTACCCAAGATGGTATTTAATAGGTTAGTCAGACGACACTTTTAAAAATTTACGTATTTATTTATTTTCATTTATTTTAGAGGGTATTTTCTCTGAGTTGATGCAGCAATTGGAAAGTTGTATAAAGACCCTATCTGTGGCTTTATTTGATATACTCTTCTACTTTTCCAAGTGATTTATTTCAGAAATGCTGGATTTGTGTGTGTGTGTGTGAGGAAGGGACTAAATCATGTTAAAATATGTCTTTTATCCTGAAACACAGTATAGTAAGTTATGAGGCAAAATGCATGTTTTCATCAGCAATGTACCATATTTTCTTATGTAAATTACTATTATTTGGAAGCTGAATCAAATGTTTCCAGCGACAAGAAAAATTGCTGTTGAACTTTGTTTCAGAGTACTAACTTCTGCCTTTTTTGGACATTATTAGTCAATTTCCCTAGACCCTTTCTTCAGTAATGCAAGGTACATGTAAATGAATAAAGGTGATAAACTCTCACTCAGTTCTAGTCCCAGCTCTGTGGCTAAGGGTGTGACTGGGTAAGCTGAGTAACCTCTTTGGGATTTAGTGCTTCATCAGTTACACAAAGTGGTTAAATTAAGTGGTCTTCTAAAGCTCTAAATGGTTCTAAAATCCACGATTTTTATTCATACTGAATAATTCTTGCGCTTGGAGGATTTGATTCTAAATATATCATAAAGAACTCTACTTGATTCTTCTGTGTAAATTAGGAAGAAATTTTAACTATTCACACATTTAACAAACATTTATTACAACTCCACTATGTCCTGGGCATTGCGCTAGAAACTAAACACAATGAGTGCAGTGAACAAGACCTTGTCCCACCCTCAGAGAGATTATGATCTAATGTATAAGATAGACAAGCAAATGACCAGAAAAAGGATTATACATTGTGGTAAGTGGCAAGAAGGAAGTAAAGCATTGAGACTGAGAACAGTGGGGATGGGAGGGAGGTACTTTAGATAAAGTAAGCAGGGGTAGCTTTGCAAATTTTGGTTTCTTTGGGAGTTTTGGTCACTAGAAAAACCACACTGACTGCTCTTGTTTGTGTAGTACCATTCTTTTGAGAGGAAAGGGTAGTGGTGTGGAAGGAATATGAGTTATGATTTCAGAAAATGTGAGTGGAAACATGCCTTTGCCTTGTGCTCGTCATGTGTCTTGGACAAATCTTTTAGCCTCTCTGGACTTGCTTCCTTATCTGTTATGGTGCTTATAGGGACACCTGCTCACTAAACTGCTGGAAGATACAGTAGTTGTAAAAGCAGAAAAACTCCTTCTGCCAACTCTTGATGAGTGATCAGCTTTTTTTCTTTTTTTCAACATATCAGTGAGAGAAAGATTTAAAAATCAGCGGACAACACTTTTTCCTCCTTTTTAAATTTTAGCAAGAAGCAAGAAAAGCCGTACGCTAGCAATGCACAGTAAAAGGCCAAGGAAAATGCAGAAAAGCAGGCTGGTGAAAGAAGACAGGTTTGCTGTGGCCAAGAGATAGCCACAGTTTTCTTCCTCCTTTAGTCCCATTTCTACCACCATATCTGCATAGTGCTCCTTGTCTGAGGGAGGGAGGGAAGTTTTACTACTTTATTCTGTGAGTTGTGAATTAAGCTTTCCTTAGTTTCCTTTTTGGGAATAATCTAGAGTTTAAGTAGAATACACTGCTGGCGAGTCTTTCTGTATTAGCATTGCAGGGCCTGTAAATATCACTTGTGAAATAGTCACAGGAATGAACAGCCCTTCATCTGGAATTACAGCACAAATTCAGAAACAGCTATTTAGTGTGTTTATTTCCCAGTGTGAGAATTTATCATGGATGCCATCTCTTATGTTTCTTAGGTCACAAACTTCCTGTAGTTTTCTCAGTTGCTAACCCAATAAGAGAAGCTTCTTCTTTATTATTCATTACTATATAAAGGAAAATCCCATCTTGTCTACTTCCTTTAAGATGTTACTATCAAAATGCCAAGCCAAGTGTTTAGTGCTGATAAGGACTGCATTTGATAACAGCATTAGTAGATCCTTATTGGTTCTGCATGTAGCAAAAGCTAAAGAGTCCCTGGACAAAACTTTTCCAGTTTAGCTTATGGTAACTTTAGGATCTCTGCATCTTTAAATATGTAAGCTAGGTTTAGGCTTTCAAAAATGCTGATTAAGAATTCTAACTGTATTTACTTTGGGAAGAACAGAGTGAATTTTGTTGCCATGTGATATAAAGTCAAATTTACAAACTTGTGGGAATGTACAATAGAGTAAGTTGTTTCCATAGTTCTGGTTTCCATACCGGTGGGTTAAGCATTTATTTTCTAAATACACACTAGTGTTTCAGAATTCTGTGTTGTCAGGCAATGTTCTCTGGCTTGAGGGAGTTAGGTGGATACCTGTCAAATGCTATGCAGAGAAGATTGCATAGTATATATCTGATTTTAAAGATAATAGGAAATTTGAAAGCCTGCATCCAACAGTTTGGAGGTAGAAGAGCACATTTTGTAGGTTGTGGGTGTTTATCTGATTGTCTTAGGCAGATGTTCATTATGGCAATCATTGTTTATACATTTGTACTCAGTTGTGCTCTTAGTGATATCTTTTCCCATTCATCCATCCTCTTTGTTCCCAGTACAATGATTCTATGATAATGCTCTTTTGGCATTAAGAGGTTAAAGAGTGATTCTACCAAATGCTTTGAGATGTGCAAAAATATGATTTACATTTCCTAAGACATCCTTGGGAGATTTTAACATTTGTTGATTTCTTAAAAAATTATCTGTTAACACACAGATACAAAATTCTAGCTCCATGTATTACTGTAGAATATCTTTAAAAGACTCATGAGAAGAGAAGGAAAATAATGAGTCAACTACATATCAGGCATTATGCTAAATTTTTTGCATTACTTCTTAATTTTAAACATTTTTGTATCCAAGAATTTATTATTTTTCCAAGATTTGATTATCCCCCCTTTTTCTTTGGTGACAAAATACTTCCCTTTCTAGAGAAAATCTAGAATTTTATCATTTCTTTGGGTGTGGATGGGAGAGGAAGGGGTTAAAGAGACATTTGAAATAGAACAAGAATCAGAGCTCTTCTAAATTTTAAGAAATTTTGATAAAATCAAATATATACACACTTATATGCTTATAATTTCTAGCCCTATGTTAAGAACTAGGAGAGAATGTTATCTTGAGGTTTTTTTTCTTAAACTGATTCTCTCTGGGGCTTTGAAAGTACAGATACGCACCTGAACTCAACTCTTTAACGCTGAGAAAATCTGTATCTGCAAACCTTAGTAGTAATTAGATTCAACCTTAGTAATAATTAGAATTTTATGTGATTTCTCTTTTAGCTGGTCTTAAAATAAAAGAGTCCCAGAAATCAAAATACGTATATTCTATCTCTTCTGTTTGGGAGAGGGAACATGTATAGATAAATCAAGTGAATTTTTCTATAAAACCTGTTCTATTTAACATCCTGGTACTAGCACATTGTATGAAGAAAACATAACAAAAAACCAAAAATTAAACCAGTCTTCTAAAAGGATTCATTTCTAGAATCATTTATTATACAATACTTTAATCTGTATATATATAAAAACAAACCCCTTTCTTTTACTTCTCGCAAAGATTTTCTGAGCACGTGGTGCATGTAGGGGGTTAGGCTAAGAAGTTCTACCATACATGTCCAAATGTTAATGCTTCTAATTGGCCTTAATTGGCCTCAAGCCATATCTGTTAACTTGAACGTAAGTGTCAAAGGGAATATACACAAATTTTTGAAGTTTATTCTTTGGGAATTTAAAAAAACCAGAAGAAATGAAAAACATCATTTATATAGAGGGTATTGATTTTGTTGTTAAATGGGCTTCTGAAAGTTGATGATTCTAATTGGTCATTATAAGGCTGCTAGCTAAGTTAAGTAAATTATGGTCACACACAAAAGCGTCCTTTTTTTCATAATTAAAAGTAGTCAGATCATCATTGGTGTAAAGAGGAGCACAGTTTTAGAATTCAGTACATACTCTAAGGAGAAAAGCTCAAGTATTCTGTTTGACCAGAAACCCAAGTACATTGCATGAACAATAAAGATACTCAGATGAAAATAGTTCTGATGTACTCTGATCTTTGGAGGACTTGGATAAGTATACTTCTCAAAACCCTTTTGTGATACAGAAAATTATTATTTGCCTAGTTGAAGCAGATATGTGATAGAGAAGAGTTTGGGGGAAATTTGTACCTCACAGGGACATTCTCTTTATCCTCACAATATCTTTTTGTAAATTCAGCATTTTTACGGAAAATAAAGTTTATGGGAATGTATCGTTCTGTGAAACTTGTTACACACGCATGCACACACACACATATATATATGTTGTTATTATGTACGTTGTGAATTAACTATATGTTAAACATAAGGTCAGGGCTAAAATTGCTGTCTATACTAAGCAATACCAAAGCAGAGGGCAAGAGTGCTGCTTAGGTTGGGTGAGAAGCTCTCACGGACAAAATAATTGAACCTCCACCTTGGCTACAGTGTCGTCTCAGGAGTGTTAAAGATTAATCCTAAAGAATGAGGAGGACATTTGAGGGCATAAACATTGAAAGGGCATTAAAACCAATTTCTGCATATGGACGATAAAGGATAAATATGAGATAATATTGTAGCACTTCATGTATTCAGTGACATATAAATATCCTTAACGTTGCAATGGGGATTGTTTTTGGTATATAAAATATCTGCTGAGACTTCACCAGCCCAAATTTAGACGTAGAAAATTGAAAATTTTTTAGGCTGAAACAGATACGTATATCTCATTTGTACCTGTTTCCAGAATAACTATCCCAATCAGCTCTCTTATTTCGTTTAAATAAAAGCAGAGATGAATATTACTACAACTTGTTGAACACCTACTATCTTCTGGGTAGCTTGCTGCGACTTTTATTGAGGACTGTATGATTTTCCTTGATCTCCAAATGAAGGAATAAAATTTGTTCATGTAGCAGAGACCTAGGTTTAATCAAGGTTGCAGAAGACAGTACAGAAACACTATCAATAAATTTTGAAACCTAAACCCTTGTTTTCAAACAGTATGAAGTTATTCTAAGTATCTGTTTTCAGATTCATAAATGGGGAGTACAGATATTACAAGAGAAATGTCTTGATAAAGCTCTATTTAAATCATCCTTGATACCCTAGTAGCATTTCTTTGGCTTGTGTAAAACTATACTTTTCTTGTCATCTTCCTCCTTTCTGCCTGCAATTTGCTTACCTTGGATTTTGACTGCTCTTATTTTTAATATCTCTACCAACCAACTATATTCTCTCAAGATTATTCAATCTTCTTGCAAAGTGACGAAAACTATATTATCTCTTTAATTATCATTACATGCATATTATTAAATTTTTTTCTAGGTCTTGGCTATCACTTATGCTGTTGTTCTTTGTTTTACAACCATCTTCAGAATGAGCCAAAAATTATTCCAGCAGCTTCTCAAATACAATAAGCTTCAAACTGAAAATATCATCCACAGCAGAAGTGTTTTTCAGTTTCTCTACTTTTGTCTCTGGTACATGAAATTTCTTCTCATGTTCCAAGTGAGAATATTCCAAGCCGTTTTTGTATCTTGTCTTCACCTTCTTTATCAAATCTTTTCCTAAGTTCTATTATATTTTTCCTATTAATTACATCTTTGTTTTTTTTTTTGGCTGCGTCGTGTGGCATGCAGGATCTTAGTTCCCAGACCAGGGATCGAACCCATGCCCCCTGCAGTGGAAGCGTGAAGTCTTAACCACTGGCCCGCCAGGGAAGTCCCAATTACATCTTTGATTTACTCATTTTGTTTCACTTCCAGCTCCATAATTTAGGGCTTCCAAATCCATTTCCAAATTATTTTTCAATAAGCACTCTGATGTCTTTCTTCATTCTGTTTCTTATATTCAAAATGTCCTCCTTTTTCTCTAAGAATATCTATCTATCTATCTGTCTGTCTGTCTATCTATCTATCTATCTATCTATCTATCTATCTATCTAATCTATATTCATCTTCTAAAACTCAGCTTAATTCTATGAATCCTTCTCTGATGATGCCAGTACACCTAAACCTCTGCTTTCCGTAATTGAATCCTGAATCTTAGATGTGAGATCATGCAGTTAAATTCTTGATTGAATTTTTTTCACATTGTCTTCTCAGATAAATTGTAACCTCCATGATGCCATGAATTGTTTTTCTTTTGTATCACTTTGATATGTAGAAAAGCATTAGAACATTGTGGAAGCTTAATAAACACTTATGGATTGACCAAAGGAGTTCCTCAAGACTATAGAGAAAGGATAAGAAGTGTAACCAGATCTCAAAACATTAGTTCCCACATTGATTCAGTATGCATGGCAGTTAAAGACATAGATTTTAGAAGAAGGTAGATACCAATATCTGTATCTTGGCTCTAGTACTAGACCAAGTTACTTAAATCCTTTTAAGTCTCAGTTTTCTTATTTGTGAAATGGGGATAATCATATCTAGCTTTTGCTGTTGTCATAAATATTTAATGAGATGATAATATAAAATTACTAACGTGTACACTGCTAATACTGTAACTAAATATTTTACATGGGTATTTCATTTAGTGCCTTATAAAAACACTCTGAAGAACACTGAAGTAAGTGCTATTATTATCTTCATTCTGTAAACAAAGAAACTAAGATTTAGAGATTATATAACTCAGAAGCAGTGGGATAAGAATTTGGACTCAACATCAACTTCAGAATTTATGCTCTTAATCAGTGAACTTTAAAGTATATAAGCATTTAACAAAATGCCCAGCTCATATTAAGTATTCAATAAGTGACAGAAGTTTTATTAGTAAGAATGTCGTTGCATGAGATTTAAAGGCCTGCTAATAAATGAGTGAGTGCATTCTAGTGGCTCTTTTTATTGTTATCACGTGCATTCATAAACTGTACTACTATTTTAGCAATAGTTTCCTACTTATGTAGGAAACAAAACAATTAGGAAATTTCTCATTCTCAGCTGTATGATCAAACATAACCGTCTCTAACAACTTCATACCATTAAGAATAAATATTCCAGGGGACTTCCCTGGCGGTCCAGTGGTTGGGACTCTGCGCTTCCACTGCAGGGGATGCGGGTTCGATCCCTGGTTGGGGAACTAAGATCCCACATGCAGCGCTGCACAGCCAAAAAAAAAAAAAAAAAAGAATAAGTGTTCCATATTCTCATCTGGTTTCTAAAAGAAGAAATACTTAGATTGTGGTATCTAAATCTTACCTTTGAAGTTAACTAATGTTGTGACAGCAAGCATGTGAGCATGTTTTTTTTTCCACCCCCCAGATTTTGTTCTTCCCATTCCAAAAAAAGGGCTTGGGTTATTTATTTTATACCGTCTCTCCAAAAGATTTTAGAATAATTCTAAATATGGAATTAGAGCTCTTAGTAAAAACATATAATTGCGAAAAAAGAAAGAACCACTGTAGGGACATTAGTTTTGTGTTGAAGTATTTTAATGATTACAGCTCTTTAGTATCTGTCTCCACCAACATTTCCTTCCTTTAATTATTCCAATTGAAATACTTTTCCTTTTATTTTTTTCTGAAAATAACCTGTAACCATCTCAGAGGGGGGCTCGCACTTAAAAAATTGTTTTAGTTGCCACCATACCCTTCTTCTTTCATGGGTAAATGAAAGAACAGATTAGGATCGAGAAAACGACATAGCAAAGTGCAAACATTTGGTAGAATTGCCATATTTACACTATTTGCTGTTTGCTGTGTAATTCTCCAACCTGTTTCAATAACAAAATTATTAATAATTTATTAGAACTTTCTCTTTACAAGTAATTAGTCAAGCAGCACTGAAAGAAGTTTCTAAGGGGATGATGTTCACAGATCAAGAAGTCAGGGTTATAAATTATGATTATGATTATTTTATTTTAGAGAGTGACAGCATGTACTACTTATTTCTGCCATTCAGAGGCCAACAATGGCATCACTGATGATTTACCTGAGCTGTGCTCATCTGTTTACACTTTTACATTCAATAAAAATGTGCAGTTACTATGGCAACTGGAAGTCTATAGGGTCTGTTTCAAAACCTGTGCTTGGCAGTTTATGTGCATAAATCCTCAACACATTGATATGAGGCTCTAGTCCTGTGTTTTATTAATTTTATTCTCCTTGTATCTCAGATGGTGTTTTATTTTATAAGCTATGAAGTCAAGCAGAAATTGGCTAAAGAAACAATTTCTCTTGGGAGTCTAACCTTGGAGCCTTAGAAAAGTCTGGATTATTAGTGTGAAAATGAAGCACAAAGCTTGGCATTCCAGATATCTTACATAAGCATTAACACTAATTTTTTCTACAAACTGGGGCAAAGCATGGGCTCTTTTGCAGTTCAGGTTCCTAAGCAGTTCAGTGACTCCTCTCTCTTGGAAGGTAGAAAGCCAAATTCCAAAGGATTTTGGAGGTAGAAAGCTAATTTCCAAAGGGAAATTAGCAACAGTGGGGTGTATTTTTCTCCTTAATATTGATATATAAAACTTTATACTAGTTCTATGAAATGGTAAACTATCTAGTACAGGTGAGGTGTATCATTGCTTTCCAGAAGGAAAGTCATTACAGAAAGAGCTCAAGTAACATTTTTGATCAATACAGCATTAATACATTGAACTTTCTTAATAGACTCCTTTATATTGCAAAGGGTTTTATAATTTTCAGTGCTTTCTCCAACAGATATTTAAACCATGTTGAGAAAGTGTGGTTGGTGTAGTCTATTTGAGCATGCACGTCCCTAGTGGAGACAGACTTGTGTTTGAAATCTGGTTCTTTTACTTGCTAAGTATATCAACTTTACCTTTTTTGAGCCCTGTACCTTGTCTGAAAAATCCAAATAGGACTGTATATTTGCTGGGTGATTCTTATATTTGCTGTATAGATTAAATATTTTCAACCATGGTAAAACATACATAACATAAAATTTACCGTTTTAACCATTTTAAACATGCAGTTCAATGGCATTAAGTACATTCACATTGTTGTGCAACCATCATCACCGTCTATCTTCAGAATTCTTTTCACACAAAACTGAAACTCTGACTCATCAAACAACTCCTCATTTCCTTTGCCCTTAGCCCCTGACAACTACCATTTTATTTATGTCTCTGTGAATTTAACTATTTTAGGTACCTCATATAAATGGAATCATAGTATTTGTCCTTTTGTGACTGGCTTATTTCATTTAGCGTAATGTCCTCAAGATTCATCCATGTTGTAGCATGTGCCAGATTTTCCTTCCTTTTAAAAGCTGAATACTATTCCATTGTATAATATGTAAATATATATCTATATATACACATCTTGTTTATTCATTCATCTATCAGTGGGCACTTGGGTTGCTTTCGCCTTTTGGGTTTTGTGACTAATGCTGCTATGAATATGGGTGTACATATCTCTTCAAGTCCCTGATTTCAATTCTTTTGGGTATATTATCAGAAGTGAAATTGCTGGATCATATGGTAAATCTATTTTTAATTTTTTGAGGAACTGTTATACTGTTTTCCACAGTGGTTGTACAATTTTACATTCCCACCAGGAGTGCATGAGGGTTCCAGTTCTCCACATTCTCATAAACACTTGTTATTTTCATTTTTGTTTTTGTTTTTTCTAATAACCATCCTAATGGGTGTGAAGTGGCATCTCATTGTGGTTTTGATTTGCATTTCCTTAATGATTAGTGATGCTGAGCATTATTTCATGTGCCTATTGGCAATTTGTATATTTTTGGAGAGATGTCTGTATAGTGTATTATGGGCTGAACTGTTTCCCCTACAAAATTCATATGTTGAAGCAATAACCACCAGTACCTCAGAGTGCGACCATATTTGGAGATAAGCTCTCTCAAGAAGTAATTCAGTTATTAAGTTAGGATAGGTCAATTCAATATATAGTCTAAATTAGGCAACATTAATATGTTCATTGGAAAAAAAAGATGCCAAAATCTATAGCATTGAAAGCATGCTACTTTTTCCCTACTGAGAATTTAAAGTACAAAAGCTTATGAATGAAATTTAGTTAGTAGTTTGTATGAATATTTTCTTAT
The DNA here is from genome assembly GCF_028021215.1 of Eschrichtius robustus. Taxonomy (NCBI): domain Eukaryota; kingdom Metazoa; phylum Chordata; class Mammalia; order Artiodactyla; family Eschrichtiidae; genus Eschrichtius; species Eschrichtius robustus. The sequence goes on from NC_090833.1 coordinate 71,477,463, forward strand.
TGGGATACATGTGATTAAATGGTCAAAGAAATTGAAGTTAAATGCTATTTTGCAAAACAAAACCAAAAATAAGACAAAATAAAACAAGGAAACCAAAATAAATAATAGATAAGCAAATTTCTAGCTATATCTTCTAAACCACTAGTTTTGCCCTGGGTGAGTAAAGTGAGCGTATTAATTTTGAAATTGTTAGTAAAATATTACTTTAAAAGAGTCTTTTATATGTGTCTACTTGTAAACTACAGAGTTTACTTTCAAAAATAGGATTTGGGGGAGTCACGTAACAAGTAATCCTATTTTAGTTTTGTCATTTGAAATTAGAAATTTAATAAGGAATTTTTGAGAAAAAAATGAGGAATAGATGTGTAACATGAATTATAATTCAATAAAGCTGGAAAAAGTAAAAAAAAAAAAACAAAAACCCAGGATATCCATTGTCACAATGCAACAATGGAACAAAAAATAATAAAAGTGATCCAGCAGGTACAGCCCTAAATACATGCCCATGTTAACCAAAGAACATGTATATGAGTGTTCACCACAGTAATATTTGTAATACTTCACAACTGGAAACTACTGAAATGTCCATCAGAAACAGAATGTATAAATAAACTGTGGTATATTCATACAAATTGAAATACAAATACAAATAAAACAAATACAAATAGAACAATTTTTTGTTCTATTTAGCATCAGTTGGGACAGCTCATCTGGGGGCTGGAGGATTCAAGGTGGCTCATGCATAAGGCAGGCAAGTTGGTGCTTAATTCAGCAAATAACATCACTATATTCCATTACATTTTTATATACATGTGCTATAATACTGATGATAATAATAGTGGTTGAGAGCTTACTTTGTGATAGATGCTATACATAAATCATCTCATTGAATCTTTTTTTTTTGGCTTCAGTTAACCTTATTTTTCATTGAAGTATAGACAATTTACAATGTTATATTAATTTCATGTGTACAGCCTAGTGATTCAATATTTTTACTCCAATATTTTTAATGGATTATACTCCATTAAAAGTTATTACAAGATAATGGCTGTAATTCCCTGTGCTATACAATATATCCTTGTTGCTTATCTATTTTATTCATAGTAGTTTGTATCTCAACCTCATCCCATTTGCAGCAACGTGGATAGGCCTAGAGAATATTATGCTTAGTGAAATAAGTCAAACAGAGAATGACAAATACTGTATGATATCACTTATATGTGGAATCATTGAATCTTAAGACGTAAGACGAGATATTTTTGTCTTCGTTTTTGCCGGTTAGAGAGGTAAATAATTTTTCCATGGTCACTTAACTACTTAGGGTAGAGTTGGGATTTGAAAGCAGACAGTTTGATACCAGAGAATGTTCTCTTAACTACAATGCTAACTTGTTTCCTGTTTGTATGTACCAAAGTCTTGAACCAACGCCAAGTGCAAATTAGACTATACTTATTTTATTACAATTTTATATCTTGTAAAAACACATAATTTCTGTTTCTCTCTTGGACATGAAATGGTTTCAGTTGACAGTGAATTTTAACTCACTTTAGTTCAAAATCAAATAAAAAAGTATGGAACAAACAAGATAATTTGAAATGCTAAGAAGTTTGCAGCTGGAATGACCAGAGAGAAGGGTGTATTAGGGCTTATAGAAGTAAGACCATTTTTCTCACCTTTCCTTACCTAAATTCAATATGAGGCAAGAAGTATTTCTTAACTATATACTACATGTCAATAATCAACGTCCTGGATGCTGTGAGGGATGTAAAGATCCAAAGTTAATACTCTGAGTAGATATGATGTTTAGACAAAAAACTATTAGTTTGCACTTTAAGATAGTGTAAATCAAATGATTAATCTGGGTCATTAGTATTCTGACTTTGCCAATCACTAGTTACGTGACACTGCATGTCTCTTAATTTCTCTAAGATTCAGTTTCCTAAAGTGTAAGATGGGTATATTAGCAGCATCTATTTGTATGGCTGACGTAAGAATAAAATAAAATTATGCACATAAAGCTTTTAAGTTGGGGTCTGGTAAACAGAAAGTGTGCAAGAAATTTTAAACATTATTATTATTTTAACATTCAAATTCTTCAGTGTATGTTTTCTGGGAGTTGAATATGATAGAAAGTTTCATAGAAGAGGTGGTCCTTGAAAGATCTGGATCGTTGGCATTGGAAGGAGATATTTTAGGGTGAGAGAATCAAGGGGTGAAAAATACAGAAGTAGGAGTTAAAATGATACGGAGTGATAGATTTGGATTCCCAAAAGTGCTATTATAAATGGTTCCTTCAGGACATTTTTGTCTTTGTGAGAGAGCCTAGACTGTCAGCAATGTTTTTGTGTGTATTTTTATTTATATGGGGATAAATTAATTTAATGACTGGAGAGACTTAATTGTGCTATTTATTATCTCAGATTATTGTGGGTCAGGATTTAATGAGGTATTATTTTGTTTTATTGTATGTTGTTAATATTTATTTCAGCATATTTGCACAGTTCCTTAGAAATGTTCGATTTATGTATGTCTTTCTAAGATGGGATTGCATAATTAGTCATATATAACAAATGGATTTCATTAAGTATTTCAACATGTGGTAAATTGGTTGTATGAAAAATATGATTGATTTTCTTCCCATCTGAGAGGCAGTTCTGTTGACTAATCATTGAAACCATTGCTGATGTGAGTTGCCTGGTTTTTTTTTTTCTTATCTGTGTGTACTTTATGGTTGCATACTCAATGACAGGAGGTCAGTTGTACCAGGTGTGTTTACTACATTGTGCATGATAAATCCATTAACCACATTCTTAAATAAAATGGTGGAGCAGCAAGTAAATATTATCTATTTAGTAAGTGTATAGACTTAGAATCTATAAGAAAGTTAAAGAAAGTTATTGTTTGCTATAGATTTAATAAAGAAATGACTTATTTCTGTTGATCAGTACATGTTGCACAGATCTTTTAAAGTGCACTTGGCTTTAGTTTTTAAGCTTTGACTTATGGTAGATTTATTTTAATACACGTTTTTAGTAATGGTTTTTAAAATAAAAGATGAGAGTTAAAGAAAATCCACTTCAATTTTAAGATTAATTTCAAATTAAAAGTTATAGTGATCTAGGAATAAACCTACCTAAGGAGACAAAAGACCTGTATGCAGAAAATTATAAGACACTGATGAAAGAAATTAAAGATGATACAAACAGATGGAGAGATATACCATGTTCTTGGATTGGAAGAATGAACATTGTGAAAATGACTATACTACCCAAAGCAATCTACAGATTCAATGCAATCCCTATCAAACTACCACTGGCATTTTTCACAGAACTAGAACAAAAAATTTCACAATTGGTATGGAAACACAAAAGACCCCGAATAGCCAAAGCAATCTTGAGAAAGAAAAACAGAGCTGGAGGAATCAGGCTCCCAGACTTCAGATTATACCACAAAGCTACAGTAATCAAGACAGTATGGTACTGGTACAAAAACAGAAATATAGATCAATGGAACAGGATAGAAAGCCCAGAGATAAACCCACACACATATGGTCACCTTATCTTTGACAAAGGAGGCAAGAATATACAGTGGAGAAAAGACAGCCTCCTCAATAAGTGGTGCTGGGAAAATTGGACAGCTACATGTAAAAGAATGAAATGAGAACACTCCCTAACACCATACACAAAAATAAACTCAAAATGGATTAAAGACCTAAATGTAAGGCCAGACACCATCAGAATCTTAAAGGAAAACATAGGCAGAACACTCTATGACATAAATCACAGCAAGATCCTTTTTGACCCAGCTCCTAGAGAAATGGAAATAAGAACACAAATAAACAAATGGGACCTAATGAAACTTAAAAGCTTTTGCACAGCAAAGGAAACCATAAACAAGACGAAAAGACAACCCTCAGAATGGGAGAAAATAGTTGCAAATGAAGCAACTGACAAAGGATTAATCTCCAAAACATACAAGCAACTCATGCAGCTCAATATCAAAGAAACAAACAACCCAATCCAAAAATGGGCAGACGACCTAAATAGACATTTCTCCAAAGAAGATATACAGATTGCCAACAAACACATGAAAGGATGCTCAACATCACTAATCATTAGAGAAATGCAAATCAAAACTACAATGAGATATCATCTCACACCAGTCAGAATGGCCATCATCAAAAAATTTACAAACAATAAATTCTGGAGAGGTTGTGGAGAAAAGGGAACCCTCTTGCACTGTTGGTGGGAATGTAAATTGATCCAGCCACTGTGGAGAACAGTATGGAGGTTCCTTAAAAAACTAAAAATAGAACTACCATACGACCCAGCAATCCCACTACTGGGCACATACCCTGAGAAAACCATAATTCAAGAAGAGTCATGTACCAAAATGTTCATTGCAGCTCTATTTACAATAGCCAGGAGATGGAAGCAACTTAAGTGTCCATCAACAGATGAATGGATAAAGAAGATGTGGCACATATATACAATGGAATATTACTCAGCCATCAAAAGGAACGAAACTGAGTTATTTGTAGTGAGGTGGATGGACCTAGAGACTGTCATACAGAGTGAAGTAAGTCAGAAAGAGAAACAAATACCATATGCTAACACATATATATGGAATCTAAAAAAAAAAAAAAAAAAAAGAAAATGGTCAGAAGAACCTAGGGGCAAGACGGGAATAAAGATGCAGATCTACTAAAGAATGGACTTGAGGATACGGGGAGGGGGAAGGGTAAGCTGGGACAAAGTTAGAGAGTGGCATGGACATATATACACTACCAAATGTAAAGTAGATAGCTAGTGGGAAGCAGCCGTATAGCATAGGGAGATCAGCTCGGTGCTTTGTGACCACCTAGAGGGGTGGGATAGGGAGGGTGGGAGGGAGGGAGATGCAAGAGGGAAGAGATATGGGGACATATGTATATGTATAACTGATTCACTTTGTTATAAAGCAGAAACTAACACACCATTGTAAAGCAATTATACTCCAATAAAGATGTTAAAAAAAAAAAAGTTATAGTGAAAAAGTGTTCTCTTATAGGTGTTTTGGGTGTTATTATAGTATGAAGATCTGGCCTGAAGTCAAAGTGTTATGTTTACTCTAAAATATGAATCGTAGTGTAGATCAGAGATGAACAAAGATGAATGTAAAAATTTTTATAACTTCAAAATTCTGTGAGTCTGTGGGCATTTTTGAAATTTACTTGGAATGTAAAGTTTTATTCAGAAAATATTGCATAAATTCTTAGTAAAAATAAGATCTCTCAAATTGTAGGGTTACAAATCTAGCAGTTATAAGTGTGTGAATTGATTATTTTATTCTAGGAGGATAAAAAATATTTTAATGCCTTGCTTTGCTTTTGCTGTCTCATTGCCTTTACCACTCTTTTTTTTTTTTTAACATCTTTATTGGAGTATAATTTCTTTACAATGTTGTTGTTAGTTTCTGCTGTGTAACAAAATGAATCAGCTATACCACTCTTGTTGATGTTTGGAAGAAATAGACTAATTATTTAGGAAAGCATTCATTTTGAGTAATGTATGCTGAGTTCCCCAGAGGGAAAAACGTTTAATTATTTTGATCAGATTAACACTTACTTTTTATCTTATCACTGATACCTTTTGAAATTTCTCTGGTCATATACTCATCTTCTCAAGATAGTAAGAAAGTAGTAGAGCATTTATTGTTTCATTAGGAATTCTCTCTGTGAACATGTGTGTAAATGTACGACTGTCTAAGGTCAGTGCTGGAGAGTGCCAGCCAACTCTATATTGTCTTTGTTGTAGTTACTTCTAACAGATAGAAAAGAATAACAGGCTTCAATTTAATTCAGTTTTCTCTTAATTCTCTTTTCTCTCTTGCATTAAAAAACTCCAGCATCATCTAATTTTAAAGAAACAGGTGATTCAGTAGTCAGTAGCACTATAGATATCTGCTCCTAAATTGACTAGTCTGGAGCCGTATGAAGAAGTCAACTCCATCTGGAATTCAATAACACTTTTTCATATGGTTAATCACCAGATGCTTATGAAAGAGAATGTTGTCAAGGCTGGTAGGCCTGAAATTAGCTGTACAGCTGCATTTTGGCTATAGGCAAACCCTATAACAGGATTCGAGTGTATGGAGGCAAAGATAGCTATGACTCCCGTACTCCTTTTTATCCTCCAATGCTAAAAGTGCTGTATTAATAAAATAAAAAGTATCTGAGTTTATAAGAAGCAGTCTCTATCACTTCCTGAACTCCAAATTAAAGCTGAATATAATCAGCATGTACGTAGATGAGCAATATTAACACAATGTCTTTGAGACTTTATAGCTGGCATATGCAAATTTCTGAATTTATTTATGTGACTAATTTTATTCTGATACATTTCTTCTGATCAGGATAATAGGTTTTGGTTTTTTAAAATTATGTTTTGCTTTGTTTATAGTTCACCGGCAATGTCCTAAACATTTTGAAAGCTAACATAGGATTTGGAGATTGTTGAATTGGCCTGCTATAGAATGCTTTTGAATGCCTGGAATTTAAAAGTTAGTATCAGCTATGATTGTTCTTTTGATCGAGGACTAGTTACTTGAAGATATCTAAAATTTATAGATCTCTTAAATTATCAATAATATCTCTATTTTCAAGTTTCAACATTTCTTTTTTGAGTGTCATCAGTAGTCTTAGTCATACATAGGAACAGGAGGCCAACTATTATTCCATTTTACCCAAGCAGAAAATTGAATTTAGTATCTGGTCTGTGTTACACAGTGACTATTTGGTTAAGGATATTGGAGCTTGTTTCTTATCTAGTGAAGCATTATGGGAATTAATGCCTTCAGACATTTGCCACTGAATTTCTTTTTTTTTTTTTTTAAACATCTTTATTGAAGTATAATTGCCTTACAATAGTGTGTTAGCTTCTGCTTTATAACAAAGTGAATCAGTTATACATATACAATATGTTCCCATTTCTCTTCCCTCTTGCATCTCCCTCCCTCCGACCCTCCCCATCCCACCCCTCTAGGTGGTCACAAAGCACCGAGCTGATCTCCCTGTGCTATGCGGCTGCTTCCCACTAGTTATCTATTTTACATTTGGTAGTGTATATATGTCCATGACACTCTCTTACCCTGTCACATCTCACCCCACCCCCTCCCCATATCCTCAAGTCCATTCTCTAGTAGGTCTGTGTCTTTATTCCCGTCTTGCCACTAGGTTCTTCATGGCTTTTTTTTTTTTTTTTCCTTAGATTCCGTATATATGTGTTAGCATACTGTATTTGTTTTTCTCTTTCTGACTTACTTCACTCTGTATGACAGACTCTAACTCCATCCACCTCATTACAAATACCTCCATTTCATTTCTTTTTATGGCTGAGTAATATTCCATTGTATATATGTGCCACATTTTCTTTATCCATTCATCTGTCGATGGACATTTAGGTTGCTTCCATGTCCTGGCTATTGTAAATAGAGCTGCAATGAACATTTTGGTACATGACTCTTTTTGACCTATGGTTTTCTCAGGGTATATGCCCAGTAGTGGGATTGCTGGGTCGTATGGTAGTTCTATTTGTAGTTTTTTCAGGAACCTCCATACTGTTCTCCATAGTGGCTGTATCAATTTACATTCCCACCAACAGTGGAAGAGTGTTCCCTTTCCTCCACACCCTCTCCAGCATTTATTGTTTCTAGATTTTTTGATGATGGCCATTCTGACTGGTGTGAGATGATATCTCATTGTAGTTTTGATTTGCATTTCTCTAATGATTAATGATGTTGAGCATTCTTTCATGTGTCTGTAGGCCATCTGTATATCTTCTTTGGAGAAATGTCTATTTAGGTCTTCTGCCCATTTTTGGATTGGGTTGTTGGTTTTTTTGTTATTGAGCTGCATGAGCTGCTTGTAAATCTTGGAGATTAATCCTTTGTCAGTTGCTTCATTTGCAAATATTTTCTCCCATTCTGATGGTTGTCTTTTGGTCTTGTTTATGGTTTCCTTTGCTGTGCAAAAGCTTTTAAGTTTCATTAGGTCCCATTTGTTTATTTGTGTTCTTATTTCCATTTCTCTGGGAGCTGGGTCAAAAAGAATCTTGCTGTGATGTATGTCATAGAGTGTTCTGCCTATGTTTTCTTCTAAGAGTTTGATAGTGTCTGCCCTTACACTTAGGTCTTTAATCCATTTTGAGTTTATTTTTGTGCATGGTGTCAGGGAGTGATCTAATTTCATACTTTTACATGTACCTGTCCAATTTTCCCAGCACCACTTATTGAAGAGGCTGTCTTTTCTCCACTGTATATTCTTGCCTCCTTTATCAAAGATAAGGTGACCATATGTGTGTGGGTTTATCTCTGGGCTTTCTATCCTGTTCCATTGATCTATATTTCTGTTTTTGTGCCAGTACCAAACTGTCTTGATTACTGAAGCTTTGTAATATAGTCTGAAGTCAGGGAGCCTGATTCCCCCAGCTCCATTTTTCGTTCTCAAGATTGCTTTGGCTATTCGGGGTCTTTTGTGTTTCCATACAAATTGTGAAATTTTTTGTTCTAGTTCTGTGAAAAATGCCAGTGGTAGTTTGATAGGGATTGCATTGAATCTGTAGATTGCTTTGGGTAGTAGAGTCATTTTCACAATGTTGATTCTTCCAATCCAGGAACATGGTATATCTCTCCATCTATTTGTATCATCTTTAATTTCTTTCATCAGTGTCTTATAATTTTCTGCATACAGGTCTTTTGTCTCCTTAGGTAGGTTTATTCCTAGATATTTTATTCTTTTTGTTGCAATGGTAAATGGGAGTGTTTTCTTAATTTCACTTTCAGATTTTTCGTCATTAGTGTATAGAAATGCAAGAGATTTCTGTGCATTAATTTTGTATCCTGCTACTTTACCAAATTCATTGATTAGCTCTAGGAGTTTTCTGGTAGCATCTTTAGGATTCTCTATGTATAGTATCATGTCATCTGCAAATAGTGACAGCTTTACTTCTTCTTTTCCGATTTGGATTCCTTTTATTTCTTTGTCTTCTCTGATTGCTGTGGCTGACACTTCCAAAACTATGTTGAATAATAGTGGTGAGAGTGGGCAACCTTGTCTTGTTCCTGATCTTAGTGGAAATGGTTTCAGTTTTTCACCATTGAGGACAATGTTGGCTGTGGGTTTGTCATATATGGCCTTTATTATGTTGAGGAAAGTTCCCTCTATGCCTCCTTTCTGCAGGGCTTTTATCATAAATGGGTGTTGAATTTTGTCAAAAGCTTTCTCTGCATCTATTGAGATGATCATATGGTTTTTCTCCTTCAATTTGTTAATATGGTGTATCACATTGATTGATTTGCGTATATTGAAGAATCCTTGCATTCCTGGGATAAACCCCACTTGATCATGGTGTATGATCCTTTTAATGTGCTGTTGGATTCTGTTTGCTAGTATTTTGTTGAGGATTTTTGCATCTATGTTCATCAGTGATATTGGCCTGTAGTTTTCTTTCTTTGTGACATCTTTGTCTGGTTTTGGTATCAGGGTGATGGTGGCCTCGTAGAATGAGTTTGGGAGTGTTCCTCCCTCTGCAATATTTTGGAAGAGTTTGAGAAGGATAGGTGTTAGCTCTTCTCTAAATGTTTGATAGAATTCACCTGTGAAGCCATCTGGTCCTGGGCTTTTGTTTGTTGGAAGGTTTTTAATCACAGTTTCAATTTCAGTGCTTGTGATTGGTCTGTTCATATTTTCTATTTCTTCCTGGTTCAGTCTCGGCAGTTTGTGCATTTCTAAGAATCTGTCCATTTCTTCCAGGTTGTCCATTTTATTGGCATAGAGTTGCTTGTAGTAATCTCTCATGATCTTTTGTATTTCTGCAGTGTCAGTGGTTACTTCTCCTTTTTCATTTCTAATTCTATTGATCTGAGTCTTCTCCCTTTTTCTCTTGATGAGTCTGGCTAATGGTTTATCAATTTTGTTTATCTTCTCAAAGAACCAGCTTTTAGTTTCATTGATTTTTGCTATTGTTTCCTTCATTTCTTTTTCATTTATTTCTGACCTGATCTTTATAATTTCTTTCCTTCTGCTGGCTTTGGGGTTTTTTTGTTCTTGTTTCTCTAATTGCTTCAGGTGCAAGGTTAGGTTGTTTATTCGAGATGTTTCCTGTTTCTTGAGGTAGGCTTGTATTGCTATAAACTTCCCTCTTAGCACTGCTTTTGCTGCGTCCCATAGGTTTTGGGTCGTCGTATCTCCATTGTCATTTGTTTCTAGGTATTGTTTGATTTCCCCTTTGATTTCTTCAGTAATCACTTCGTTATTAAGTAGTGTATTGTGTAGCCTCCATGTGTTTGTATTTTTTACAGATCTTTTCCTGTAATTGATATCTAGTCTCATAGCGTTGTGGTCGGAAAAGATACTTGATACGATTTCAATTTTCTTAAATTTACCAAGGCTTGATTTATGACCCAAGATATGATCTATCCTGGAGAATGTTCCATGAGCACTTGAGAAAAATGTGTATTCTGTTGTTTTTGGGTGGACTGTCCTATAAATATCAATTAAGTCCATCTTGTTTAATGTATCATTTAAAGCTTGTGTTTCCTTATTTATTTTCATTTTGGATGATCTGTCCATTGGTGAAAGTGGGGTGTTAAAGTCCCCTACTATGATTGTGTTGCTGTCGATTTCCCCTTTTATGGCTGTTAGTATTTGCCTTATGTATTGAGGTGCTCCTATGTTGGGTGCATAAATATTTACAATTGTTATAGCTTCCTCTTGGATCGATCCCTTGATCATTATATAGTGTCCTTCTTTGTCTCTTGTAATAGTCTTTATTTTAAAGTCTATTTTGTCTGATATGAGAAATGCTACTCCAGCTTTCTTTTGATTTCCATTTGCATGGAATATCTTTTTCCATCCCCTCACTTTCAGTCTGTATGTGTCTCTAGGTCTGAAGTGGGTCTCTTGTAGACAGCATATATATGGGTCTTGTTTTTGTATCCATTCAGCCAGCCTGTGTCTTTTGGTGGGAGCATTTAATCCATTTACATTCAAGGTAATTATCGATATGTATGTTCCTATTCCCATTTTCTTAAATGTTTTGGGTTTGTTATTGTAGGTGTTTTCCTTCTCTTGTGTTTCTTGCCTAGAGAAGCTCCTTTAGCATTTGTTGTAAAGCTGGTTTTGTGGTGCTGAACTCTCTCAGCTTTTGCTTGTCTGTAAAAGTTTTAATTTCTCCATCGAATCTGAATGAGATCCTTGCTGGGTAGAGTAATCTTGGTTGTAGGTTTTTCTCCTTCATCACTTTAAGTATATCCTGCCACTCCCTTCTGGCTTGCAGAGTTTCTGCTGAAAGATCAGATGTTAACCTTATGGGGATTCCCTTGTGTGTTATTTGTTTTTTTTCCCTTGCTGCCTTTAATATGTTTTCCTTATATTTAATTTTTGACAGTTTGATTAATATGTGTCTTGGCGTGTTTCTCCTTGGGTTTATCCTGTATGGGACTCTCTGTGCTTCCAGGACTTGATTAACTATTTCCTTTCCCATATTAGGGAAGTTTTCAACTATAATCTCTTCAAATATTTTCTCAGTCCCTTTCTTTTTCTCTTCTTCTTCTGGGACCCCTATAATTCGAATGTTGGTGCGTTTAATGTTGTCCCAGAGGTCTCTGAGACTGTCCTCAGTTCTTTTCATTCTTTTTTCTTTATCCTGCTCTGCAGTAGTTATTTCCACCATTTTATCTTCCAGGTCACTTATCCTTTCTTCCGCCTCAGTTATTCTGCTATTGATCCCATCTAGAGTATTTTTAATTTCATTTATTGTGTTTTTCATCATTGCTTGGTTCCTCTTTAGTTCTTCTACATCCTTGTTAAATGTTTCTTGCATTTTGTCTATTCTATTTCCAAGATTTTGGATCATCCTTACTATCATTATTCTGAATTCTTTTTCAGGTAGACTACCTATTTCCTCTTCATTTGTTAAATCTGGAGTGTTTTGACCCTGCTCCTTCATCTGCTGTGTGTTTTTCTGTCGTCTCATTTTGCTTATCTTACTGTGTTTGGGGTCTCCTTTTCACAGGCTGCAGGTTTGTAGTTCCCGTTGTTTTTGGTATCTGTCCCCAGCCACTGAATTTCTTATATTGAAACACTAAACCAGGTCTTTTGGAGGAATCTTTGTCCAAAGTAGCCTTGGGGGAAGGGATCATTTGTCTCCTTTTTGGCCAATAATCAGGGTCTATATTTATTGATTTGGATTGGGAGAATTTTTTCTGCTTTAACGGTAAGCAAATAACCTGTAATGAAATTTAGTTGAAACTGAGAGACTTCTGAAATAAACTTTTTCCTATAGAAGTATAATTTAGTGTAAAAAAGTACATAAATCTTTGCATATACAGCTCAGATATACAGTCATTGAAAATGACTCTGTTAGAGACTCTTTAATTTTGTGAAAATCTCTTAAATTGCACATATCAAAGATCATTTGCTTCTCAGCAGAGTATACTTCAGATTAAATGTATAGAATTAAAGATGTGCCAAAGAAAGTCTTAGTAAAAGGAGGCACTAGACACATACAGACCTTTTACAGCATTATTTCATCCGCCTTTGCTTTGCTTAGTTGCTGCTGTAACTGTCCCTCATGATGAATGATTTTGTCATATCTCCTTGTGAAGATAAAATAGGGTTTCTCAGTAAACAAAAGTGTCCCATGATGCAGTCAGCTTTAAGCAACCCACAGATCCAGATGCCACAAAGCTCAGGTGTGAGCGTGCCAGTTCTAGTACGTCTATTCCTAACCTGTTCTCCCTTCTTTTTCTCTATGCCACGAGAATATAGAGGCCTGAAGTCAAGATTAACATACTGTGGGAAAAGAATTAGAGAAAGTGAGAAGAAATCTACTAATCCCCCTCTCCAAGGCTTGTCAGCTCTGCTTGCAGGAGGGGAGACAATTCTATTCTAAGTTAAGTTCAGTGTATTGATTATTATATGGGACAGGATGTTCTGATTTTTGAATCTAGACTGTGCTTTGGACTTAAAGTGGTTGTATAACTGTAGGAAGTTGTGGGGCCTAGAGATTTTTAATTTAGGGTCAGGGAAAAAAACTTCCATTCCTGAATAAATTTTAAAGGGGCAGTAGGAGTAAAAGGTAAAGATGCATTTTGATTACATCCCATATGTTATGCTTGATTAATTCATGTAGAAATTCATCAGAGGGAGGAATAGCATCTCCAAATACATAACTAACAAGCTAAAACGTAGCCACTTCTGAAGGGAAGGGAACCTAGTAGGCTTGCTGATGCTAAGCTGCCTGCAACCAGTAAAGCTTGTGGCTGTTTTTTTAAGTCCTCCACTTCTTTTGATCAATACTTTAGATGGGAGTGAGATTATATATTTATGAAATGACTCTCCAAATTATGAAGTTGATAAAGATGCAAATTATAATTATTGAGAACTGTTTGGTTATGGAATAGTGATTTGATGGTAGATCCATGATACGTTAGAATGGCACAGCCTCAAAGTCCTCAATTATGAGGCTACATTTCTGGAAGTATGCAACAGAAGTCTTATAAAATTAAATAAAAACACAGTGACTTAAGAGAATGAGAAGATAAACCACAGACTGCGAGAAAAATTTGTGAAAGACACATCTGACAAAGAACTATTATCCAAAATATAAAAAGAACTCATGAAATTAAATAATAACAAAATGAACAACCCAATTAAAAATGGGCAAAAAACCTAAACAGAGACTTCACCAAAGAAGATATATAGAAGGCAAAAAGTATGTAAAAAATGGCTTCACGTTATATATCATTAGGTACTTGTAAATTAAAACAATGAGGTAATACCACTACACAGCTATTAGAATGGCCAAAATCCAAAACACTGACAACACTGAATGCCAGCAAGTATGTGGAGCAAGAGGAACTCTCATTTATTACTGGTGGGAATGCAAAATTGTACAGCCATTTTGGAAAACAGTTTCTTATAAAACTAAACATACTAATACTATATGATCAAGAAATTACACTCCTTGGTATTTACCCAAATGAATTGAAAACTTATGTCCACACAAAAACAGCACAGGAGGTTTATAGAAGCTTTATTTATAATTGCCAAAACTTGAAAGTGACCAAGATATTCTTCAGTAGATGAATGGATAAATAATCTGTGATACTTCCAGAGAATGGATTATTATTCAGTGCTTAGAGGAAATGAGCTATCAAGCCATGAAAAGACATGGAGAAAATTTAAATATATATTAGTAAGTGGAAGAAGCCGATGGAACAAGGCTGCATACTGTATGATTCCAACTATGTGTCATTCTATGACAAAGGCAAAACTATGCAGACAGTAAAACGATCAGTGGTTTATGGAGGTGGGAAGAGGGAGGGAGGAATGAACAGATGGAGCACAGAAGATTTTTAAGGCAGTGAAACTGTTCTGTATGGTACTGCAATGGTGGATACATGTCATTATACATTTGTCCAAACCCATGAAATATACGACACCAAGAATGAACCCTGATGTAAATTATGAACTCTGGGCGATAATGATGTGTTAATGTAGGTTCATTGATTGTAACAGATACCATTGTGGTATAGGATGTTGATAACGGGGGAGGTTGTGCATGTGATGGGATATGGAGTATATGGGAACTCTCTGCTCTTTCCACTTAATTTTGCTGTGAACCTAAGACTACACTGAAACATAAAGTCTGTTATTAACAAAAAGTGTAATCATTGATTGATTGTTTATTTGTTCAGAATTATTAATTTCATGCCCTTTGTGTGTTTGGCTTTCTGTTGTGTATGAGGCAAACAAAGATAAGTAAACAGTTTAATTGGGAGACAAATAAATAGTAAAATGTATAAGTACTACAATTGAAATAGAAGCAAAATGCCTCAGCAGTCACTAACTCAGATAAGAAGAAAGAGTGAAAAAAAAAGAAAAGGTACTAACTCAGCTTTAGTCAGGTGTAGAAGTTTCACAGGAGATAAGAGTTCAACTGAGTATTGAAGTAAGACTATGAGTTTTCCAGTTGGCCTTTCAGGCAAAGGCAGTAGAGGCATTAAAATATGAAGAACTGTGGCAACTATGAAATATGATTGATCAACTCTCCTGAATGTCATCCACTGGACCAACATCATCATTCTAATTACAGTGCTATAAGGTTATTTTCTTGATGGCGAAGCTCTACATATGTAGTGGGTAAATGAGAATACTGATGATTATGAAAAATAGTATTATCTAGGTCAGGTTTAGAGGAGGAATTCGTATTAAGATGTCTATTAAAATACTGTCAAAATTATCTTTTAATAAATCTGAAATATGTATTTTTCTAGCTATCTTAATTAGCTTACATAGTTTAGATTTAATTAGACTATCATGGAGCACAATAGAACCTCTGCATTTGCTCAATAAATGAATGTTTTAGTCAATAGATTGTTTTTGAACAGGGTGTTAGTTTATGATGCTCCTTATATCAGTGATTAGTCCAATCTAACATCCTAATGGAAAGGTCTGTTTCCTTTCCAGCTAATGTGATAAACACCAACAGTTCAGCATCAACACTTTAATTACATACAATGAAGGCTAATACTAGACAAATTGTGTTCTGTTGACTACCTTCGGTGGAGTGGACTTCAGCAATTGAAATAAGCTCTTTAAAGACAAATAAGTGGTGTACATGCAATGCGTGAACACTATTATTGCTATAGATTTGGACATAGACTTTTCACAGAATCACTCAGGGGGGCAAGGGCTCTAGATTTGAGTTCAGTTAACATGTACTGCTATATGCTTGGCTGTGTGTGGAGGCACTTATTATTATTTTTATTCTTTTTAAAATTTTACTGTATGTTATTAGTAGGGAACTCATGTTTTTATATTATGCAGTCTCACATTATGTTTTTAGGAGCCGAGTGTGGTCATCTTCCTTTACAGAGTGAGTTTATCACCCTCAAATACCACTCTTCACCGCATCTTCTTATTCAATATCTAAGTTGTATAATATCATAAAGACTCTGTTTAGAAGGGAAGAATATTTTCCAAAATGGGGTATTTAGTGACCAGAGCATACGATACATGTTTAAAAAATAAATTATGAGCTAAATGATGAAACAAGGCATAATATATTAACTCTAGGAATTTGGGTTAAGTTGCTAGGCAATAAGAGAGTAAAAATAATTAATGAGGGCTCAAGAAATATCCAGACATTTTTTTCAGTCCAATTTTCCTGAGACAACATCTATTTTGAAAAATTATGAAAACATCTTAGACTTTTTAGGATCTACTATGAAAATAGTGGTAAACTAAAGAAGCTAACAATATTTCTTGTAAAAAGAGGCTTGAATATCCTTGATGAGTTTCACAGACACTTTTTAAAGGACCATTTTAACCCATTCATGGAAACATCTTTTGAGTAGTCACCTGGCACTGTGGTATGGAGGTGTTGGTCATGCACCTGGCCTTCAAGGAACTCACAAAAAGTAAACCAATCATTACAATAATAACAAGAGCTTACTGTGCACTTTGAATATGCCAGGCTTTGTTCCAAATATTTTACTCTTGTTATATCATTTCAGCTATACAATAACCCCAAACTATTATTAATTCCACCTTATGGATGAGAAACACAGAGGCATGGAGAAGGTGAGGACACTTGCCCAATATCACACAACTAGTATGAGGCACAGTTAAGATTAAATTAGGATCTGTCCATCCCCAGAACCCATGTGGTTTACCAGTTTGTGATTCAGTCTTCTTCCAGTATGTAGAGTTAACCACTGTGACGGAAGAACTCCTGAGTGGTGAGGCTATCTAGAAGAGAGATGCCTAATTCTAGACAGAAGAAATAGTGTAGGAATATATATTAAAATAGAATTTAAGGGAACTATAAGTAGTTCAGCATAGCTTAAGTATATACATCATGAATGTCAGGAAAGGAAGGAAGGGAGGTTGACTATGACTGGATTACGAGGCATAGGGGAAACTGGGAAAGAAGGTAGGAGAATAACATGTTTGGATAGGATTTTAGATACAATAGAAAGTGAATAAATTGCTAACAGGGAAGTCAAGTTCGGAGGCTAGTAGCATAATCCAATCAAGAAGTGATGAGGGCCTGAGGAAAGGCAGTAGAAATGAAAACTACAAAAAAAATTTTCCAGGGATAGTTCAGTGGTAGAAGTGACAAACCTTGGTGATGTATTTGGTTTGGGATGAAGGGAGGGAGAAGTATAGTGTAACTTCCAGGTTTCTGGCTTGGAGGACCAGGTGGAGGCTGATGCACATCACTTATACAGTGATCTGGAAACAGATTTGGCGTGGGGAGAGGAGGAGAAGGTGTTGGTTAAACTTGGGATTCACTGATTTGAGTTGGCTGATTAGGTAGAACTGGAACAAAGACTTTCCTAGCTGTCATCAGCATATGGGTAATAGTTGAAGCCAGGAATTCAGATGAAGTCACCCATGGAGAACTCATAGAACACCAAGCATTGAGACCCAAGGGTGGAACCCTATATAATATTAAAACTAATGAGGGGCAGGAAAATGAGGATCCTGGGGAGGAGTGGCCTGAAAGGAAGGAGGAAAACCAGAAGAGAGTAGTACCAAGACAATTCTCTTGGTTGAGAATAGCATGTACAAAAGAGGGGGCAATTCAGGAGTCCTAATACTAGTTACATGAACTTAATTCTATATCTAATTTCTTTAAAATTACTTTCCCAAACTTTCCTGTACTTACTCATTAAAATACTTCTGATCTCAAATCCTGTGAGATTCCTCCCACATCAAACTCTGGATTCATGGGAAGGTGAAATTATGCATTCATAGGAAGAAATACCATAAGCCCCAGGTAGAAAACGCCTTAACACACAGCATTCTGCTTAAGATACCCAGAAGTATTTTCCTTCATTGATATGCAGTTATTCTTGCACGTTTATAACCTTTTCTTAAGTTCATACTCTACTACTATGTTGGGTGTAGACAGAGGTAAGAGATAGGGAGAAAATCTCTCACACATGAAGAGAAAAGAAAATGATGAAATGCAAAGTTGGGAATAATTTTCTTTTGAAACCTGCAGCACCTGCTACATTTCTTGGAACTTAAAATGGCCTCTGTTGCTTTAGCTACTGCTCTAACCATCTGCTGAGCTGCAGAGAGGTGGTCTGCAGCAGCTGAAAACCACTACAAATTCTGCAAGTCAGGCTTGTTGGCACAGTAAGGAAGCCAGGGATGTATTGATGCCAAGTGCAGGTCCTGTTTCTTTCCCTTTGCTGCCATGAAAAAAATTAACCAAGGCCTTAAGAGCTGCCATCGACATAAACATGATTTAATGTCTCTTTAGCATTTTCAGAACCACAACATTAGCAGAAGCCTTGAAGATGTGTAAGAGTGGAATATCGAAAGTAGTTCTCTGGCAAACCATTTTAAAAGCATATGTTGTGAGCATACTTCAGTACAGCTGCCTATTAGGTGACAGTACTTCAAACACATAGAACATGAAGGAAACGTACCTTCTGTTTTGTTTATAGGATGGCAAATGACATCTGTCTCTGTTAAGTGTGGGAACAGATTTCCTGCTCTCTCTTCCATTTTCCATGCTTCTCTCAAGCGTGGCGAAGAAAGCCCTGGTTAAAATAGGAGAGCTGTCAGTATGAATCTATAAATGCAATAATCTATGTAATTATTTATTTACATAATCATCTCTTTGATTATACAGGGAACTTCTTAAGAGCTGGGACCGTATCTTTTTTGGGTTTAAGTCCTAGCGTTTCTTACTAGTTTGTGAATTTGGGCAAGAGACTTATCTGCTTGGAGTCTCAGTATCCTCATGTGTGTCTCACTGGTTCTGTGACGCTGAATGATGCTACCATTTTCAAAAGTACCTAATTAGATGCCTGACACATACTAGATGCTCAATAAATGTCTATTGAATAAAAGAGTTATGTCACTGTTGCAAAAGATTGTCTTTGAATTCTAAAAAGTGTATAATTATCTTTAAATATTCTGCAGTTACAGGCAAACAATTCCAATTCATTTATAGTCTTAATTGAAGCTCTTCTTTTAGTGTGAATGCAAAGATTTGCATTACGTGTTTGCATTGTAGTTTTATGAACACTCTTCCTTCATCTGTGAAGCAAGTCTGTGGCTAAAATATGAAGGGGTATGCTGGACTGCTGGCTTTATGTGTCAGTCAGAGAATTCAGAGGAATCTTACCTTACCAATCCTTTATAGAACTGGAGAGTTTAGACATGGTCCCTGTTTTTAGATCTTAGCCCAAATTCCCTTTCCTCTGTTCTATCAAAATGTAATTTTGTTTTAAGACACTTCTTACAACTACCTGTTTTTTTGAAAGCTGACTTAAAAACTAATTTATATTGGTTAAATGGCTAAAAATGGCTTAACGCAGTGCTTTTAAAACTGTGTTCTGTGACTTCCTAGGGATTTTTCAGGGAAGCCTGAGGCTCAGGGTACTTCATCCCCAACACCAGTCTTATTCAGAAAAGTTCTACCTTTTATAAAATAAGTTTTATATTTATATATATAAATATATATGTATATATATTTACTTAAAGAATAGGTTTTACTGTTTTAAAGTAGGTTAAGATTTATCTTTAAAAAAGATTTAAGATTACTGACTGGGCTATCTCCTTTCAGCTTATAGACTTTTGTCATGAGACTCAATAATTTAACTGGAAGAATTCCTTAATCTTAGAATCCTAGCAAGTGATAGGAAATGATAGTCACTACAGATCACCATGCAGTCACCAAACAAATGAAGCAGATTTACTTCATCTCTCTCTGTAACAGAGTTACTAAATTGGTGATAAAGTATTTGATGTGGAATATTTGTACTTAAGTAATTCATTTAGCAAAGCATATCATGTATTCTTGTGGAATAGAAGTATGAATAGAATGTCCTTACAATTAAGTGAACTAATAATTGACAGAATATTAACCAAATGACCTGATTTATAGATAAACATCCATCTGTAGATAAATTTCTGCTGATAACCTCCAGGCTGTGTGGTATAGTCTTGTCTTATTCACTCATTTTAGACTGAGTGACTCGGGTGAAACTATAGAGGGAAGTCTCATCAAATTTGCAGATGACAGAGCTGGGAGGGATAAAGAATGTGTTGGATGGCAGAATTAGGATCACAAAAGATCTTGACAGGCTGAAACAATTTAAGCTGAAAAAAATAATGAAATTTAACAGGGGTAAATGTGAGGTCCTGTTCTTGGGTCAGAAACCAGAAATACAGCTGCACTTGCAGAGGATGGAGAAGTTGCAGGCTTCTAAGTAGAATGTGTGAAAATGCTTAGAGGTATTAGATGACAGTCATATTTCTAGAAATCAACAAGTGATGTGGATGTCCTCAAAGCTAATGTAGGCTTAGGGGATGCATCAATTGAATAAATAGAATGTAGGACGCAGATGGGTATAGGCCCACTTTTCTTAAGAATGTTTAGATTTTTGCAGTGATAATGTATTGAGAGGTATTTAGACAAACTGAAACACATTCAAAAGAGACTGAATATAAAGAGACTTTAAACTCTTGCATGAAGAAAGTTCAGACCCTGAACTTCAGGGAACAGATTCCGTATGGCCTAGGGAGAAGAATAGGATGTACCAAAGGCATCATCTAAAAATATTTAAATTATCCTTTAGAAATTTTTGGTGTAAACAGAGGGGGAGAAGTCAGATCAGTGAGAAGTCTCAGAAAGACAGCATTTCAAAATAAGGAAGAACTTTTTCACAATAAGAACTGTCCAAATAGGATGCAGCCTCCACAAGATAATTTGTTCCTCTCAATCAAAGTGCTAGATTAGACTGGACTAACACTGACAAGGATGTAGAGTGAATACGTTTGTAAAGATGGCTTAATAAGTTAACTTGTAAAATCTCTTCCAGCCTGATATTTTATAAGAATTTAAGACACAGTAACAAGCCTGTGGGATGATGTTTTTAGGCAGAATGGCTCTTCTTTCACCTTTCACCTTGGATGGAACTTCATAGCTGTCTCTTTCCTATATTAACCAAAAACATACTTAGATTTTAAAATTTAGGATATTATAAAAATTACCTTACCTTTTTACTCAAAATTTTAAGATTCCACAATAGGAAAACATGATTGAATGAAATAATTCTTTCCAGACTCTAGACAAAGCCAAGTGCTTTAGAAGGCAAGTAATCATAAAATTTGAAAGCATCCCTTCATTAAGAAGTCTGAGTAATTAAATCAGATAAACAAACAAAAAAACATGATAATGTTGCCTTTTATAAACGTTTCATTTTACAGACTCAATTTTGAATAAAAGGTATTGAAAAGAAAGGTGTCTTCATTTGTTTCTAGGTAAGAGAGATCCTGATCTCTTTCTAGTTTTGCTTTCAATCTGCCAAGCCATGTGAACCCTTTAGCTGTAGTTTAGGCCTTTAATTAGGTAGCTTAGCAAAATGCATTCTCCTGACAAAGGCAAGTAATGATTGCTAGATATGCCAATCAGGGCTCTTAATTGCAAATAATAGAAAATAGATTAATTCAAACACCTTTGTTGATTCAGTAGGTCTAGAGTGGGACCCAATAGTTTAAATTCCTAAGTTCCCAGGGGATGCTGATGCTGTGGTTGTGGAGCACACATTAAAAGATTTTCAGAATAGTTGGGAGTTCTGGAGGAACAGACTTGAGGCTAAACTTTTACGAACAATGTTCTATACTCAACTGGGCTTGATGAGGAAACCTTTGACTATACTGTGGGCACTGTGAAGCAGTGTATTCCAGGAATTAGATCTTTCTGCAACTACTGGTGATACCAGTGATGATTCCAGTTTTGCATCAGGAATTCAACTTGCATCTCGTGATCCTCCAAAATCCAGATGCCTCTGCTGCTACCCACACCATGCTCATGTATTAATGAAAAGTCATCCATGGATGACCTTATGGTTGGTGCCTAGATCACATGTGTTTATGTGGCTATGAGGGAGTCTGGGGATTTTAGTACTTTCTCCTACATTAGGGAAGCAAGAGTCACGTTTGTAGAAACAAATGTATTAATATTAGAAAATTATACTACTAAATTAACCTCACTAGTGCATTTTAAAGCTTAGTTTAATTTATTGACTTTCAGCTTTCTACTTTTATGAGACATCTGAACTCAGGGAGAACAAATCTCTTCTGGAAACTGCCATGCGTGATACTGTGAGAAGAAAGACAGTGAAGCTACTATGTATTGATAAGTTCTTCTGATGTGACCCCTTTGAGATTCCACGAAAGCGTTTATAGTTAGAAATGCTTCTGCTTACTAGGGACTGTGCTAGGTGCTGAGAAAGAAAGAATAAGATATGAATTGAGAGTTGAGGAGTTTGCAGTTTAGGAAGGGAAATAGTCATTAAATAGAATATTTCAATTTAGACAATTATTTTTAGTTACACAAGATTAGATTCCAGAGAAAATATGGTTTACGTAAGTTCATTTGTTCATCCCTTCCTCTTTTGTTCTCTTCTCTTGTGATTTGCTGACTAACTTTAGTGTTGTGTTTGGAGTCCTTTTTCTTTTTTGTGTATCTATTGTAGATTTTAGGTTTGTGGTTACCATGAGGTTTTGATATAGCAGTCTATATATAAACAAGATTGTTTTAAATTGCTGGTCTTTTCATTTCAAATGCATTTCCAATATCCTGCATTTGTACTCTCCTCATGATTGCTGGTTTTGATATCATATTTGTGTGTGGATGATTTCCTACCTTTACTGTATGTTTGCCTTTAGTACGGTGAGCTTTTCCATTCATAGTTTTCTTGTTTCTAGTTGTGGCCTTTTCTTTTCTGCCTAGATAAGTTCCTCTAGCATTTGTTGTAAAGCTAGTCTGGTGATGCTGAATTCTCTTAGTTTTTTCTTGTCTGTAAAACTTTTGACTTCTCTGTTGAATCTGAGTGAGAGCCTTGCTGGATACAGTATTCTTGGTTGAAGATTCTTCCCTTTCATCACTTTAAATATATTGTGCCACTCCCTTCTGGGCTGTAGAGTTTCTGCTGAGAAATCAGCTGATAACCTTATGGAAATTCCCTTGTATGTTATTTGTTGCTTTTCCCTGTTGGCTTTTCATAATTTTTCTTTGTCTTTAATTTTAGTCAGTTGGATTACTATGTGTCTTGGCGTGTTCCTCCTTGGGTTTATCCTGCCTGGGACTCTCTGTGCTTCCTGGACTTGGGTGACCATTTCCTTTCCTCATGATAGGGAAGTTTTCAGCTATTATCTCCTCAAATATTTTCTCAGGTCCTTTATTTCTCTCTTCTCCTTCTGGGACCCCTATGATGTGAATGTTGGTACATTTAATGTCCCAGACGTCTCTTAGGCTGTCCTCATTTCTTTTCATTCTTTTTTCTTTATTCTGTTCCGCTGTAGTGATTTCCACCATTCTGTCTTCCAACTCACTTATCCATTCTTCTGCCTCATTTATTCTGCTATTGATTCCTTCTAGTGTGTTTTTCATTTCAGTTATTATATTGTTCATCTCTGTTTGTTCTTTAGTTCTTCTAGGTCTTTATTAAACATTTCTTGTATCTTCTTGATCTGTGCCTTCATTCTTTTTCCAAGATCTTGGATCGTCTTTACTATCATTACTCTGAATTCTTTTTCATGTAGATTGCCTATCTCCACTTCACTTAGTTGTTCTTCTGGGGTTTTATCTTGTTCCTTCATCTGGGACATATTCCCTTGCTGTCTTATTTTGTCTAAGTTTCTGTGATTGTGATTTCTGTTCCACAGGCTGCAAGTTTGTAGTTCTTCTTGCTTCTGCTGTCTGCCCCATAGTGGGCAAGGCTATCTGATAGGCTTGTGCAGGCTTCCTGGTGGGAGGGACTGGTTCCTGCCCAGTGGTGGGTGGAGCTGAATCTTGTCCCTCTCATGGGCAGGGCCGTGTCAGGGGGTGTGTTTAGTGGGAAGCTGTGTGCTCAGGAAGACTTTAAGCAGCCTCTCTGCTCATGGGTGGGGCTGTGTTCTTGCCCTGTTGGTTGTTTGGCCTGAGGCATCCCAGCACTGGAGCCTATAGGCTGTTGGGTTTGGTGAGAAAATGGTAACCTCCAGAAGGGCTCCTGCCAATGAGTACTCCCCAGAACTACTGCCACCAGTGTCCCTGCAGTGAGCCACAGCTATCCCCTACCTCTCCAGGAGACCCTCCAATACCATCAGGTGGGTCTAGCCGAGGCTCTGATGAGGTCACTGCTTTTTTCCCTGGGTCCTGCTGTTCACAAGATCTTGTATGTGCCCTCCAAGAATTGAGTTTCTGTTTCCCCCAGTCCTGTGGAATTCCTGCGATCAAACCCTGCTGGCCTTCAAAGCCAGATTCTCTGGGGGCTCCTCCTCCCATTGCCAAACCCCCAGGCTGGGGAGCCTGACGTGGAGCTCAGAACTTTCACTCATGTAGGAGAATTTCTGTGGTATAATTATTTTCCAGTTTGTGGGTCGCCTACCCAGAGGGTATGGGATTTGATTTTATTGCGATTGCACCCCTCTTACCGTCTTGTTGTGGCTTCTTCTTTGTCTTTGGATGTAGGATATTCTTTTTTTTGGTAGGTTCCAGCATTTGTTTTTTTTTTTTTTTTTTTTTGTCAATGGTTGTTCAGTAGTTAGTTGTTATTTTGGTGTTTTTATGAGAAGAGGTGAGCTCATGTCCTTCTACTCTGCCATCTAGTCTCTGTCTCTCTGGATGGACATTCTTTATTTGATTGATTCCAAAAGAGGTACAGCCATGGATAGTTCCTTTTTTTCCTTTTCCTTTGTACTTCATCTAGTTTCACTTGCTCTAGTGCAGAGGCCTTGCACCTGGCCTAGAGTTCCCAGTGCAAAGTGGCTACACCTGACACTTCAGCTTGGTGGGCCATATGCCAGAGTGCTGCACACACACTAATAAGTTCATTTGTTCAAAATGACTTATATATATATATCTACAGTTACATAAGAACTGTAAATTTTTTTTATCAGAATTTCATTTTATTTTAACAGAAAAGTAAACAGAAATATAAAAATGAGATAAACCAAAGAATTTCTTCCCCGTAAAACAAGAAGAAAACTTCCTCTTTTGCAATGGCACTGGAGAAAAATGAGGAAATAAAATCTTACAAACTTAAGGAATGGAGGCAAAACCATGGGAAACTTTAGGATAACAGGATTATGGGAACATTGTAGTCATTTTCCTGCAATGTCCTTCCCTCTTCACACTCCTTCCATTCCTGGCTCTTTCTTCTCTACCTAACCTCCATCCATGGTGTGCCTCAGGCCTGGGTTCCTATCCCCTACTCTACCCTCTTCTTAGGAGACTCATCTGTTCCTGTATGTAAATGTTGGTTGGATTGACCTCAACTCTTTTTGTTTCTTTTTTATCCTATAAAACTGTAAATATAGATGTTTGTATTTTGGATTTTACTTTTCGCTATAAATAAATACATAACAGAATAACGCTTCAAGTGCAATGCACAGGCCACAGATCAGAACACTATCCAAAGGCCACATCTAAATTGAGAGTACAGTCACTTATAACATGGGGATAATGAATCAAGTTAGCATTATTTTCTTTTGTTGTATCCCTTTTCTCACATTATTGAGTCCTTGTAACCTGAACATTTGTCAAGTAGAGGAGCATCTTTATGATGTTCAGCATTAATGACAATGATTTGACTGATACTAAGGGAACAGACAGAAGGGTCTTGTAGTTTAGTCTGCAGAATAGAGGTACTTTGTTGGAGGATAGTACACTTCAGCAGAGTTGTCAATGAAGATTATCAATTAATCAAGAGAAATTAGGGGACAAGAAATTTATGAGCAGAGGACTAGAGGTGTGGAATGCTTTGTTACATTTGGAGAAAATTTAGGCACATAAGAAACTTGTGTTATGAGGGTTGGGAGAAGGGGTAGGTGAAGTGATAGGCTAGACTGTGGAAGTGAGCAGAGGCTAGATCAAGGAGGGCCTCTCTTGCCATTGTAGAGTGACATCGTGCACTTTACGTGTGAAGCTTGTGTCCTCCAGTACCCCACTCCCTTTCTGATAGGGAAACTGCATAGTTGAGCAGAGACAGACCACAGACAGTCTCATATACCACAGGTAGATCAGTGTGTGTGTGTCCTCCCTGTGATGATGGCTAGTTGTCTTCCAACATCTGTTGTCCCTTATTCCTTTTAGTAAACAAATCCCCAGAGCTTTAGCTGGACATGTTGCTGCCGATTGAGGGGCTACATTTTTTTGGTTTTCTTTGAAACTAGGAATGGATTGAATAATACAGAGAACTCTGTCAAGTGCCCACTTTATATAGGCACGTATTTTATATTTTGAAATACAGAAAGCCGAAGAGATTGGGATCTTCATACCACCAGCCTATATTTCTTTCTTCCACCCTCTTTTCCTCACTTTCTTTATTTTTCTTCCTTCCCGCCCTCCCTCCCTCCTTCCCTTCTTTCCTTCCTTCTTTCCTTCCTTCCTTTTTTCATCATTCATTCCTTCTTCAAGGGAGACCATTTAAAAGGACAAAATGAGAAGCCAGAATGATTAAGCCACTAATATTCTCCATCCTAAATAATGGGATATCTGGAGTTGCCTCTGTATATTCACTAATAAAGCTGACCTTATGGGACTACACCATGATATTTCCAAGGGAATTATCATCCTGTTCTACTATTTCTTTTTGTTACATATTTAGTATTTAAGGTTCTAAGGATTTAGTATTTAAGGTTCTAAGGAATGAACAAAGAAGGAATATATTTACTATTTCTCACTGTATATATCATCAGTAACCCTTTAAAGATTTTTTTCATGGTCAAGAACATTGGTTTCTCTAAGTACTGAGTTAGCTGTTCTTATATTAAAAGGAAATGCTTTTAAAATTCTGCCACCGTTAGTATTTTCTGAATATATATAAACTAAGCTTTTTGCAGTGGTTAGATTTATTTAAATATAATATATTCTTATTAATCATTTACGTCCCTGGGCTTAATGCAGATTGCTTCTATTTTAGCTGTTTGGTTTCAAAACACCTAATTCATAAATGGAGAGACCAGGTGAGCTTGAAATGGCTTTGCTTCTTCATGCTGTGAAAGGAAGCTAGCTATGCCGTGCTTTTGCCACAGAGGGGCATTACTGGACTTCTCTTTTGTATCAGTCTTCTCTATAGCAAGAAAATAATCCCCTAGAACTCATTTTTCATTACCTTTAAAAGGAAAATAATATATTAATGCACCAAAAAACCCCTCAGAGCCAGCGAACACTTACAAGTTATGTGTGATTTTTAAGCTAGAGAAATATTTTCCTGAGTAGATTATCACAGGCAGCATAATTCTTTACATCTTCTCAAGACAATTATTTTCTAGCCATATCAAATTTCCTTATGTAAAATACTTCAGTATTTCAAGGAAAGCTATGACCCTTATTTCAATAGAATGCTGGGCCGAATAGGACTTGTGAAAACAATGCATCTCAGTGGCAGCACCTGCCACCTGAAAGAGGATGCAACTTTCACTAGAGAACAGTCAAACTAGAGATATGTTTTGAAATTGTGGTCTCTATTCCCCCTGTCCACCACCTCCCACCCCAAAACAAAAAAACTACTGGTGCATATTTTCTTGCTGCTTCCTAAACGCACATAGTATCAGGTTTCAGAAAGGGGAAAGAAACAGGCAGAGGTGGAGAGAACAAGACACTAATAAGATCCTGTATTTATATAGTACTTCCAGTACAACGGGCATGAACTTGATTCCTCATATCTAATACAAGGTAATGGAAATGATTATCCAGTCCAGTTTGAGTCTGAATCTAAATATGATCCTAATTAAGGTCATGATCACAAGATTCACACATGTACAATACTTTCAAGCAGAGCATAATTAAAATAGTGCTAAAGAGACAGTCTTCTGATATTTCCCTTTAGAAAAAAAAGCATCAACACAGCTGCGAGGGTTGTTCTCTAGAAGTTCCTGTAAAATAGAACAACAGTGCAAAGGTCCCCATGCAGTGGCTAAGCCACAAATCAAATTAAAATGGGCAAGTGTCTTCTTCCCACCCAATTCAGTTTGGGTTAATCATGTCTTGGCATTTTCATTTGCCTTCCTCCAGCCACAGGGCGAATGAGTAGTTGATCACATATTCAGTTTCAGTTTGGGGGAGCTGGTTAATTTCACTTCATGACCTCAAATTAAGTATTCTACTTCAAAGATATTAAAAAATTTTATGCCAATTGCTATTGAAAATTTATGAGAATTGCAATTTCATCTTGCTTCACTGCTTTTCTACATCTCTTTTCAACTGTTTCATCAGTACTTTCCCTTCAGCTGTTTGGTGTCATTTCCCTTCCAAACACTTCTTCACACCCACTTGTGATGTTCAACATAATTATTCAGCTCCTCCTGGGAGAAGTAACAAGAACTTGCCCTGAGGCTGTGCCAGATCCCTCAGCAATTGTTAGGGCTGCAGAGAGGTTTAGTGCTCCTTGTTATCTGGTACTACTATATGGGAGTGTCTATTGGTTTAATCCTAGACTGATTTGGGAAAGTTTGGGGCATTTATGGCAACGCTGTTGAATTCTAGTTTGATACCATGATGAACATAGAAACCTCTTTGATGCTTAAACGGACTCCCACTCTGTAGGCTGGGAAGTCAGATCTCTGGCACTCCCCGAGTATTCAGAAATGACCAAAAGCATTTAAAGGGGTTCATTTTCCATAATGGATAAAAATGGAATTCTTTTCTATACTCTGATTCCACCTCATGAATTATCAGAATTCATAATACCTGATTCTGGCACAGATTCCTCAGCTTTAAGTCTTTATCTTGTTTCTCCTGTGCCTGATTCCCCCAGACTCATGTTGCAGTTATATCCATTAGACTGCTCCCAGATACAGGCTCAAAAAGACCTTGGTTTCCAAGCCTATCTGGATATACATACTTATAGCTTTACTACACCCACCACCACCTTGGAATTAATTCATATACTCAGAATCTGGAAGGCAATCTGCACAGCCAGGCTCCTGGGTTACTCTTCTCAATTTCTTTCACCACCAACAAACATTGGATATTGACTCCTCATTTTCAGTACTCCCTTTTTCCCACTTATCCCAGTGAAGTCTTGGACTTATGATGCAGAATGAGGTTTATATGATGCAGAATGAGGTTTATATCCAGGTCCCTCTTCCTATCTAGTACCTGTCTCTTCTCCTAGCTCAACCTCATCAAAGAATGGAGCCCTGTGCTAAACATTGAGTGACTGGAGTTGAGACCTACCTTCTTTCTTCCCTCCCTCCCCTTCTCTCCCCCTCTCTCCCTCTCTCCCTCTCTCCTTCCCCCCCCCCCTTCCTTCCTTCCTTCCTTCTCCTGTTCTTGATAGAACCGATTGTATATCTGCAATGAAAAAGCTAATAGCTTCCCTTTACAGAATGTCTACAGTATATCAGGAACTTTATACAACCTATCTCATTAAATTTCCCCCAAAACCCTGAGGGTTATTGTAACCTCCACTGTACAGTTTAGGTTATTGAGAGAAGATCTTGCATCTAGTAAGTGACAGAACTGTAATTTAACCTTAGTTCTTTTCTAGAGCCCACATGCTTTGCACTCTGCAACACTGCCCTGGGCACGAAGGGAGAAGAAGCTGACAAGTCTAGTGGGATCAGGCAAGTGGGCATCTCACCATATATAATGTAACCTGAAACATACTCTAATGAAAAAGTAAGTCCAAAGTGCATAAAATGTTTTAGGAGGTAGATGAGGGAGAGAGAATTCTTGAGGTTGCTATCATGGTGGTAAGTTCAGAGAAGTTATATTTGAGTTGGCCTTTGAACAGTGAGGTAGAATTCATGAAACAGAAAATGGAACCAGTATTTAGAGTTATTTATATACATTTGTCTGTTTTTTTTTTCTTCTATCCTATTGTCATTCTCCCTTTTAAAGATCATATTAATTTCATTCTAAATAGGAATTTTCTCTTCCTTCCCATTTGTGGTCTCTTATTTTTCCTCTTCATTCTGTGTCCCTGTGTTAACCTAATATGTCAAACCTGAAACTACTTAGTTTGTAACACCAAGTTAACAGGGAAAGAAGACAATTGTTTTGCACTCCAGTTTTTCTTTCCTTTTGTTTTGTGAGAATGAATATTCTGTAGCACTGACAAAAAAGGTAAATTCTTCTAATTAGGTATATTGGAAAAGACACATGAAGAAGGTAAAATTCAGATGGCATGTGCTGTGGAATAATAAGACATAAGAAATTTTAAAGGACGAAAACTACTAATCTGGAGGGGACGGCTTGAATCATGAAAGGTTATAATGAAATTTTGGAGTGGCTAAAAATGAAACATGATTTAGGTCAATGAGGTTGGGAACAAAAAGACAGAATATTTAACATGAATTACTAAGGTGATTTTTTTTAAAGAGAGAGTTGTATTACTGAACCGATAAATGTAGATAGATTGAAAGTATATACTTGTTGTGGAAGAGTCTTCAATTATATTTCTGAGACTCAACATATGTAGTATATATATTCCACCTGGAACCTGAAACCAGATTATTTGGTTTCAAATCCTGGTTTCCACCAGACCGGTTAGGCTACCTTGGGCAAATTATTTAACTTCTTTCTTTCTGCCTTAATGTCCTCTTTAGTAAAACAGAAATAGTAACAATAGTACTTACTCATTGGGTTACCGACATGATTAAATGAGTTAATATACGTAAAGTACTTAGGACAGGGCTTGTCACAGAGTTAATGCTGTGTAAGTATTTGCTCTTATTATCATTACAGTCATAGACACATTAAAAACATTTAGAGAGTAGAAGATATGGATTTGGTGATTAATTAGATAGGGCAGGGGGATAGGATGGTTTTGTAGAGAGGAGGTCAAAGATAACTGCGAGGACTGTGCTGAGAAGATAAGTGCGTAATGGTACCTATTCATAAAATGATGAAGACTGGAGGACAAACAAGCTTGGGAGTCAAGCTCATGAACTCAGTTTGGGTTATATTGGGCATGAGGTACCTGTAAGCCATGAGGGAGCATAAGTGGAATAGGCAGTGGAAAATATATGGTTATGTTTTGTTTAGAAGTAGAGTCTCTACTAGAGATGTACTCTCAGAAAATATATTGTAATTTAAATCATGAGATATAAGAGATCTTCCAGAGAAAGAAAAGATATTGAGAATGACCTTAGAGGGAGGAAATTAAGTGACCTGGGATTTAGCGTCAAGAGTTTGAACAAGAAATGGCATTATATCTTTAGGAATAACATAGACTCTGACACAGCTAGCATGGATTTATTTATGGAAGTACTTTATAGAGCTTTAAATTCTAATGTTATTATTTAGAAATATTTTTTGGAGGAAATGTCTTAAAATCTATTTGTATATGATTTAATTTATATTCCCTAGCTACCTATGATTTGAGACATACAGTTACCTTTCCACAAATATGGTGCCTATACATCTAGTGGAGATCATGTCTTTGGGTGTAGGCAAAATAAACTGCTCTAAGGTGTTCTCATCTGTGGTCACAGTTTACCTGCAAGTGGGGCAAATGACTTGTGTAACTACCCATTTCTCACCTACCTAGGGTATCTTGAATGCTTTTTCTAAACAATTGTATGCCCTGAAGTTGAAATGAATTTTTGCTACATTGTGATCTTTTCTTGTGTTTTTCCTCAGCTGCTGATTATATTGGGGAAGTTCAGCGTTAGCTAATAATATTTCTCCATGTTGTGGTACTTTCTTCTAAAGAGCTCAAGGCACTGCACACACTTTGCCTCAATTATCTGATCCTATACTTGTACTTGTAACTATTCCACTCATCCTATTCTTTGACTTTCAGATGCTTGTTATTCTCCTCCCAAATACAATTTCCTTATGAATCCCTTTGCCTTGAAATTTTCTAAGACTGCTTAACAGGAGTGCCATATTTAGCTTCTAAATGTGTCTAATTCTCCTCTACAAGATTGTTCTCTTTTCACTTGGTGCCAAGGGATTGACTCAAAATAACTATCCTTTTGTTACAAAGAAAGAGGAGCAGAACCAAAGAAATTCACTAAAATGTAGGCTTCACAATCAGTTTAAAAAGGAAAGTCATAAAATGTCTGAATACCAGCAGCTTCCAAGAATGGCAGTTCTGAGGCCCTCTATTTGCTCTTTGGGAATTCCATTTGGAAGAACTGATTTGATTTATGATGTCACATTGTGTGAGAGGTAAGGCGGTTCAGTAGTAGGCTTCAAGTTTAGATTGGATTCATAGAGACTAAAGCTATTATAAGGCTTATTTTTAGTATACACTATTATGTAGCTTTCTTCTTTAGCACGTTGTATCATCAATGTGGCATTTATTGTACACTTTGATTCTTACACACCTGTTTTGTCTCCCTTACTAGATTTAAAATATCTTTTTTTAAGACAACTTCTGTTTGTTTCTCTGATAGCTTGATATACCTTTTAAAAATCTATCAAATGAATAAATATTAATTATGGAGCACCAAATCTCTGTTTTTACTTTCAAAATCAGAACTAATCCAGGTAATTTTAATAAACAGATCTAGAAAAAGCACCATCATAGCTTGTTCCTCTAGGCATGCCTTTTTAAGTGGGTTAAAAGTAACTTTTTACTTACCACCCCTCTCTCACCAACAAAGGGACTCCTGAAGTCACAATACGAATAATTATTTGGAATGTTTCTCTACTGGCATTGATGGGCTAATGTTGTTGCTGATAATAAACAACAATGGTTTGTATTGATTGAGAGCTTTCTATAGTTTAGATCCTGGATCATAGTAGGAACTCAGTAAATATTTGTTGAAAGAATAAATACCAGGTAGCTTATTAAGTGCTTTGTAGACATGTTCTCATTTAAGTTTCAATAAATTTGTGAAAAATAAAGTACAGTTTTTATCGTCATTTCTCACATTAGGAAAATAAAGCTCAGCGAGGTTAAGTATATTGCCTAAGGTCACATAGCTGGTGATAGAGATGACTCCATGAACTATCTGGTGTGACTCTCACCACAAAAATCATAGAATCTAGTTGAATCATGCATAAAGGCAGAGTGCTCCCTAGCTTCAATGCCTTCTCAGTCACAGATCCAGGGAAATTGATATGAATCTTATTTCAATCCTATCCAGGCCTTTTGGGAAGCAAACCAGGTGATTTATTGTTCAGTTCCAATGGGAACAAAATCAAACAAGGAGGGAGAAAACTAGAGAAGAAACTGAAGCTATAGAATAACATCAGACTGAGAGCATGATAGGCAGTGTAATATATCTCTCCATTCTACTTTATCTATGGTGAAAATATTAAAGGACTTGTCACCTAAATCATGAAAATTATTTCCATCATGACTAACCTGTAGAATCTGTCAAATTCTTTTCTTAGATTAGGTTATAAGCCACATGCTGTGACCTAAGGCAGCTTGAGGGTTTATTACAATTTGTTTTTTGTCGCTGTCTAAATAAATATGCTAGTTCTTCCAAAGAAACACTTGATTTGTTATTCTGACCTAATCTTTTTTAGACTGTTATTCTCCAAAAGGATCTGGCTTTATAAAGGTGATTTTCTGCTCTTTTGTTTGTTTGTTTGAGGTTTCTGGGTATCACTTGATATTGCTTGAATTCTTAAAAATATGTGTTTGATATATGATCTTAACATCTCATATATATTTAATTGACCATTTGTCATTATGTTGCTAGACATAAAATATTTCATTGAACACTTGATTCTTCCAATTAGTTGATGCAAATAAATCCATAATCAAAAGAATTTGATGAAAAATAATTACTAGATGGTCATTATTTTTTCCAGTTAACAAAAAAGAGAGGTAAAAATTGGAGCCACGAAGATGCCAAATTAACTTTATCTGAAAACGTATAGCACAATATATTCTCAATTTATAATCCATGGTAATTGGTTATGGCTATTACTTGTCATTGCATTACAGATCCTTTGATAGTGGGAAGTCTTAGAGGTCATTTATTTCAACTTTTAAATTTTATAGATGAAGAAATTATAAAAGGCAAATGCTAACAATCACATAGATAATAATTGGTAGAGCAAAATTTGAATCTGGGTCTTTGGATGGCTGATATTCCATAGAATATTAAATTCCTACATATTACACACATGTTACATTATTAGTAATTTGGTTAAGAAAATAGTGGCATGACTTTGAATTTCTCTATGAAATTCTCCTATGGTAAGAGAGGTCTCTTGAGTTATCATCTTCTCCTGACCAACTAGGAAACTATAAGTATAGATAGAGTTACCAAAATAATGTGGCTGTAAAGAGTTATTTATTGAGTGCCTCATTTGTGCTGCACTTGTGCTATGTCCCATAATGTCACCATAAACATTGCTATATAATCAAACAGTCAAACAGCCATAGGTTTTCAGTGGGTTTGAATTGTTCTTGACTATCCAATAAGAAAACAACTAGGTCTTTGAAAAGCCTTCCTAAATCTGTGGATATTGTTATATCTAATGTTATCCCTAACACACTAAGGTTGGTATACAGTCAGGAAAACTAGAAACTTGGAGATTTCTGCAGTTTTTTGCATAAGCCAAAAGGGAAGAATTCAAATCAATTATCCCTGAAAAATAACTCTCATGGGAATACAAACGCATTGTTGTTTGGAAAAGTCAAACCAACCAAACCAAACCAGCAGACAAAAAGAAGAATAAATCTGGAGCAGACTGTTAAAGGTATAGAATGAATCCAGAATTTGAGTGGGTCAGGGAACTTTCAAAGTCATAAAGTAAGTTGTTCTGTGGTTCGGTTGCTTCTCTAGATGAGTTCTTTGGCTGTGGATTTCCATAAATGATACTTTCATTCTCAGAATGCTTTAATTGTACTTAGAGCAAAAGGTACTGAGAGGTTTACATTCTGGCCCTAACTCTTGGGATCATATACATTCATTCAAGAAATATGGATTGAGCACCTACTAAGTCTCTTGAACTATGTTAATCACAAGGGTTAAAAAACTATATTAAAGAGGATCCTTGCCTTTAAGGAAATTATAATCTACTAAAAGACCCTCACTCAAGTGAATCAACAAAGGCAGTGGCAGACGATTAGTATCATGGAAGAGTATTCTCTAAGTATGGACAAAATTTCTGGGAGAAAGCAATTCTGAAAGTGAGTTTTGAAGTATAAGCAGGAGTTTACTAAGTGAAAGAAGTGCAAAAGGGTATTATTGGCATAGAGAATAGAGCACATAAAGACAAAGGAATATAAAACACATTTGTGAAATTCTAAGTAGTCTCTATGACTGTGTGCATCATTAATTTATTTACCAAACTTTTCTATGAATACCTGTCATGTGCAAAGTAAATTTTAGGCTCTTAGCTATGGCTGTGTTCAAGACAGCTACATTTCCTGCTTACATTCTAGAGTAAAGAGGCCCACAATGAACAGATATGATATATTATATAGATGGTAATAAGTAGGTTGACAAAAAACAAAGCAGAGAAAGGGCGATAGAAAGCACTGAGGCATGGAAGGGGTGGGGTGAATTGCTATGTCTTATAGAGTGGTCAGGAAGGCCTCTTGGATAAGGTGACATTATCCAAGATAGATACCCAAAAGAAATAAGGAAGACAGCAGGTATCTGGAAAGAGCTTCTCAGGGCCAGGGAAGAACAAGTACAGTGACTCAGAAACAGAATCATGCTTAGTGCATTTGAGCAAGGAAGCCCAGGGGTCTAGAGCTGAATGAGGAAAGAGGTGATGAATGGGATGCTGAGTGAATGAGGAGGAGAATGGCAGAAAATGAGGTGAGATGGAGAGCAGTGGGGCCTGGCCACAATCAATTTTAAGGATTTTTGCTTTTATTCTCAGTGATATGGAAGTCTATCAGAAGGTTTTAAGTGAAAGAGAATCAATGATCTGAATTATGTGTTTTAAATGATTGTGCTGGCTGCTATGTTGAGAATAGACTATAGGTGCAGAGTGGAAACAGAGTCCAGGTACAAGGTTTTTCAACAACCCAGGAAAGTGATGATGGTGTGTTACTCAGGTGGTAGCAGTGGAGGTACTGATATATATTTTGAAGATAAAGCCAACAGGATTTCCTGATAGATTGGACATGGAGTGTGAGAAAAAAACAAAAGTCGAGTGATCCTATTGTTTTGGTGTGAGCAGTTGGAAAAATGATGAAGCTGTTTACTGGAATGAGAATGATGGGAGGAACAGGTGCGAGCAGGAGGGGGTGGTGCATAGAAACCAGGTTCAGTCAACCCTCATATATGCAGGTTCCACACCTGTGGATTCAACCAACCTCAGATCAAAGAATATTTGGAAAACAAATTCCAGAAACTTCCAAAAAGCAAAACTTGATTTTGCCATGTGCTGGCAACTACTTATACAGCATTTACATTGTATTAAGTATTATGAGTAATCGAGAGATGATCTAAAGTTTGGGGAAGATATGTATAGGTTATATGCAAATACTACACCATTTTATATGAAAGACTTGAGCATATGCGGATCTTGGGGGTCCTGGAACCACAGGCAGATACCAAGGGAAAACTGTATTTGGTTTGGGATATGCTATTTTTGAGATGACTATTAGAGATCCGAGTGAAAATGAAGGAAATACTTAATATTTGAGTCTGAAGTTTAGCGGAAATTTTAAGGCTAGATATTTAAATTTAGAACACATCAGCCTTTAGATGGTATTTATGTTTATGGAACATATTTTAGTGAAAAGCAGTGTGGTATTACATGCTCTGGAGCCAGATTGGCTCTGAACATTATCTGTGCAACCTTGGGCAGCTAACTTATCTGTGTTTCAGTTTCCTCTTCTACAAAATAGGAATGATAATGATCGTAAGGTTGTTGGGAAGTTTAGATTGTTACTTATGAAGCACTTAAAAAGCAGTGTTTGGCACAGAATAAATGCTCAAAAATATAAGATGCATTTATTATATGTAGGAGTTATGGCATGAGATGAATATAGTGGGACAATATTTTTAAATTATTAAAATGATTTATCTTTAATTCCCCTTAAATAATTGCACCTTATACTTTCTCCATGCAATGTATTAAGAACATGGTGCCCCAAATAAATAAATCATTGTTTAGCTCTGAGATTTATTTATCTATTTATTTATTTATATTTGGCTGTGTTGGGTCTTCGTTTCTGTACGAGGGCTTTCTCCAGTTGCGGCGAGCGGGGGCCACTCTTCATTGCGGTGCGCGGGCCTCTCACTGTCGCGGCCTCTCTTGTTGCGGAGCACAAGCTCCAGACGCGCAGGCTCAGTAGTTGTGGCTCACGGGCCCAGCCGCTCCGCGACATGTGGGATCTTCCCAGACCAGGGCTTGAACCCGTGTGCCCTGCATTGGCAGGCAGACTCTCAACCACTGCGCCACCAGGGAAACCCAGCTGTGAGATTTAAAGTCAATTTTTTTGAGTTTCTAGTGACACCATGGCCTTGTAAACTAAGATTTGGTGGAAGAGAAAGGGATTTGTACATTCCAAAGCTTCTCTTTATAAATTAAAAATAAAATTCTAGAAGGTATGAAAGTAGAGTCACACTATAAGCCATTTTCAGAGAGGATATAGGATTAAATGGCTTAAGTTGGAATAACTGCCTGGCTTCAGGGGATCTACAGTGCCAGCTAGATGTAAGGTGAAGACCTAGTCAACAAGGAAGGTGGCTGAGTGCCTTGGGAGTAATTATCTGGCATTGCCCATGCCAAGATCAAGGCTGATTATTTATACCAGCTGTAGACACTCCAGTGGATATTAGAGGGACAGAAATCAATGCCCAAATACTAGATGAAATGGAGCAGCAAAAGAAGACAGTTTCAGGATCAAACACTCCTATGCCCCTCCATGATGGTATATCTTCTCTCTTCATCCAAGTCCATTTTGGACTATGGATTGTAAATTATCCTAATATTTCCCTGAAAGAGACTGATTTAAACTGGATTACACTAATTTATTAAGTCTTAAAATATTTTTTTAGTATCAGTGGAAGGGAGTTGCCAAAGCAGAATAATGCTTTTATTGAAAATAAAGGAGATTATATTTTTGGTGTATCACAGTTGTAGTGTATACATAGTTATATCATTAGACAAGACAAGGAGGATTAGACGAATGTATACAAAGATAATGATTTGGGGCTATTTTCTGAACCACTAAAAATAAGCCATTTGAGAAAGATATCTCAGATTGAAGTGTGGGAGAAAGACTGGAAAAAGAAATTGATGATAGAGATAAGAGATCTGATATTGGGTGGTATATGTTTATCTAGAGTAAACATCATTTTTGAGCCTCCCTTCCAGTTAAGGTAGCTAAGGGTGATTTTAGTAGAAGTAGTATGCTTAATGTATGGGGAGCATCCTTAAAGGGAGGATCTGCTCCCCTTCCTCTTTGCCGCTTCCTTCAAAATAGATAAGGACTGAAGCTCTGGCAAACATCTTGGACTATGAAATGACCTTAGGGGAAGGAAGCCATGCACATCTGAACAACAAATTAGGATAAACTGTAGATGCCTTACATTTTGGAATGTTCTAACATCCCTTGATGACTGCCTCCAGTTTTTGAACAATTTCCTTATTGTTTCAGTCATTCTTAATTTGAGGGGTTTTTTTCTATTCTTTACAAAGAATCCTAGCTAATAAAATATGTATTGGAGAAAATTTAGAAGATACAGAGAAGTATATAAAGTAACATGTAAACTATGCATAATTTCACCATAAAGTATCTGTTGTTAATATTTCTGGTTTTTTTTAACTTAGTCTCAGTCCTTTTTTCCCCTAAACTTTTGTAAATATATATGTTTTAACCCTCTACTTAAAATCATTGATACAGCCATAAAAAACAAAACAAAACAGTGATGTGGTCATCATTACCAGGTATTACCTAGTATTTCTATTTTTTTTTGCCTTCATGGCAGGATTGAACTTCTTTGCACCCTACTATTGGGTGGGACTACATGTCCAGTTCTGACCAATTAATTGTAAGCACAAGTGACCTGTGCTGTTTTGTGATCAAGCATTTTATTGTCAATTTGAGTCCTTTCAGAGCTTTCTTTGCTCTCTGCCACAGAAACCTACAATGTCCCAGATAGTTAACAGCTTTGTCAGGCTAGATCACAAAGTGGGCAAGGTCTCCAATTTAACTGTGGTGATATTTAGTGAGGATAAGAAGTAAAAATCTATAGCTTTCAGCCACTGAGATTTGGGTGTTTGTTTGTTACTCAGCGTAAACTAGCCTATCCTGACTGATATGGCAATCATGATAAATGATAATCTATAATATAGGTGTATTAATCAGAGTTCTCCAGAAAACAGAACCAATAAGATGAACATAGATATAGATAAGAGGAGATTTATTATAGGAATTGGCTCTCATGTGATTAGGGAGGCCAATAAGTCCCAGGATCTGCCTTCTGCAAACTGGAAAACCAGAAAAGCCTGTGGTACAATTCAGTATGAGTGCAAAGGGCTGAGAATCTGGAGGGACAGGAGTCCTTAAGGCATAATAACCAGTTGGAGTCTGAGGCC
Source organism: Eschrichtius robustus (assembly GCF_028021215.1). Taxonomy (NCBI): domain Eukaryota; kingdom Metazoa; phylum Chordata; class Mammalia; order Artiodactyla; family Eschrichtiidae; genus Eschrichtius; species Eschrichtius robustus. The sequence continues at coordinate 71,516,951 of NC_090833.1, forward strand.
CTGGATCCATGAACACCAATATCCAAGGGCAGTAGAAGATGGATGTCTCAGCTCAATCAAAGAAAGTACCCCCTTCCTCTGCCTTTTGTTCTATTTAAGCCCTCATCTAATTGGATAATGAGCACCTGCATTGGTAAAGATATTGACTCAGCCTACTGATTCAAGTGCTAATCTTTCAGAGACATCCTCACAGACATACCCAGAAATAGTGTTTTACCAGCTATCTGGACATCTTTTAGCCCAGTCAAGTTGACACATAAAATTGACTATCACAATAGGTGAAGTGCTAATTAGTATAAATTCTAAAATAAATTCCAAATAAGAATTATTCCCCACAACTTGCCTCTTTGCTGCTGGAATCTAGCTCTTTGGTTCCTCAGTCGCACTGTGCTCTACTCTGTATCATTGCTCTCAAGCATACTACTGACTTGTTCTGGAACATTTGCCCCACTCCTCCCTACCCTGTTCTTCAGGTGATCCTTGAGGTCTCAATTTAAATATCATTTACTTAAGTCCACAACACAGGGAGGGGGAAGGGTAAGCTGGGATGAAGTGAGAGAGTGGCATGCACTTATACATACTACCAAATGTAAAATAGATAGCTAGTGGGAAGCAGCCGCATAGCACAGGGAAATCAGCTCAGTCCTTTGTGACCACTTAGAGGGGTGGGATAGGGAGGGTGGGAGGGAGATGCAAGAGGGAGGAGATACGGGGATATATGTATACGTATAGCTGATTCACTTAGTTATAAAGCAGAAACTAACACACCATTGTAAAGCAATTATACTCCAATAAAGATGTTAAAAAAAATAAAAATAAATATCATGTACTTATCAAAGCTTTCTCTGGCTCCTAGGTTCTGGCTGCTTTTAATAGTCCCCCTTGATACCACATACTTTCTCTACTTAGTTACTACAATGGTAATTAAATTATGATGTAATTAAGCATTTAACTCTTTATCTTACAGTAAAATATAAACTTTATGAGGGTAGGAACTACAGGTAGCTCTGCTTTTCAGAAGTTCGCTTTACACTACTTCACGTTTACAAAAGACCTACGTTAGTACCTGTTTTTGATAACAGAAAGAAATAGGAAGAGGATTTTCACTTTTAGGAAAAAAGGGGAAAATTGAATATAGTGTTTAGTTGTTTAGCAGCGAGCCTATCTGTTATAGAGGCAGTGCTCACGCTGAGCAGTGAGAGTGGCGCTGCCAAGCTCCTTCCCTGGGAACTACACTCAGCATCTCAGTATCAAGCCACAGAAGCTTAGAACTGTGTCTGTGTTTTAGCTTCATTTGTTTTGTGCATTTATTAGCAAGATATGCCCTATAGTAATTGCTTGTTCGATTTACGCCATTTCAGTTTGCAAAAGGTTTCATAGGAATGCTTTACTTTCAGGTAGTGGGGAAAACCTGTGTATATTTTTCTTACTTCTTTATCCCTAATTTCTAAAACAGAGAATAAACACGAGAGTTTAAAACAAAACATCTTTCATCAAATCTAAGTTTACTAAGCATTTCTCCTTTTTAGAAAGACTTTGTCTCTTTTTTTTCTTTCTTTTGAATTTCTAAATTATAATATCCTTTATATTTGGACTGAAATTACCTTTTAGGAAAAGCTGAACTTATTCAGTCTGGGAAAAATAAGAATGATATACTAGGGAAAGAGGATATGAAAAACAAGTTTTATATTTACCTGAAGAAATGTGAAAATAACATGATGCTAGTCCCATAATATCGGTTTTATTGGTAGATACTTAAAATGTGATATTGTTGCTTTTGGAAACCAAGAATGATTTGCTTTCAAAGAGTAACCAATAAACTTTTAGGGTAAATGAAAACCTGAATCACATATGTAGTATTGACATATTAAATGAAAGAACGCTTGATTATTTTAGAAGTTATATAGACACAATTGCAGATCTTATGAGAAGTGTCTCTTTTTTACAAGCCACAATCTGAATTTTAAAATATCAGTACAGGGCCTCCCTGGTGGCGCAGTGGTTGGGAGTCCGCCTGCCGGTGCGGGGGACGCGGGTTCGGGCCCTGGTCCGGGAGGATCCCACATGCCGCGGAGCAACTGGGCCCGTGTGCCACAACTGCTGAGCCTGCGAGCCACAACTACTGAGCCCGTGTGCCACAACTACTGAAGCCCGCACACCTACAGCCCAAGCTCCGCAACAAGAGGGGCTGCTGCAGTGAGGGGCCTGCGCACCGCGGTGAGGGGTGGCCCCCGCTCGCTGCAACTAGAGAGGGCCGCACGCAGCAACGAAGACCCAATGCAGCCAAAAATAAATAATAAATAAATAAATAAATAAAAATTAAAAAAAAAAATATCAGTACAACAAAAGTAGAGTAGCCAGATAACTTATCCTAGCTCTATAAATTTCTGTTATATTTGGTAGGTGGTTTCCAATGCTTACAGGGTTTAAAAAATATATTTTAGCTTCAAGACAGATGATAATAACTTAACAATTGGTATGCCAATCTAGTGATTTCTACCTTTATGTCACTGGCCTGAACAGTGTCAAATATTTTAAGTTCAAATCCGAGAGTAGCAAAGAGGTTAATACTTTCAACTGCAATCTTTGCCATATAAAATAAAATTGAGGTTGTGAGTAAGGAAGGAAGGGGGAAGTAGTTATTGGGCAAACAATTATCTATGTTTGCTGCAATATCTCAATAAATGATAATTATCAATAATAATAATAGCAAATATTATTAACCCTTTTTATAGGTGAGGAAGCTAGACTGATTGAATGGTTAAGTGACTTGTCTTAGGTCACAGAGCTAATGGGTGCTATAGCCATACCAGTTTTTGAACCTGGCAGCCTGCCTCCAGACTGTGCTCTAAACTATTTTACTAAAGAAGTTCAAAAGTGCATGAATAGTCTTAAAGCACATGCATGTACATTTGTATATTTTAGGGCTAAAGATCACACTTTAGCTGGTGTCAAGAATGTAAAGCTCTTTGGGAAAAGCCATTACATGTTTTTATTTACTTTTTTAACTCTTTAAAAGTCTCTTAAATTATTTTAAAGAACAAATTTTTAACTGAAATAATGAAATGAAGGGCACATGGAGTCAAATTGAAAATATAGTAATATTCACAGATGCAGTATGAAAATACAAAATGGATGCAATAAAAAGAAAGTCTTTCTCTTACCCTAGACTCCAAGTTTCTGGAGGCAATCACTGTGCTGTAGAGACAGTTATTATTCCCCTATATCCAAACTTGCTTTCTTCCTTTCAATAACTGACCATCTAACTTTACCTGGCCACATGGGTGCTTGGCCCGACACTGTTCTTTCTAGCCTTCCTTATAGCTAGGTGTGGGCATTTGACTAAACCCCCGCCAATGGGATATTAGTGGTGTGATGTGTGTAAATTCCAAATTATGTCTTTTAAAAAGGAACATGATTTACAATCTGTTTATTCTCCTTTCATGGGCTATAAAGTGACTGAAGTGGCGGTGTCCACCTAAATTATGCAGACAGTGGCAAATGGAATTGTTCCTGGATTAACGAGAATTCACGCAACTCCTATCTTTAGCTCAGCTCTGGACTGTTATTCAGGAGGGAATAAATTTTTCCCTTCTTTGAGTTTATGCGCAGACTAATTTGCTGAAACAAAGGTTCACCAAAATAAAAATAACATTTCTTTTGTCACTAATTCCTAAACTTACTTCTTAGTTCATTTGAGAAAAACTAATGATAATACATAAATAAATGTTTTGGCTTCATAAATATCTTGGAATGTTCTAAGCCTTAAATTTCCAGCAGGAAACACTGTTGATCAAATTTCTCATATGTCAACACTCTTTGTTAAGAGGTAAGGTTTATTTTAACATGTTCTTTTCTCAAAGATAAAATGTGAAGAAGCAAAAGTTAATAAATTTGATGGATTTTGATTTTCTGGATGAAAGTATTCCTTTAATGCTTTTAGGGTAGATATAGTGTAGACACTAGATAAAGACTGGGCACTGTTTTTTTTTTTTTTTTAATCTTTGTACATAGAACAATCAAAGGTTCTTATATTATCTAAGTGAAGAGGACAAATTGGCTTTGTGGGGTGTGTGTGTGTGTGTGTGTGTGTGTGTGTGTTTTTTTGTAGATGTTTTAATATTAAGTGACCAAAACAAGACAAATACCTCCCCGCTGAGATTTGTTTCTTCTTCTTTTAGTCAGTTTTATTAATACAGTTCTGGAGATTACTTTTCAGTTCAAATGAGTTTTAAAACAGCAAATTGAGTGACAGAATTTGAATTGGTTAGAACGACATTTGTTACTAAGCTGACTTCCAAGCCAGTTGGTCTTGCCTTCTACTATTTCCCACTTTTCTATGCAGAGAGAATGCAAACACTTTTTCTTAATGTTCTCTGAGATCCTGCATAAACTCCACAGAAAACAAGGAGGAAATGTAAAACAGGGATCAAAATATGTTCAATATCTTTTTATGTACCTTTTTATTTCCTTTCATCTCTGTTTCTTTAAAGTTTTCATTACATGAGTTAGTGTTTATTTTTGTAGTGGATGCAATTGTTTTTCATATACAACCAAACACCTTGCAGAAAGGAAAAAAACTAGTTCAAGGTCAGTGCAGGATTATAAAGACTAATTAAAGAAACCATAAGGAAAACAAGAACCTAAAGGCACATGGCTGTTTTATCCTAGTTCAGAGGATGAAAATCTCTTTTAGTTTCTCTTTTAGTGTTTGTTCTGTTCATAATTTACTAAAATTGATTGGCAAGGCTGGTTGAGAAAGTAAGATTAAACTCCTTTTTTATTTTCCTATGGGTTCATATTTATTAGAGAGTAAAATGTGTGTATTTGATGAGCATAATAGAGAATATTCCATAGCTCCAGAATATGTTATTTAGAACTGAGTCATTTTTCACACCCTCTGATACTGCTGGTAGTTGAACATATAAAGTTGAGGGAGGGAAGTCAGTCACATTGAAGCTTCTGAAGCAAATGTCAGTCTCAAATTTTGAAGAGTTACTTCATGTGTTTTAAACATGTGGTTTAAAAAAAGGAAATATAAAAAGATCTCAACAGTCTTTCTATGTACATTTTGGCTCAAAGTATGGAAATTTCTGGGTGAGTTTAAATACTTTTAATGACTTTTACCCTTCTGTTGCCATGTAGGAACATGAATCTATTATAAAGCTTCCGCCTGGTTTCCACTAAAGTCAGAAGGCTACCATCTTTATCCAGAGGTTTTTTTTTTTACAGGGTAAGAAGTTAACCTGCCACATTCATTATCTCCACCATCTGCTCATCTCTGCCTCTCTCCCCTGTGACCACTGCCACCACTGCCCACCATGCCACGCAGCATTCCTTAGAGCTTTTAAGTGAGTTTAAGAGAGCCATTTGCTTATAGATCAAAAGTTAGCAATAGTGCACATTAGTGAGTAAAGGAGTTTTCTGTAATTTATTTGTCTCTCTCTTGTTCTCTGTATTTTCTGTAATTTGTCTGTCCTACATCTCTTACTATAGTGCCTCCATTTCTCAGTTTTTCTCAGTGGGAGTTCTACTTGCAATTTGGGTGAGACAGTGCTCTATTTAAGTGCAGAATGTTGCTTCTCAATTTTTGACATTTAGCAACCCTGGCTCCCACTCACTGAATGTTGTAGCACTTCCTAGCCATTGTGAAAAGCAAAAACATTTCCTCACATTTCCAATACCTTCTAGGAAGCTAGTTACCAGCCTTTGTTGAGGACCATTGTTAGACTAAAGCTCCACAAGGATACTGATAGGATATATGTATTTCTACTATTCAAGCATTAATGTCTACTCTGTGGGTAGTATTGTGACAGATGTGGAAGCATATAAAAGTCAAGACCTGCAAGCAAGACAATCAGTGAAGAAACTGGGGCTCCCAATTTATTCACACTGTAGTAATTCTCACATGAAATAAATATATAGGTTTTTAAATCATCTGCAGTTGCTCTGGTTTTCCATAAGAGCTGTAATCCACTGGATAACAGAAAGAAATTCAGTTTCATTTTATGATCTCACTGTAATCAACAATGTCAGTGACTTTCTATATAACCCAAACTTTTCTTAGATGCCTCAGGAAAAACACTCAGTCTTTTTAGATTTGCTCCATTGCCAGGAAGTGCTTGGATATATATGGAAAGGAAGGCTGATGGCATCAACTTGGCAGCAGAGAAGATGAAGCCCTCTGATCATCCTGTTGCTGTTTAGATAGTCTTTGTAGGTCTGCTCCTAGGACTGATTCCTGCTACATTGCAACTGAGTGTTTTTAGCTATTTGGATAAACATGTAATCCTCCAGGTGAAGCTCAGGGCTCTGGCACCATTGGTCTTTGAGCTTGAAGTCCCCGTAAGAGATAGCCTCTTTTCTCTGGGTCTAGGGAGTTTTTTTTTAACGTTCTTTTTTCCACATATGCAAAGACTTGGTCTCTACACATAGGCCATGGAAAGACAGAAGGACTGTTTCAGTTTTACCTGTCTACCTACCTTGCAATACTGCCTTAGTTCTGATGCCCGGGTGCTGGGTTGGAAATGTCAGTGTGCAAACTTGGAGAGGTTTACTCTCTCACCTTGCTAGTACCTGTGTATTCTTGGCCACCTCTGTACTTTCCCTGGAGTTTCTAAGTGTTACCCTCCTCCTACATCTTACCCCAAATTCCTTGGGACTGCAAGGGGTGGGAAATTTCCTCCTTCCTCTTCCTTTCTAGACCATCCCTATATAAATTGTGAAGTGTGCCAAGCATCTGTTTCAACAATACCAGGATTTGGAACATATTTTTTGCTGTAATATTTTATTTTGAGCAAAAGTAGGTGAATATTAACTATCTTTTCTATTTCTATTCCTCTTACTGATATTAGTAAACTCATCCCTAGACAAATGGCTACATTTGGCTTTTAGAGGAGAAACTTGTATGAGGGAAATGCATATATATGCAGATGTATATATGGAAACTTGTGTATAGAGAAAAGCATACAGATTTATTTTTATGTTATTAGCAATGTGTAACAGCCATGTATGTATATAATTATGTATCATTGAGTAGATCAAGTGTTATCTGTGGGAGTTATGGAATATGGGAAAATTAAATCTGACATATAAGTATGGTATGGAATCTGATACATAGGTATGGTGTGAATGTAAAAGGAGAGGGATGACACAATTACGACTGCATATGTATATTTGCATTTCTGATAACATAATATAATCTTAAACTGCCTGAAGAGTAACTATTTATATAAAGGGGTATAAAGGCACAAAAGTAACCATTATAAGGGCCTTTTTAATTCTCTCCCCAAAATGTCATAGAAAATCTCTACAAACATGTCAAAATAAGAAAGACAAGATATAAAACTAAGGAAGACCTTCTGCTCTTTGTAGTAATTATTTTACTATTGTTATTAAAAAACATTCTTTTCTTATTATTCGGTGGTTTCCTTGTATGCTAGGCTAGTGCTTACTAGAGGAAGTGTGGTGCCCAAAGGTTTATAAGATTTTTTTAAGAGAGAAAAGTTAAAATTGGAAAAAAATATTTAGTTCTCCAAATAACTTACTTTCCCCTCTGCAAATTGGAAAAAGGTGATCCTCATTCAGTTTTAACCTCTCTAGAGATTGTGAATTATTAGGGTTTCCAGAGAATAGATTGAGAACCGCTAAGATTGTAAAGTCTGTCCTCAGCAATTGCTTATTTTAAATTAAAGAACATTGTTGTTTTCTTTTCTTTTTTCCACTTAATTTGGTAATAACCCTGTAAAAAATAATGTTTATTTTTAGCCATCAATTTAGATGTAAATTGTGGTTTAGGAAATATGATTTTTTTCAAGAATTTTCCATAGGTATGTTTTTTATTTACCTGTTTAGAATCTGAGGTATTACATATTAAAAGTATTATGTATTTTCAGGACTATTACCACATTTCAGATTTTTCCTCATTAACTCATAAAGTTTAACTGGATCATGTTAAGGTGTATGTGATAGGCAGAATAATGTCTTCCAAAAGAAGTCCATGTTCTAATACCCTACACCTGTGTACACATTCAGTTACATAGAATAGGGGAATTAAAGCTACTGTTCATCTGACTTGGAGATGGGGAGATTATTCTGGATTATATGGGTTGTCCCAATGTAATCACAAAGGTCCTTAAATGTGTAAGAGGGGCAAGAGAGTGGTGCTTTGTGAGAAGGACTTGACAGGCAATTGCTGGCTTTGAAACTGAAGAAAAAAACAAGACAAGGAATGTGAGCAGCCTCTAGAGGCTGAAAAAGGCAAGAAAATAGAGCCTACAGTCTCCAGAAAGGAATGCAGCCCTGCCAAAAACTTGATTTTTACCACAACAGGATCGATTTGAATTTCTGACCTCCACAACTGTAAAATGATAAATTTGTGTGATTTTAAGCCATTGAGTTTTTGAAATTTGCTACAGCAACAGTAGAACCTAATAGTGTGTTATTCAAGTAAGAGTATTTGACTTGTGTAGGTATCTAAAACTGAGTTGCAGTTCTTCCTTTTCGTTGAGTAACTTTGAGCAATTTATTAAAATTCTGTAATGATATATATCCTCACTTCTAAAATGGGAAGGGTAACTATTACCTTTCAGGATATAAAAGTAAGTAAAATAATATATGCTTTTTGTCTTAAAATCTGAGATAAGTGTTAAACACTTCATGTAGGCTAGATACTATTTTATAGACTCTGGAAATCAAAATTATTAAGAAAAAATAAAGACTCAGGTTTTAAGGGATTTATATTCTAATCTAGAAGACAGACAATAGAATGAACAAATCAAAATAGAAGATGATATTATTATCATAGAAATAATAGCAAATCCTTGGGAAAATGCCAAGAGACGTACCAAAAAAATCATTTGGGAGGTTATATCTGAGATGGATCTTGAAAGATGAATAAAATTTTGCAAAATGAATGTTAATATATCTGGAATATCATCACTCCATCTTAAGGCTGAATTTTAGTTTGCAGTATATTTTTCAATAATGTTAAGAAATATTTATTCCTTAAAGTATTTTTAAAAATCAGGAATAATTTTAAATTTTATCAAAAAAATTTTGGTATCTGTTGAAATAATTAAAGATTATTTCTCCTTCCAGAGAAAAGGGAACACTCCTGCACTGTTGGTGGGAATGTAAATTGATACAGCCACTATGGAGAACAGTAGGAGGTTCCTTAAAAAACTAAAAATAGAGCTACCATATGACCCAGCAGTCCCACTACTGGGCATATACCCTGAGAAAACCATAATTCACAAAAAGACATGTACCACAATATTCATTGCAACATTGTTTACAAAAGCCAGGACTTGGAAGCAACCTAAATGTACATCGAGAGATGAATGGATAAAGAAGAAGTGGCACATATGTGCAATGGAATATTACTCAGCCATAAAAAGGAACGAAATGGAGTTATTTTTTTTTATTTTTTTAAAACATCTTTATTGAAGTATAATTGCCTTACAATGGTGTGTTAGCTTCTGCTTTATAACAAAGTGAATCAGTTATACACATACAATATGTTCCCATATCTCTTCCCTCTTGCGTCTCTCTCCTTCCCACCCTCCCCATCCCACCCCTCTAGGTGGTCACAAAGCACCGAGCTGATCTCCCTGTGCTATGTGGCTGCTTCCCACTAGCTATCTATTTTACATTTGGTAGTGTATATATGTCCATGACACTCTCTTACCCTGTCACATCTCACCCCACCCCCTCCCCATATCCTCAAGTCCATTCTCTAGTAGGTCTGTGTCTTTATTCCCGTCTTGCCACTAGGTTCTTCATGACCTTTTTTTTTTTTTTTTTTTTCCTTAGATTCCGTATATATGTGTTAGCATACTGTATTTGTTTTTCTCTTTCTGACTTACTTCACTCTGTATGAGACTCTAACTCCATCCACCTCATTACAAATACCTCCATTTCATTTCTTTTTATGGCTGAGTAATATTCCATTGTATATATGTGCCACATCTTCTTTATCCATTCATCTGTTGATGGACATTTAGGTTGCTTCCATGTCCTGGCTATTGTAAATATAGCTGCAATGAACATTTTGGTACATGACTCTTTTTGACCTATGGTTTTCTCAGGGTATATGCCCAGTAGTGGGATTGCTGGGTCGTATGGTAGTTCTATTTGTAGTTTTCTAAGGAACCTCCATACCGTTCTCCATAGTGGCTGTATCAATTTACATTCCCACCAACAGTGCAAGAGTGTTCCCTTTCCTCCACACCCTCTCCAGCATTTATTGTTTCTAGATTTTTTGATGATGGCCATTCTGATCGGTGTGAGATGATATCTCATTGTAGTTTTGATTTGCATTTCTCTAATGATTAATGATGTTGAGCATTCTTTCATGTGTCTGTTGGCAATCTGTATATCTTCTTTGGAGAAATGTCTATTTAGGTCTTCTGCCCATTTTTGGATTGGGTTGTTCGGTTTTTTGTTATTGAGCTGCATGAGCTGCTTGTAGATCTTGGAGATTAATCCTTTGTCAGTTGCTTCATTTGCAAATATTTTCTCCCATTCTGAGGGTTGTCTTTTGGTCTTGTTTATGGTTTCCTTTGCTGTGCAAAAGCTTTTAAGTTTCATTAGGTCCCATTTGTTTATTTGTGTTCTTATTTCCATTTCTCTGGGAGCTGGGTCAAAAAGAATCTTGCTGTGATGTATGTCATAGAGTGTTCTGCCTATGTTTTCCTCTAAGAGTTTGATAGTGTCTGGCCTTACACTTAGGCCTTTAATCCATTTTGAGTTTATTTTTGTGCATGGTGTAAGGGAGTGTTCTAATTTCATACTTTTACATATATCTGTCCAATTTTCCCAGCACCACTTATTGAAGAGGCTGTCTTTTCTCCACTGTATATGCTTGCCTCCTTTATCAAAGATAAGGTGACCATATGTGTGTGGGTTTATCTCTGGGCTTTCTATCCTGTTCCATTGATCTATATTTCTGTTTTTGTGCCAGTACCAAACTGTCTTGATTACTGTAGCTTTGTAATATAGTCTGAAGTCAGGGAGCCTGATTCCCCCAGCTCCATTTTTCGTTCTCAAGATTGCTTTGGCTATTCGGGGTCTTTTGTGTTTCCATACAAATTGTGAAATTTTTTGTTCTAGTTCTGTGAAAAATGCCATTGGTAGTTTGATAGGGATTGCATTGAATCTGTAGATTGCTTTGGGTAGTAGAGTCATTTTCACAATGTTGATTCTTCCAATCCAGGAACATGGTATATCTCTCCATCTATTTGTATCATCTTTAATTTCTTTCATCAGTGTCTTATAATTTTCTGCATACAGGTCTTTTGTCTCCTTAGGTAGGTTTATTCCTAGATATTTTATTCTTTTTGTTGCAATGGTAAACGGGAGTGTTTTCTTAATTTCACTTTCAGATTTTTCGTCATTAGTGTATAGAAGTGCAAGAGATTTCTGTGCATTAATTTTGTATCCTGCTACTTTACCAAATTCATTGATTAGCTCTAGGAGTTTTCTGGTAGCATCTTTAGGATTCTCTATGTATAGTGTCATGTCATCTGCAAATAGTGACAGCTTTACTTCTTCTTTTCCGATTTGGATTCCTTTTATTTCTTTGTCTTCTCTGATTGCTGTGGCTAACACTTCCAAAACTATGTTGAATAATAGTGGTGAGAGTGGGCAACCTTGTCTTGTTCCTGATCTTAGTGGAAATGGTTTCAGTTTTTCACCATTGAGGACAATGTTGGCTGTGGGTTTGTCATATATGGCCTTTATTATGTTGAGGAAAGTTCCCTCTGTGCCTCCTTTCTGCAGGGCTTTTATCATAAATGGGTGTTGAATTTTGTCGAAAGCTTTCTCTGCATCTATTGAGATGATCATATGGTTTTTCTCCTTCAATTTGTTAATATGGTGTATCACATTGATTGATTTGCGTATATTGAAGAATCCTTGCATTCCTGGGATAAACCCCACTTGATCGTGGTGTATGATCCTTTTAATGTGCTGTTGGATTCTGTTTGCTAGTATTTTGTTGAGGATTTTTGCATCTATGTTCATCAGTGATATTGGCCTGTAGTTTTCTTTCTTTGTGACATCTTTGTCTGGTTTTGGTATCAGGGTGATGGTGGCCTCGTAGAATGAGTTTGGGAGTGTTCCTCCCTCTGCAATATTTTGGAAGAGTTTGAGAAGGATAGGTGTTAGCTCTTCTCTAAATGTTTGATAGAATTCACCTGTGAAGCCATCTGGTCCTGGGCTTTTGTTTGTTGGAAGGTTTTTAATCACAGTTTCAATTTCAGTGCTTGTGATTGGTCTGTTCATATTTTCTATTTCTTCCTGGTTCAGTCTCGGCAGTTTGTGCATTTCTGTCCATTTCTTCCAGGTTGTCCATTTTATTGGCATAGAGTTGCTTGTAGTAATCTCTCATGATCTTTTGTATTTCTGCAGTGTCAGTGGTTACTTCTCCTTTTTCATTTCTAATTCTATTGATCTGAGTCTTCTCCCTTTTTCTCTTGATGAGTCTGGCTAATGGTTTATCAATTTTGTTTATCTTCTCAAAGAACCAGCTTTTAGTTTCATTGATTTTTGCTATTGTTTCCTTCATTTCTTTTTCATTTATTTCTGACCTGATCTTTATAATTTCTTTCCTTCTGCTGGCTTTGCGGTTTTTTTGTTCTTCTTTCTCTAATTGCTTCAGGTGCAAGGTTAGGTTGTTTATTCGAGATGTTTCCTGTTTCTTGAGGTAGGCTTGTATTGCTATAAACTTCCCTCTTAGCACTGCTTTTGCTGCGTCCCATAGGTTTTGGGTCGTCGTATCTCCATTGTCATTTGTTTCTAGGTATTTTTTGATTTCCCCTTTGATTTCTTCAGTGATCACTTCTTTATTAAGTAGTGTATTGTGTAGCCTCCATGTGTTTGTATTTTTTACAGATCTTTTCCTGTAATTGATATCTAGTAGCATAGCGTTGTGGTTGGAAAAGATACTTGATACGATTTCAGTTTTCTTAAATTGTGACCCAAGATATGATCTATCCTGGAGAATGTTCCATGAGCACTTGAGAAAAATGTGTATTCTGTTGTTTTTGGGTGGAATGTCCTATAAATATCAATTAAGTCCATCTTGTTTAATGTATCATTTAAAGCTTGTGTTTCCTTATTTATTTTCATTTTGGATGATCTGTCCATTGGTGAAAGTGGGGTGTTAAAGTCCCCTACTATGATTGTGTTGCTGTCGATTTCCCTTTTTATGGCTGTTAGTATTTGCCTTATGTATTGAGGTGCTCCTATGTTGGGTGCATAAATATTTACAATTGTTATACCTTCCAAAATGGAGTTATTTGTAGTGAGGTGGATGGACCTAGATTCTGTCATACAGCGTGAAGTATGTCAGAAAGAGAAAAACAAATACCATATGCTTATGCATACACATGGAATCTAAAAAAATGGTACTGATGAACCTAGTGGCAGGGCAGGAATAAAGATACAGATGTAGAGAACGGACTTGAGGACATGGGAGTGGGGAGGGGAAGCTGGGACGAAGTGAGAGAGTAGCACTGACATATATACACTACCAAATGTAAAATAGATAGCTAGTGGGAAGCTGGTGCATAGCACAGGGAGATCAGCTCAATGCTTTGTGACAACCTAGAGGGGTGGGATAGGGAGAGTGGGAGGGAGGCTCAAGAGGACGGGATATGGGCATGTATCTATACATATAGCTGATTCACTTTGTTGTACAGCAGAAACTAACAAAACATTGTAAAGCAATTATATTCCAATAAAGATGTAAAAAAAAAAAGATTATTTCTCCTTCTAGTATAGCAATTCTGGGGTGAACGTCTGTGCAATTTACAAATAATATAATTGCTTAATTCTTGTAAAGTTTTTTTCTTTTAAAACAGTGTTGAGGTATATTTTACCACAAGTAAAATGTATGTATTTTAAGTGCAAATTTTGATCAATCTAACTAGAGGGTTATCAATTTTATAAATCTTTTCAAAGAACCAGCTTTAGGTGTCATTGATTTTTCTCTTGTTTGTCCATATTCTATTACATTGATTTCAGCTCTGACCTTTATTATTCCCTTTCTTTTACTTATTAAGTTTCAATTTTGCTCTTCATCTTCTAGCTTCTTAGATAATTTACTTCAGATCTTTCTTTCTAAAACAAATATTTAAAGTCATATGTAATCCTCTAAATACTGCTTTAGCTGTATCTCACAGATTTTGATATCTTGTATTTTTATTACTGTTCAGTTGATAATATTTTATAATTTCCCTTATTATTTATTTGTTAACCATGATTTGTTATTGAGGTATTGTTTAATTTACAAAAACTGGGAATTGTCCAAGTATCGTTTTTCCTCAATACTTATTTTAGAATATACATACAGTAAAACTCATTTTGGTGTACGGTTCTATGAGTTTTGCCAAATGCTTGGAGCCATGTAAATATCACCATCAAGCTACAGAACAATTTCATCACCCTCCCCAAATTCCCTTGTGCTTACCCTTTGTAGTCAATGTCTCTCTCCACTCCTGCCCTTTTTTCTGTTGAGATAACTTTGCAATTTGAGAATTCAAGATGAATTTTGCTTTGGTTCTGTGCTAGTTACTGCCTTTTTACTTTCTTCCAAGACTCAGTTACCAAGATGAGAAAATACCTTGACTGCAATTTTGGTATCAGTTTAATACTCTAGTGTCCAGCCATATCTTGTTTTTTACCCCTGACTCTTTCCCCTGTTATCTCCAGTCTGCCAACCATTTGATTTTTTTAAAATTTTGGTTATTTTATGTTTCAGTTCCAAAATTTCCATTTGATTTTTTTTTATACTTATTATTTCTATGATGAGACATTCTGTTTTCCCATTCATTTCAAGACTGATCATTCTTATTTATTGGAGCATGGATATAATAGCTGTTTTAAAGTTTAAAGTCTTTGAAAATTCAAACATCTTTGTTGTCTCGGGGTTGGTATGTGCTGATTGTCTTTTTCTTTGACATACATTGAAATTTCCTGATTCTCTGTATATATATTAAATAATTTTGGATTGTATTCTATACACTTTGAATTTTGTTATGTGAATCTAGATCTTGTTTAAATCCTCTGGCGAATATAGACTTTGCTTTTGTTCTTATTTTAACATGCATTTGACCCAGCTAAGTTCAGTTTGCAAGTCCTTACCTACCTTCTGTAAACTGTTCGTTCAATGTCAGTTTATTTTTCAAAATCTTTCAATAGTAATTGGGTCTATCTAATATGTTTGCTATCTTGTGGCTAGTCTTGGATCTGGGAAGTATTTTATCCCATAGTTATGTTCTTAAAACTTTGATGTGCTCCTTAGGGTCAATTCCACCCAGGTACAGCTCAAGGCTGAGCCCAGGAATTCATCTATAATTTTACAGAGTCACTTCCTTGATGTTTTTCTCCACCTAATATCCCCTACATCTTTTGGCCCCTAGGTACTCCTTTTCCTGGTCTTCTGGCTAGAAAGTCAGGGCTTTAGTTTACGTGCTTCGTCATACACTTCTTGAAGCTGTATCTGCATCTGAGGCCCTGAGGAGAGAAGATGTAAAGGGGAATAAGCAGTGGGATTTTTCAGATGCTCTTGAGATCACAATTCTACTGCTCTAAGAGAAGGATTTCCACTCTTTGTGGTGGTTTGTGCTTGTCCAGAAACCACTGCCATTACTGTTAGCATTGCCATGAGATTTCCTGGTTGTTGGGCTATGAGAGAAAGGAAGAAACAAAAAATCCAGGGTTTTTTTCCCCACTCCTTCTTCCACTCTTAGTATCCTTTTTTTTTTCCTTTCTGTCTTTTGACAAGAAACATAGGGCTTCACTTGAGATTCTTTGTCTTTACCTGGTATGTGTTTCCAGCTTGGGGCTGCCTTTGAGTTCAGGCTGGGAGATATTTGAGAAAGAAAAAACTAACTTCTGGTTCAGTGACACTTTGAGTTCTGGTTTCATTTACTAGTCCACTTGCTACAATTTACCTTTCAGAATCTTAACATAGATATTCCATGAATTGTCTCCTGAGTTTTAGTTGTATTCAAGGGCATTGTAAGGGTAGAAAGTATTATGACTGGAACTGGAACCTGAAGTCATTTAAAAAGACTTAGTGAAGAGAGACAGTGATAAAGAGAAGAGGCAGTAAACTCATAGAAAAAAGATGAAAAGGAAGCTGGAAATGCTAAGAAAATAATGAAGAAAGAAGTAAGCAATTACAGAAATAAAAACCATTATCAGAAGATATTACCCTTTCTATAGATAGGTTAAATTTAGCATCTTCAAGGAACTAAGGTTGAAAGGACTGATAAAGGGGTAAAAGAACATTGAAGAACTTGAAGGACACTGTGTGGTAGCTGTAGCTTGTACACTAGTTTGAATTTACATTATCGGTAGCAAGAGGAAGTACTATAAGGAAAAACGGAGGTTTTATGTGGGCAAGTAGAGGCAAGAACTTGTGAAACCAGAATATGTTTTTATTAAAGTGATTCCATCTTTACTGTCCAGTGAGGTCGATGAAGAGGTTGATTATAGAAAGGACATATCAAATGGAATTTTGAAGACAGACTTATTCTATTAATAATGTGTTGAGAAATAGTAAAAGTAGATTTAAAATTAGAAATGAATGCAGAAATTTGGCTGCTGAGTAAATGATTTACAATACCAAAGGATGTTTATTTATTAGTTGTAGCAGAAGGTACAGTAAGGCATAGTACATTACTTTAATTCAAATTAGCAAAAGTCTTAAAGATATTTGGTTCATTAAGTACCAATAGAGTTGGGATTATTTCAAGATGGCAGAGTAGAAGGACATGCACTCACATCCTCTTGTGAGAGCACCAAAATCACAACTAACTGCTGAACAGTCATCGACAGGAAGACACTGGAACTCACCAAAAAAGATACCCCACATCCAAAGACAAAGGCGAAGTCGCAATGAGATGGGAGGAGGGGTGCAATCACAATAAAATAAAATCCTATAACCACTGGGTGGGTGACTCACAAACTGGAGAACATTTATACCACAGAAGTCCACCCTCTGGAGTGAAGGTTCTGAGACCCACGTCAGGCTTCCCAACCTGGGGGTCTGGCAACGGGAGGAGGAATTCCCAGAGAATCAGACTTTGAAGGCTAGCGGGATTTGATTGCAGGACTTCAGCAGGACTGGGGGAAACAGAGACTCCATTCTTGAGAGGGCACACACAAAGTAGTGTGCACATTAGGACCGAGGGGGAAGGAGCAGTGACCCCATAGGAGACTGAACCAGACCTACCTGCTAGTGTTGGAGGGTCTCCTGCAGAGGTGGGGGGTGGCTGTGGCTCACCGTGGGGACAAGGACACTGGCAGCAGAAGTTCTGGGAAGTACTCCTTGGCGTGAGCCCTCTTGGAATCTGCCATTAGCCTCACCAAAGAGCCCATAGGCTCCAGTGTTGGGTTGCCTCAGGCCAAACAACCAACAGGGAGGGAACTCAGCTCCATCCATCAGTAGACAAGTGGATTAAAGTTTTACTGAGCTCTGCCCACCAAAGCAACAGCTAGCTCTACCCACCACCAGTCCCTCCCATCAGGAAGCTGGCATAAGCCTCTTAGATAGCCTCATCCACCAGAGGACAGACAGCAGAAGCAAGAAGAACTACAATCCTGCAGCCTGTGGAACGAAAACCACGTTCACAGAAAGATAACAAAATGAAAAGGCAGAGGACTATGTACCAGATGAAGGAACAAGATAAAATTCCAGAAAAACAACTAAATAAAGTGGAGATAGGCAACCTTCCAGAAAAAGAATTCAGAATAATGATAGTGAAGATGATCCAGGACCTCGGAAAAAGAAGGGAGGCAAAGATCGAGAAGATGCAAGAAATGTTTAACAAAGACCTAGAAGAATTAAAGAACAAACACCTAGAAGAATTAAAGAACAAACAAACAATACAATAACTGAAATGAAAAATACACTAGAAGGAATCAATAGCAGAATAACTGAGGCAGAAGAACGGATAAGTGACCTGGAAGACAGAATGGTGGAATTCACGGCTGTGGAACAGAATAAAGAATGAAAAGAAATGAAGACACCCTAAGAGACCTCTGGGACAACATTAAACACACCGACATTCACATTATAGGGGTCCCAGAAGGAGAAGAGAGAGAGAAAGGACTGAGAAAATATTTGAAGAGATTATGGTCAAAAACTTCCCTAACATGGGAAAGGAAGTAGCCACCCAAGTCCAGGAAATGCAGAGAGTTCCAGGCAGTATAAACCCAAGGAGAAACATACCGAAACACATAGTAATCAAATTGACAAAAATTAAAGACAAAGAAGAATTATTAAAAGTGACAAGGGAAAAACGACTAATAACATACAAGGGAACTCCCATAAGGTTAACAGTGGATTTCTCAGCAGAAACTCTACAAGCCAGAAGGGAGTGGCACGACATATTTAAAGTGATGAAAGGGAAGAACCTACAATCAAGATTACTCTACCCAGCAAGGATCTCATTCAGATTTGACAGAGAAATCAAAAGCTGTACAGACAAACAAAAGCTAAGAGAATTCAGCACCACCAAACCAGCTTTACAACAAATGCTAAAGGAAGTTCTCTGAGTGGGAAACACAAGAGAAGAAAAGGACCTATAAAAACAAACCAAAAACAATTAACAAAATGGTAATAGGAACATACATATCGACAATTACCTTAAATGTGAATGGATTAAATGCTCCAACCAAAAGATACAGGCTCACTGAATGGATACAAAAAAACAGCCATATATATGCTGTCTACAAGAGACCTTCTTCAGACCTAGGGGCACATACAGACTGAAAGTGAGGGGATGGAAAAAGATATTCCATGCAAATGGAAATCAAAAGAAAGCTGGAGTAGCAATACTCATATCAGATAAAATAGACTTTAAACTAAAGAATGTTACAAGAGACAAGGAAGGACACTACATAATGATCAAGGGATCAAACCAAGAAGAAGATATAACAATTGTAAATATCTATGCACCCAACATAGGAGCACCTCAATACATAAGGCAACTGCTAACCGCTGTAAAAGAGGAAATAAACAGTAACATAATAATAGTCGGGGAATTTAACACCTCACTTACACCAAATGACAGATCATCCAGACAGAAAATTAATAAGGAAACACAAGCTTTAAATGACACAGTAGAACAGATAGATTCAATTGATATTTATAGGACATCCCACCCAAAAACATCAGATTACATTTTCTTGTTAAGGGCACACAGAATATTCTCCAGGATAGATCAAATCTTGGGTCACAAATCAAGCCTTGGTAAATTTAAGAAAATTGAAATCATATCAAGCATCTTTTCTGACCACAACACTATGAGATTAGAAATAAACTATAGTGAAAAAAACGTAAAAAACACAAACACATCGCTGCTAAATGATACGTTACTAAATAACCAAGAGATCACTGAAGAAATCAAAGAGGAAATCAGAAAACACCTAGAGACAAATGACAATGAAAACACGACGATCCAAAACCTATAGGATGCAGCAAAAGCAGTTCTAAGAGGGAAGTTTATAGCAATACAATCGTACCTCAAGAAACAAGAAAAATCTCAAACAATCTAACCTTACACTTAAAGGAACTAGAGAAAGAAGCACAAACAAAACCCAAAGTTAGTAGAAGGAAAGAAATCATAAAGATCAGAGCAGAAATAAATGAAATAGAAACAAAACAGTAGCAATGATCAATAAAACTAAAGGCTGGTTCTTTGAGAAGATAAACAAAATTAATAAACGTTTATCCAGACTCATCAAGTAAAAGAGAGAGAGAACTTAAATCAGTGAAATTAGAAATGAAAAAGGAGAACTTACATCGGACACCACAGAAATACAAAACATCATAAGAGACTACTAAAAGCAACTCTTTGTCAATAAAATGGACAACCTGGAAGAAATGGACAAATTCTTAGACAGGTGTAACCTTCCAAGACTGAACCAGGAAGAAATAGAAGATATGAACAGACCAATCACAAGTAATGCAATTGAAACTGTGATTAAAAATCTTTCAACAAACAAAAGTCCAGGACCAGATAGTTTCACAGGTGAATTCTATCAAACATTTAGAGAACAGCTAACACCCATCCTTCTCAAACTCTTCCAAAAAATTGCAGAGGGAGGAACACTCCCAAACTCATTCTTTGAGGCCACCGTCACCCTGATACCAAAACCAGACAAAGATACTACAAAAAAAATTAGAGACCAATATCATTGATGAATATAGATGCAAAAATCCTCAACAGAATACTAGCAAACAGAATTCAACAACACATTAAAAGGATCATACACCATGATCAAGTGGAGTTTATCCCAGTAATGTAAGGATTTTTCAATGTATGCAAATCAATCAATGTGATACACCATATTAACAAATTGAAGAATAAAACCCATATGATCATGCCAATAGATTCAGAAAAAGCTTTTGACAAAATTCAACACCCATTTATGATAAAAACTCTCCAGAAAGTGGGCATAGAGGGAAACTTCTTCAACATAATAAAGGCTGTATATGACAAACCCACAGCAAACATCATTCTCAAAGGTGACAAACTGAAAGCATTTCCTCCAAGACAGGAACAAGACAAGGATGTCCACTTTGCCACTATTATTCAACATGGTTTTGGAAGTCCTAGCCATGGCAATCAGATAAGAAAAAGAAATAAAAGGAATCCAAATTGGAAAAGAAGAAGTAGAACTATCACTGTTTGCAGATGACATGATACTATGCATAGATAATCCTAAAGATGCCACCAGAAAACTACTAGAGCTAATCAATGAATTTGGTAAAGGAGCAGGATAAAAAATTAATGCACAGAAATCTCTTGCATACCGATACACTAACAACAAAAGATCAGAAAGAGAAATTAAGGAAACAATCTCATTCACCATTACAACAAAAAGAATAAAATACCTAGGAATAAGCCTACCTAAGGAGGTAAAAACCTATACTCAGAAAACTATAAGACATTGATGAAAGAAATCAAAGATGACACAATGAGATGGAGAGATATACCATGCTCCTTGATTGGAAGAATCAATATTGTGAAAATGACTGTACTGCCCAAAGCAATCTACAGTGCAATCCCTATCAAATTACCAATGGCATTTTTTACAGAACTAGAACAAAAACTTTCACAATTGGTATGGAAACATAAAAGACCCCGAATGGCCAAAGCAATGTTGAAAAAGAAAAATGGAGCTGGAGGAATCAGGCTCCCTGACTTCAGACTATACTACAAAGCTACAGTAATCAAGACAGTATGGTACTGGCACAAAAACAGAAATATAGATCAATGGAACAGGATAGAAAGCCCAGAGATAAACCCACACACATATGGTCACCTTATCTTTGATAAAGGAGGCAAGCATATACAATGGAGAAAAGACAGCCTCTTCAATAAGTGGTGCTGGGAAAACTGGACAGCTACATGTAAAAGAATGAAAGTAGAACACTCCCTAACACCATACACAAAAATAAACTGAAAATGGATTAAAGACCTAAATATAAAACTGGGCACTATCAAACTCTTAGAGGAAAACATAGGCAGAACACTCTTTGACATAAATCACAGCAAGATCTTTTTTGACCCACCTCCTAGAGAAATGGAAATAAAAACAAAAAAATAAACAAATGGAACCTAATGAAACTTAAAAGCTTTTGCACAGCAAAGCAAACTATAAACAAGACGAAAAGACAACACTCAGAATGGGAGAAAATATTTGCAAACGAATCAACGGACAAAGGATTAATCTCCAAAATATATAAACAGCTCATGCAGCTCAATATTAAAAAAACAAACAACCCAATCCAAAAATGGGCAGAAGACCTAAATAGACATTTCTCCAAAGAAGACATACAGATGTCCAGGAAGCACATGAAAAGCTGCTCAACATCACTAATTATTAGAGAAATGCAAATCAAAACTACAATGAGGTTTCACCTCACAGGAGTTAGAATGGGCATCATCAGAAAATCTCCAAACAACAAATGCTGGAGAGGGTGTGGAGAAAAGGGAACCCTCTTGCACTGTTGGTGGGAATATAAATTGATACAGCCACTATGGAGAACAGCCTGGGGGTTCCTTAAAAAACTAAAAATAGAACTACCATATGACCCAGCAGTCCCACTACTGGGCATATACCCAGAGGAAACCATAATTCAAAAAGACACATGCACCCCAATGTTCATTGCAGCACTGTTTACAATAGCCAGGTCATGGAAGCAACCTAAATGCCCATCGACAGACAAATGGATGAAGAAGATGTGGTACATATATACAAGGCAATATTTCTCAGCCATTAAAAAGGAATGAAATGGGGTCATTTGTAGAGACCTGGATGGACCTAGAGACTGTCATACAGAGTGAAGTAAGTCAGAAAGAGAAAAACAAAAACCATATATTAACGCATATATGTGGAATCTAGAAAAATGGTACAGATGAACCAGTTTGCAAGGAAGAAATAGAGACACAGATGTAGAGAACAAACGTATGGACACCAAGGGGGGAGAGCGGGGGGTGGGTGGTGGTGGTGGTGGGATGAATTGGGAGATTGGGATTGACACATATACACTAATATGTATAAAATAGATAACTAATAAGAACCTGCTGTATAAAAGTAAATAAATAAAATTAAATTAAAAAAAAGAGTACCAATAGAGTCGATACATATTTTTAAAAAGGAATAATGTGCAAAAAGGAACCTATAGCTTCATTAGTCTTGGCCATTATTTCTTATTCTTGGGCGCAAGAGAGTATTTATAATCATGCTTGAGGGCTGAGACTAAGCACAATAAAGGGTTTTTTTTTTCTTTACAATATTACCAAAATTAGAATGCAATCTATCAATTATTAATTGCAAACAAAATGAATTCTGTTTTGAGTAATCATGGTGTTTCTGTTCTTGGTACTTTATAGTTGTTTTTAGGAACTTATTCCTATTTTTCTCTTTTAGACTTTTAAATCTGGATTTTCTTTTTCTATTCATCTTGTTTAATTTTTATTCATCTCTACTGTACTGATTTAACTAAATCCACACAGATTTAAACAGTCTTCTTTCTTTTTCCAGATGGTTATTTTTTCTCAGACCTATTTCTTGCTTTTTCAATCCTCTTATTCTTATTGGAACCACTCTTAATGTATTTTATCTTCTGCTTCCCACCCCCACCCCATTTTGTTGTTCCTGGCAAACTATCTCTTGTTTTTAGAAATAAAATAGCTTGTAGGGTCATATTAACTGTCACACATTGACTTTTGGATGAATGACATAATGACACTTTAAGATTTCAATGTAAAATCATCTAGTTGGGATGGAATTAATCTTTAGAGAGTTCTCTGTGTGTTTGTTTCAGTTATTTATGGAATCTGATCATGTTTGACTTAAATATATGCATTTTATTCATATATTAGTGAAAACTAAGATAATAAACTTGAATTACCATGAGATAGAAAGTTAGAATGGATTACTAATAAGACAGAAAGGAGATAAATTTATCTGTATGTCTAAACTCTTGGCTCACATCAGAATCAATGATCATTTACCAGAATTAATTTCTTTTTAATTGTTTCTTCTAACATATTAGTTTGGCATTGGCTTGGGTCTTCCACACACAGATTGGAAATGTCCAACCATCACAGTTCCAATAAACTTCAATTTTAGTGTTGTTTATTGAGCAATAAAATCCTAATATGATCTAGGATGAGTCACAAATCAATAGGAGACAGATGGGCGTATTTCATTGTGGCTCTGACTTGGATTTTATTTCATGCAAAAATAATACTGAACACTGAAGACACACACAGACACACACACAGACACACACACACACAGACACACACACACACACAGCGCTCCTCTGTCCCAGGTTAATGACTTTAGGGATCTAAAGGAAATATTCAGATTTGAAACATTACCTTATATAATTAGTTTAGTACTGATAAATAAATTGATTTGCCCAATGGAAAAAAATATGTAGGAATTTAGGAACCCTTACTAAGACTTAGGTTACCTTGGTTCTAATTCCTACTCTATTATGAATTACTCCATTTTGTAAGTTTTGTCAAGTAAGTTATATCATCTCCCTTGGTCTTGCTTTTTACATGTTTAAAATGAGTTTGTGTTATATAATTTCTGTGGTTTAATACCCATCTCTAATATACTATAATTCTGTAGAACATGTTATCAAATGTTTGAGGGAATTTTTTCTAATTTTTTTTTTTTTGAGAAGGGCATATATTTCAGTTTTCATTTCATATCCCAGTTTAATATTCTTATTGATTAAGTAATTTTACACCCAGGAAAATATACCTACTAGCCGATAGCTCAGGTGCAGCAATTCTGGGTATAAGCCCAATGAAGTTATGGCAACATTTAATATTATTTTATAAAATGAATAGGAGATGCAATTTTTTCCATACCATTGAAGGCAGGACTTCTATCTAGACTATTTGACTTGGTTTAATTCTATGATAGCCAGAACAATGGCCCCATAAAGATGTCCACATTCTAATCCCCAGAACCTGTGAGTATGTTAACCTCTGTTGCAAAAGCCATTGTGCAGCTGTAACTAAGGTTTCGGACCTTGAGATGGGAAAATTATCCTGCACTATCTGCGTGGGCCCAATCTGATCACATGAAACATTGAAAGCAGAGAATCTTTCCTAACTGTGGTCAGAGGGAGATGTGAATACAGAAGAATGGTCTGAGAGATATCAATACAATATGGAAAGGATTCAATCCATTGCAGGCTTGCTTTGAAGAGAGGAGGAGGGCCACGAACCAAGGAATGTATTTCACATCGAATTTGGAAAAAGCAGGAAAATGGATTATCTGCGAGAGGCTCCAGAAAGAAATACAGCCCTACTGACACTGATTTTAGTCCAGTGAAATCTGTATAGGTCTTCTGACCTATAGAACTGTAAGATAACATATTTATATTGCTTAAACTGATAAATATGTGGTGATTTGATGTAACAGCAAGTGAATACTAATACACACACCATGTGTATTTAGGCTGCTAAAGTTATTAGTATCAAGTAAAGAGAAGAGGTATGGTGGATTGGGAACAGTTTTTGCCTCCTCAAATTTAGTAAACATGGGACCCAGAAAACTGATGCATTTTGAAAGCTTAACTTGGAAACAGTAATACAACAAATCATAATTTAATTTCACAGAGGACAGTTTCTCCTGACCTCCATAACAAAATGATCACACATAATGCACCATGAAGGATGATCGTTCCAGTTCTCCTTTCCTACTTCTCATAGGTGTTTATCTGCTTACATTTCATGCACAGAGTTCCTTTACCAGAACCCTCTGCATCTAATCATAAATACATTTTTGCAGTTAGAATATGGCCAATAGACCCTTCTTTTCAGGTAATCCTGAAGAAATGTTGAGCCTCTTAACCAGAGGCAGAATGAGTAACCCAGGCCAGTTGTCCTAATATTTCCTAATGTAAATTCTGCAGATCAGTTAGCTCAAATGAAGTCATTCTCTAACATCAGGGTCATCAATCACTTTGTTTTTTGTAACTCATAGTTTGCAGAACATGACTAGATTTTAAGGAAGGATATTGATGTTACAAAGCAAATTGAATGGGAGACAATTCACACTCATCAAAATGATTTGTTATCAGAAGTTTTAGTCAGTTAGTAAAGCTATTCAACAAGTTTTAGAGCAAACATAATATTTGGGAGTGAGGTAATCATAAACAGTAATTTATTATGAAAATGGGGACATTTGGAGGGGTAAAGTTGGCATTACTAATAATATTTTTGCTAGTGTGGAAGGCAAATCAGGATATACAGTGATACTAGTAATGTGAAATTCCAACTTTATTAACAAGTTTTATATAAAACAATAATTCACTAATAAAAATGGGAAATATGTCAAACTTCAGTAGTCTAAATCTTCTTTAACAAAAGCCCCCAAATACTTGGCACATACCACCAATCTTATTTCAACAAATTACTATTGAGGATGAGGATTGAGGCTTAAGTCAGGAGGCTTGAGTTTCACCAACCTGCTTTGTGTCTTTTGCCTGCAAATGTCCATTAAATTTTCCTTTCATGAAAAAATAGATATTTGCTGATATTTAAATTCTCTTTGAGTATTGATATAAGTTTATGTAGAATCAATATTGGGAGATCTTTTGTACTTCTTATAATAATCACTTATACTGTGGTTTTCTATGAGGGTAGTTCCTTTCCCTTGAAAATTTGTTGGGACAACATTCATTGTTCTAATTATTAGAGGTGGCACTGCTGGCATTTAGTGGGTGGCTCTTGGGATGCCAGATACCTTTAGTGCTCAAGAGACCTAAATGATAAGTTGTATTTCTTCCCTCACAACTTCAGAATGTTCCACGTGATATTAATGTACACGAAACACCTGTTTATAATTTTTGATCTGAGAAACAAACCCATTTTATATATAAATGCAAAATAATTTTGCATAGTTTAAAGATAAGTGATTTTTGGGAATTCTACTATTGTGAAAATTGGGGAAAGTTGTATTTCATTTTGTTCTTTGCCTGGAGTTAGTAATCATTTTTAAAAGTATGTCACTCTTTGCAGTGCTGCTCATGATATTACAATATACCTGAGTCACTGGGCATCTGTAGCTTCCCAGTGATTCTACTAATATAGTATAGTTATGCCCAAACATTTATATTGAAATACACAATATTTTAAAATATATTAATTTATATCATAATTACATTGCTTTTTAAAAAAAAGTTATGTGTGTAGATAGACTGTATTATCCATGAATTTCATTTTAGGAGAGTAAAAATTTCTTAAATAAAGGGGCATTGAGTCTGACAGGGTTGAGAACTACAGCATTAAGGAATAGCATTTTAGTGGTGAGAGAAAATTTAGAATTCAGCCTACATAGTGGATGAAGCAGTGGATTAATGTTTGAAGACCTGAGTCTTAATTACAGTTCTGACTTCAGTCAGATTACTTTTACAAATTATAGTTTGATCATGTGTAAATTTTAAAAGTTGGGATGACTTGAAGTGGAGGGAATAGACTTTTTCTGTATTGCTCTTAATCCAAGATAAATAGCTAGAAAATACATGAAAATAGAACATTAATTAGCATACATAAGAATCCTCAAATAATTAGAGCTGTACAAAAATAAAATTGGCATACATTTAAGATATTTCAAGCTATGTCTGTTTACTCATTTGCTGTGGGTAGTATGTTGGAAGGAGGACGGATTCAATAAAGGCTACTCAACCAGAGAAGCATGTCAAAATCATCATTGGGGCTTTTATAAATCAGGTTACATGGACTTGGTGACATATAGATACTTCTAGAGTTTTGTGTATGATTTTGGTACCCACTCCAGATTGAAAACAAATGAGTTAGATTATCTCCAATATTTTCTTCAGTTATAAAATTATTTCCTACCGCTGTATCTCTAAACTTAAAAGTCTTGTTGTAGAGGTAGACTAGAAATAAATAACTCACCGAGTAGTATTTAATACATATATCTCATGCAATTGCCAGACCTAGTTTTTATTCCCCAGGAATTCTCTAATCATCTCAGAAGATGTCCTGATGTTTAAATTTTCTTTAAAAATTATGTGATATAATGCTTTAAGAAAAAGGCCTATATATGAAATCTTAGAAGATTTAGGATGTTTTTCTAGTCTGAGTTAAAAGTCAGAATTCACTGATATGACCAAGAATACAAAAAAGATACTGAAGCTTATGGAGTTCCATTATTAGGCCTTGCTCTTTAACTTTACCATTTAGTCTATGAACTGGTCTTTCTGATACTTGTAGCCTTGATCAGCTCAGCTCACAGTGAAACCACCCTGTAATTCCATGACGCCAAGTCTCTTGAGCCATTGCCTACTCTTTTATTAAGTATGTCCTGGTCTTATTTTAGATTTTTTAAAAAAGTAAACTGAAGCTACTCAAGGATTACTAGTTTGGGAGGTTGTAACGAGGTCACATTAGCAATATTATTTGAATCTTATTGGCTACTGTTTGTGTGATAATAGGAATCTAGTCCCCATTTCAGAGTTCCGTGTTCTCTCAAGTAATTTGGGGGATCCTTAGGGCATGAAACGCATTCTGCAAAGTGAATCTGAGCCACTGCTCCCTCCTGAAGTGCTTCACTCTCTATCTTTAAGCCTTTTACTCACCTTGGCTCATTGTGCCTGATACCTTCTTCACATAGGATATTGATTTGTGATTGGAAGGAGGAGGCATTCTTCAGTCTCTTCTGGCAATTTAGCTTCTTTGGACGCACATCGTTTCTGTTAGACATCATTGTGATATCAAAGTCCAGATGAGGATGTGACTGCATCATTCTATCCAGGAGGGTCTTCAGCCTTCCTGTAAATCAAAGTGTATATGGGTTGAGCAGTACTCCTTAACAACATTCAGCAGATAGATCCACACCTCAGATCTGCCTTGAGCGAGGATCACTCTACTCTAGCCCAGGCATATGACTTATCATTGTCAAGTAGGGAAAAAAATGAGTGAAGGGTTAGAACAACTGAATTTTAGACCAGACTTTTAGACAGAGACTAACTGTGTAACTTTAAATAAATCTTGTAATTTATGTGACCTTAGTTTCTTCATCAACAAGATGTCAGAAGTCTGGGGTGTATTATCTGTCAGTGCCTTCCAGATCTCAGGGTCCATCATTTTAGGTATAGGCTCATTGTCAGCAGGAAATTTACACTTCTCGCATTGTACTCATCCCAAGCTAGTACAGTATTTTGTATATCTTAGGACCTTGCATGATAGAGAGATCAAAGTTCTGAACGTTCAGCCAGAGATTTCAGTTGAGTTCCAGCTCTGTTCCCATAAAGTCCTGTAACTACAAATTATTCACTTAATTTGTTTACTTGTAACATAATGCCCTTCAAAGTGCTTTACAGCTGTGAGGGGGAAAGGTTAAGGTATTGACTATATTATTTATATGCCAATATGAGAAGGTATGTCTTGGATTTTTTTTCTTTGTTTAGCCTCTTGTCAAAGGATATGTCTAGAGGATATTTGCTCAGGTATCAGTCTCCACTGTTTATCATCAGTGAGACAGCTTCTTCCACTGAGTGGGAGAAGAGCAATTTGAAATTCTGTGTGTGAATTATGTTTACTTAGCAAAGCTTTACCTTTTCTCTTTTTTCCTCATTGTTTTCCCCTTGTCTCTCTATGATGCACTCAGGGGGCTTGCATTAAGCTTATGATGTCTGGCATGATTGATTGTGTTTCCAGTGGCTGGACACTTTGCTGGGAGCCGTGGTTATGTCTTGGAAAATCACACTAATCGAATCTGAAGACACTGATGTGCATTCTCAAGTAAGAGCCTGGCTCTTGGGGGTTTCATCTAGGTCAGGCCTTATAAATTAAGTGATGATTTTTTTTTCCTTAAGTCAGTAAATAAAATTCATCAGTGGCCTCACAGTGCCTTCACACTTCTGCAGATCAGCCAACCTA
Source organism: Eschrichtius robustus (assembly GCF_028021215.1). NCBI lineage: Eukaryota > Metazoa > Chordata > Mammalia > Artiodactyla > Eschrichtiidae > Eschrichtius > Eschrichtius robustus. The sequence continues at coordinate 71,546,416 of NC_090833.1, forward strand.
TGAGTCAAGTAGCATTTTTATTTGCTTTAAAACTAATGTTTTGTGGTAGTTGGCAATCCATTTATTAAAGGTAGAAGATGGGAATGCAGGGAAATTCTGTTCTCAGAATTTGAGAACAATTTCTGAGATCACTGAAAAACTAGAGAAAAATGATCTTTAAATGTATGTCTCAGAAATAGTTGGAGAACATATGTTTACTATAATTTCTTTTGTACAGAGAGTAATGTAGAATTTTCCAAAAGTCTCAGAGCAAAAGCAGTTTTAAAATGGGAAAATGATGTTGTCTTTTTTATTTTATTTATTTATTCATCCACTTATTCAAAAATATTTATCAAATACCTACTCTGTCAGGCATAGGCACTACATCACTACATGGTATAGTAGGAAGCTCATGGCACTGGAAGAAGGCAAACCTGTGTCTGAATTCTGTTTTGCCACTTATTAGGTAAGTGATAACACATAAGGAAAATGACCTTTAAAACCTTAGGGTTTTGTTTTGTTTAGTTTTTTGGCAATTGGGGTTGGAAAAAACAAAGCAGATACTGAGAATCAGCCCACAAGAACGGTAACATTATTGGGATGATTTTAAGTACTATGAAATTTTAATATATGGTACCTGGATTATAATAGATGCTTGTATATGTTAGTCTGTTTTCACTAGTGAGAGATGAAACTGAAAAACGTAGATTGTTCTCAGACCACAGAGGATTTTGAATGCTGTGGGACTGTGTTTATATTATTAATTGATGTACACTAATCCAGGGCCTTACTAAGCACTTGTGGGTACTTAATAATTTGTTTGTAATGAATGAATAGAAAATAGAAAGTCATTGAAGATATGAGAAATCTGTTGAAGATGCTGTAGACAGCTTTTGCATTAGATGGGATGTTACTCTCGGTGATCTTTATGGGAAAAGTATTTGCAAAACCAGAAGACAGGGACAGACACCACAAAAGTGTTAAGTATGGTTTATTGAGGAAGCCATAAGCAAAGAGTCATCAGGACTCCTAAGCTCTCATCCCATAAAGAGGTATGCTTGGCTGGAGTGTAGCTAGATACCCAGTGGAAGGTGCTGCAGGAGAGGGACCCTATACCTATCCTGATTTCCACTTCTATAGAGAAGCTGGGAGAGGGAGCAGAGAGCATCTGATCCACACTGTAATAAAAAGAACTTTTTGGTCAATAAAAGCTGAGCTTTGAACTTTGGGAACTCACACAATTGTCTAGGTTAGTTTGCCTACTAACACCAGTATTATGAGAACCGTGCAGAGCAAGAGTGCCTCTAGGCTACCTAAGAGAGAGAGGAAGCCACAGGGATTGTCCAGCAAATAGAAGGATTGTCTCTTCTCGGTGTTGATGCCATCATTTGTGCTTTGAAACTGTTGCAATGACCCAGAACTCTGTATTAAGAAGGAGCCTTAGATTTGTTTCTCCCTAGTCATTTTGTTAACGATTGTGTGAAAAACATTAACTACTGTGAAGAGCTGCCCTTTATGGGGAATTTTTTTTTATGTAATCTGAGTTTAGATTTAGTTTAGGAAGGAGTTTCTTAGGAAGTCACAAAGTAAGGAGGGACAAAGCAAAGTGAATGTTGAGAAGAAATCTGCAGGTAGGATGATAGTATTAGAGATTAAGATTTTAAAAAAATTGATGTCTATGTTAGGATAAAAATAAAGAACAGACAAATATTGGCTACCTTGAGGATGGATTTGCCTAGAGCTAGGATACCTAAAATGTTAGGAATATACAATAGCAACTTGGAGGAGAGAGCGTTGGGATTATACATAAGCTTTCTGATTTTACCTCTTATGGTTAGCTTTCTTGATTAGGCTATTCTCTCATTAGCTGCTGCACTGAATTAGGGTAAGAAAACCTAAAACATGGATTGGAACTTCTGCAGGTTGGATTTGTCCTTAGCTTGGGAGCTGTACTCCCAGTGGAAGCCCAAGGAAATGAGTGATATTTCTACATTTCCACATAATAGATTCAGGATAATCTTGGACATAATTTGTTCTCTTGGCTAACTAAAGCTAAGCAAAACCAAAATTTATCTTTTCTCTTAATTATAAGCACTTGTATGGAAAGTTAATTTGTGTGGGTTTAATTTATTTACATATATTTACGTTTGACTCATTAAAATGTTCCGAGAGTTGTTTTGCAACTGTTGAGCATTTTAAGTTCTTTTGAAAAATGAAAATATTCTTTTTGCCAATTGAGAATAAATTTAGAAACCCCAAAGTTTGGGTTGTGGTATGACTAACTTCAAAATATGAGAAAGTATTTTGTGCTGTCCACCACTACAAAGCCAACAAATAAAAACAGAGCTCCAAAGTAAGCAATCAATCCCTCCTCTCATATGTGCACTTTCCTATCTGTACCCACATGAAACCTATATGAAATCCATAGATTCAAGGTAAAAATGCCACACCCACACAAAAATTGGTAAGAAAAATGCAAGATGGACATAAATTTCATTTCCATATTTGTGAGCATTCAGTCACTTGTCAAACATTTATTAAATACCTACTTTGTGCAAGACATGGTATTAAAGCACCCCAAATTTGTTATGAACCATGGCCCTTGTTCTCAAAAAACTTATTATCAACCCAAACTTCAAAGAGTTACTTATTATGATGATACAAATTCATCACCCCTAAACCTTCCTGTATTATTTTTTAATCCTATCATGAGCTAATAGAATTTGTCATTTGCTGAACCCTATGCTATGCTATTTGCCTAGTATGTTATATGCATCGCCTCATTAAAAGTCATATGGCCACATTTGTGGTACATGCTTTTTATACCCATTTAACAGATAGAAGAAAGAGACTGAGAAATTGATGAACTTTTCAAGGCCTGTCTGGCTAGAAGGCTTAATTCATTATCATTGTCCTTTTTCAAGTAGATGAATGAATTAACGTATCCTTAGGAGTGAGGGCTAGGTGATAGATGATTGTAGAGGATACTTTTTCATATCTTATCTAGGAAATAGTGGTCTTTTGTAAGAAAAAATGATAGAACAGCTTCAGTGAAACATACAAAAAAGATTCCTTAGTTATAGAGCAGAGGCAGTAGGTCCATGAAACCAAATATTTAGAAGGAGAATAATGTTTAACTGCTTTGTTTGGAATATCTTAATGAACAATGTGATGGCACTGGATGATTTCTGACCACGTCAAAGGAGATTTTAGCTGACTGAACTAAGTTAATCTTTTTAATTCTGACCAGTTAATAATGGCCAGTTAAGAAATCTAAATAATTAAAATAGCTTTGCTTTTACCTAAACCTTCATATAAACCACCTAATTGGCTCACTGAAGAGTGGACATTATGATCTGACGGAAAAAAATCAATCCCGTTAAATTCATTATCTACCTTTTTGCCTGAAACTGGATTAAGCCGAAAAGCTGATTGATTCTGGATCAAGGATGATTTAGGCTTTAGAAGTTAGATCTCCAAACAGAGAATCTGAAATAGGCCCTAGGGAATGAGAAGAAGCTGTCACTTTTCACTAGGATTAGAGAAAAAAGTGTTAGACGACATTGTTCTTAAGAGACTCAAATAATTTTGGCTGCCCCAAAGGGTTTTAGTCTTTGTAGTTTCATCTGTCTCCTTCTTAGTAGTGGTATTTATTGGAATAAATGCATGATCCTAAGTCCAGGGAATACCTGAAGTCTGCGGTTATGTTGATCTATCTTTGATTTCACTAGAGTTTCCCATTATGTTTTAAATCTTAAAGCATATGTATATAATATGAATAACATTGTAAAACATATTTATAATATGTATAGTATTTTGGAAGTAAAAAATACTGCATGTCAGTCTAAGCTTATGACTATTCCAAAGGGAATTACTCTAATATTGTTGAGTTACTCAAAAGAAATTTTCTTTTATAATAGAGCAAGCAGATACCTGTCTGGTTAACATGGATTAATGGTGCTGAGCTATTTTGTCATGTAATCATTTCATTTTGTTTTTTTTAAGAAAGAAATGCTCAAGAAGAAGTTTAGGAAATACAGATTTTAGTAAAATTTTTTAAAAATGGAATCTCTTAAGAAATTAAAAATTTTCATTTACACTGATTTAACCAATTGAACTATCTACCAGCAGTAACAAAAATAATATAATTTGACATACTTACAACAAAACAAATAGTTTACTGCAACAAATAATATGGAAATGTTGCTTCCTATATCAGTCAGAATAGGTATATCAATGCTGTGGTAATAAACAATGCTCAATCTTAGTGGCTTAAATAACAAAGGTTAATCTTTCGCTCACACCACCTTTCCACTGTGGATAAGTGGGAGACTCTGTGTTGTAATCATTCAGGGACCCAGACTGACGGAGTAGCCACTTTTTTGAAAATTGTTGATCTCCATGCCAGAGGAAAAAGGAGAGCTCTAGAAGGTCTTACACTGCTTATTAAATTCTTGACAATAAGCTTGAATTATTGCCACTAGAATAGTGGCATGCATTACTTCTACTCACAGCTCATTAGTGAAAACTCATCATTCTTCTCTCCCTCTCCTTACATACTGCTAAAAAAAATTAGGAGGGGAATTATACTAACAGTCGGGAAGTGGTAAGAAATTAGTGGATGTAGAAAATTGTAACTGATGACTAATACACTCTACTTGCTACCAACTATTTGATTCATCTTCCTCCTTGCACGTGAAATAAATTACTTCCTCTCCAAGGAAGATAAGAAAAAAGCACCACTCACTCCTTCAAGCTCAAAGTTGAGATCATTGGTTGATACATGCTTATCTCTAAAGGAGGTTTGAATGTGGCTTCTCTAGATCTAGGTCCTATGAACTAGAAAGAAAAGTTTTATACCATCAAAAACTAATATACAATTGAGGAATCACAATAAATATTTCCATTCATAAAAAGAAAGATTGGGAGGTGCACAGCGATTTTACTTCTCTGCTGAATGTATAAAATCCCAGTGATCAAAAATTTTAAGACCTAATGTCCTAGGAATGAAGAATGTTGCTTAATTAAGTGCTTAATCTGCTTCCTGGAGCTCTCAAATTTCATATTCTTTATGACTCTTGGCTCCAGGCTCTTGGGGTTTCCTATTTCTCTGTTATCCTCCTTGGCTACCTTTGAAAGAGCTGTGGAGAATATGCTGTAGTTGGTGGCTGAACAGGTCTCTTTGCCTGCTTCCTACCTGTAGAAGTTTAAGGCCCAATGGGTCATTTTAGCTTTTAAGCAATTTTAGTCTCCTTTAGTCCAGATTGATGGGGGATTTTTTTCTGATTTCGTTTTTGTTTTTTTCTCAGAATATCAGATGCAGAAATATATTTGGCTTTTTAATCTCCTTGATTCCAGTAAGAAACATGCACTGGTAGCCAAACTTACGGTTCTCTTTGTCATATCTATTTACTTTTCTTTTTCAAACTTAATTGTAGTTATCTTTAGCCTAAGAGACTTTTGGTGGGAGAATGTCATTTGTTAACATCTTTTCCAGGGGGCAATTTGTAGAACTGCTAGGATTTCTTCAATACTTCATTAATTCATTCAACCTGTCAATTCATTGAGAGGTATAAAAAATATCTGATCCTTACCACAGGCTGAGATTTGATTGGCCTTTGTCGTCCAACATATTTTATAAATTTTTAAATTATTATTTTCTTTTACAGTTGCTTTTTTCCAGTGCTACAAATCCCCCAGTTTTGGACCTGTCCTAATCTTTTTCATTCCTGCTTGCAAACTGGTCATTTTTTCCTAATTATTCTTATAATACCCTGTCAAATGCCACCAATAGCAGCCACCACATACTACTGATAATCTGTTTTTCATGTAAAGTAACAAGTTCATTAGGTACATTATCTGCATTTCAGGTCTCTACAGTTAACATTTTAACCAAATGCCGTACTTTTGTATAACATAAAGTACCATCTTTCTACTCTTCCATATAATATCACTCTTTCCTCTTTACTACCTAGTCAAAACCAGTGCCATGCATTTTAGGTTTTATTAGAGCAGTACTGTACTTCTAGGGAAATTGTTTATCAATAAGGATAACTAAGCTATTTTGATGTAAGAATCACACTCCAAATTTCAGAGCTTTTAAACAACAAAGAGTTCTTTCTCTCTCTCTCTTTCTCTCTCCTTTCTCTCCCTCCCTCCCTCTCCCTCTCTTTTTTTTTCTCTCTCTCTATCTCATGCTACATGTTCATCATGAGTCAGCTGGGAGACTTTCTCATTTAGTGAAGGGGTCACCATCTCAAACACTGTCGATCTTTGTCGATTCTGAGGGTCACAAACAGTTAAATGCTCAGCCCAGAAGGGACTTCCATTCATTGGTCAGAATAAAAAAAACACCTGATCACAGAGAAAATGTGCTCTAAATAATGGAGAAAAGAAGTATTTGTTGAACATTCTAATGACATTCACACTCTCTTCTCTCATATCTTGTATTCAATCTCTTCGCAAATACTGTTGCACTTTGATTTTAAAAATGTCTAGAATCTGACTATTTTTCATCACCTTTATCACTACTAGCCTGGCCCTGTATTGTTTCAATAGCCTCCTGACCTTCTCTTTGAAACATCGTTATATAATTTCCCTGGCTAAGGAAAATCCTTGGATAAACTTTGAGTGTTTCTTAGGTGCTAGGCATTACTCTAGCCACTGGGAGAAAGACTGATGTTAGAGAAAGGGGAGCAGAACACCAGGTACAAAGATGAAGAAAAAAGTCCCTAACCACTAAGAGTTTGTAATAACGAGTAGAAAGTATATGACTTCAAGAAGAAACATAAACTTGAAAGGAACGTTTGGAGACATTTATTAGGTATATAATGCAAAGTTGTAAATTTCAGAGTTAAAGAGATATTTCTCATTATTTTGCCCACTTTTCTTATTAAATAGGTGAAGAACTCAAGGCTCAAAACATAAAGTTACCATGAAGTAGATGCGTTCTACTGTGGGGTGTGCTGGGATGATGTTTGTAGGCCAGTGGGGAAGGAGAAAAAAGTAAGGTCAAGGAGTGACTTGAATTAGAAGAAATGATACAACTTTGGTATAGGAAATACCAGCCGAAAAACAGAGTGAAGACAGAATTGCTTCAGGCTAGAGACAATATACAAGGAAGTCAATGTCGGAGAAAGGATGTGCCATCAGGAGATGCAGTTATCCATTAATCTTTACAGGCATGTGGGTGCTATTATTGTGTTATAGTTGGTCAGTCCATAGGAGCATCATGCCTAGGGGTATAGGCATGTACTTCGGTCTGTCTTGCGGGATAAGGGCAGGACAGGTTAGGAACTAGGCAGGGATTTAGAACTTGGAGCTAAGTTCAGTAGGATTTCACTGTTAGCAAAGCCTTTGAGCCTAGCAGTCTCAGTCATAGTAGAAACCAAGCTTAGGATGGAAAGGCCTCCGTTTCTGAGGAAACTTAAGTAATAGCTGCCTGAATCATGATTGGCTTAAAGGACTCCTAGACCCAAGTCTGCAAGTTGAAACAAGGAATTGAAGTTTGGGAAGGCAGTGACTGACAAAGTGATTTTTCGCAGATTATATAAAGAGTTGATGGGATCAAAGGAGCAAAAAGCTTGATTGTCTGACTATAATTTATCTTAGTTATTTTCTACTATACCATACTTTTGAAAAGATATTTAAAAGAGAGAGACAACCAAAGCAAAGGAAAAGGCAAACTAGAAATGATTAATTTGTTTAACTGTTTCATGACATTTTCAAATATTTTAAATATGAAGGAATTGAGTTCCCGAGGGTTTCAGGGTTTTGCTCTAGGCAGGTCACATCACACAGATGATGTTGCTAAGATACGGCTAGAGCCTGACTCTTCCTGCTTGCCAAGACAGAACATCCACCTATTGTGCTTCCTCTCCCAATTTTAATTATATGTACATATGTTCTTGTTTTGGTTTTGTCTTTTTTTCTGTCTGAACTCATCATTCCTGTGTTTGGACCCTATTTATTACTCTGGAATGTCCTTGGAGTGGAATGTCCAAAATTCCATTATGGGATTTGGGCTCAAATATATATTTGAATTCAACCTATTTGTGCAAATTATTTAAATTTTCTGATGCATATTTCTCAAGTAGCAATAATAATACTGTTAGGTACTGAGGAGTGCCACAGACAGGAAGGGGCTCCACTGTTTAGGAGGCAGTGGTACCAGGGCAACCCTTCTGGTTTTTCCCCACATCTTACTCCATTCACAGAGAAGCAGGAGTAGGTGAGTTTTCTCACTTGATTGGAAAAAGAACACTTAATCTGCAAAATCAGCTTCCTCTAACTTTTTCTTGGTTTGATTTACATGCTCTTTTCATGCAGATTTTCATCTGTTTACCAGATCAAAAGGAACCCCACAGTCTATACTCCTGCAGTGAAAGATGGGGGTGGGGGTTATCAGGGAGGAAACTGCAGCTGATCAATTACTGTGACATGTTGAGTAACATGGATCTGGAGAAAAGGTATAGAAAGACCATATTGTTCCTGGGTCCAAGCTGTACTGTATGATCACCATGCTCCCCACCAAAAACTGATATTTCAATGTCTATTTGATTCCTTTATCTCTAAGGATACACAATTTAAAGGACAAAGGGCTGTCAAACCCTAACAAACTTTAAGGGTATGCTTTTAAGAAAAAACAAAGTTTATGAAAAGTATCTAGCAAAGAAGTTGGTACACAGTTGGTGTTCAATAAATTATATTATATTATTATATATGTTTATATCTTTCCCATCATTGTTTGTATATAACTTCTACATTAATATTAGCGCTGTTTGATATTTGTTAGAAATTACAAGGAGAAGGCAGAAAGAGTACATTAAAACCTTGATTAGTATATCTCTTTTTATGCCAATTCCTGTTTAGACAGTATCTGTAAAACATTTGCTTTTTCCTCTGCCAAATAAGTAGGGCTGGTCATGTCTGTCTTAGAATTAGTGTAAGCTAACTGGTAAACTAAAACTAGCTGGTGAGCAGGAACAATATTGTTACTGGAAGGGGGACCCTTTCCAAGGCCCCAGAGTGGGCTCTTGTCTAACACTTGGAAATGAATTGTCCGAGGTACTGACAAAGCAAAAGACTTTACTGGGAAGGGGCGCTGAGGGGTTAGGGAACCCAGGAGAACTGCTCTGCCATGTGGCTTGCAGTCTCAGGTTTTATGGTAATAGGGTTATTTTCCAGGTTGTCTCTGGCCCATCATCTTGCTTGTGCCCATTTTTGGTCTGACTCAGGGTTCTTCCCGGTGGTGTGTGCATCTCTCAGACAAGGTCAATTCTAGCACGAGGGTTTCTGGGAGGGTGACAGGACATATTACAGACTGGCATCTTGTCCCTGCTTTTGGCCCTGCCAAATTCTCCTGGTTATTGGCAGCAGCAGGCAGCACTGTGCTCCTTATAGTGACCTCCTTTTGTGAGACAACTCAAGTGGTTATTATCATGCCTGGCCAAGGCGGGCAATTTCTGTCAATGGTTCCCTAACAATACAGATTCAGGTATTCTATAAATAGTACCTGTGATTCTTAAATCTGCAGTTGTATTAAGTACTTGGTTTACAAATTAAAGAAACAACTCAAGCTAACTTAACAAAAGTGGAAATATTTTAGAAGGTCCCTGGTATGTCATGGAATTCAAGAAAAAGATGGAGAACCAGACCCTGGGAACAACAGCAGAAGGTATAGGTAAACTTTGATTCTAAGTTATGCCATCATGTAATCCACTGTCCTCTCCCAGTCAGTTTAGCAGTGCAATTTCTCTTTTTTGGGTCTTATTGTCTTGAATCATGTATCTGGCACAAGTCAGTAGAGATGTAGTCACTAGCAGCTTGACTCTATGACTTATATGTTAGACACCTCAAAAGTTGTTTACCATAAGTCTTTTTTAAACAAAATTTATTTATTTATTTATTTGGCTGTACCAGGTCTTAGTTGGGGCATGCGGGATCTTCATTGCAGCATGTGGGATCTTTAGTTGCGGCATGTGGGATCTTCAGTTGCTGCATGCAGGATCTTTTAGTTGTGGCATGCGGGATCTAGTTCCCTGACCAGGGATCGAACATGGGCCCCCCGCATTGGGAGTGCAGAGTCTTAACCACTGGACAACCAGGGAAGTCCCCTCCCATAGTCTTTAAAAGAAAGAGATTATTTGAAAATAACCTGATAAGATAATTATGGAGGAAATTATTAATGGATTCTTTATGTTGCTCAATTTGTCTTGTATGAAGATCCTAGTGGCAAATTCCTGTTAATGCATAGATTGCAGAAAAACCTTATTTCTTTTCATGAAATGGATTGCTTTTGTGACAGTGAGACTATGTATCATATCTTGTATTTTTCTTTGCCTTTATTTCTGCGAGGTTCAGAATGAAATCATATTCTCTCATTTTTTGTAGCCCTCTTCAGTCAGAAGTTTTGACGTTTCCCTACCACTACTGTTTTCTGATTCTTGGTTTTTTTTCTGATGATATATAATTTTGGTATTATTACCATCATTGAATAAAGTATTTCAAATGTGTTTGGGAGCAAATATCATTGAAACAAATAGAAATCAAAAATGAAAATGTTGAGGAATTAATATATTGCATTTTATAGATATGCTAAATTAATCAGTTATATTTATTTACCATGATCTCTTTGTAACCTATATAAAGTCAGCTAAAGTTGAACACCAATCCTACCTCAGTAGCAGATTGGTAATAAAAAGCTCATATAGTTATAGGCCCAAATATTGTTTTTCCTCTGTTCTCTAGTCTTTACTCCAGTCCCTTATATCTTTCTTGATTCTGTTAATTAAACTGGCTATTGAGTCTTGGGTGTTATTCTCCATTTAACTCTGGGCATTGAAATATAGCATATTGGTTAAGAGAATGAACTATGTAGTTAGTCTGATTTAAATTCAACTCCTGGTTTTGATATTTGCTAGTTATGTCACCTTGGGCGAGTTACCTAAATTTCAGTTTACCTATCTATAAATATGAGATGTTAATACCCACCCACTCAGGTTGTCATATAGATGAAAATAAAATATTTCATCTAAAGCATTTAGCATGACATAATGCAGGACCTAAGTAAATGGTAGCTATCATTATTACTATAATGGTAAAAATTTTTTTACTTCTACTGTAGATTATTCAATTTTCAGTTATTTTGGTAATTTCTAAGGCTTTATAGGTTTTTCTTCAATTCTTAGTGGTTCATTTAATTTCTCCACCTCTTATTGTGTTGCTTGGTACTGATTTTGTTGTTGTTGTTGTTGTTGTTGTTTTTTTGGCCATGCTGCACAGCTTGTGGGATCTTAGTTCCCCCACCAGGGATAAAGCTGTTCCCCCACCCGGGATAAAGCTGTGCCCCCTGCAGTGGAGCACGGAGTCCTAACCACTGGACCACCAGGGAATTCCTGGTACTGACTTCTTTTTGATTTGGTTAGAATTCCTTGTTGTTTGTTCCCATGGCATCCTGTACTTTTCATTTTATTGCGTTTAAAAAATATTTATCACATGTGTTTATCTTCTCAGATAAGTGTAAACTCCAAATAGGAAGGGATCATAAAGGCCAAGTGCATAGCATAATGCCTGCAACACAGTAGGGACTCAACAAATGTTTATTGATTTGAATTACATTTCTCTGTCACTTTCTCGACTTTGCACCTTGCACATCCCTTGTTTCACCTTATCGTGGGTAGTTTTTATAGCTCTTCCTCCCTTAAGACTCCTGCTTTTTCTACTCTCCTTGCGTTTATAGTCTCATTCCTTTGTTCTGAAATCCTTGGTTATTATTATAGATCATTGAACAAGCAGGCCCACAGGACATCCTGTCATTTGAATGGTAAAGGACTGACTTTCTGCAGGGCCACTAGAAAGGGAGTCATACCCATGGAACAAACAAACCAGCCAAAAACCCATATCTCTTGAGTGCCTATTTTCTGTCACTTTAAAATTTTTCCAAGCAGCAGCCCAAAAGGGAGAACATTTAAGTCTATAGGCCGAGTTGAGTCAGGACTGCCGTCTCAGCACTTTCACTTATAACCATTTACTGCCCACTGTATGAGTTACAGTGGGACATTATCATCTTAACTTCCTTTCAATGGTAATGATGATGTCCTGCAAATTGAGAAAAAGAGTTTGTCTGTTAATTCCTAGGAGATTATAGGCCCAGTAACTGCTGTTATTAGTTCCAGGATGATTGCCAATAATGCAGCATCACTTGGGCTCCATTATGTGCAATCTTTAGAGTGCTAAGAATCATCGAAATCCCTAAACCATGATGTTTAACTTAGACCAAGACAACTATGATGACAAGAACAACTGGGGTTCAGTCAACAGATATTTACATTGGGAAATAATTGCCTTTTTAGCAAAATACCCTTCTAGAAAATAAGTCAGAAAAAGTTTCAAAAGGTTAAGAAATGGTAGGAAAATAAATGCTAAGTCCTTTTTTCCTGCTAGTTCATAAGCCATTTTTTTTATAAGCAAGATTCTGAAGGGGTTTCAGCGTCCTGTTTAATTAGTGACCTTAACATTAAACCTCAGAAATCTCACAGTCACTCTTACATATAAAACGTAGAGATTTCTGTCTGTTCTCTGTATGCTATCAAGCTCAGTTCATGTAAAGTATCAGTGTAAGCTCCAGTGATGTTCATGATGTCAACCAGCATCTTCTGGTTATTCTGATTCTTTTTCCTTAAGTTTGGGCTAAAGGACATTAGCCCATACACGTATGAGATTGAAGTCAATTATTCAGGAGGGAAAACATCTGAAAATCAACAATTCAGCTTTTCTATAGTAGTTTCTAGGATTTCTTGGTGTATAAAACTGGAAGTGTGGTATACTGGAGAGACTATGGTTTTGAAATTAGATACAGCTACATTTTTTACATCTAAGGCTTTGGGCAAGTCACTCTCTCTGAGACTAATACTTATCTTGCTATAATATAGTTAGGAGTAAATAAGATAATTTATGCAAAGCTCTTCAGAGCTTGGAAACTCAGAATAAGAAGGAAAGACAGAAAGGGAAGAGGAGAATGTGTGTGTGGGTTAAGGCTGAGGGTAAATTTTGCAGAGACTTTGGGAGTTCTGATGCAACAGCAGTATGAAAAAATTCATCAGAAACAAAAAAGAAATTTGAAAGAAGTATCACTATGGTTTTGAAGTCCTCTTCATTACACTAGAAAAATGGAAGTAAAGATTTTAAATTGTTGGAAATTCTTTTATTTCCAAACTGTGTTCCTTTGACTAAGACATTGCCTTGAGGCTGGATTGTTGAGATTGGTATAAACTCTTATATGGCTATAAATACTTCTCTCTCCAGCTCCCCCATTATTGATTGGGTTTATAGGGTTGCAGAGCAGAGAAAAATCCTTGGTGTACAGATATTGGTTTGACTTCATAAGATTCAATGTACAAGTTCTTACTCTTTCACTTTCTCATTTAAAACCTTAAAGAAGTTCTTTACCGTCTCTGATTTTCATTGTGTATTCTATAAGTTAGGAAAAATAATACCTCATTCAGTTATTATAGTGATTAAGAGAATTTACACATAAAAACTTGAAGCATGGAAATGTATTTTATATTATTTACCATTACTGATATTGTGAAATTGAATCAGTAAAGAAGGTACCACAGGAACAGACTAAGAGCAGCCCTGCCGATTCTTCATTGCTGTTGTGTGTGGGAGTTGCCATTCCACAGAAGAACTTGACAGGGACTCCATCTCTTTTTCCCTTGAGTTTTCATTTTATTATTTGTCTCCCTTGTTTTATACAACTTTTAAAAATTATTTTTACTTTTTCGCTTCTGTTCCCAGCACCCTTTCTCCTTAGGTCATAAGTTATAAAGAATGTACAAGAAATGAAAGTAAGGACACAGCTACACTTTGACAATTTCTTTCATATGTAGAACAGTATTTTCTTCATTTATCCCAAAGGGCTTTACTTAACCTGTATTACATGTGTCTATAACTATGTGACACGTTCTATAAAGTAAGATGCACAATGATAGAATCAGGGCTATTTTCTTAATTAGTTCTGTTTATTACAGCACAAGCCTGTTATTAATAACACTGAGAACATAAAGACATTTACTAAAAATGACCAGTAACTTTAAGATATTTTGCCATGTTAATATAAAACTTGACTGAAGATTGCTAAAGACTGATGTTTTCCAAAGGAAGAAATTCAGATGTAAAAATCTCCAGACCCCACAACTCAATTCAAAACTGAGAATTATAAACTCAGCTCTATCATTGTCCATCATTGGGTAGGTGTCTTATACTTCCTGAGCCTCAACATCCTCATTTACCAACTGAATTATATCATAATCTTCTCTGGATGTCACTAATTAAGAGGCAGTCCATAATTACCATGTTTGAGGATAGTAGGGAGAACAAAAAGCAGAGGAGAACCAGAGCTGTTAACCTGAAACAGAAGAAAAATGTAATCAGCTGAGATTAATTGAAGGCAGGGGTCCAGAATTGACTTTATAGTGTTGTAATCATGTGGTGCAGTCTTGAGAAAAATTCGGATGACCAGCAGCTTGGACTATCTGAAGACTTAACTTGATCAATTCATGGCTGCCCTTTTGACCACAAACATGAGTCTGATTTTCAAGCCAGAGTCTGATAAATTGTTTGTGCTATTTCCTCTAACTTTCCAAGTACTGTGATTCTGAAAAAAAGGAACAAAACAAAATAAAAATTAATTGATATTCCTGAGCTGGAAGATCATTTGATGACAACATATAATGCATCTGCATGAAAGATATCAATAAGAGTTAAATGGTAGCCAACAAAGTAAAAATCATGGACGTCAAAAAGTTGTTGAGTTATAGTTATTCTTTGACTCTGAAGGAAAACCTTAAATAGAGATAGCCTTCCAAAGTGAATGATTGTCAACTTGGGTCCACTATTTAAATGTAATTCTCATCCAAAAACACCTACACCAAGGACACTTACAGTGGAGACCCCAGGGAAACATAATTATTACTATTAATTTTACTATGTTTTGATTCATTCTGTTGTTTGTTCTAGCTTTTTTTTTTGTTGGTTTCTTTTTCTTTGTTGTTGTTTTAGTTTTTTTTTTTTTTTTTAGTGTTTTGGGATCTCCGTGTTTTATAACATATTTTTATTTCTTATTTTTTTATACATTTCTATTTTGATTTTGCTTTTCTGTTCTGTGTTCCTTTCCCTTATTTTTTTTTCCTCTTTGGCTTTAATATATATATTTTTTATATTTCCATTTCTACTTTGCTTTTCTGTTGTCCTGTGTTTTTTCCCTTTTTACTTAATTTTATTTTATTATTATTTTAATCATTTTTATTGGTTCTGTTTCCTTTATTCTTCAGTTGGCACACTGCTTTGGTTTGGTTTTTAGGTTATGTGTTTTTGTTAGTTTTAATCCTAACTGATTTCATTTTTGAGTTCTTCTATTTGTCTGGATGTTCTCTTGCTTTTTGTTGTATTTGACTCTGTTATTGTTTCTTTTACGTGTGTGTGTTTCCTTGTTTCTGTTTTTGTTTGTTTCATTTTGTTTTTACCATTTCTCTGGGGTTTTGTTTATCTTTTTTTTTCTTTAATATATTTTCTTTTTTTTTTAATATTTCTGTCTCTACATTGCTTTTCTGTTGTTCTGTCTTCCTTCCCCTTTCTGTTTTTCTTTTTTTTTTAATATCATTTATGTTGGTTTGGTTTGTTTCTTTGCTTCATTCTTCAGTTGGTTTTGTTTTGTTTTTTGGTTTTGGGTTTTTGTCAGCTTTCTTCCTAATTGTTTGATTTCGTTCTTGGGTTCTTCTGTTTGTCTGGTTGTTCTCTTGTTATTTGATTTATTTGGTTCTGTTTTTGTTTCCTTTGTGTGTGTGCGTGTTTCCTTGTTTCTGTTTGTTTGATTTTACTTTTCACCATTTGTCTGGGGTTTCATTAGTTTTTTGTTTTTTTTTTTTTTAATCCCCTTTATTGCCGGGATGAGTGACTTGCAGGGTCTTGGTCCCTCGATGAGAAGTTGGGCCTGAGGCTCTGGAGTGGGAGCACCAAGTCCAGGATGCTGGACCACTAGAGAATTCCCAGCCCCAGGGAAGATTAATCATCGAGAGCTCTCATGGAGGCCTCTATCTGAATCCAAGACCCGGCTCTACCCAACTGCCAGCAGCTCCCAGTGCTGGACGCCTCACACCAAACAACAAACAAGACAACAACACAAACCACCCATCAGCACACAGACTACCTAAAGTCATACTAAGCTCACAGACACACCAAAACACACCACCTGACACGGCCCTGCTCATCAGAGGGAAAAGACTCAGCTCCATCCACCAGAATGCAGGCACCAGTCCCTCCCATCAGGAAGCCTACACAAGACACTGGACCAACCCCACCACCAGGGACAGAGAACAGAAGCAAGAGGAACTAAGACCCTGCAGCCTAGGGAAAGGAGACCTCAAATCCTGTAATTAGACAAAATGAGAAGACAGAGAAATATCTTACAGGCAAAGGATCAAGATAAAAACCGACAAGACCAAATAAATGAAGAAGAAATAGGCAAAATACCTGAAAAAGAATTCAGAGAAATGATAGTAAAGGTGATCCAAAATCTTGGAAATAGAATAGAGAAAATACAAGAAATGTTTAACAAGGACCTAGAAGAACTAAAGAGCAAACAAACAGTAATGAACAACACAATAACTGAAACTAAAAATACTCTAGAAGGAATCAGTAGCAGAATAACTGAGGCAGAAGAACGGATAAGTGAGCTGGAAGAAAGAATGGTAGAAATAACTGATGCAGAGCAGAATAAAGAAAAAAGAATGAGAAGAATGGAAGACAGTCTCAGAGACCTCTGGGACAATATTAAGTGCACCAACATTAGAATTATAGGTGTCCCAGAAGAAGAAGAAGAAAAAAAAATGGTCTGAGAAAATAGTTGAAGAGATTAAAGTTGTAAACTTCCCCAACATGGGATAGGAAATCAAGTCCAGGAAGCGCAGAGAGTCCCACCCAGGATAAACCCAAGGAGAAACACACCGAGACACATATTAATCAAACTAACAAAAATTAAACACAAAGAAAAAATATTAAAAACAGCAAGGGAAGAGCAACAAATAACATACAAGGGAATTCCCATAAGGTTAACAGCTAATATTTCAGTAGAAACTGTACAGGCCAGAAGGGAGTGGCAAGATATATTTAAAGTGATGAAAGGGAAAAACTACCACCAAGATTACTCTACCCAGCAAGGATCTCATTCAGATTTGATGGAGAAATCAAAAGCTTTACAGACATGCAAAAGTTAAGAGAATTCAGCACCACCAAACCAGCATTACAACAAATGATAAAGGAACTTCTCTAGGCAGGAAACACAAGAGAAGGAAAAGACCTACAAAAACAAACCCAAAACAATTAAGAAAATGGTAATAGGAACATACATATCAATAATGACCTTAAATGTAAATGGATTAAATGCCCCAACCAAAAGACACAGACTGGCTGAATGGATACATAAAGAAGACTCATCTATATGCTGTGTACAAGAGACCCACTTGAGACCTAGGGACACATACAGACTGAAAGTGAGGGGATGGAAAAAGATATTCCATGCAAATGGAAATCAAAAGAAGGCTGGAGTAGCAATTTTCATACCAGACAAAATAGACTTTAAAATAAAGACTATTACAAGAGACAAGGAAGGACACTGTATAATGATCAAGGGTTCAATCCAAGAAGATATAACAATTGTAAATATCTATACACGCAACATAGGAGCACCTCAATACATAAGCTAAATGCTAACAGCCTTAAAGGGGAAATCAACAGTAACACAATAATAGTAGGTGACTTTAACACCCCACTTAACACCAATGGACAGATCATCCAAACAGAAAATAAATAGGGAAACACAAGCTTTAAATAACACGTTAAACAAGATGGACTTAATTGATATTTATAGCACATTCCATCTAAAAACAACAGAATACTTTCTTCTCAAGTGCACACGGAACATTCTCCAGGATAGAGCACATCTTGGGTCACAAATCAAGCCTTGGTAAACTTAAGAAAATTGAAATTTTATCAAGCATCTTTTCTGACCACAATGCTATGAGACTAGATATCAATTACAGGAAAAAAAACTGTAAAAATACAAATACATGGATGCTAAACAATATGCTACTAAATAACGTAGAGATGACTAAAGATATCAAAGAGGAAATCAAAAAGTACCTAGAAACAAATGACAATGAAAACACGATGACCCAAAACCTATGGGATGCAGAAAAAGCAGTTCTAAGAGGGAAGTTTATAGCAATACAATCCTACCTCAAGATACAAGAAAAATCTCAAATAAACAACCTAATCTTACGCCTAAAGCAATTAGAGAAAGAAGAACAAAAAAACCCCAAAGTTAGCAGAGAGAAAGAAATCATAAAGATCAGATCAGAAATAAATGAAAAAGAAATGAAGTAAACAAAGCAAAGATCAATAAAACTAAAAGCTGGTTCTTTGAGAAGATAAACAAAATTGATAAACCATTAGCCAGACTCATCAGGAAGAAAAGGGAGAAGACTCAAATCAACACAATTAGAAATGAAAAAGGAGAAGTAACAACTGACACTGCAGAAATACAAAGGATCATGAGAGACTACTACAAGCAACTATATGCCAATAAAATGGACAACCTGGAAGAAATGGGAAAATGCTTAGAAAAGTAGAACCCTCCAAGTCTGAACCAGGAAGAAATAGAAAACATGAACAGACCAATCACAAGCACTGAAATTGAAACTCTGATTAAAAATCTTCCAACAAACAAGTCCAGGACCACATGGCTTCACAGGTGTATTCTACCAAACATTTAGAGAAGAGCTAACACCTATCCTTCGCAAACTCTTCCAAAATATAACAGACGGAGGAACACTCCTAAACTCCTTCTATGAGGCCACCATCACCCTGATACCAAAATCAGACAAAGATGTCACAAAAGAAGAAAATTACAGGCCAGTATCGCTGATGAACATAGATACATCCTCAGAATACTAGCAAGCAGAATCCAACAGCATATTAAAAGAATCATACACCATGATCAAGTGGGGTTTATCCCAGTAATGCAAGGATTCTTCAGTATACACAAATCAATGAATGTGATACACCATATTAACAAATTAAAGAATAAAAACCATATGATCATCTCAGTAGATGCAGAAAAAGCTTTTGACAAAATTCAACACCCTTGTGAAATAAAAACTCTCCAGAAAGTGGGCATAGCGGGAACCTACCTCAACATAATAAAAGCCCTATATGACAGACCCACAGGCAACATCATTCTCAATGGCGAAAAACTGAAAGCATTTCCTCTAAGATCAGGAGCAAGACAAGGGTGCCCACTCTCACCACTATTATTCAACATAGTTTTGGACGTTTTAGCCATGGTAATCAGAGAAGAAAAAAAATAAAAGGAATCCAAATTGGAAAAGAAGAAGTAAAACTGTCACTGTTTGCAGATGACAAGATACTATACATAGAAAATCCTAAAGATGCCACCAGAAAACTACTAGAGCTAATCAATGAATTTGGTAAAGTAGCAGGATACAAGATTAATGTACAAAAATCTCTTGTATTCCTACACAGTAACAAGGAAAAATGAGAAAGAGAAATCAAGGAAAGACTCCGATTTACCATTGCAACAAAAAGAATAAAATACCTAGGAATAAACCTACCTACGGAGGCAAAAGACCTGTATGCAGAAAACTATAAGACACTGATGAAAGAAATCAAAGATGATACAAACAGATGGAAAGATATACCATGTTCTTGGATAGGAAGAATCAACATTGTGAAAATGACTATACTGCCCAAAGCAATCTACAGATTCAAGGCAATCCCTATCAAATTACCAGAGGCACTTTTCACAGAAGTAGAACAAAACATTTTACAGTTTGTATTGAAACACAAAAGACCCCGAATAGCCAAAACAATCTTGAGAAAGAAAAATGGAGATGGAGGAATCAGACTCCTTGACTTCAGACTATACTACAGAGCTGCGGTAATCAAGACAGTATGGTACTGGCACAAAATCAGAAATATAGATCAGTGGAACAGGGTAGAAAGCCTAGAGATAAACCCACGCACATATGGTTACCTTATCTTTGACAAAGGAGGCCAGAATGTACAATGGAGCAAAGACAGCCTCTTCAATAAGTGGTGCTGGGAAAACTGGACAGCTGCATGTAAAAGAATGAAAGTAGAACACTCCCTAACACCATACACAAAAAAAAAACTCAAAATGGATTAAACACCTAAATGTAAGGCCAGACACTATCAAACTCTTAGAGGAAAACATAGGCAGAACACTGTATGACATAAATCACAGCAAGATACTTTTTGACCCACCTCCTAGAGAAATGGAAATAAAAACAAAAATAAACAAATGGGACCTAATGTAACTTAAAAGCTTTTTCACAGCAAAGGAAACCATAAAGAAGATGTAAAGACAACCTTCAGAATGGGAGACAATATTTGCAAATGAAGCAACTGACGAACAATTAATCTCCAAAATATACAAGCAGCTCATGCAGCTCAATATCAAAAAAACAAACAACCCAGTCCGAAAATGGGTGGAAGACCTAAATAGACATTTCTCCAAAGAAGACTTACTGAATGCCAACAAACACATGAAAAGATGCTCAGCATCACTAATCATTAGAGAAATGCAAATCAAAACTACAGTGAGGTATATCGCCTGACACCAGTCAGTATGGCCATCATCAAAAAAAATCTACAAACAGTAAATGCTGGAAAGGGTGTGGAGAAAAGGGAACCCTCTTGCACTGTTGGTGGGAATGTAAATTGATACAACCACTATGGAGAACAGTACAGAGGTTCCTTAAAGAAGTAAAAATAGAACTAGCATATGACCCAGCAATCCCACTACTGGGCATATACCCTAAGAAAACCATAATTCAAAAAGAGACTTGTACCACAATGTTCATTGGAGCACTATTTGCAATTGCCAGTACATGGAAGCATCCTAAGTGTCCATCAGCAGATGAATGGATAAAAAAGATGTGGCACATATATACAATGGAATATTACTCAGCCATAAAAGGAAACGAAATGGAGTTATTTGTAGTGAGGTGGATGGACCTAGAGTCTGTCATACAGAGTGAAGTAAGTCAGAAAGAGAAAAACAAATACCATATGCTAATATATGTACATATATGGAATCTAAAAAAACAGTTCTGATGAACCTAGTGGCAGGGCAAGAATAAAGACGCAGACATAGAGAATGGACTTGAGGACACAGGGAAGGGGAATGGTAAGCTGGGACGAAGTGAGAGAGTAGCACGGACATATATACACGACCAAATGTAAAATGGATGGCTAGTGGGATGCTGCTGCATGGCACAGGGAGATCAGCTCGATGCTTTGTGACCACCGACAGGGGTGGGGTAGGGAGGATGGTAGGGAGGCTCCAGAGGGAGGGGATATGGGGATCTATGTATACTTATAGCTGATTCACTTTGTGGTACAACAGAAACTAACACAACATTGTTAAGCAATTATACTTCAATAAAGATATAAAAACAAAAAAAACAACCTGCACAGAAACATCCAGAAAAGTCCCAGCTATTGATAAAATAACTACCACAGATTGGATGGGAGGTATGCCAAACAATCTCATATGTCTATTATATATTATACATACAATATGTAATTTAATACAATCTATAATGTATAACATAAAATGCACTGATCTCATTGTTATCTCTGTCTACATCTATCTATTTATTTGTATATATCTATCATAATAACCAAATCTCAAAAAATTCCATGTCATATATATGTATATACAGTAATATTTATATGTACACACACACTAGCAAATAGCACATATATTCATATAACATAAAGCATTTAATGTATATAATTGTATGTGTGAGAAATCATGTATAGTGTGATTTTTAAATTAATTTTTCATTCCTTTTCACTCATGATTGGTAAAATCTCTAGCCAAGTATTCTGGTCAGTTTAGGTCTTCTTTTTATTTATTTTTTAAAAATACATCCCTGCTTTATATTGAAATGATTCTTCTTCTGTAGTTTAAGATTTAAATATAGGCATTATGCCATGGTGGTCTCTAGTCTTCACCTGACAATTTTTTAGATTGTAGCCTTTACCAGAGCTGTCCTGAAAGCTGGCTTGCGTTGGCTTGCTAGAGGATCCTGTGTGCATCTCTTCCTAACTCTGCTTAGCGGTATTGTGTTTGTTGGTAGCTTGAAATCAGTCTTGGTGGGACTGATTACAAGACAGAAATTGGCAAATGCTACAAAGCAGAGTGTTTTTTTTTCCTCTAGGGAACGGGTTGTTAAACATTTACAAGCCATCACTGGCTTTAACATTTATAAGTGATATAATCTTGGGCAAGTAACAATTCTGTGACCCAGTTTTTTAATGTGGAAAATTGTAATCTTTCTTTGCTGTTTTTTAAAAAATTGGGAGAATGTATAATAAATATACTATGGTGCCTTGTATTAAAAGTGCCTAATAAATGCTTTCTTTGATTAATTGCACAGAATTTTAAATTTCTGTATTTAGTTAATACTTGGAATACAGACTTCATTACTATTTATGTGTATTTTGTTTCTGTTGTGTCTCTAATTTCCTGCTTCTTAGATCTGTGCAATGCTGGGAGCTTAAAGATATTCATATCTCCCAGTAGATTTTTTCCTACCTAACCACAATACAGTGATCAAAATCGGAAAATTAGCATTTATTTATTACTGAAATCCTATCTCCCATTCAAGTTTTACCTGTTGCTCCAATAATATCCTTTATAATAATAACAACAATAAAACACTTGTATTTAATTGTCTTGTTATTTAGTCTCTTTAGATCCGGAACTCTTTTTCGTACGTTCCTTAATTTTCCTGATTTTGAAGATTACAGGACATTTGTTTTGTAGAATATGCCACAGTTTGGATTTATGATGTGTTCTCATGAATTAGATTCAGAGTATCTGTCTTTGGCAGGAATATCATTGAAGTAATGCTATGTTCTTTTCATCCCATCGTGTGGAACTCATTTTCTATTTGTCCCATCGCATGTGATGTTCATTTTGATTACTAGCTTAGGGTGGGATCTGAAAGAATTTCCACTGTAAATTTACCATTTTGCTGTTTGTCATTACTAGATAGTTTGTGAAGAAGTACTTTGAAGCTATGTAAAGTTCTGGTTCTCACCAAATTTCAGTACATTCTTTTATGCTTTTATATCACTATAGATTTATGGGATACTATTTCATCCAATGGTTTATAATCTGTGACTATGATTTTTATTGATGCTCACATTGCTCCTATTTGTTCAATAGGAGCTTCTTCAATCTGGGTTCTGTATACTTTGACTTGTCTTCATCATTTCTTGTGCACTTCCTTACTTTCTGGTACAGAAAAATGATAGTTCAGAGTCATCTTATATTTGCCTGCTCCCATCCTGGAATCAGCTATTTTTCCAGGGATCCATGGTTTCTTATAGTGTAGAATAGCTTTTAGAAATCCAAATCTGTTAATTAGGTATACTTCTATTTTGAGGGTACTGCTGTTTGTCCCTTTCAAAAGACAAAACAGAGAATATTACATTTATACTTACAGATATTTGTTTACCTAACTATAAATTATTTATCCATGTATGTCTTTATATATCTCTATCTCTGTATATTTTAAACCACCTGTTAACTCCAATATCTGCAATTTAAATCCGATACCACAATGTTTATTCTAGTTTTCCTTTCTTCTCTGACAGTGAGAAAATTGTTTCCCATTATCCTCAGTATAGTTACTTGATGCATTCCTCATTTTGGTTACGTATTCAAGGATTTATCCAAATTGCCATTGCTAATACTTTGTCTACTTCACCTTGCATCTAGATGCCCTCCTTACCTTGCTTGGGCTTTGAGATCTGCACAATATCCCTACAGCACCATTCCACTTGAACATACACTCTCTTCCACCTGAAAAGGCTCTGAACACCAGGCCATTTTCACCACTGTCCTTTGAGTGGATACCCTCCTCACCTTACTTCAGCTTCACCCTAGGATGCCCTCCTTTCTCTTCTTGGTTCTGGGCCATTCTCTTGCACATAGCCATCCCTCTTTTGTTCCAGCATACCATGTCAGGCTGCTAACACTTCTCTTTCAGCATGTGGATGCCTACCTTGCTTGGTTCCACCAAATAGCTTTTGGACTGAATTGTTCAGGAAGGGGAGGGAAGGGAGACAAGAGAATGAAAGGGAAGAGGGAATAAGAAGAGGAAGAGATATAGTAAATTCTTAAGAAAGTTTGTATCAGAATTATAATGTGAAAATGGTGAAAATCCTTGATTTCTGATTATTTGGAGGTTTTTTAAAAAAATTATGTTGTTTTTCATGGAGTTAATTGAGGGAATTGGCATCATGGGTAAAGTAAGCCTGGCAACAGAAATTAAGGCCTGCTCTCCAGATGTTTACTGATATAAGTAGCACTCTAACCCCATGCTATAAGATGTCAAAAATTAAGTATTTATTGTATAGTCTTCAGGAAAGAGTTTCCTTGGTCACAGTATATAGTTCTTCAATCAGTCAATATTCTGGGAACAATGCTAGATTTAACACTTTAATCTGTGCACACAGATGGAGTTGGGGAAGGTTCTGATCCTCTTGGAGCTGGGTTTATGGAGGCCCTGGCTAACCTGGTGGAATCTATGGTGCTCTTTTACCTACAGCCTGTAGTAAAAACTAGGTCAATTTTCAGCCCAGCTCAAATTGTCCTGATAGCCTGTGGAGGGACAACACTGGTACTAAGTGACTTAGAGTCCCTGACCACAGCTAATCCAGCAGGAGATTACCCTTTGGCTTGCAAGCAGTCAATTAGATTCTCCCTCCCAGGAATTTGGATCTGAGGCACAGTTACTCTGCTCATTCTTTTTAGGGCACTTAAATGAGCCAGGGCTGACACAGTCTGGTGGCTATAAGGAAGTAGATCAGAAAAAGCTGGTCTGCAGAGAAAAAGAGAATAAAGCAGAGACATGTAGAGAAAAGCAGGGAAAAAAAAGGACATACAGACCCAGAGAGTGGCTACTTCGGTTTCAGCTAATTTCCAATTCCTAGTTCTGTCCCTCTTTCTGGGATTCATTGAGATCTTCCTGCAATATTCCAACCACACCCTACCTCCCCTCGTTTTACTTAGCTGGTATAGCTGTGTTTATTTTCCATGCAACCAGGTGATTCCTGACTAAGGAAACCTTAGGCATGGGCAAGCCCTGAGCCATGCTTGAAGGGAGACCACATTCACAGTGCTCAGACCATTACTGTGGCAGTTCCATTTTGTCCTTTGTATGCATGGAGAATGATTCCAAGAGAAGTGGGAGAAGGCTAGAGGGCTGTTGGTGTGGGAAGGAGTGATCACTCTTCCTCTTTCCTCTACTATGCTTAAAGCTCTAATATTTTATTTCTTCCTCTAAAGATAAATGTTTTTATAATAAAGTCCATCTTTTAATTTTTAAATGTTATTATTTTTACTGTTTTAAAAATATTCTTTAATCTCTTTTATTTACCTTCAATTCAAAAGCTTTAATGAAAAAGTTCTGTAAAAATTCTTGTGCAATAATGGTTTAATAAAATTAACAGTTTCTAGAATTCTTTTAGGCTGTACTTAACTGTGCATATAACTAATGCATATTAACAGAAAAAATATGGGAGGATAAAACCAAGAGTAAATAGTGTACTTTCATCTCTGTGTATTTTCTATGCCTAACCTTCAGGATTTCCACAACATCTTAAGTCCGATCTGTCATTATTTATTGAGCATTTTCTCAATTCCAGAAGCATGTTTTATCAGAAACAAATGAAACAATTATTCTTTGTCAAATCTAACGGTTTACTGGTTTCATGGATATTTAGTAATTAATTGTATGCATTTCCATAATATTGGGAGTGTGATCTTTGTTTGGGTACATACATTATTCCAGCTATTTAGCTAACAATGGTAAAGTACTAAACTGTGAGTGAAATAAGACAAGAGTAATATGACCAGCAGCACAAAAATCTATTATGCCGTGTGGTGCATAAGATCTTGCATTTTCACTTTAATAAATCATCATTTTGGCAACATGGTGAATTTGTTGTTCAGGAAAAGACTAAACCAGGCTTTAAGAGTCATTTTCCAATATCATTTAATGGGAAGAGGAAAATGATTATTTTGTAAAAGTGTTCATGTGAGTTGGACATATTAGTTGAGGGAGAAAATTCCTCCATAGGATATGTAGAATAGTTTTCAAAATTATAACGTGAAAAATAAACAAGCAAAACATTTTAATATGATTATGTTTCAGGAAAATATTAAGCATTTGTTCTTCATTGTCAGCAAGTGTTTACTGAGTGTGTACTGGTTAAAGAGCAGTGTGGTACCCTCCAGTCATAAAGCTGATTGGAATAATTTCATTGGTTGCTAACTTTGTCTAGTTACTGGAGGATACACAAAAATGAGTAAGACAATTGTCTTAGAAAGCTCATGCTATAGTAGTATAAGAAAAGGTTTACAATTGTGAAGCAATTATACTTCAATAAAGATGTTTAAAAAAATAAAGAAAGAAAGAAAAAAAGAAAAGGTTTACATTTACAGCTGGAATAAGTAGTTAGAATAGAATAAGTAGTTGGGAATAGATCTTTCCACTCCAACCCATACTCATCTCTGAAATGATTCATTACAGTTGTTTGCAATATCTTCCTAATGGGAGCTCAAAAATGTGTATAAGAAATATCAAAATTATTGGAACTTACATATTACTAATTGCTAACTTCAAGATGCATGTGTCATATGGATGTGGAGGATTTTTGAAAAAATTGATACTATGTATTAGGAAAAAAAACAAAAAGTTTCTGCACGGTTGAGTTGATTCTTTGAATTTAAACTGTGACGTTAGGCTTGGGTACACAGCTCCAAGATAAAGTGTTCTTTATTAGCCTAGGCCAAAGTAAACTACTTAGGCTGAAAACCTAAGAGGCTTTCACTCTCTGCCTCAGTCCAAATCTAGACTTTACCGTTGGACAGTCTCCAAGGAAGACAGGAAACAGCAGAGAAGATAGTACCCATGTGAAGAAGGAAGATTGATTCTGCTGCTATTTGCTGGCTTTTTATTCACTAGGAAACATAGATCTGTTTTTAGGATCTGATTATTTCTTCTTCTTAAGGAGGAATTAAAATGTGGATTCAGAGAAGGGTGTGTTTCCCTTCCTTAAGGGCCTAAAAAGACA
This sequence comes from Eschrichtius robustus, assembly GCF_028021215.1. NCBI lineage: Eukaryota > Metazoa > Chordata > Mammalia > Artiodactyla > Eschrichtiidae > Eschrichtius > Eschrichtius robustus. The sequence continues at coordinate 71,573,653 of NC_090833.1, forward strand.
AATCATTATGTAAAAATGTAGCTGTGGTTATATCTGAGTTGTCAGATTATAGATAATACTTTTTCTTCTAAAGGGCCAGATAATAAATATTATAGGCTTTGATGGCCATCCTGTCTCTATTACAACTAAGTAACCCTCTGGTTGTAGCAAGAAAACAGACATGGACAATAGGTAAACAAATGGGCATGATTGTTTTCCAATAAAACTTATCAAAGTGGGCAGTGGGTTAAATTTGTCCCACAGGCTATAATTTTCCAATCCCTATTTTAAATAGTTGTCCATATTTTTCCAAGTTTCTAAAATAGCATGTATATTTCTGTAAACATGCACACACACAACAAATTATAGAATAAAAAAGTTCTAAATTGAGTCGCTCTGATTTAGTTATTTTCGTATCTTCAGTACTGTAGAGTGTTTCTTTCTACTCATTCCACAGGAGACTATCAGTGATTTGAATCATCCTTAGCAGAAATCTTGGTAAATTGTTTGCCTTGGTAATTTGTTGTGGCTCTTTGGATAGAGAGGAGAAACCTCTCTTTTCATGATTACTTCTGATAGGTTTTATTTTCTTCTCTGCATTACTCAAAGGAATATGTGAGCAGCGGTTGAAAGAATATCCCAATTATATTGTGCTTAGAACATCTGCAGAGTTGGTCCTGGAGGTTTGGGCAAGGGAAACCACAGCTGTGAAGCTTTGCTTCTGCTTCTAGCACAGATGCCAAAGCAGATGGAAGGGCAGGGATCATCTGCAGAAAGGCTCCAGATCTTCAGCGTGAGTGGAGAGTGAAAGGCTTAGCAGACATGGCTGAAATGGCTAGATTGATAGGCTCTACACTCCCAGGAGCAGCAGAGGCGACAAACTCTCCTCACTTCTGTGCCTCAGACAGAAACATGATGGATGGTGTACGTGCAGTAGTCTTCAGTCCCTTTGCAGCTGTGATTCCCTGTTCCGACAGACACTCATTTGGTGCCCTGCCTGGAAATTGTTTTGATGCTGTTTGTGTTTCAAATGCTTAGGAAAACATTTCTATTAAGGTCGCATGCCAAATACAAGGCTCTACTGAATAGCAAGAAAGAAGAAGTAAATTTAGTGCTGCTAATCTGCAAAGGAAAATATTAAATATGGTCTCTCTGGAGAATAATGACACTTGGCATGTTGCTGTGCTAAATTTACTGCAGGACTATAAGTGTTAAAACATCAGCTGTGTAACTGGGCTGTGGGGTGGTAAAAGGTTGACAGGATGATTATGCTTGAGGGGCCACTGTTATGTATGTCCTTTGGACAGTAGTTTGGAAGAGCTTCCGAGACACTAATTAATTCTGCCCCACAGTGAGGGGTGGTAACCAGCAGCCCAGTGGGAGGCTGAGCTAGAGTGCTCTGTCTCAGGTCAGAGGACCAGGAAAACACTTCAGGGTATGTCTAACTTGATCCTCCAGAGAAAAGCTCTTTAATCTTACTTAAGGTTACCAAGTCTTTGGCCTCATGCAAAACATTTCATCATGTGCCATTTTCAGCAGTTCTTATCTTTGAATAAAGTAATAGGATGAATCAAACAGCTCAAAAAGACCAGTAGAACCTCATTCTTTTAAAATGCTGATTATAGTTTAAGAATATTACTTCTCAAGCTCTTCTGATCACCAAATCTCTTTCTTGTACACAATTCAGATTCCTCAGTTGTATCTGACACAGCTCCAATCATAGGACTCATTGGATTTTTTTCCCCCTGAAATTCCTAAACAGGGATAGCCCTGATTCCTGAAAAGGGTAGTACAAAGGGAAAAACAAAATTTCTGTGAGGAATAGTGCCATCCACAAGCCAAGATGACCACATAGCACTTAAGAATAAGATGCAGTATAGCTTTTCATTGGGTGAGGTTTTTTTGGCTGAAATTTCTATTCTAGGTTTTTTTGATTGTTTCAGGTATAATTAGTTAAGAAGTATGTAGTTTTCTTATAACACTTATTGAAGATAGGTAATATTCATTAGGTATTTATTTTGTCCAAGCATTGTACTAAGTACTTTGTATAAACTATCTGATTTATTTTTTCCTTGACTTTTAGGAATAAGTTTGGGGATAAGGTGATGAAACTTATGTAAGAAATATGTATGTAACTGAGATAGAATATTGTAGTATGCTGTGATGTGTTCTGGCAAAAAATTAGATATGGTTATGGTTGGGATATAATTATAGTAATACTTTTACTTGATGTTGTGATTGGATTTTATGAATTGTTAGTGCTCCACTCTTTTTCTCTCACCTGTTTATTATGTCTTTGAGGCAGTGAGGTACTAGGTGGGGATGAGGGGAGGAAAGAGAAAAGGGAAGGAGAGAGTAAAGAAGAGGCCAGGGAGGGAAGAAGTACTAAGTATCAAATTAGTGATACAGAAAGAATTTCAGAGGAATGAGTGATGCATATCTGATAGAACATAATAATATATAGGTAGTGATTAATAGAACAATAGGACAAATGATTTTATATCTTTGTAGTGTAATACATTTTAAAGTATAAATTAAAATATAATAAATTAATCTTTACAAATGAATTTTTATTATGTGCCCTTTGACTGATTAATAATATCTTGTGTTCATTCATTTGAAAAAATCTGAAACTCTTTACCTTATTTGGAATTTAACTAATCTGACTAAAATTATGAATTTATCGATCTTTTCCATAACATAGATAGCTGTGTTAGAGTAGAGATAGTTTGATGCATGAAATTTTGGTGTGATAACTGGCATTCTACTAATTTGGTCTCTCCATGAATTTGGCCTAACCATTTAAACATATTATGACATTATTTTATCTGTAAATTGGGGGGGGGAGTTAATAATATCTTCCTTTAACCTCTTTAATAGTGACATGGTCAGGATAAAAAACAAAGAAAATAATTTAGTTTTCACAAGATTATAGGAATTTATGAAGTATAGTTTATTGTATCAATATGATAACCAAAAATTTTGAAGACTGGAAAAAAGCTTATGATATAACATTAAACAAAATCAGACTACAACTGTAATAAACAGTTGCCTCCTAAGCATCCAGCTGCTGTTCTCTTTTCCAGAGCACTCAGCCTCATTTGGGAATCTATTTCGGTTAACGATGGAGCATATGATCTAGATTAAGCCAATCACTGGGTTCCATTTCAATAATTTTTGTGGAAATACTGTTATACAAATAACTTTTCTCCTTCTAGTATGGTGTGGTATATAGAAGTAAAACTTACAAATGCTGCAGTCTTGTTGTCACCATAAAGGAAGTCAACTAGGCAGTGATGCTGACACATAGAAGAAGAATGGAACCAAGAGGATCACACAGCCAGAAGTCTGAACAACCATGATTTAAACTCATCCTTCTTCTAGGCCTTTGCAACTACATGAAATGAGCTTGCTTTGAAATAAGATCTATCTGAAAGTGATAAGAAAAGAAAAGAAAATGTAACATTTCTAAGAGCAGTTTTTTCAATCTGCAGTCTGAAATCCACATTGACTGAGAGGTTGTTGATTTGGAGCTTGAAGATATGGAAAAGCCAAATTCTCTAACTGAAGTTAACATCAGCACTAGCAGTTGTAGGGAGACTGAAGATAAAGTATCATGTAAGATTGGGGCTTTGAAATAATTTCTTTTAAATCTTCTTTGCTTGAAAAAGGTAACAATCAGTCTCATTGTGGAGATTAATTTGGAATTCAATTTGGAAATGAGAAGAAAACACGCCATCTATCCCACGATTTAAAATTGCCTTTAGGTGGACTTCTGCTCTGACCATCCTGAAATAATGGACACTAGTCTAGCCTTCCTGACATAAACATCTATATAAAACTGGAAAAACAATAAGAAGCTTGAGTTTCACGCATTTTACAGTAGGCAGTGGAGGACTACGATTCCTAAGAAAAGGGTGATAGACGTGATCACACGGGATTTCACCCTGGAGGTACATTTTGGACCACAGTGCAGGGGAGTACATTTTGGTGGTCTCACTGAACTGAGAAGTTAGAAATATGAATTTGTAGGTGCTGAAGGAGCTCATATTGGTGTGGGTAGAGTCCCAGAAAAGTCAGGTACACAGAGAAAGAGGTCCAAAAATTGTCATGGCAGTAGCATTAATCCTTTGGATGAACACTAAGGTCACATATACAAACAAAATTTTTGTAAAGCATGGTGGAGAAGAACTAGTGGAATTATTAGATAAACAGAAATTCCAGTGCTACCACAGTACTGGAAAATGTAGGAGGTCTGACCAGCCAACAGGGAGAGACCTTGAGATTTGGTTCAGACCTCTGAAAAGATATGTATTATGAATAGAGTTACTCAAGCCCTTGAGTGTGGGTCACACTAAAACCTCCTCAAAAAGTTAAAAAACAAATTGATCTGATGGTAAATTAACTCTCCTCAAAAACAAAACTCAAAACTTAAAAAAAGAAAACAGCAAAACTCCACACTCATCAATGTATCATTCACAGTGTCTGGAATGCAGTAAAAATTGTTATACCTGTGTAAAATGTTACTCAAGAAATATGATCCAAGCCAAGAAAAATAAATAAATAAAATAGGATAACAGAAATGTTAATGTTAGCAGAAATGGACTTTAAAGCACTTATTTAAAATATTTTAATGATACAAGGGAAAATAGACATAATAAATGAACAGATGGGTAATTTCAGAGAGCAATAAAAACTGTAAAAAAGAATTAAAATTCTAGAACTGAAAAAAAGCTTGTAAAAATGAACTAAGCCTCAGTGATTTGTAAAAAAGAAAAATCAATTAGTCCAACATGTATGCATTTGAAATCCGAGAAATAGAGGAGAAATTGGGGAAGGAAAATTTTGAAGAAATAATGACTGAGGAATATTTCAAATTTTATGATAAATATTAACCCTTCAAGCTAAGAAGCTCAAAGAATACTGAACAGAATAAACATAAAGATACCCACACCTAGACACCTTGTAGTCAAATTGTTGAAAACAAGATATTAAAAGAAAATCTTAAAAAAAAAAGACATGTAATTAACTACAATCAAGAAAAAGAAAGACACCAATCAATAGAACACTGATAAGTAATTACATTGGTTTATTATAAAAGCAATGCAAGGTACAAGACAATGGGAAGGCCATCTTTAAAGTGCCAAGATAAAAAGTAAGTTTGTCAAACTAGACAATGTCTTCAAAAAGGAAGGCAAAGTGTGAGAAATGGTAACTATGCAGGTAAATATGTTTATTGTATTTATTGTTTTTTATTATTTTTTTAATTTTTAAAAGGTAATTTTCTGTCTGAAATAAAAACAAAGTACTATGGAATTTATAGCATGTGAAAAAATAAACAATATTACCAAAAGTGGGAATGTAAGAGAAAAATACAATTTTAAAAAATATTTCTTCTGCCTGAGTTTCTTGGGTATCTTTTTAATTTTCTTACAATTTGGCAAATTTTATACATTATCTCTTCAAATGCTTTCTTCTGTCCTTCCCCTTTACTATCCTTTTGTTCCTCCAATTATACATATATTATACAAGTTGATACTTACCCACATGTTGTTAATATTCTGTTCATTTTTTCCAGTATTTTAATTTTTCCTCTGTGTTTTAAATTTTGGATCATTTCTTTTAATATACCTTCATATTCACTAATTTCCTTTTTTTCAAGTCTCTGATTTGTAAATCATGCCCCATGTATGTTCTCTTTAGTTATTATATTTTTCATCTTTAAAAGGTCTACTTGGGGCTCTTAAATCTTCAGTTTTTCTTTTCATCATGTTCATATTTTCATCTGTCATCTTGAATATGTTAAATTTATTTTTAATAGATGTTTTAATAACTGTTTCTGTTAATTTTACCTTATGTGAAATTCCTGGGACTGTTTAAATTGTTTGACTTTCCCTATGATTTTGAATCATATTTACCCACTCCTTTACATGCCTAGTGATTTTTATCACATACTAGATAATATGAACTATACATTATTGGATGTTGAGATATTCCTTTAAATACTGTTGAATTTGTTTTAGATTGTAGTTAATTACATGGAATTACTTTGATCCTTTTGAGTCTTGGTTTTAAGACTGTTGGGGCAAGTCCATAGGAGGCTTTATTCTAAGGTTAATTTGGGCTCACTTTTAATGCCATTACATTTTGAGGACTCTACCCAATGTCCCCTGTATTAGGAAGTCTTTCCACTTTGGCTGATGTAAACAGAGCTGTGTGAGCCCAAAGGATTATTCTGCTTATTTCTCTTTGTTTGTTCTTTTCCTGGTACAATGTAGTTTCCTAACACTTTGGCATAGATTAGTGCTCAGCCCAATCTAATTAGTGCTCAGTTCTAATCTAATTAGAACTCAAGAATTCTTCTCTGCCCCAATCTGGAGCTCCTTTTTACTTCTACATCTCTTTTAGGATAATAAGGCAAGAAAAAGTAACATGAGGCATAAAGTTTGGGAATGAAGACGTAAAACTCTCTTTATTAAAAATGACATGATTATCAATTTAGAAAATCCTAAGGGTTCTAGAAAAAAGGTACTAAAACCAATAAATGAGTTCAGCACATTTGTAGAATACAAGTTCTACAAATAAAAACTGTATTTCTATATGCTAGTACAAACAGTTGGAAATTAAAATTAAATAAATAATACAATTTATAGTAGCACGAAGAATATGAAACATTCAGAGGTGAATTTGACCAAATATGTACAAATCTGATTGCTATAAACTATAAAATAGGTCTGAGAGAAATTTAAAATGCCTAAGAAATAGAAAAGTACATTATGTTCATAATTCTGAAAATTCAATATTGTTATTATGGCAGTTCTTTCCAAATTGATTTATACATTCATTGCAATAGTAATTAAAATCCCAGCAGATTTTTTTTTGTGGAAATTTAAAAAAATTCTAAAATGTATATGGAGATGCAAAGGAAGTTTAATGATCGAAATAATTTTGAAAAAGAACAATATGAAGCACTTACACTACCTGATTTCAAGAGTTTATTTAAAGCTTCATTAATTACGACAGTGTTTTAGTTTCACCGTTTAATTGATGGAATAAACTAGTACCGTTTACCAGATTTTCCTAAATTGTTATAAATAGAGGTGACTTTTGCTTAATGTTTTGTCAATACATGTACCACTTTAAAATTCAAAATTTGATGATGTAATAAATAAACTGTGAGCAATTTTGGCATCTAAGTACCACTTTATGCTGCTGCTAAATGTAGTCAGGCAACTTTACGTCAAGACAAGTTATGTATCATATCATATAAAGTCATTATAGTGTAATTTATTTTAGAGTTGAAATTTGAAAAAAACGATTTTTACTTCTACCATTATTCTTTGTGTGTCAATGTGCTTTTGTTGAGATAAATGATGTATTTTTCTTGTTTTGAGTTGAAAATATCTATCCTGTTATAACAAGATGTAAAGGAGGTGGTATTTATTTTTGTGAAGTCCTTTCTTGGCAAAATCAAAACTTGGCAACTCTATGTAAGTGCACAATTTCTTTTATTTAGAAATTTCACACAAAAAGTTCTTCTGAAATTTGAAATCTTTGAAACCAATCATCTAGTGAAACCACAGTTCTATTCCTTATAATATGGCTAGTTGGTGCATCATCTCTTACTGAACCAGTCTTAGTCTAATGCCACAGGACTTGTAACTGGCATCTTGTAACTTGTGTATACCTTTGGATGAATATCTTTGGAGATTAACTCTTTATATTTTAAGAGTCCTTATGGTACCTCATGGAGAGACTATGAAGGAACTTGGAAGATATGAGAGACTCCAGTTCTTATAACTTTGGGATCATAAAATTTGTGCTACCCAGAATTATTACAAATTTAAACTGCTAACTGATTTATTTTTGTTTTAAATGTGCAACATAACAATTCGCTCCTAACTATATTATGTTTGTACAATTTAAAATGAATGTGAACTTGGATGACTGTAACATTCATCATCCAAAACTCTTATGGGTTCATGGCATGCTATTTGGAATTATGCTAGACAGTGGCATAAACTGATATGGTTTTGGACAAACCAAGCCCTATGGTCACAATAATTATAAATATATAGTTATAAATATCTTATAGAATGTGTATAAATACATATATTCCAAAAATATGTATGTATATAGATAGATTTACATATTCTAAGATGACAACATGTATATATATACTTTCTATATATACCTATATACGTACATAAATACTATACAGACTATATATATAGATACGTACATAATATGCAGTGTATTCTTATGATTAATATGTGTGTGTGGGTGTGTGTGTGGTGTGTGTGTATAGTCATCTTAGAAATGTGGGCTTTTTTTTCTCTTATGGTGAAATGTTGTGAGTTGTGATATCTATTGTGAACAATTGAGTAAGAACTATTTTTCTTATACTCCTTCCCTTCATCACACAGCCTTTCAACGCTGAAGTCTTAATGCCCTTCTTAATATTACAGCAGACTTCATGGACTAGGCTTGGGTGGCCAGGGATTTGGTTTAATTGAATCTTTTTTCACAGAGTTTTTACTTCTCTGATATCACCATTTGATCTGAAGTTCAAGGGCTATAAATAATTTGACTTCTATCCTCCATGTTTAAAACTAGTAGAAAAAAAAATTGAACTGGCTTGTGCCAAAAAAAGAGAAAAAGATCCTGGAAATCTTGTAGAATCCAAGCACAACTATCTATCAGGATTCTGGGAGGCTCTGCTCTGTTCCTATCCCCTGCCTCTGAATCTCACTGAATATCAGCCTTATTCTCCCTAAATTTGATTTCTCTGATTTTTTTGTTTATACAGACACTCTGCATTTGTCAAGTTTCTCCCCCAGGTATGAGTCCAGCCAAGACTGGCATTTTGTTCTCAGTTGCCATTCCAAAATTTATAAGAGAAAGAATAGGTTTGGCTAAATTTAGGTCCAGTTTGCTCCACTGGCTCAATAAATGATAAGCACAATCACATATGAAGACACATCTATCAGAAAAAGGGGTCACTGTGAGCTGGACAGGCACTGTAAAGGAATTTTCAACTGCAGCCCAAACTGAGAAACACTAAGCTATATTCCTATAACTTAAATACAAGCTTTCAAAATATAACAGGGTGTGGCTATACTATACATGATGGTAATTCTTTTATTTAGAGTTTAATATATGCCACTCTAATTTTTTTTGTAGCATAAATTTTTTTAAGTAAACAGTAAAATTAGTCATACATATTAGGTTCAATGACAAAAGGAGCACCGAAATCAAATAGTATTTCACTGAACAATCCTTTAGGACTAAGAATACCAATCGCTGTTCATGAAAAAGAAATTCAGGACCTTGAAAATTGCATTCCTATGGCAAAAATGAATAGAGAGAAATAAATCCACTAGAGAAGAATGTGAAAGAATCAAAAGACCTGAGAACTGTGTCACTCCTAACATCAGTCACCTGCGTTTTTTAAGATTTAAATTCTGATGCCCAACTGACAGAGATTCTATGATTACACTTGATACAAATGCCATTTATATTTCCTGGTTACTGAAAAAAATTCTTTGGGGAATGTGTCTGAATAAATGTTTTGGGGATGGTATGATTTTCAAATAAATTAGCATAGGATCCTTATTTCAAAATGGAGCACTAATAATAACCTAGTTGATATGAATGTTTTTACATTTACGTGGATCCTGTTTGCAAGTGACCCCTGGGAGCAAAAGCCCATATGCCTAAGAAATAGAAGTTAGACACTACTGTGAGCATATAGATTGACTACTGAGTGTTTACATTGAATTGTCCAGTGAAGAAAGTAGAGAGTTAAGAAATTTGATCACTAAGCCTATGAATTTGGGATTCATAGGTACAAATTGAAAAAAAAGGCTGGGGCTGCTACTGAAAGCTTTGTATCAGGGAAGCACTGAATTTCTCTTATTCCATGTGGCACTAATATATTTCAGAATTTTCTATAGAAACGTCCCTCTCAGATGAATGAACATACTTCAAATAAAAGTACCGAGACATAAAAAAGGAGGCTAAAAGGTGAAAGGAAATGGTCTCAGAAATGGCCTATGAAGTGGGGGATCATAGACCAACCAACTGCTATATGGAATTGGGCACATTATCATGCTATTCAGTATAAGTTAATTTACATGATCACATTAGCCTGAAAAAACTATGTGGTGTTCATCAGACTATAAAGCTCCTTGACCTACTAAAGACAAAATGGACAATGGTGTAGTATTTTTTTTTTTTTTTGGTAGAAGACATAGCATATGTAGTTTTTAAACAACTTAAACCAATGTCTATTTTTGAAAACACTTTAATTTTGAAAACATCACAAACTTAAAGATAAATTGGAAGTACAGTGCAAATTACTTTTTTCTTCTGAACCATCTGAGAGTAAGTTGCCAACTGGATGCTCTAATCACTCCTGACTACTATAAACAAGAAGTCCTCCTACATAACCACAATACAGACAAAAATCAGGTAATCAGAACTGATACATTACTACCATCTAATCCCCAGACTCCATTCAAGTTTTGCTGATTGTCCCAAAAGTGTTTTTATAGCAAAGTGACCCAGTCCAGAATTTTGTGCCGCATGAAATGGTCATGTCATCTTAGTATTCATTCTGGAAGAGTTCCTCAGTCTTTCCTTGATTTTATAACCTTGATACTTTGGGGCTTGACTGGTGTTTCCTCATGATTAGATACAGAATATGCAACTTTTGTAGGAATATCACGGAAGAGATGCCACATTCTCATGGCATCTCATCCTACCAGGTTGTGCCGACTTTCAATCAATAAATATCTGGTAGAAAACAATCTCTGGTAGAGACTATGAAAATATCCCCTTTTTCATCAAACTTTCAATTAATTTATTTAATTATATTTATATGGATTTATGGTTTTCTATTTTATTATTTATTATTTCTATTTTCTATTTTATTCAATAGGTTATAATGTATTGCTATTATTATTTATAATTAATTCTCATTATCTGTGGTAGTTCTGTGTTCCATAATGTCACCATGAACACTGAATTGTGAATATTTAAGCATTACTCCTAGGGGAAATGCAAGGTTATGTCCCTTTGATCCTCTGATTACAACATTTTAATCAACTGATCAATCAATAATCTTGGTTTTTTTGTTTTTGTTTAAAGGGACTTAATTTAATATATTTTGTAGATTCATTAACATTGAACTCACACCCAACATTACTATAACTCATGCCTGATCAAAACTTATCTAACACAACATTGTCTTCTTAAGGGATTTCACATCCTCTTGTACCTAGGAATACTATACAGCATGCCAGCACTGTACTTGGGGGTCTTTTTAAACAGTAAATTAAACAACAAAAAGCACAAAATTTGAAAAACATGGCACTGAATAGACTGTGAAAAGGATACTTTTTTACAGTGTGAGAGCTGAAACAAGAAGATGGTGTGCCATCATGTTTGACCTCAGCTGGGAATGTGTATGTCAGACAACTCAAAATTTTTTGTGTTTCTTTGTATTTCTGTGAATGACTGTGAAAGTGTCATGAGTATTGATTTTGGGGTTACAAATAAATTTTAGTGAGTAGGCAGATTTACAGATATGAGATCTGTGGATAATGAAGATTGACTATATTTTGATACCCAAAAAGGAACATTTAACAGTGGGAAGCCCATTGAAGCTGGCTTCAAAGTTCTTTTGACATGGCCTCATCATTCTTTGAGCTCTTTTTTGCTTTCTGGCACAAGATGTTACAGGTGCATGTTATCTAATACAGCCTTGAAATTTGCCATTTATTCAAGGATAATCATGCCTTTTAGTGGAAAATGGTATTAGGAAACCAAGATCTAAGAGCTGGATTTTCTAATTGCTTGTGCTTATTGCTATTCTCAGTCCTTCTCATAGCACGGTTCTAGGGAAGATAGATAGGTAGATAGTGTTTAAGTATAGTGTAAGTAATAGGGTTGTACCAAGGAGATCAAGTCTAGGAACATTGAAGTTATATATAGTGTTGGTGAGAGTTAGGGTGGAGAGAAAGTATGAGGGCCAGATGCCATGCCCTTAATAAATATAAGGAACTAATTAAGAACTTAATTAGTATTGAAGAGTGCTAAGTTAATAAACCCTGATTTCATGAACCCCAAAGAAGGAGGGTAGATTGGTTAGAATTTGGTTCAGTATGAGAGTCAAAAAGCTGAAATTACAAGATTTTGATTATTGTTATTACAAGAATAAACAAGATTGAGTTTATTTTACTTTTAGGTAAAATTTTAGAGGTAGTAATAATAGATTGCCCTACTTTCTAGGGAAAATAGAGCAATCCATTTTGTCAGACTTCACAGATCTTATTGCTCCTCCAAATGTAGCCTCTCCTCCCAGGTTCACTTCATGGTCTAAGATATGGGTTCAGCTCCACTTTCTAGCTACCAAAAAGGAGGAAAGTGAAGGGGCATACTCCTCCCATTAAGAAAAATTTCTGTAAGTTTTACATACACTTCTATTTACATTCCATAAGCCGGGATTGATTCACATTGAAATTTAGGTATTCCAGGTGGCCATGTGCCAAAATAAAACATCAAGATATCTATTTCTGTAGAAGGAAAAACAGATTCTGAGAGATAATTGGCAGCTTCTGTCACAAAGAGGGGTTCATGTAAGATGAAGGAAAGTGAATAGCTTAAAAACACGATAGGGAGCTAGGAGCATGTGGAATAACTTCTCCTGGCCCCATGTAAGGCAGAATGAATATTACTCCCCCATAAAGAATTATCCTTCCTTCATTTCTTTTGTATTACACTTTGCTTCTTTTGTTTTAGTTTTTTTGCATCTATAATTTGCTGTCTTCATTAATGTTTTTGCTTGCCTCTGTATGTCTGTATTTATCCATCTCTTTCATTGAAAATGAGCTTGTAGGCAGAAAATGTAACCTTAGTGGTTGCTTTCTTTTAGGGTAACATTATTAGAGTAGCAGTTCAGAAGCCAGATCCTTAAGAGAAACTGTTCTACATTCAAATCCTGGTTCTGTCTCTTCTCAGCTATATTACTTGGGCAAGTTACTTAATCGTTCTAAAGAGTAGCTTCCTTATCTGTGATGATGCATGAAAAGATCTTAATATGTTGCCTGGAAGATAATGTCCTGAATTAATATTAGCTATTATTTTTGGTATCCATTACCAAAGTATACACAGTATATACCTTTCTAACTTTTATTTGATTGAATGGAATCCTTCACTGTTGTTTTCAGAAGAAACAGACCTGAAAAAGTGAAAACTCTGTTGCCATTTGACAAGAAATGTTATTAAAACATTAACCTCACAGCTCAGGAACCCAGACTCATTATCAACAGATTTCACGTCATCTTTACTGCTAAGCTGCAGACCTCCAAGTGCTTGATTATTATTAAATTTTCTTTTCCAGTTAAGTTATTTCACACTATGATGAAGCAGTGGGCAGACGTGTAATGCATAATTTCAAGGAATTTAAGATGAGAAAAGGGAGCACCATGTTCATATTATGGACCAGTGGTCAGACACTTATTTACATGCCTGTTCCAAAGCACATGGTCATCTTCTAATCTGGTAGATCTTGCACTCCAAGTTATGCAGTAAACATAATCAATGTGCATGGAATTCACAGGGATAACTGCATTCATCAGCAGTTGAGGTGAGATGGAACATGGCAGCAGTTTTTCTGTTTCCTTTGGCAAAGTTTGAATTTCGTACAGCAGTCTAGAGCAAATGAGAATGACTCAGGTCCCTCATTCATAGCAGGAAGGGTCAGATCACAAATAGCTTGTCTTTACTCATTTCCTTTAACATTGGGGACTTTGTTTGTTTGTTTGTTTGTTTTGCTGACTACTTGCCTGTTTGGCTTAGACAGAAAACCAGACACATCTGAGGGGATTTACAAGGAAATCTGTAAATGTCAAATACAAAAGCAAGAGTAAACACTCCAAGGAGGCAAATGGTAACAAAACTTCCAAAAGTAAGAGCTGTAAATCAGATAAAGAAACTGACATAAGGAAGATAGACCCCCAAAATATTAAGTGTAAATAAGTTATAATCTTAGTTCCAGGGAAACAGGTATTCCAAGGAAGGACTTGAAATGCTTGCTCAAAAAATAGCAGTTGAATGAATTAATTAGATTTGTGGAATCTAGATTACATTTTACTGAAACCATCTCTTTCTCTCTCCCTCTTTTTTTGTCAAAATAAACTACCCTACTTCATTATGTGTCTTTAATTTTAAATGCAAGATTATTAAGAATTAATCACAGATTTTCAAATTACAAAATCTATTTTTGAGAGTAAATTACACTTAAATCTCAGTTATTTTTCCTCATTTGAGTTATATTCCATGGTTGTTGAGAGGATTAAATGGGATGATTTATATGAGGCACATTGCATGGTACTTGGCACATGGTAGATCCACAGAAAATGTTTGGTTATTAGTTCATGTAGGTTTTACCCATGGAATTATTAATGTGTGCCTTCAGTTAAGGTGGAAGGAAAGGTTTTTTTTAGAGTGAATGAAATGGCTTCTCTAAGGCCAACGTGTTAAATAAAAAAGATCTATATAGTTTCTATGATCATCTGGTAACCAGGAAGTCTGCACTTCAAATATATCTAGTCTTCCTATCATATTAAAGTATTTACATAGCCTGGAAATCTGCCATGTCTATTAAACCACTTACCTTGCAAATAGCCAGCCTCCTGAGATAATCCTGCACGACTGATATGTTGAATGGTGCATATGATTCCAATTTTAGTAATTATAGAGCTTTTAATAGAGAACTGAAAATGCTGCTATTAAAATTAAAAATGCTAATATTACATTAATCAGGGTTTCAAACAGAAGTAGAACATAAAGTGAGACAAGAGACTGTACTTATGAGAGAGGCAACTAAAATCCTCTACACCCCTGGCACCCAAAATTAACTTCTCTGTGGTTTGAGTTATTTCTACAGCTCCCAGGGACTCTTAACACTGATTGTCCTGAGTAGAGTTCAGTATCTGAAATACAACTTTTCAGTGGCCTTTCCTGTAAAGAAACAAAAAACACAACATAGTCTTGTAAAAATAAAGGGCAGTTTGCAGTGAAGCAGGGAACCCAGGGCTCTGTTTCAAGCATTCTGTTGTCTTTTTTTCTCCTTAGTAAAGTCACTTTAGAGATCTTTCATATTCTGTATCATAGGGAAAGAGCCCTTTTCCTCAGAATCCTCATAAAAAACATATAAAGACAGTTAAGATGGATCTAGCAAGGTACTTAGAACTCTTTGGAAAACACCTGTGAAATGCATTCATGTCAGTATTTTATGTAATAAAACTTTGAAATATCACAAGAGCTTCAAAATATTTCTAGCAAAATCAGTCATAAATTGTTACATTATGCAAAAGTGGGACTTGAATACCTGAGAATAATTTTTCAGGTCATGTGAATATCCATAGTCTTACTGCTTCTGATTAGAATAACTATACCAAACCTATGATAAGGGTATAAGTTTGAGACTTTGACCTGGATTCCAAGCTTACCTTCTTAGCTCCAAGTTTCACACAAATTACTCAATCTCAGTGAGTCATTGTTCCTCATTTGTCAAATGGTGCAACTCTAGTTATATCCCATGATTTGGGGGAAATTTAAATGAATGATTTATGTAAGGCACATTGTAAGGTACCTGGTACACAGTAGATGCACTGCAAATATTTGGTTATTAGAATTTAAATTCTTCACTGACCTGTCAATATTCCAAATATCTAATGGAAACAGAGAAATGAAAAATACAGTGTGCTTATAATTTGCTCTTCTGTAAGGTAAATATTAAAAGTTCCAATACCCAATTATTTTATTTTTAAATTCTTTTGATTTTTAACCTTTTAACAATTATATACATATTTAATGTAAATGTACATTTACATTAAATATAAATCTATCATCTATCATCTTAAACTTGGATGCTCTTAGCCATTCCAGTGATTAAACAAATTTTCACATTTCAACCATCAGCACCTACTGCTGATAATGCCTTCTAACAATTTTGTTTCAGGAAAATAGCATTTATTTTACTACTACTAACTTGTGACTCTATCTTTAACAGTTAATACCTCAAAATCATGTTTATAATCATTAGGGATCAAAACTCCAGCTAAGTCATTTGAATTCATTTTTCAAATTGCTTCCTTCCCAGGCTTTCCAAAAGATATTAGTAAATGCTAAGTATCTCCCTTTGTTAGCCAAACATTCTAACTACAGAACTCTGGAAACATATTCGTTAACATTCCAGATAGTACATTCTCTTCCCAGTCAAAATGATAAAATCATAGATTCCTTTTTATCTAATTTGCACTGGAAAACTATTAATTTTGTTCCAGTGAAAATATAAAACATAAACTAATATTTATTGAGCTACTATGAGCTTACTACTGAAAAATTTACATGTATTATCTCATTAAGCTTCAGATTCACTACCGTTTTCACACTTTTTCAGATAATGATACTTAAAGATGTGGTGAAGTTGGCTTAACATCACACATCTATGCTATTGTGGACCTTGCAGTTGAAACTGAGGGTTCTAACCACAGTGTCTCTGCTTTTAAATACTTTCCAAAAAAGCAAGAACTGTATACTGATTCCATTGAGGTCTCTCTAAGAATGTCTTCTTTGACCACATATTCTTAACATTAATGTTTCTTCAGAATTATTATCTCAGCTGGATTCCTCTCACCCATTCACCCTTACCTCCCACACTCAATTTCAGTTTTTTTTTATTACCTCAAATTTGCATAGTTTCTTCTCCTTTAGGTAGAAACCATGGTGGGTCTCAGTAACAATAATCAGTGTCTTATATGAGAAATGGTATAAAGAACTATTGATTTTTGTTGTGGAGCAAAGTAAAATAACTCAGTGATATAGAACATCTGACCTTTAATATTTTTAAAGGGCTATTGTGTGAAAAACAGATAGCAGAACTAGAACCTATGGGAGAAAAATACAGGAATGAAGATTTTGGTTTAAACAAGGAATAATTTTTTTAAAAGAAATGTATTAGTATTATCTAAATCAGAAATGAGCAGTCTTGGGAAGCAGTGAGCTCTCTGTGGATCAATTCATGTTCTGGAAAGGAATAAGGTAATGATGTTACAGAAAGATGATCCAGCAACAGATGGGACTACAAAAGATGCCAAAGATGAGCCTGTAGTTATATAGTTATGTCAGTTTCCTCCTGAATGTTAAGGATTGGTGGAAGATTAGAGCAGAAGAGTTCATAGGACATCCAAATTCCCAGATGAGAGGGCATTGCACAGTGAAAAAATAAAAAGAACAGAATAGAGATTATGAAACGAAACTTTGGTGACTTGACAAATATACTTGACAGTAGACCATTTCCCTTTTCCAGCTCATACATCGACAGAATCTGGAATTACTTTTGGCATATCCTGCTACCCTTGAGCAATTTCCCATAGAGGCACCATAACTGAGCCTGTGATAGAGGCAACCCTTTTTTGTTTTACTTACAAAGCTTTTCCTTAGTGGGTTTTTCCTTGGTATGGAAAAGAAGAACTTTGCTTCATAACGAGTTATCTAAAATCCATTCTTTAAAGGCTTTATCAACAGATAGTTGGCTACTAATTTTTCTCTTCTAAAATCACTTAATAATAAAAGGCCACAAAATTTATCTCTTGAGACATTTCTCAGGTTTTCTTGTCACTAAACTTATTTTACTCCTAAGCAGCGGTATTTTAAATTTGAAGATATTCATTGTGCTATTCTATGCAAATTTTTTCGTCAGTTATATCATTAAACTTAAATCAAAGCTAAGAATAGATTTTATATTGACATGTAGTGATATTGACATGCTGAAAAGTTTATAGATTTAGCAACCAGAGGAACAAGAAGTTTCTAATAAAAATCTGAAACTGGGAACAAGTGTTTTGTGAATATAACTTAGCATTGTACAGTATTTCCAATAAGCTGTCATTACAAAAACCCAGAGGCCTAATTACAGTCTAAATTTTACAATCTAAAATTGCTAATATCATTCTATTTTCAATATTTTTTTCTTAGTAGTTTCAGATTGGACTGCTGGCTCCAAATGCATGCACTGACCTAATAATTTAAAGCCAGTGGAAATAATGATCATATAAAAGGCTTAATTTCAGGCATAAGTTAATAGAGACTAAGAAGTGCAAAGAGAGGCACCAGGTGGTTCATAGGACCTTCAGGAAAAACAAATGAGATTTTATTAGGCTTACAGATATAATTTGTGTGTGTGTGTGTGTGTGTCAGGGGAAAACAGGAGTGTTGATTTGAGTGGCTTATTAAACAGCCATGTTTAGCTCAGCAATATTTCTCATCACTCGGCTTTTTCATCTGCCAAGAAATGGGTACCATTTGCGCTTATGAACTGTGTGTAATTATAGTGATTCAGGTTTCAGCGTATAATGAATCTTCTATCACAGTCTGCTCTCTTGGTCTTTTATTTTTTGTTCCTGTAAGTGAAGTGGGACTGAAGAGAATTCTACTTTGACCCTGGCTTGAGAGTAGAATATGTATGTCTATAAAAATATTTAGCGTGTACATTTAAAAAATTTTTACTTGCATTTCCCTAAGTTTTATATTTTGGTGATAAGAGAGTAAGTTGTCTGTATCATTCAAGATGGTATTTTTATATTGTATTTTTGTACTGATGGGTGAAGCAAAATAGAAACAAATCTGTATTTAACTTTAAGCAGCCGGGACTCTCTTAGGAAATGGAAAGTAGGTTATGTTTTGTCTTATCATGTGCATTCCTTTCAGGTTTCTCCCTCTTCTGTTACCCTCAGCAACTTAGACTACAGTTCCATCTATATTTACTTCCAGTTACACCATAATTGATACTGTTGGATGGAACCCTAGATCTCAATGTGTTCAACCCACTAATTTTTACAGCTGAGATCACTGAGTTTCTGATTTAAGAAACCAAGGAAAACTGGAACTAGTGCTCCTGACCCAGCCCTGTGATATGGTTGTTACAACTTTACCAGTCATCTTGTCCCTTTTTCCATTCTCTACTCTGATCCCTTTCTTTCTTTCCTTTTTTTTAACAAGAGAAAAAGGAACAAGTTTATTAACATGTATTCCTCATGTATACATGGGAGATACCCAGGGAAAAATGAGTCATTCTCTGTGATCCCTCTCTTCCTTAAAGCTATTCTAATCTCTGCCAATATAGTAAACATTTTAGGAGTTAGTGGTATTTTGCCTCCGAGGGTCATTTAAATCAAAAAGAAACTCTACTTAAGGCATCTTAATTCAAAGGCATGAATCTCTGCTAATGGATTAGTGAATTTTCAGAAACCATCATAGACATAGACCAAAGGGTGAAACTTTTCTGTATGGGGATTTTTGGAGGGAGATTCTTACCCCAAATCCTGATATTTTTTGCCTTTATCTGCTTTTTTATTAATTACCCACCTGGGGAAGTGGAGTAACTTACTCTGCTAGATGAATTTGGAGAGAATGAATTAGGCATGTTCAGATTAGTTCCATTCTTTTTGTTTTGGGATACAACTGCCTGAAGGAAGAAAGATTTTACCTGACAAATGGATATAGATGTCCTGGTCCAGTATTACATGTAACTGGAAGGGGAATTCTGCCTAATTCCTAGATTATACCCACTGGTTCTCACACTAAACTTTGTCCTCCAAATTAATTTTTTTCATAGTAAAATTGATGTTTTCAGTTTTATTTGCTGCTGTTTGTCAATTTGATAGGTGAAGAATGCTACCTCACTATGGTTTCTAGTTAGATTTTTTGTAACTCTCAAATATAAATATTTAATCAAATATATTGCCTGTTTGTTTCCTTATGAGAATTGCTTTGTTATCCCCTTTTCCAATTTTTCTCTCCAGGCTCTCTTTTAAAAGTACTGTGAAAGAAGTTTTGTTGATGATAGGAAAGTATTCTCATTGGGGGAGGGACAAGGAGTAGTTCTACTTGATGTTAGCATGTATCTGTATGAACATTTTCTCTCATTGTAAAATATTGAACACAGTTGTGTTCAATAAGGGGAGGGGGAAGAAGGACAAATAGACATTACTAAGAAAGAGATTGCTCCTTAACAATGTCTCAGTTAACTGGACAGAAACAACAGAATTTGATGTGAGGTGGCTAGAATACTGAAGGTGTTAACCCAGAGGTGCTATAGAGCAAGCATTTCTAACATTAATCTGATATACCCACACTCACCATGGAAGCCCTTTAAAAAAATCTTATGGAAATCCCATATATAACATATATAAATGAGTGGTCATGCTTTTGGAGTATGAGCTGATAGATCCTTGTTCCCCTGACTTCCTTATATCTCCCCTTTCTGCCTTCTTCATGTAGCCAATAATGCAACCAAGAAGAACTTTAGGATTGCTGAGAACTGAGAAAGAGCCCACTGCAGTAGAAGGACATATTTGCTTGTGAATTAGCTCCTGAATGGTCAGTTATGTAATCACTTTGCCCCCAAACAAGTGTCTCTGTGGACATCCTTTCCTTGGGCCTGACCGTAGTTCATTAGATTAGACTCTTTTCGGAGTTCCCCAGTTCTAAGCTTGATACTATTGGTGACTCCCGTTTCATTATATTTTGAAAATTGTCAATATAGAAACTTTTCTCATGAATACCATGAAGGTTCTTAGGAAGAAAGATCTTTTCTTTATAAAAATATTATTGGTATTCTATAAAATTTTAATGCAAAGTTTGGGAGGGTAATTTTCTGGCTAAGACTTATTCAGCTAAACTGAGTCAAGTTCATACATCTTTTTCCTCTAAATTACAATTATTCTACCCCAACCCCCAAAGCCTAAAAGAAAAAACTTTGAAGAAGGTATATAGCCTTATTGAAATATGAAGCATTCACATGTACTTCTAGGCTTTCTTAAAGATACAGAAAAAGTCATGGGCTCTGATTGCTAGCTTCAGAATCTTTGACATTTCATAATGAAAATTTATACGTATAAAGAGTCCAGCTATTTGGAGACTTACATTTTAAAAGAATTTCTACTTTTTTTAGGCTCTGTAACTGTTTTTAGTCAAGAGAAAGAAAAAATGTTTAACTGAAAACATTTAGTGACAATGTTGTGATAGGAGCCAAAATGTCTCCAGTTGACCTTATTCATAGGAAAAGAACTTTGTTGTAAGACACTTGGAGCTCTGTTTGCAAAAGTGGCTTGCTAGTGGATATTTCTCTTCTCTCTCTGTTACACTAATGGGTAAAGGCATTCTGGTAAGTTACTGTAGCCATATAGGGTTCATGCCAGAACGGATGCCAGAGCTCTACTCTTTCTTAAGGGATAGCAGATACTTATGGACACCATTACAACGTATTTTACAGGAAAACTACCTTGCCTCTGGAATATACTGTAGCCCCTATTCTCTGCATTTTGGCTTACTACAACAATTTCTCCTAGAAACGTCTCAGTTTCAGTAAAGCCTACAATGGAAACTTCTTTGGGGTCTTTCTCTCTTATATCTCTACTCCTCTGCTTCTTTTCCTTCCTTTCTGGTAATCCGTTTTCTTCATTCTTTCTGTCTGTAGAAAACATGCTTTAAAGATGGTCAGATCTGAGCTCAAATTTTATCTTGGTCACCGATAAAAATGTGGTCAGGAAAAATTATTTGGTTTCTGAAGCCTCTCTGCTTCCTCATATGGAAAATGGAGATAGTATACACTCAGTCAGCTCAGTTCTCTGTAGTATATGGGGCAGTTATCAATAGGGAAAAGCTTGGAATTTCCAGCTTAGTTCTTAATATTTTGAAGAACTATATAATTACTTCCTATAATTACAAGTACCTAAACAGCATATAGAGCAAAACTTATAATTAGATTGGCCCATTACATCTTTGCAACTACCAGCATAAGAGATTTTTATGTATATAAATGCAACCCTGGACTTCCAAATAGGTAGCCAAGCTTTGGTCCCATCACTAAACTCCAAAACTTGATAAATGACAGATCCTGAAAACTTGATAAATGCTCCATTTCAAAGTGCTTGTTTTCACTGGAACTTTGAAATGGAGCAGGATCTCATTTTTTCTTAAAACTTATTTACATATTTATTTAATTGAAGTACATTGACTTACAATGTTATATTAGTTTCAGGTGTACAAAACAGTGATTTGATATTTTAATACATTACAAAATGATCACAAGATAAGTCTAGTTACCATCTGTCACCATACAAAGCTATTACAATATTACTGACTATGCTTCCTTCTTGAATTAAAAAGTTCAGGGCTCTTCTAACTGTATGAATTCCAGGTTCATCTCTTACAAATAACCTACCCTTAGAACTTAAAAGAACATGGGTAGGACTTCCCTGGTGGTGCAGTGGTTGAGAATCCACCTTCCAGTGCAGGAGACAAGGGTTAGATCCCTGGTCCGGGAAGATCCCACATGCTGCGGAGCCACTAAGCCCGTGTGCCGCAGCTACTAAGCCTGTGCTCTAGAGCCCACGAGCCACAACTACTGAGCCTGCATACTGCAACTACTGATCCTGTGTGCCTGGAACCTATGCTCCACAACAAGAGAAGCCACCGCAATGAGAAGCCTGAGCATTGCAGCGAAGAGTAGCCCCCCTTGCCGCAACTAGAGAAAGCCTGCACGCAGCAATGAAGACCCAACACAACCAAAAATAAATAAAAATATATACATTTAAAAAAAAAAAAAAAGAACACGGGTAGAATTCACCATTTCATACTGATCAACCTAGGAAAAAACAGTTAAAGTGTTTCCTGGATGGGTTCCTAACTCTATGACATTTCTGTTAAATCGGTAATTCTCAAATTTATGTGTAAGTGAAAAGCATACAGAAATTTTCAACTGCAGATTTCTGAATCCCACCCTTGGAGAATCTGATTTTGTAGCTCTGGAGAACAGCTTAGGACTGCATTTTTACAATGCATTTTAGCAATCCTAATGTAAGTAGTCCTTGGACTTTACTGAAAAACTTTGCCCTACACCCTACCTTATAAATAAGTTATACAAGTGCTTCTTGGGGGCTGCTAAGCAGTAGAGTATCTAGTGAGATACTAACAGTATCTAGTGAGATAGTTGCAATTTCTTGTGCCGAGAGAAAGAAATCTAATTAAGAAATGTAAATTCTTCTTCCTGCTGAGAGAATATGAGGCAATAAAAATATGAATTTCTTTATGTTGCATGGAAGCTTCTGGGAGCCCGTAAAGGGTGAGCAATCCTTGCCGAGCAGCTGGACTGTCATCATCTTCTCCGGCTTTTATGGGAGAAGATGACGCACTTTTGGCACTTTCCTGAAAACAATCTCTTCAAAAGAGTTTCTGTACAGGCTGCCAGGCTCTCTATTTTAATGCTTGATATCCATAATTAACTATTTAGAATGAAGGGTAGTGTTAAAATATGTAATGAGTGCAATTTTTTCTTAGGATAATTATCTGATTTCTAATTGCACTCTCCTCTCTACAATGCATTTGTGCAGAAAAGCTGGTGGTTGGGGGTGAGGAAAAGGTTGTTCAGTAACATTGGAGGGAACTACTTGGTGCTTTAAAGAAGAGAGACCAGTTCTAACCACTACTAATGCTCCAACACAGTTGTTTGACCCTGAATCAGGTCATAGTACAGGGCTGAAGCCCATGAGCTACTGCTGAAAATGGCAGAAAGGAAAAAGAAAAAGAAAAAAGTAACTTGTACACTGTTGGTGGGAATGTAACTTGGTGCAGCCACTATGGAAAACAGTATGGAGGTTTCTCAAAAAACTAAAAATAGAACTACCATATGATCCAGCAATTCCACTCCTGGGTATATGTCTAGAAAAAATGAAAATTCTACTTTGAAAAGATACATGCACCCCAATGTTCACAACAGCACTATTTACAGTAGCCAAGATATGGAAGCAACCCAAGTATCCATCAACAGATGATGTATTATTGGGGGGAGGGATAAATTAGGAGGTTGGGATTAACATATACACAATACGGTATATAAAATAGATAACCAACAAGGACCTACTGTATAGCACAGGGAACTATACTCAATATTTTGCAATAACCTATAAGGGAAGAGAATCTGAAGATTCTCTTTTATATATCTATATATCTATATATCTATATATCTATCTAACTGAATCACTGCTATACACCTGAAACTAACACGATACTTTAAATCAACTATGCTTCAATTAAAAATAAAACAGATGAATGGATTAAGAAGATGTGATACACACACACACACACACACACACACACACACACACACCATGGAATATATTAGCCATAAAAAAGAATGAAATTCTGCCATTTGCAGCAACGTGGAAGTACCCAGAGAATATTATGCTAAGTGAAAGAAGTCAGACAAAGATAAACACTGTATGATATCACTTATATATAGAATCTAAAAAAATAATACAAATGAATGTATATGCAAAACAGAAACAGACTCACAAACATAGAAAACAAACTTGTGGTTACTGAAGGGGAGAGAGAAGGGGGAGGGACAAATTAGGGGTATGGGATTAACAGATCAAACTACTATATATAAAATTGATAAGCAACAATTATGTATTCTATAGCCCAGGGAATTATAACAATTATCTTGTAATAACCTACGATGGAGTATAACCTGCAAAAATACTGAATCATTGTGCTGTACAACTAAAGCTAATATAATATTGTAACTCAGCTATACGTCAATAAAAAAAAGTAAGTGGGACTTTGGTATGAGAGATTCTATTGCCTTGATATGCCCATGAAAGCAGAGTCAGGTTAGGGAGATGTTTTTATTTGAAGTGGTCCTTTCATTTGGTTTTCTGAGAGGATTCTGTGTGATCCTGGCTGAATCCTCCCTACCACTTCAAATACTGTCTTTTTTCCCATTTTGCTGTTACGTTTATTTTTTAATTAATTAATTAATTAATCTTATTTTTGTCTGTGTCAGGTCTTAGTCGTGGCATGCGGGATCTTCTGTTGCGGTGTGTGGGCTCCTCGCTGGCCTGGCGGGCTTCTCTCTAGTTGTGGCGTGCAGGCTCCAGAGCACGTGGGTTCTGTAGTGCGGCACGTGGGCTTCTAGTTGTGGCCCGCGTGCTCAGTAGTTACGGCACGCCGGCTTAGTTGCCCTGTGGCATGTGGGATCTTAGTTCCCCGACCAGGGATCATCCTGCGTCCCCTGCTTTGGAAGGTGGATTTTTAACCACTGGACCAGCAGGGAAGTCCCTAGTGAAATTGTTCAGGTAACCTTTTCAAGAAAATTCCTGGTTCTGTTTCCTTTCCTTGTGCCTCAGCTTTTGTAAATTCAATTTCTAACTCAAAGATTCTAAATCTATGTAAATTGCATCCTGTATAAGTAAATATATATTGTTCAAGACAGATCCCAAAGCAGCATCCTCTATACCCCTTCTCTCTGTTTTTCATTATGTTCCTGATTATTGACTTAAAGAATGTTATGTGGGGAAAACTAATGTGCTTTAGGATTAACAGCAATTCCCTTTGTACACCAAGCCTGTTAAAATGCATTTCCAGGACCCCAGTATGAGCTATACCAGAAAGTCTGAGCTTTTGCTTCCTGTGTGGAGAGAATTCTAGGTTCCTACCTTCAAGGATTGCTTTATTGGACACAGAAGAAACAACTAAAGTAGAGATTCCCAGAACGATTGTAAATTAATCATTGAATTTAGAATACCATTTTCCAATGATTTTCAGTCATTGAACAGACTTAGTAAGTACAAATACAACTCAATTCTTGGTTTATCTTAGCCATTTAAAGATATTCATAGGTTTAAAATTTAATGTTTTCTTTCATTTATAGTGAATTTATTGGTGGCAGAAAATGCATGAGAGTCCAGCCTTGGAGAATTAAGTCTTCTGTTCCCTACATAATGGATCTAGCACACATGGTTAGCTCTTTAGGATTCACTAGTGCTGCTCTGCCAGTCTACATTAGACATTATTTGGTAGTGCCACAAGAAGTGAGTATATATTAAACTTTGCAAAGCATTTCAAACCATCTTGTGTCAGGACCTTGTTTAGGGAAGGAAAGCTAAGAATTTGGCTAAAACTCCTTACTACAGTATAAGGATTGAATACTTTAGGATGTTGCTTCAACCATAATATCTGACCTCTTTTGTCCTTTAGGTTAAGGCCCATTTTCTAGCTTAGTGACTCTATATACCCTTCTGTATGGGCTGTAGTCTGTGACACATTGCTGATTTCTGTAAGCATCCGTAAGCTCTGCTATGCTGTTTCCTGTGGAGGAAACTTACAATGTAAAAGTAAGAAAATCCCACCCTTTCTGAGGTCCAGAGTGGTGCTGTTGCTTGCCTAAGGCCACATCCTTAGTTTGTGAAAGGGCAGAGACTTAAATTCAGATCTTAGGAAAAAGAAGTAAGGTAAAGTTCAGCCAAAGTTTGTAATATGTGACTTACTTAAAGCTTCCATTGATTTCTTCTGGAAAGGAAGAAGGGAGTGTTTATGGAGCACATGGATTCTGAGTCAGGCAAACTTGAGTTCAAGTTCTGTCCTCCACTTAATAGCTAACGGATTTGGGGGAAACCACTAAACCTCCCCAAGCCACATTATTATCATTTATAAAAGGGGAATAATATTAAACTTTATAAGGATTTGCAATGCTATTTTTAAAGAGGTTGGCAGAGTGCTTACCCAATGTGAGATTTAGTGAAGGCTCATCTATAAAACCTAATCTGTCTCCACCATACCATACATCTTTCCCATTGACAAAATCACTATGTCTGCCATTGCATATTTCCTCATCCGCTCTAATGATAGTAGCAGGACGCTTTCTATTATAAGACATCAAAATTCCCAACTTGGGGGATTACTTTGGCCAGTATAGTTAGAAAGGTAAAGAAACATGCCATTATACATTTGTGAAGTAGGATATAAAATGAGATAATTGAAAGTCTGCTTGTTTATCTTTAGGGGACAATGGTGATTCTTTTTTCTTCCCAAGTAATGGATTGTTATATATTTAATTGCTGTTTTGAGAAAGGTGTTCCTCCAAATGGGCATTAGGGAAATAGGACAGATTTTAATTAAACCATTTAGCACATACTGAATAACCCCACCAGGAGGCATGATAAAGATATGCTTAATTGGCCTAGAAAGATGGTAGCAATGTGAGAATTTCAAATACAAAGTTAACTACAGAGATAATTCTACATCTATCTCCTAATCAACAGCAAGGGAAATTATTGAAAATTTTAAAGAATAGGTTGACTTTCTTCCAATTTGTCCCCCCAGAAACTTTCTCCAGGGTGTGCCTGTATGTTCTATTTTGTGGCTCGGTCTACGTAAGGAAGAGGCTGCTTTATTCCTAAGGCTATCTGACAGCATGTTTTCCTCCAATACTTTGTATAGTGTGTCTGATAGAGTTTTTCATTCTCTCATTCCTTTCATTCTTCTCTCTATCTAGTCTCCTAATTAACACTTTTCTAAATGTCAGTGGCAGCACATGGGCACATGAAAACTGGGTGACAAGTCTGGGTTGTGTGTCTGCCATGCATCTATTTGTCATCATCAGGCATTGTAATAGGTTGGAAGATCAGGTGGACGGATAAGAGAACGGGGAAGCTTTAGGACCAATTGCAGGGCAAACAGCTAGACAGACAGCAAAATAGCTCGTTGAAGTCAACTAAGTTTTGAGGTATGAAAACCAGAAGGCCACAGAGATAAAGTAAAAGAGCAGTAGAATTGAGAGAGGTAAACAAAAACCAGTTCAGCTCCATTTAACCAGTATATAGAGATCACCCATTAAATGCCGAGGTTTGTGATAGATTATAATACCTTTGGGTAAACTTTGGAAGACAAAGGTAAAATATACCTACGCTTGTTCTTCTGAGAGATATTATTGACTACCAGAGGAGACATGTACATGAACAGATTATATTGAAAAAGAATGGAAAGTCCTGTGATAGAGGTTTGTATAAGGTATTAGAAAGGCACATGAGATGACCACCTATTCCACTGTTCTTTGATTTTTACTTTTATGATTATTGTTATTTTGGGGATAACAGAAACTTTACAACATCATTCTTTTATCTGAGGCTTTTTTATCAAGAGTGTTCTCAATATGGGCATTTCTATGTCAAAAAAAAAAACTTCCAAGAAAACTTGCCATTTTTAGTTCTATTTTCCATACATTTTAGTTTTTATTTTATAGCTTCCCTCTTTTTATTTTTATCTTCATTTTCCTTTCTTTTGTATTTTCAATATAATCTTTTCCCAATTCACATATTTATTATTAAATTGTATTATCCTCTTTTACCTGCTTTTATAGTCATGATTTCCATCAGTTTTAAAATAAGATTTCTTGTTCTTGCTTATATTGTTAATATCTTCACTCATCTCCTAACGGATGACACTTATTTTAAATTATTGATCCATCCATTCCAATGTTCATATGGTTTATTCAGTTTGTGTTTTTCTTTTATGGTCCTTGCAATCCTTATGTACCTAATTATCTTCCCTGGGTGTTCATTTTATCCTGATGTTATAGCTACTCTGTCTGGTAATATATACTTTGTGAGCCTAAGGCTAGGCTCTCCTCTGTGTATGCTCAGGCAAATTTGGAGAGAGTTGGGGCTCAGTGCCTGAGCAGGGAGTCCAGGAGTCCAAAGTTTCTCTTTGCTTACCTTCTACCAGGCAACTCTGAGATTTATCTTTAACATCTTAGGAAGAAGCAGCATTGAGAGAAGGTTATGTGTCTGGTTTGTTATCCACAATCTTGGAGTTTAGAGGGAGAGGGAATAGAGAAGAGATGACTGAGTGGGGCTTGTCTCTTCACACAAATAAGACATTTAAACTGCACTGGTATTGTCCAGGTAACAGTTCAGTGGCCTGACCTGAACCAACAGTCGGTGAACTTGGAAGCAAATTCTTACTCAGACTTCCAAATGAGACCATGCAACAGCTGATACCTTATTTGCACCTTGTAAGACCCTAAACAGAGGACCTAATAAAGTCATGTCAGGACTCCTGATCCACAGAAACTGTGAGATAATAAATGTATGTTGTTTTTTAAGTCTCTGAGTTTGTGGTAGTTTGTTACACAGAAATAGATATAACTGATGCAGTCAGTATTCCTCCCAGAGGGGATGGCATGTAAAGGAAGAAGAGATATGAAAAAGTATGGCTGTCTTGTAAATGTTTAAGTAACTTAATATAGCTAAACCACAGGAGACATCTATATTCATCAGTGATACTGGTTTGTAATTTTCTTTTTTGTGATGTCTTTGTCTGGTTTTGATATTAGGGTGATGCTGACCTCATAGAGTGAGTTCAGAAGCATTCCTTCCTCTGTGATTTTTTGAAATAGTTTGAGAAGGATAGGTGTTAACTCTTCTCTACATGTTTGGTAGAATTCACCTGTGAAGCCATCTGGTCCTAGACTTTTGTTTCTTGGGAGCTTGTTTGCTTGTTTGTTTGTTTTAATTGCTGATTCCGTTTCATGACTGGTAATTGTTATATTCACATTTTCTATTTATTCCTGATTCAGTCTTGGGAGATTATGCCTTTCTAGGAAAGATTGTCCATTTCTTTTAGGTTGTCCATATTATTGGTATATAATTGTTTGTAATAATCTCTTATGATCTTTTGTATTTCTGTGGTGTTGGTTGTAACTTGTCTTTCACTTCTGATTTTATTTATTTGGGCCCACTCTCTTTTTCTTTTCTAGATGAGTCT
This sequence comes from Eschrichtius robustus, assembly GCF_028021215.1. Classification (NCBI taxonomy): domain Eukaryota; kingdom Metazoa; phylum Chordata; class Mammalia; order Artiodactyla; family Eschrichtiidae; genus Eschrichtius; species Eschrichtius robustus. The sequence goes on from NC_090833.1 coordinate 71,603,311, forward strand.
GGCTAAAGGCTTATCAACGTCATCTTTTTAAAGAACCAGCTCATAGTTTCTCTTATCTTTTTTTAATTGCTTTTTTAATTCTCTATGTCATTTATTTCTGCTCTGATCTTCATTATTTCTTTCCTTCTATGAACTTTGGGTTTTTTGTGTTCTTTTTCCTGTTCCTTTAGACATAATATTAAATTATTCCTTTGAGATTTTTCTTGTTTTATGAGGTAGGATTGCACTGCTAGTTTTAAACTTCCTTCTTAGAATGCTTTTGCTGTGTCCCATTGATTTTGGATTGTTATGTTTCCATTTTCATTTGTCTACAGGTATTTTTTATTTCCTCTTGTATTTCTTCAGTGACCCACTGGTTGCTTAGTAGCATATTGTTTAGCCTCCATGTGTTTGTGGTTTTTGCAGTTTTTTCTGAAGTTGATTTCTAGTCTCATACCATTGTGGTCCTGAAAGATGCTTGATGTGATTTCAATCTTAAATTTACTGAGATTCGTTTGGTGGCCTAGCAGCATGTGGTCTATCCTGGAGAATGTTCCATGTGCACTTGAAAAGAATGTGTATTCTGCTGTTTTGGGATGAAATGTTTTATGTATCTCTGTTAATTCCATCTGGTCTAATGTATCATTTAAGGCCAATGTTTACCTACTGATTTTCTGTCTAGATGATGCCCATTGATGTTAAGTGGGGTGTTAATGTCCCTACTGCTATTGTGTTACTGTCAATTTCTCCCTTTATGTTTGTTAATATTTTCTTTATGTAATAGGTGCTCCTGTGTTTGGTGTATATTTATTTACAATTGTTGTATCTTCTTGTTGGATTGATTCTTTTATCATTATGTAATGTCCTTCTTTTCTTGTTGCAGTCTTGTTTTAAAATCAATTTTGTCTAGTGTAAGTATTGCTACTACAGCTTTTTTTGGTTTCAGTTTGCATGAGGTAACTTTTTTTATCCCTTCACTTTCAATCTATGAGTCTTTAGAGCTGAAGTGAGTTTCTTGTAGGCAGCATATATATGGGTCTTGTTTTTTGCTCATTCAGCCACTCTGTGTCTTTTGATTGGAACACTTAGTCCATTTACATTTGAAGTAATTATTGATAGATATATATTTATTGCCATTTTGTTAATTGTTTTCTGGTTGTTTTTGTAGTTATTTTTTGTTCCATTCTTCTTCTTTTGCTCTCTTCACTTGTGATTTGATGACTATCTTTAATGTTATGTTTGTATTCCTTTCTATTTTTTTGTGTGTATCTGTCATAGACTTTTGGTTTGTGGTTACCATGAGGTTCGTTTATGACAACTAAAACATATATGATTATTTTAAGTGTGTTTATATGATATCATACATTTATGATTATTTTAAGTTGATGATCTCTTAAGTTCAAATGCTTTCTTACAACCCCACATTTTTACTCTCTTCTCCCACACGTTTAATGTTTTTGATGTCATATTTTACATCTTATTTTGTGTATCCCTTAATTACTTTTTGTGAATATACATGATTTACTACTTTTGTCTTTTAACCTTCCTTTATAAGGGGTTGATCCACTACCTTTATTATATGTTTGCCTTTGCCATGAGATTTTTTTCCTTTCATAATTTTTATATTTCTAGTTGTGCCTTTTCTTTTCTTTTTAGAGAAGTCCCTTTAACATTTTTTGTAAAGCTGGTCTGGTGGTGGAGAACTCTTAGTTTTTCTTGTCTGTAGAACTCTTTATCTCTCCTTCAAATCTGAATGATTACCTTGCCAGGTTGAGTGTTCTTGGTTGTAGGTTTTTTTCCTTTCATCACTTTGAGTATATCATGCCACTCCCTCCTGGCCTACAGAGTTTCTGCTGAAATATCAGCTGGCATTCTTATGGGATTTTCCTTGTACCTACCTAGGTGTTTTCTCTTGCTGTTTTAAAGATTTTCTCTTTAATTTTTGCTGTTTTTATTATAATCTGTTTTGGTGTGTACCTCTTTGGGTTCATCTTGCTTGGGACTCTCTGTGATTCCTGGACCTGGATGTCAGTTTCTTTTCCCATTAGGGAAGTTTTCAGCTATTTTTTCTTCAAATAAGTTCTCTGTCCCTTTCTCTCTCTCTTTTCCTTCTGGGATCCCTGTAAGGCAAATGTTAGTATGCTTGAAGTTGTCCCAAAAGTCTCAAACTATTCTCATTTTAAAAATTGATTTTCATTTTTCTGTTCATCTTGGGTAATTTCTACTACTTTTTCTTCCAGTTTGCTGATCTGTTTCTCTGTATCATCTAATCTACTGTTGATTCCTTCTAGTATATTTTTTATTCCAGTTTTGTATCCTTCAGCCCTGTTTGGTTCTTCTTTATGTTTTATAACCTTTTGTTGAAATTCTGACTATGTTCATCCATTCTTCTCTCAAGTTTGGTGAGCATTTGTATGATCATTATCTTGAAATCTGTATCAAATAGCTTGCTTATATTTACTTCATTTAGTTCTTTTTGTGAAGTTTTATCTTGTTCCTTTGTTCGGAACATATCCCTCTGTCTCCTCATTTTGCCTAATTGTCTATATTAATTTATATGTCTTAGGTCAGTTGATTTTGTCTCTCCATCTTGGAGAAGTGGCCTTAAGTAGGAGACGTCCTATGGAACCCAGTAGCATGCTCCCCTATGGTTACTAGGCCTATAGAGTGACCCCTGTGTGAGCTGCATGAGCCCTTCTGCTACAGTGGGGCTGAACAGTGTGGGTGCCCTGACAGGCATGGCTGGTTGGCCCTGGCCTGGTTGGCTGTGAGGAACTGCCTCTTGTGGTGGCTGCAGGCCCACTGGAGGGTGAGATAGGCTTCCCTTGCAGTTTGCTGCTGTGTGGCCTGGGGAGTACGGGGCTGCTGCGGGCCCACTGGTGGATGGGTAAGCCCCTAGTGCTAATAGGCTAAAGGGAGGACTTTAAAATGGCACTTTGCATTTGCCAGCACTTGTGTCCTTCGGATAGTGTGAGCTCCCCAAAATGTCTGTTGCTAGTGTCTTTGTCCCCAGAGAGAGTCCCAGTTTCCTTCTGCCTCTCTAGAAAGCTCTGCAGTATCAGCAAGTGGGTTTGACCCAGGCTTCCTTAAAACTACAGCCACTGTGCTGGGACTCAGAGTATGTGAGAGTTTGTGCCTGCCCTTTAAGAATGAAGCCTCTGATTCCCATAGCTCACTGATTCTCCCAAATGTAAGCCCTGCTAGTTTTCAAAGCCAGACGTTTTGGGGGCTTGTCTTCCTGGTTCAGGACCCCTGTGCTGGAGAGCTTGATGTGGAGCTCAGACCTCTCATTCCTTGGGGAGGACCTCTATAATTGTGTTATTCCTCCTATTTGTGGGTTGCCTACTCAGGAGTGTGGGTTTTGACTCTACTGCATCTCCACCCCTCCTATCAGTTTTGTTGTGGTTCCTTCTTTACATCTTAGGTGTGGAAAATCTTTTCTGCTAGTCTTCAGGTCATTCGCAAAGATAGTTTCTCTGTAAGTAGTTGTAATTTTGGTGTGCTGGTGGAAGGAAGTGAGCTCAGAGTCTTCCAATTCTACCACCTTGGCCACACCTCAGTGCTATGCTTTTTAAAAAACTGATAAGAGAGGGCAAACATTTTGTTTGGCTAATAAAATGAGAGTTAAAATTCAAGGAAGAGAAATCAGCATGCCAAACCTAATTGAAGAGAACGTTCTTTTTTCCCATTTTCATGTGGAAAGGTAATATTTAAACATTTTCAGGGTCAATTGCTCATTTTTGCTTGAATAAGAGACAGCAAAATTAGAAAACTATGAGTCAAAAAACAAAAGGAGGAAGGCATAACTTTGCTTGTGAGTACTGTAAATACTGTAGTAAAATGGAAACTAGAACAGAGGTATAGAAAGACTGAAGGAACCACAGTGATAAAATAAATTATTAATAGAAAATACTTTATGCTCAACTTATTAATAGTATTAAGATCTGTGACCTACTTAGACAGAAATAGGTTCTCTCTCTTAGTGTTCAGAACCTCTTGAATGGACTAGGGCAAGTATATCTAGGGGTAGATTTCCTTCAGTAAATCATTTAAGTTGCATCTTGTGCCTGCAATTAAAAGATAAGTGAGGAATACATTCATAATTTATGCTGCTTAGGAATCCTTATTGAAGCTTGTTTTCCTACCACTAAGTTTATATGCCTTCACCATCTGTGGTTCTCAAATTTGAGAAGCCATGTTAATTCTGACAAAGTGGCTGGATTGGCAGATCAGTCTTAGAGCGAGCCTGGAGAATTACCTACTTTAGAAAGGTAATTTAAAACTAAATCCACCTTTAAAAGCGAGTGTCCCCTTTGGTTTATAAGTTTCAATAGAGGGCAGACCTACATATTGCAAGCATTCCCTTTGGTTTGCCAACAGCAGGAAAGACTAAGGCCAAAACCCAAGAGGATATGACTTAGACAAGAATGAGCATATGGCTCTCAAAGTTTTAATCATGAAGAAAGGAAAATATAGTTGCAGCTAGTGGATAAACAGTTCTGTTTTATAAAAAAATCTCTGATCAGTTTAAACTTGGTTATAAATCTGGTTAAAAAACATCAGCAACTCAAAGGAGCAAATCAGTTTGCATGCTAAACAAAACAAAACCACCCAAGGAGAAGTGAGACTAATAGGAAAATAAAAGCAATGGAACAATTTGGTGCAGTAATCTCCTATAAAGTAGGATATCTGATTATGAAATATTTTATCAGGATCTGTGTTAGTGTTAAGAGGCAGGAGTTCATTCAGGTATCAAGGCTAAAAGTGGTCTTACATGGTCATTGCTGATAATATTAAAAGTTCTCAAGTTTTAAGGAAATAATTTGTCATGCAGTCTTGGGGCATCAGATGATTCACATTATATTGGAATTTTCATGCTAAAACTGACAATTCCTAGGTGATTTTTTCCAACTTTCAACAGAAGATTGCAAATCTCTTATTTTTAAATAAGGGTGAAGTGCAAATTGTCCTTATAAGAAGATGTAAAATGTTTCCAGTTTTCATAATATTGTCATTCTGTTGCCTGATTATACATGTTGCTTAGGAATCTTTGGCCGATCTGTTATCCACTTGTAAAAAGCTAAAAGTTCAATAATAGAATGTGCAGTATTCCTGAATGTGCTAATCAAATAAACTTAAGAAAATTTGATATACATTCGTTTAACAAAACTTTAAGCAAGTTTAGACAGTCATTAAGCAAATATGTAAATAACACCTACTCTGGACTAGGTAGGCATTGTTAATATGTGAAGCTGTAAACTTGAACTTTCTTAAATATTTACTGTCATGTCTCTGGTCATGCCTTAATTTCATAGCTTGCACCCTTCCTTCCTCCCTTCCTTCCTTCTTCCTTTTCCCTTCCTTTCTTCCTTCCTTATCCAATATATTTTAAGTTTCTTTTATATGGCCAGGCATGGATGAATGAAATGTGGGCTTGGTCATCTCAAAACTCACAGAAGTGGGAGCTGATATGTAAACACCAGTGTATGATAACAAAAATCTGAAAGTTTGACTCACAAAGTAAAATATTAACCACAGACTAAAAAGCAAGAGGTTATGTAAGTTATACTCTTCTTTATTAAATACTGTGCTAAGTGTTCTAGGTTGAAATATGCCAAAATGAGTAAGGCAACCCTACCCACAAGGAATACATAAGCAGTAGAAGGGAGATGGTATGAATACAGATGTTAAAATAGGGGTATGTACATAAAAGATTTATCAAGGGTGTTGAGCAAATGGCCATATATGTATTGTCTCAAAACAACATGCATTTATTATTTTACAGTCTGTAATTCAGAAGTTTGGCATGGATCTCCCTAAGCTAAGATCAAGGCATTGTCAGGGCTCTGTTCCGTTATGGAGGCTATAGACGATAATCTGTTTCCTTTTCTTATATAACTTCTAGATGCTATCTGCATTCCTTTGCTTGTGGTCCCCCTTTTCCATCTTCAAAGCTATTAACACTGCATCTCTACAGATGCAATGTTCTGTAGTTGTGTCTCCCTCTGACTTTCTTCTTCTTCTTCTTTTTAAAACATTTTTATTGGTGTATAGTTGATTTACAATGTTGTGTTAGTTTCAGGTGTACAGAAAAGTGAATCAATTATACATTACTTTCTTCTTCGACTTTTAAGGACCCTTGGAATTACACTGGACCCAGCTGGATAATCCAAAGAAATCTCCCTTAATTCCATCTGCAATCAAAATCGCCCTTTGCTATGTAGCCAAAAATATTCACAGGCTCTGGAAGCTAGGATATGAACATCTCTGATATCACAGTGCTATCAAAATGCAATAGAAATTCAGATTGAGATAATGTATATAAAATACTTTGTAAAATATAAAGGGTGATGCTAATATAAGTGTTATAGTAGCAGGTTGCTATCCTTTGGTTTGGCTGTGCAGCCTATGCAGGCATGTGAGGTTAGGTCACATTTCCCTTTTCTTCTCTACTCCTTCTGAGTCTCTAGTTACTATGTTTGACTTGCCTATTTCCAAGAGTTTATTTTGGTACAGAAAGGTGCTACTTTGGTAGTTTAAAGTCAGGCTTATTTTCCTATGTGAGGACAATGGAACCATTTTCCTCTGCTCTAGGCATATGAATCCTGATATATTGATCTATCTACATTTCCTGATTTTTATGAGTCCCAGAATCACTATGGATAGAAACTTAACCCTATTCACAGCTGTGATTCAGACAAATGAAGACATGTCTGATGGGCTATGAGTAAGGATGCATGATTGACATTAAGAATCCAGGTTTAAAGGAGGGAAGTGCCTATTCCAGTTTTTTCTCCACTCCACAACTCCCATGAAAAATCACCATAATTGGAAATATTTTTCTCATCTGTTAATTCACCTTGAGCAGGAAATCTGAGAAGGCATAAGAAAAAAAGCTCCTGATTATAACATAAGTTATATTTTAACCTTCCCTGATAGGTTCTAAATTGCCTGAACAATAGAGTGATACTTGGTAAAAAACTGAGTCATAGGGGAGGGGCCATCCAAAACATTGTTGGAATACTATCACCCTTTCTACAGGCTTAAAACTAACTAACTAACTAACTAACTAACTAACTAGCTAACTAACTAACTAAGGCCCAAGACACTGCCCATTAGATGGTAAATGAGGAATTTTACAATTATTTAGTAAGGGAGGAGAAGCAAAGGAAATAAAGTAAAGGATGACAGCTTTTGAGCTTAAAAGTTACTAGAGCTAGGCTTTCAGAAGTTGAACTTGCAACAACTTGTAGGATGGATTGGGGAAGGCTGGTAGTGCATAGAAAATGATTGAATTGCTTCCAATTCTATGCTACTACAATGCCATGGTTGAATTCTTGTATATATAACTGTGTATATGATTGGTGATTCTGTTTATACATATATGTGTGTGTATATATATGTGTATGTCTTCCTCTCACTGAGACTGGAACGAAGATTTGCATATAATAGGCACCCCTTTAAACTTTACTCATTAACTGAACATGCGGCTGATTGCTTGAATTGTTTCAGACCAGGGCAAACTCATAGGACAGCTGTAATAAAACCTTTCAACCACAACAGAATCAGAATAGAACCAACCTTTAGAGATAGAGGAAGATGATCCCATTTGTCTACTGGTTGTAAAGTAGATTAACCTTAGATAAAGTATAATTTTGTGCATCAGTTAGGATGGAAACTTCATGTAGGAGAAAGAACAATGGCTTTGGTGTCAGAAACTGTGAGTTAAATTCCCACCTTTACTCATTACTAGAACAATGACGGTGAACAAGTTTCTTTATCTCTTTGAACTTTGATTTCCTAAGTAAAGGAGCATGATATTTGGGTGACATCAGTGAAAAAAAGCACTGTACAGGGCATGCACAATCACATTTGAGAAACTCTAGATATTCTTGAACCAGAAAATAAGGATTTGTGATGTTTGAATTATTCCAATTATGTTTGAAAGGATTATGTGCCGAGGACCACTAATTGTGATCATATTCCCTTTCTGTGTGTGGCATCAGAGAACCTGGAGCAAAAGATCCAAGGAAGAGTTTAACAGTAAGCCTCCTGGCTTCTAACCTAATATTTGTTCAGCGCCCCTCAATGAGGTTATGTTGTGATTGTTATCAAAGACTGGAACTGTGCTGAACTTTTGCCATAGTTATCAAGCAGGCATCTCTGTTTGAAAAGGATTTCTGGTGTAAGGACCAAACAGGTCTTTGGAGTAGAAGTGTGCAATTAAAAACCTGGCATATTTGAATAGATTCTACATTCATGGTGGGCATTTGTACCCAACTCCTAAAACCTATTAGGGATCAATTATGCTTAAATCCAATACACTTAGATAAAAAGAGACTATGAAACTGCTCAGCTGTTTCTTCTGTATTGTTGAAAATGATCTTGGTAGAATGCAAAGCCTCTTTAACTTGTAAAATATATCATTATACTTTGAGTAATGTGCAAGTTAATGTCCCTCCCATCCCAATCATAACAATCCCTCAGCCAACTGTAAAAGATCCTTTAATGATTATTTTCTCCTCTTAATGCCTTTTTTCATCTGTGGTTAGACAAGTGGAGCTGCAGTGCCTTGCCTATGCACTATCATTTGTTTTAGAGATTCTTGGGGAGTTAAAAATACAAGGCATTTGCAAAAAATGTTGAAAGTTAAGTGGATATATTAACATAGTACCAATAAATTAAAAGCACAGTGCAATGAAATAGAATTTCAAATTCAAAAGGGCTTATCTCATGAAAAACTTAAGCTTTTTAAAATTTTTACTGTATATAAAATTGCACAATTAACAAGGAACTCAGTGCGCAAATGGTTTTAAAGTATTCATTTTAGTCTTGTAGTTTCCTGTTTATACATCTTTGGGAGAGCTTCAATATACAAACACCACAACAATTCACTTAAAATGGTGTTTTTAAGTTTCCTAAGTGATTTGGACACCCAAGCCTTTTTTTAAAAGGATTTTCTTAGTATGATAATTAGGCAATGGTTCAATTCATTCCAAATGTCTAGTAAAGTTCCTCCTAACTATTAATTATATCTTAATAAAAGCTTCCAAGTGAATCAAAATTTTAATGTTTCAAAGGGTTATAATTTTCCTGGTCTTATAAAAAGAAGCTAAGTTAAAGAGAGCAAGCCTACTGGGAAAGTGAAATTCTGTCCTCAGTCTCCTTTGTGCCTATGGTTATGCTAGAGAAAGAGTGAGAATGACAAGACCTCCAGGCAAATGTTTGTATTAGTGAGCACCTGCTGTGTGGCACACAGCCTTTGATGCTTGCCTTTTCCTTCTATAACCTAACATTGCTAGATACTGGCACTATGCTACCCTCACCCTAGCTCAGTAATCAAACCCTAAGTTCCTTAAGTGCAGGGACTGTTTCTTTTTCTCTCAGTATCTGTAACAGTATATATAACATTATCAAGTACTTAGCTGCTTGCCATTTATATAAATATGTCTATATGCACATGAGTATTTGTATATCCACATATGTATGTGTGTATTGTGAAGTAAAGAATTTGTCTGGTCTTTGTACCAGATTTCTGGGATAGAGCTTCTAAACCCTTGGAATTTCCTGAGTGATAAGAGTATATCTGTTGTTCATGATGGGCCCCTGAGCTGACTACTGATTTTATACATATGGGATGTTTCATAATGGAATCTTAGATAGCCTATGCTGCTAAGTTTCCAAGTTGATGCAGATGGGGGCAGGCCATGGCAGAAAGACCAACCATGTGACCAGAGGATTGGGACTTTGAACCACATGCTATCAGCCCAACCTCTGGGAAGAAGATAGGGGCTGAAGTTGAGATCAGTCATGTGGCCAATTATTTAATCACTGGTGCCTGCATAATGAAACTAATAAAATCTCTGGACATTGAGGCTTAGGTGAGCTCCTTGGTTGGTGTTGAGAGGTGGTATCAATGTGTTAAGAGGGTGACATGTCTTGATTCCACATGAGAGGACCCTCAGGACTTTCTCAGACCTCTCCATATATTTGTCTTCTTTGACTTGTTCTGATTTGTATCTTTTATAATAAAAGTCTAATTATAAGTATAGCACTTTACTGAGTTCTGTGAGTCATTCTAGTGAATTATCAAACCTGAGGAAATTGTGGGAACCCCTAAATATGTGGCAAGTTAGTCATTAGTATCAGAGGCCTGAGGACTCCTGAATTCACAACTGGCATCTGAAATGAGGGCAGTCTTGTTGGGGACTATACTTTTAACCTGTGGAATCTACTCTAATTTTGGCTAGTTAGTGCCAGAATTGAATTGTGGTATTACAGCCTCTGTGTATGTATGAAAATATGTAAATATTTCTATCTTAGCATCTCTAATTAATGATGTCAACAAATATTCTATATTCTTAACTTTTGAAATAAAGGTTTAACCCTTTGCCATGAAGTGCTTGTATTGCATTGCCCAATCCCAGCTCACAGTAAATCCAGAGCTGGCATTATTAACCCTCTCAGGGAACAGTCCTTCTGGGGTTTGGGGAAGCCTTTTAAAAGGTTCTACTACTCTATGCCTAATGCAGGTACAGGACAGAGTGAGACTGCATTCACAGGCAGAGGACTAGGAATAGACTTTGGGGAAGACCAGAATGGCTCAGTCATGATTTTTGTTCTCTCTTTCCTGTGTCCTCTTCCATTTTGTGACTTAGATTTCTTATTTTTCTTTACATTGTCTCCATATCATTTCCTTTTCAAAGACATAAACATTATGCACTCATTTCCATTAAAGAGTTAACACCTCACTCATCTTTCAGTGTTATCTTCCCTCTGAGCAGAGTCCTCCCCAGTTCTCTTACCCATATGTCAAGAAGGCCTCACTATCTATTCTGACCCTGTGAAACTGGTTGTCATGACAAGTTGGATTAAAAAGCCCTGTCTCCTCTGAACCTTGTTCTCTTTATAAAAATAGCAAGCAGTTTATTATGTCAGAAACTCCTTTAAATGCTTCACAACTGCTAACTTTTTGTACCTTAAATCATGAGGTAGGTGCTGTTTTTGTCTATGAGGTAGGTAATATTTTTATCCTCATCTTATAGATGATTTTGTGAGACATGACGAGTTAAATTTTTGCTCAAGCCCCCTCAGCTAGTAAGTGGTAGAGCCAAGATTTCAAACAAGGCAGTTTGATTCTGGAGTCTATACTCATAAATACTGATTTATGCTCCCTCACGTAAAATGCTTCTTAATGCGTGGGGAACTCTGCTCTTGCTCATCCTAGGATGAGTAGCTCATTAAATATGCAAGAACATTCCTCCTATTTCCATAGTCTTATTTCTCACGGAGTTCCCACATGCACTCTTTCTACCATATTGAATTATTGGCTGTTTCTCAAATGCCTAGTGCTTTCTGCAACATCCCACTTGCTTTTTCCTCTGCTTGGAGAGCCCTTCCCCATTTCTCCACACCACTTATTCCTACTCATTCTTCAACTCAGCTTGTGAACTTTTCCTGATGCCCAGTCTGGGGAAGAAGCCATTTCTCTGACTCCCCTCAGTATCTGCATGCTTTTATTATGTCACTTGTCACAGCCTGTGGTGACACAATTTACTTTTGTTTTCTTAGAAGACTAAAATGTATTTGATGGAGGTCTTTTGTGTTATTTACCTACTTCTAGATTTGACCTAGCATAAATTCTATAACATAATATCATTCATTGAAATTTTTAAAAATAAATGAACAAATTAATGAAACTAGGTAATAACATTGCAGTATTTCTGGAACCTAAGTTGATAACCAACAGTTTTCAATTTGTCTTATCCTAAGAATTTTATGGAACATCTCTAGGGATGGTGAGAAATAAAGTGTAATCATAATGTATTTACTTGATGTGTACTTACATGATTGCACCTGAAAGTTTATCCTAATCTCAGACAATGGATTGAGGTCACAGTGAAAGAAAAAATAGGTAATAATCTTACTTCTTTATGCACCCCTTCTAAACTTTATCTAACCTTCAGGGAACTTAAAATTTCTTGAGTGACACAATTAAAATTCTCAGATTTTTAATAGTTCAAATACACATAGACATAATCTCCCACACACGTATACCTGCATACACTATGGATATAGAATATCCATAGCATACTATAGGTATAGTATAGGTATCTGTAGTATACATTGTGTGTGTGTGTGTGTGTGTTTGTGTGTGTGTGTAATATATATTTCCCTGTATCACCATGTGGAATGTGACAAAGTGTTCTATCTCTTTAAATTACTTTCTTAACATCATAACAAAATTATAATAAATTGTCACTTTTAAAGCTTTATATTTTTTATCCCATCAATTTTATCAGCTGTTTTTCAGAAAGTTCTTTTTTTTTTTTTTTTAAGAAATTCACGTTCTTTTATTTATTTATTTATTTATTTATGACTGTGTTGAGTCTTCGTTTCTGTGCGAGGGCTTTCTCTAGTTGCGGCAAGTGGGGACCACTCTTCATCGCGGTGCGCAGGCCTCTCACCATCGCGGCCTCTCTTGTTGCGGAGCACAGGCTCCAGACGCGCAGGCTCAGTAATTGTGGCTCACGGGCCCAGCCGCTCCGCGGCATGTGGGATCCCCCCAGACCAGGGCTCAAACCCGTGTCCCCTGCATTGGCAGGCAGATTCTCAACCACTGCGCCACCAGGGAAGCCCCAGAAAGTTCTTTTAATGACTTCATTTTTGATTTGGAAATTTAGTGAAAAACTCAAAAGAAATGGATATATCTGTGATTGCAAAAGAACAGTTTCATTTATGAAAATACATTTATCTGTCTGCATATCTTGAGATCTCTCAAGATGTAGGAGTCTATTGCAGAGTGAAAGGCTATCCTGTATGAGATGAGTGAACTATTCTAATAATAAAGAATATCCATGCTAACATTAATTCTGTGTAACTGTAGGGCACTGGGCAGGAAAAGCCAACTTGATGGCTTCTGCCTGTAGAAGCACACCAGCCCGTAGTTTGTGGTAGATCCTATTACTTTTCTTCTGGAAAGTGACTGTACCAGCTTGCTAAGTTTTCTTTCTTTCTATGAATTCCTAAAGAATGCCTAAAACCAATAACCCACAGTTCATGGAGATCATATGGCTGACCTCTGTAAGCTACAGCACTCAAGTTATTCTTGCCTTGTCATGGCTAAAAACGCACCTGCTGTCATCCTAAATGCCAAAGTTTTCTCTAGCACACTTATATCCTTAGTGATTAGTATTCCTCTAGGTACCTATGGCTTATTATTTTATTATACCTGCTTCATTAGGGTTCAGTTCAGATTTTATGTAAATGTATGTCAGTAGGGATCTTACTTTACTTCAAGTTTGTATTTGGTTATAGAGCAGTGGTTATATGATGCTACTTCACTAATTTTGTAAATTGCTAGTAACTTTCCTTGTTTATATAGTCCTTACATAATGGGTGGAAATTATCTAACACTGAGAACAAAAAAATAACAAATGCCATCATTTCTTGAAGACTTAATATATACCAACCCCAGTGCTAAGACCGTTACGTATGGTTTTTCATAAAATTTCCATCACAGATTATTTGGTAATGGGAATTATTATCTCCTTTTACACATGAGTTTAATGAGACTTCATAATTTGATAATCTACCTAGGGTCACACAGCTAGTAAGTGGCAAAGCCATAATTCACAATCAGCGTTTGTTGATTCCAGTAGTCCATATTCATAACTCTTAGGTAAAGCTGCCTTCTTTAGTACAGGTGTGGGAAGGCATTATATTGTAAAACAGCCAATAACAGAAAATTAATGTTGACTGCCCAGTAGAGAAGAAGTTTTTTATTCTTTATTTTTGTGAATTGTATTCAGTTGTTCTTTATTTGCTGAACAATGGTGTAATCTACAGATCCATCCCTATTATTTCAAAGAAAGCACAGGGTGATTTGCGAAGGTAAGGGGACAACCATTTCTGTGAAATATGTAGCTGGCATTTGCAGATAACACTTTTGAAGAATACACATTTTTAAAAACACTAGTGTTGCCTAGATCTGTGCAGTAGAAACCTAAGAATAACAGTAGCTAATGTTACAGATATTTAATTGATCAAGAGAAAATGTGAACATGAGCAAAATGATGGCAGAGACACTAAAAATTATGTATAAAAGCTGAGATAATAAGGAAGTGATGATTGGAATACAAACTGGAACCATATGGATCATTGAAGCAGATTCATGAATAATGCAAAACCAAGGTAATGAAAAAGTGATTTGAACAGAATGATGATGGAGATAATTTTGTTATCCTATCTTGGATAGAGATTAAAATTAATACCTGAATTTAACTGTATATATTTTCAGTTTGTGATTATATATATGTCTACATATATGGGTTATGTGTATGAGTCTACACAGTTTGCTGCACAACTGAATTTTGTCCTTCAATTTATACTCCCCCTACCCTTAATGTGCCCAAAATCTACCTGCAGCTTCCTCTGTCAAACAACTGCCGGATTTTTCTCTAGGATGTTTATTATATTGCTAGTGATGAATTGTTGTCCTAATGAACCCTAGCTCACTGGGTATTAACTGTCTGGCAAACTGCTTATGATTCCTTCCAAAATATAGTTTTAACCACTCTCATGAAAGTTTCCTTTGACTTGAAAGTCTGAAGGAAATGGTCTCTTTCAGATATTGTTAACCTAGAATGGGAGAATCCAGGTGACAAATACAGTTGAATATCTGATGCTTAGATGGAGCCCTTTACTAAAAAGGGATACATCAAAGACCATTCCTGTCTGGGAATTAGGCTAGATAATTTATGCTACACTATGAATTTGGCTCCATATAGTAATTTTTAGGAACCACCTGAATCCCCAAGCCATTTTTTACTGTATCTAACCTTATAATCATTGTTTAATAAGATTTTCTAGTGGTTTACTTTTTATGTTTCTTCTCGTTTCTCTCTCTCTCTGTCTGTCTTCTCTCCCTCTCTTTCTCTCTCTCTGATGGTTTTGAACCTTAGTGCACATCCCATTCTGACTTTCATTTACCATTGATTCAGCTGACTATAGGATGCTTCATGAAACCAGCGCTGGTTCTGCTTTTCACACAGTCCTCTATTTGGCCTATTCGCTCTTTCATTCCTTTTTGCTGGAACTCTTACCTTTCCTCCCTTTTCTTCATTGCTAGTAATTTCCCCCAGGACCTATCCTCATCTATCCTAATAGCCAATTTCAACAGAAGCCTAGCCCTTTTTATGATTAATCATATTAAATTTTTATTTTTAAGTGAAGGAAATGAAAAATACAGGTAAATAGTAGTTTTATAGAGCACTGATTGATAGTACAAAAGTAATTATAAGGGAAAAAGAATTTTAATGTCATTTTTGTAGTATGTTTGCTTTATTTTAACAAGCTTTTAAAAATAATTGTCAACTAATTTAATAATTTCATATTTTTATTCAGTGACATGTAAAAATATACTAAAAATGGAATGTGAAGAGTTAAATAATTTTCTGAGACTGTTCTTATATTAATAACCAACATCCTGTCCAAAAACAAGAATAACAGGACTCACATGTAAATTGTACTCATCTTTTGTATTTACATTGTGCATTAGAGAGACTGAGTTTAAGCAAACACAAAACATGTATTGGTTTTATCACATCCTTCCTTTCCTTTTAGTCCCTACTAGAACTTCTTGATACCCTTCAATCACCTAACCCAATGTCTGAATAACTGACTCACTACTTTTCCTAAGTCCATTTCTTTAAAATGGTATGTATCTAGTCAGATTTCCGTTGATTAACTTTGAATATCTATTGATCAATTACTGTCTTCTAGAACAGGTCAGTAATTATGCAATATCTGTTTTTTTGCCATTTGGGTTACAAAGAAATCGGTTCCTCAGTTCTCTGAGGAGTCAACAAGATCTGATGGCCAAGTTCTAAAACTTTTTTGAGAGGTATGGTAGAATTGACTATGCAATTTCCATGAAGTTCTTTGATGAGAGCAGAGAAAATTGTCATTAAGGTCTTTGAAAGAGATATATAAAGTAAAAACTTTAGAATAGACAGAAGCCATAAAATCCAAAATTATATTCTTAAAAGATTATTAGTAAATGCTCTATTGTTTCTTTTTCACTTAAAAAAATATTCATCTATGCAATGTTTCTAAACATTAATATATCTCATAAAACTAATAGTCACTGTGAAACAATAACATGTTATATTTCTTATTAAGTGTACATTTAGCTGGAGAAAGATTAAACCTTCTTTTGTAATTATAGTTTCTTCATAGGTAGTTATTGATGAATGATAATTATCACTTCAGTGTTCTACTTGAATTGGCATCATTGCATTGGGTAGCCAGCATTCTAAGTCAACAATCCAAGAAGCCAACTTAATGTTACCTACAAAACCACCTGATTGAAATGCATGGAGTTCTAAAAGCCATTAACTTTTACATGCAGAGTGAAAAGTTTGCTCCATTGGCATGTAATTTCATTTTTATAGTCAGGAGATAACAATAACATGAAAACATTACTACCAATGAAAATATGCCTTATGAAGAAAGTAGAGTGGAGGAAAATGGAAGATTAGTTATTCTGAGATAAGTGACTTTGTATATATGATAGAAAGTAAGACCAAAAATGAATCTACCCTAAGCAGTTGGATGACTATAGCACTTTTGAATAATAAATCTGATAGAGTCCTCACTAAAAATGTAAAATGGACAACCGTACAAAGTATTTCTCAACAATGCACCTGAAATTCTGTATTCTGGCATCCATTGATAGGAAATGGGAGAAAAGAGGACTTTAAAAAAACAGCTAATTTCTTGAACAATGGATGGAACACAGGTTATATGAATCAACATTGACAATGCTGTCTAAATTAATAGTTAGCAAAATATTCCCTGTTTGATGTTGATTGTTGCAATTATCTGCACTAGATCATTTGCTCTTATTACAGGTTCTTTATATACCATTAGGGATATTTTACTCTTTAAGTTGTCTTCAGAAAATTAACTTTGTATAGCAAAGCCTTTCACTATTATTATTTTTTTCATTTGGTCCAGACATCTATGCATGAAAAACCTACTGCTGAAAAACATTATTAGTCCTCAACATTGTCCTTTATATTGTGCTTTTAAAAGTCCCACTATTAGATAAAATTTTATTTCTTTGGTGCTGTTAAATAAGGTAGTAATAATTTACCTGAGCTTATTGATACAAATATCTGATTCCAGTTTTAGACGCTAAGGGTTATATATATTTAAAATAATGAACTTTGTATACTACTACCCTTTTCATTAATCCTTTCATATATATTATTTGATTTGATCTCTCGAGCAGCCATGAATGTCAGTTTTATTATTTATAGACGAGAAAATGGAGGCTTGAAGAGATTGAGAGATTTGTTCATGTTAACCCAAGTTAACATGAACAAATAAGTAGTTCAATTCAAAAACACTTAATGAAGCACATACTATATAATAGTTAATGTTCTGGCCCATTAGGATATTAAAAACAATTTCTAAAATGTACCTACGCTCATAGGATTAATCTCAAGTGTAGAGATAAACAAATAGTATTCCCAAATATGTACAATGTGATGTATATTCAAAACACAAAAGTAATATAGAGAAAGAGGTAATTGTACTGTCTGCAAGAGTCATGAAATACTTTATAGGGCGGGTTCGTGCTTGAATCACATTTTGATTGGTGAAAATGAGTTTGCCAGTAAGACAGATGAAGGGAGGGAAAGTTCAAAAGTAGGTTTTGTAACCTATAGTGTAACGTACTCTTAATATACAACATCACGACTATACTGTGCTATATTAGTTTTCTATTGCTGGTATAAAAAATTAGCACACATTTAGTGGCTTAAATAATTCAAATTATCTCACAGTACTGTATGTTTGAAGTCTGATATGGGTCTTGGTGGGCTAAAATCAACCTGTTATCTAGGCTGTGTTCATGTCTGGAGGCTCTAGGAAAAATTCCATTTTCTTGCTTTTTCCAGCTCCCATCCCTCATAGTCCCCTTCCTCCATCTTCAAAGCCAGAAACGGTCACATCCCTTTGAACCTGCTTTAGTCATCATCACATCGCTTTTGCTGACCACAGCCAAGAAAGATGCTCTACTTTTAAGGAGTTGTGTGATTAAAGCAGGCTGACCTGGGTAATCTAGGAAAATCTTCTCATTTCAAGGTCCCTAACATTAATCAATTCTGCAGTCCCTTTTTGTCATGTAAGGTAAAATATTCACAGGTTCCGGGAGGGGAGAGGTATTATTCTGCTTACTACACATGCCACTATAATCTTAAATTATTTCTTGTCTTAAGTAAATTTAAACAGACTTCCTTATTTTTAGAACTAAATTGTTACACCAATGATGTCATATCTTTTACCAGTGACACTTCAATAATAGAGAGAGGCTTACCTTTTTATACCCTTTTGAAAATTATTTTAGAGATGGGGGTTTGATATAGGTTCATTGGCTCAGATACTGAATATATTTCTTATTTACCATGTTATTAAATATTGAGGATTTTATAATTAGTTTTTTTCTCCTTACTACACATATTTTCCATGAATAAATTTCTCCAAACTTGTGTTAGTGTATTCTGACAACTAAAAAATCTTTATTTCAGACAATTCTCATCAATCTATTCTACAGGTCTCAAAAACAGATAGCACAAGCTGACCCATAATCTACACTCTCCCCCTACTTCTACTTCTCCACTTTCTACTCTGCTCCTGGTGTTAATGAAGGAAATGATCTAAACATTTGCCAAAACAAAAGTCCTGGAAGTCATCCTGTCTCTAGTCTCATAACCAAAATCTATCAACTGCTAGGGATTCTACCAACTAAATGTTTATCAAATCTGGCCATATTCCTCTACACCCAATGGCATGTCCTCAATTTATCGTCTCCTATTTTGATTGTACAACAAATTACTAGCTAGTCTCCTTGTCTCAGGCATTACTTCTCTCCATTCAAGTATCATATTGTAGCCAGTGAGTTTTTTTTTTTTTTTTTAAGAAACTCACATGTTACTGTGTTGCTTCAAAATCCTTTATTCTCTCAGGATAAGTCCCCAACTCTCAAATCATCCTGAATAATTTTAAATTCCCTCAGTTCCCTGTACTATTTCTCACCTTTGGATCTTTGCTCATATTATCCTTTCTTTACTCCTTTTTTTCTCTTCCTTCTCCTACTCCAAATATTTTCCTCCATATCTTCATGTTGTTTGTTGGAAACATTTTAATTATCACTTCCTACAGGAAGTTCTTACTCTTCTCCAAGGCTAGGCTCTACTCCTGAGCCCAGTCTCTTATAACATTGCTGCTTTTATTATTGCAATAATCACATGGTACTATCACTCAGAGACTAGGTAGAGAGTGAGAAGTTTCAGATCAAAGAAATATCCTATTTTAAAAAAATCCACCCTTTTTATTACCTGACGATTACATATTAAGAATTTATTTTGTTTGTACCTCTCACTCCCCCACCCCAATATTGTCTCCCCTACTTATAAACACTAGTTTGTTCTGTTCATCTGTGAGTCTGCTTCTTTTTTGTTATATTCACTAGTTTGTTGTATTTGTAGATTCCACATATAAGTGATATCATACAGTATTTGCCTTTCTCTGTCTGACTTATTTCACTTAGCATAATGCCCTCCAAGTCCATCCATGCTGCTACAAATGGCAAAATTTCCTTCTTTTTTATGGCTGAGTAGTATTTCATTGTGTTTGTGTGTGTGTGTGTTTGTGTGTTGTGTGTATGGCACATCCTCTTTATCCATTCATCTGTTGATGGACACTTAGGTTGCTTCCATATCTTGGCAATTGTAAATAATGCTGCTATGAACAGTGGGGTGCATGTATCTTTTCAAATTAGTGTTTTTTGGGTTTTGTTTTTTTTTTGGATATATACTCAGGAGTGGAATTGCTGGGTCATATGGTAGTTCTATTTTTACTTTTTTGAGAAACTGCAGTACTGTTTTCCAGTGGCTGCAGCAATTCACATTCCCACCAAAAGTGTACCAGGGTTCCCTTTTCTCCACATCCTGGACAACATTTGTTATTTGTGTTCTTTTTGATGATAGCCATTCTGACAGGTGTGAGGTGATATCTCATTGTGGTTTTGATTTGCAGTTACCTGATGATTAGTGATGTTGAACATCTTTTCATGTGCCTGTTGGCCGTCTGCATGTCCTTTTTGGAAAAATGTCTATTCGCTTCTTCTGACCATTTCAAAATTGGGTTGTTTGTTTTTTTGATGTTGAGTCGTATGAGCTGTTTATGTATACTGGATATTAATCCATTATTGGTCATATCATCTGCAAATATTTTCTCCCATTCAGTAGGTTGTCTTTTTGTTTAGTCAATGGTTTCCTTTGCTGTGCAAAAGCTTTTAAGTTTAATTAGGTCCCATTTGTTTAGTTTTGCTTTTATATCCTTTAGTTTAGGAGAGAAACCCAAAAACATACTGCTTTGATTTATGTCAAAGAGTATTCTGCCTGTCTTTTCTTTTAGGAGCTTTATAGTAGCCAGTCTTACATTTAGGTCTTTAATCCATTTTGATTTTTATTTTGTATATGGTATTAGAGAATGTTCTAACTTCATTCTTTTACATAAGCTGTCCAGTTTTACCAGCACCAATTATTGAAGAGACTGTCTTTTCTTCATTGCATATTCTTGCCTCCTTTGTTGTAGACTCATTGACCATAAGTGCATGGGCTTATTTCTGGGCTCTCTATCCTGTTCCATTGATCTATGTGTCTGTTTTTGTACCAGTACCATAATGTTTTGATTACTGTAGCTTTGTAGTATAGTCTGATGTCAGGGAGTGTGATTCCTCCAGCTCTGTTCTCCTTTCTCACGATTTTTTTGGCTGTCTGAGTTCTTTTGTGTTTCCGTACAAATTTTAAAATTATTTGTTCTCGTTCTGTAAAAAATGCCATTGATATTTTGATAAGGTTTGCTTTGAATCTGTAGATTGTCTTGGGTAGTATGACCATTTTAACAATATTGATTCTTCCAATCTGAGAACACAGTATATCTTTCCATCTGTTTGTGTTGTCTTCAGTTTCTTTCATCAGTGTCTTATAGTTTTCTGAGTAGAGGTCTTTTGCCTCCTCAGGAAAGTTTATTCCTAGGTATTTTAATATTTTTAATGCAATGGTAAATGGTATTGTTTCCTTAATTTCTCTTTCTGGTAGTTTGTTGTTATTGTGTAGAAATGCAACAGATTTCTGTATATTAATTTTGTATCCAGCAAATTTACCAAATTAATGATGAACTCTAGTAGTTTTCTGGTGACATCTTTAGGATTTTCTATGTATAGTATCATGTCATCTGCCAACAGTGACAGTTTTATTTCTTCCTTTCCAATTTGGATTCCTTTTATTTGTTTTGCTTTTCTGATGGCTGTGGCTAGGAATTCCAAAACTATGGTGAATAAAAGTGGTGAGAGTGGTCATCCTTGTCTTGTTCCTGATCTTAGGGGAAATGCTTTCAGCTTTTCACCATTGAGTATGATGTTAGCTGTGGGTTTGTCATGTATGGCCTTTATTGTGGTGAGGTGTGTTCCCTGTATGCCTGTTTTCTGGAGATATTTTATCATAAGTGGATGTTGAATTTTATCAAAAGCTTTTTCTGCATGTATTGAGATGATCATATGGTTTTTATTATTCAATTTGTTAATGTAGTGTATCACATTGATTAATTTATGCATATTGAAAAATCCTTGCATCCCTGGCATAAATCCCTCTGATCATGGTGTATGATCCTTTTACTGTATTGTTGGATTTGGTTTGCTAGTATTTTGTTGAGGATTTTTGCATCTAGAACATCCTATTTTTTATTGAATCTTTTAACAGATAACATTGTCTGACATATTGAATGTATTTATTATTAGAAAAATGAATTATTTTTAGATCTTTAAAAATTTAATTATGTCCATTAATTTGTATTAATTTTACATATAGAGCTCAAGCTTGGAATAAGAGTAATACAGAAGAAAGTGCATTGGATTAAAAATGTAAAGGAAGAGAACATTTATTGAGATGTATTATGTGCCAAGGCTTTGCATTGGATGCCTTAAATATATTATATCCTTAATCATTCCAACATAACTTTTAAAAGTAATTATTAGAGAAGTTACAAATAAAAAACTGTATGGTACATGAAAATTCAGAGCGGAGTTATTGGGGAAACACCAGCAGGCTATGGAGACATATAGTTTGACCTCAAACGTTGTGTTTTCATAGTGGTGGACTTGCCTTTCACCCTTGAAATAAATTTTCATTACAATTCCCAATTTGATCAGATTCAAGGATATAGACTCATGCTAACAAAGTTCTCATGAAGGTAATGTATGAGTGTATTAATTTACTGGGATATTTTTCTCAGTAACCAAACTACAGTGGGAAGACACATCCGCAGATGTTTGTTTGGAACCTACCAGAAAAGGAGAATTTGGTTGTAAGATTTAAATGCTTAATAAATAAGGCTTTGAGGACCCTACTCTATCCTTTTCCATAACATGTGTTTATTTGTCCAGGGGATCAACTTTTCAGGTCTGCCTGACAAGGTGTTCTTTTCTTGGGCATTGCATGAATGGTCACTGCCAACAATTGCTTAAGTCTCTTCTTTTTCTGTGCCTTTGGACTGACCATCCAGAACCAAAAAACTGCTGTCACTTTTAGATGTGATTGGTAACTCTGGTCAGGTTTTTCTGAATGAGGACTTCACTTTTCTCTGCTCTGATCCATTTTTTTCTCATTATTTAAATTTGAAGAAGGCAAGTTTTTTTGTGTTACGAATAACTTCTGTAGACAGTGCATTATCCTGTTTTATCCTGTAACTATTCAAGTTTATACTATAGGTGTTAATAAATAACTCTGTTTACAGTTAGAGGATTTATGCTCAAGAGTTTAAGTAACTTTTCTTAAGGCATAGTTGGTATTCAAAGAGAGTTTCGAATCCAGAGCCTTTGCTCTTTCAAGTCTTTCTTGTCAATCTTAGTTCTATTTATAAGTAAATGTTTGCCCACAGGCAGATCACTAACTTCCCTCTGCCCCACTTTGCTTATCACAAGGGTGAGTTGCTGCTCTAGATTATTTTTAAAGTTTCTGCTACGTCTATTTTTTTTTATTGATAGGAAGCATTATAATTTCCCTTCTTCCCTAGCCATGCCAGGTAGTCTCTGTTTTACAGCACAAAGCAGGGATATGTTATATGAACTTAATTCTCACTCCAGCTGCCCAGATACTGGCATGAGGTTGACTAAAGTCTTATTTTTTAGTATTGTGAGCTTTCATCTTTTTTGCTTCTTTATGGTTAATTTAATGAGAGTTTGGTTGGTTCCATTTCTTGTAAAGGAAAGAGATTAGAGTTTGAGTAGCTCCTTTGGCTACTTTTTAATTATCTCAGATTTCACATATTTAAGATGAAATGGCTATAACTTATTTAAGAGGAAGAAAATTCTGTGATGTGCATTATAACTATAGTAGATCAAAGTCCTCGTTTTTTTGCACTGTGCAGGTGTAGAAATTCTGTGACACAGGAGGATCCACCATGGGTAGTAAAAAAAAGGGAAAACAAAATTACACTGCTTTCACTCATTTGCTTTGCAACATCTGTTTAGGTAGAAAGGCATTTTGCTTTCCTGTTTATTGAGGATTTTGGTCATGACAAGCCATGTCTATTTCCTTGGTTATTCTGAAAGCTTTGAGTCTACAGGGATTGGAGTAGCCTAAATAAATTGTGCTGATGCCAGTAAATAGTGACTTTGTATCAGGGGCAGAGTGAGCATCTGCTTTTCCTAGAATTCTAGAGCCAAGTGTGATATCTGGGGACAGGGGGTAGAATTGGACTGACAGTTTAGTTTTTCTGCTGCCTGCATTTACTGAAGTTAGCTGTGAAAATAGCCCAACTTAATCAATGTAGGCCTGTTTGTCATATCATTGTTTCCTGTGACATTGGCTTTCCATCAGCACCCAAGACCTGAGTCAGTGCTTCCTTCTCCCTACCGCATACACACCTAGCTGACGGATTACCATCTTTACACAGAAATCTCTTGAATAAAAATTTACCTCCCTTTAAAGTCCTGTTTTGATAAAGAGACCATAAGGATGTTTTGCTAATAATACTATCTCCAGCGTACAACCGGCAATTTTTCTGTCTCAGGGAGAATGAAAGGGAGGGAAGTATGAAAGAATTTTGTTACTAGTTAATGAAGAGCCAAATTACTACTTCACAACAGGAACCAGAACCACCGTAGACTATAAACAGAAAAAAAGAAGAAAAAAATTACACAGTCACTCCCCTCCTAGTACCCAATCCATTATTTGGTAAATTGCTTTGAGATTGGGGTGGGTTAAACAGTTGTTGCAAAGGAATCTGATCCATGGTTCCTACATTCTAAATGATCCATCAATATCTAAAAGCCATAAAAAATAGGATAGATGTGTACATCTTCAGATGTAAGAACAAGAAAAATTCAGGGTAACATTGCTTTTTTTCATATTTTAAGATCAAGAAAATGGGGATAGAGGGAAGTGGTGCTAATTTTAGTTTAATTGTTGGCGTAAATTCAGTAGCAAACTTCAGCAAACAATCATCTTAAAGAGGCAGATTTTGGACCTGTCCTTCTCTACAACCTATCTTTAAACATAATTGGAAGTTCTGTTTATCACCAGTGGATCTTCAGAAGGGAGACTGGAAGTCGTCTGATTGTAGAAATAGAATCTGACCTCATTTCTTCCCAATCAAGGAGTAACCATTATCTTTAACCCAATTGGAAAGCTGATTATTTTCTTAAGCCAGAGGGGACACTTGACTCAGATGCTTTTATTTTCATTGTAGAGATACTTAGCTGAGTCAGTAACCAGGCATAATATGTCACATCCTGGGTCTTTGAAATTTATTAACTCAGATACACGAAGTCAAGAATTGTTTGTTCAGCTCAATTGCTCCAAAATATAGAACATTCTATTTGTTGTAATATAAATGGTACGCACATCAGGCAACACAAATAGAGTAACTCAGAATCCCTTGTCTTAAGGACAAATTCTACCAGTGGAGATATACGGCGTATCAAAGAGAGATGAAAGTTTTGTTTACTCTGATCACTTACGTCAACCAAAATTTTATTTCTTAGATGTTTACATTTTTCAATACAATGCTATCTCTACTCTAGAGGGAATTATTTATTTGTTCAGAAAAACTTATATAAATTAACGAGAGAATACAGTTACTATCTAAGAAAATTAATGCAGCTGACTTCCTTCTAGAAGGAAGTGTTTGGGGGAGGAGGAGTCAGAAGTTGGTAAACTAAGAAGAATGGTACAAGCATAATACTAAATAAAGAGAGAGAAAGCAAATGTGAGTGGGGAAAGTTTGTTTGGAAATGTCTGCCCTTCCATACAGTCACAAAATGTGCATTCCCTACTTTGAATAAAGTTCTGGGTTTCTTGTAATTTTCATGTTTCTATACCTCAGCTTTGTCACTGAGAAGCTAGTATTTTGTGAAGAATTATCTTATTGATTTCAGCCTTTTGGTATATTCATCTTGCATCTGTTGATTGCGTTTACTCTTAAATGACAATTTTGTTGTTGTCATTGACCTCAAGAATGGGGTATTTTTAACAAGAGATGTGAAGAAAAATGGAGGAAAGGCAAAAAGTTTATTATATATTTACCATTTGTAGAAAGTCATTTCACGTAGATGGAAAGACACACAATGGACTCTTACATTCAATGATGGGAATTACTCGAGGGTGAAGAGGTTGTGAGAAGGAGGGATTAAAAGTAGCTAACTATTTTTAAAAAATTTTTATTGGAGTATAGTTGATTTACAATGTTGTGCAAAACATTGCACAAAGTGAATCAGTTATACATATACATATATCCACTCTTTTTTAGATTCTTTTCCCACATAGGCCACATAGAGAGTATTGAGTAGAGTTCCCTGTGCTATACAGTAGGTCCTTATTAGTTATCTATTTTATATATAGTAGTGTGTATATGTCAATCCCAATCTCCCAATTTATCCCTCCCCTCCTTACCCCCTGGTAACCATGAGTTTGTTTTCTACATCTGTAACTCTATTTCTGTTTTGTAGATGAGTTCATTTGTACCCTATTTTTAGATTCCACATATAAGCGATATCATATGATATTTGTCTTTCTCTGTCTGACTTATTGCACTCAGTATGACAATCTCTAGGTCCATATCTGTATGTCACTTTGCTCAGGAATCTCTCTTTTAGCCATATGAATGTTGAGTGCACCAACTATAATTCTCTTATATTCTCTTTTTTGCACACTATCTGTGTGAGTCATATTTTGGTAAAATTTCTGGAGGACATTAGTAGCCCTGACATCTTAGAACAACAGGCAAAACGACATCAGGAGAGCATGATACATTTGGTAAATGCCTTATGTAAACCAGAGAAAATGATAGAGGCAAAAAATTTTCATTTCTTGAGGCTGTGAAGTTACTACATATTTCATGTTATGGAATAGATAACATAGGAGGACAGGAGGAAAATTGCTCATTTCCACAGTGCCCCTTGAAAATAATTCATTGAATTGGACTCTTTGGAAACATGCACATATTCTATATATGTTTTTGCCAGACAAATTTAGCATCTTAATAAAGCTGTCATTTGGGAAATATACATATTGCTCCTCCCAGAGTGCACAGAGGTGTTGGTAGGTATTAAGAAAGGAACAGAGAGATGTGCCCTGAGGAAGTCTCTGTCTTGTCTCCATGCACATTTAGGTCTTCTGCACATACGAGCAAGTACTGGAAGAGGAGCATGGGGGAGGGGGTACTGGATGTGGCTGGCATCTTAGAAGATTTATGAACTACTAAATTTAGAAATGTCGTTTTGTTATTGCCAGTGTACTGCTGGGGTCTTTGTATGAGTCACTAAGAAAAAATAGCAATCACCTCCTTTGCAAGAGCTAGCATGAGTAACACAAAATGGGTTCAATTAATCATTTTAACCACTGAATTCACTCTGGATAAACAAAGTGTGTATCAGATGATATGCCCCAGAAAGGTAGTCATCCTTACAAAATGCTACTCTCTGCAGCTATGCTCTTCTCATTATCGTATTGCAAATAGTTTTCTGAAAGAAAAAACTGTTCAAGCAAAATATTAAACAGCATTCATTTGTCATTTTCCTGCGGGGACTAGGCAGCAACCTGCTGTGGCTGAAAATATGTGGTCATTACGAAGCTGGTATTGAATTGTTTATCTTTAGAAGGGGAGAGAGGTTTCAGTGATGCTACTTTTTGATTGGTAATTTCAGGCACTTCTGCTTTCTAGATGCGTATCCCCTATCCAGACTTGGTATTAATTGATATGTGTGTAAACATGCTCTTTGTGTGTAAACATGCTCTTTGTGTGTATGTGCGTGTGTTTTAATGTTCATATAATTTTCTGTGCCACTAGCTCTTTTCAACCTGAGGAGTGATGATGAGTTTCATTTTCTTCTTTGTGTGGGGTGTTTTATATCGCAGTGAGTTAGGCTGCTTGCTTCTTGGAGAGCTGAGCATGTGCTATAAATGGACTGAGATAGGATGTCTAAGATGCCTTGCTTACTGAAGACAGTAAGGCTTCAGCTAGTGCATCAGAGAGAGAGTTCAATGTGGTTTGTTATCTTTTTCATCACGCCACAGAAAGAAGCAGACTTTTTTTTTTAATTGCAGAAGAAGCTTGGTTCGGTTTCTCCTCTTTCTCCTCTTCCTCTTCGTTCCTCTCCTTCTCTTTCCCCCCATATTCTTCTTGTTCTTATTCTTCTCTGCATTGATACTGTACCCACAGGATTAAAGAGTGACCTGAGAAGGTAACAGTGTACACCCATCTACTCAAATCCCCAAGTAGAACCTAGTTCACTTACAAGTAACTTCAGATACCATCCTTACAGAACCCATTTCATTATTTTTTATTATTTATTTATTTATTTATTTATTTATTTATTTATTTATTTATTTATTTATTTATTTATTTATATCTTTATTGGAGTATAATTGCTTTACAGTGTTGTGTTCATTTCTGCTGTACAACAAAGTGAGTCAGCTATATGCATACATATATCCCCATATCCCCCCCCTCTTGAGCCTCCCTCCCACCCTTCCTATCCCACCCCTCTAGATCCTCACAAAGCATCAAGCTGATCTCCCTGTGCTATGCAGCAGTTTCCATTTTACATTTGATAGTGTATATATGTCATTGCTACTCTCTCACTTCATACCAGCTTCCCCTTCCCCGCCTGTGTCCTCAAGTCCATTCTCTATGTCTGCGTCTTTATTCCTGCCCTGCCACTAGGTTCATCAGTACCATTTTTTTAGATACCATATATGTGCATTAGCATATGGTATTTGTTTTTCTTTTTCTGACTTACTTCAGTCTGTATGACAGACTCTAGGTCCATCTACCTCGTTACAAATAACTCAATTTTGTTTCTTTTTATGGCTGAGTAATATTCCATTGTATATATGCGCCACATCTTCTTTATCCATTCATCTGTCGATGGACACCTAGGTTGCTTCCATGTCCTGGCTATTGTAAATAGTGCTGCAGTGAACATTGTGGTACATGACTCTTTTTGAATTATGGTTTTCTCAGGGTATATGCCCAGTAGTGGGATTGCTGGGTCATATTGTAGTTCTATTTTTACTTTTTTAAGGAACCTCCATACTGTTCTCTGTAGTGGCTGTATCAATTTCATTATTAGCAACCTTTACCAAGTCCTTTATTCTGCCATTTAAGCCTGTTTCCTTTATTATGTACTTAGAGAACCAAGGAATTTGTCACCATTTTCTGAAACATTCCTTACTCAAAGACTGTAAAATCACTCCTTCAGCCTGTTTAATTGGAAGCAGAATTTCAGCTTCATTAACTTAATCTCTAAACTTTTAATCAATTTATGGCACACTTCTGAGCTTCTTTTGTAGTTTTGCAGAACTCCTTTAAGTCAGAGAATGTAGGACTGCACATATATTCCAAAAGGTACATACCTGGTACAAGTAAATGATAAATGGTAAAGTTCAGAATAAAAGGAGGCCAATTTATATTCTCCATTCTTCTATTATCACCTATGCCAGGCAGACTATGCTTAGTGGAGGTGAGGATTTGCTAGTCTGAGAGTTTGGTAAGGGGGCACAACTTGCCTGCTAGGAAAGAATGCAACATTAGAATGGAGTAAAAACATGGCTGTCCCTGGATGCTACCCTGTTTGTTTCATATTTAGAAAGGAAAAAAAAAGTGCAAATTTTGATGAAGAGCAGAGAGAAAAGTCTGTTTCATTGAGATTGTTGCAAATAACACTTACGCTTGGAGAATGTACTGAACCTGGATATGCCCTGATAATATTGATTTGTAATCCTTCCCATTAAAAAAAATCTTTTGAGAGAATTAGGCAAGGACAGCACAGCAAAGTGCAGAGACTTTTGAGAAGAGTTACAGCCCCATCAAAATCTCTCTTGTTCAATAAACTATGAAGTTGTTCTTCCCGGCAGAAAGGAGACAATTGTAGGTTTTATTGCTGTCTGAATGAAGGGGCTTTAATTGCTCAGATATACTGCTATGCTTGTTTGCCTCATTAAGTGCATTAACAGTCTGATCCTGTGGTGGGAAAAAGCAGAAAAAAAATTAAATGGGGGTAAAAACCATGAGTTAAACAATTAGCTTATAGCAATATACACATAAAGTGATTGATTTTGACCTGATCTTTTCTCTCATTTTTTTCCTTTGTGTGCATGATTTGACTGTTTGAAAAACTTTACTCATTGCCTTACAAAAACATTGCTGACTATCCAACACCAGTAAATTGTAGTAATTGATACATAATAAAGATAGCAGCAACCATTTATTCAGTTCCTACTATGTGCTGGATACTTAATATCTTATACAGTTGCCTAATGTAATTACTCTGTCAAATGTGTTAGTTACTTAATATATGTCATGCTCTGGGGTAAAGATACACACCTTATGATGTAGGCCTCCTCCTCTCTATTTTACAGATGAGGAAACAAAGAAGTATAGAGAAGTTGAGACTTGCTGAAGTCCCATAGCACATCAGGGGCAAAGCTTAGTTTTGAATTCAAGTCTCAAAAGCCGGCATTCTTCCCAATATATCTCCATTTCTCTGCTTGACTTGTCAGATTTATCTTGCTGCTGCTGCTTTTTTTTTTTTTTATCTTGCTTCTTAATAAAATGTAAGAGAGCCATAGTTCTTCATCTATAACACTACCTCCAAGACTGATAGGGGTACTAAATTGCAATGACACAATTAAATATTTTTGGAAGTTTTTTTCTATCAGAGAAGCCCAGAGAGTGTTATTTAAAAAAAGTCAGAGATAAGCTAGAGCTGAGGCTTCTGGTATTTTAATGACCAATATATTATGAGCACCATGTCATCATAGACTCTAAGAAGTTATCACAATCATTATAGGATTGTTGCAGTTATTGGTTTTAAAATAAAATGCAAAGTTTTAGCTCTTTAAAATGTGATTAATATATTTCACTTTTTTATTATAATTATTTATTAGGTTCTTATACTATGTTCTTGTGTTTCTCTTTCTCTTTTTTCCTCTCTTTCCTTGGGCATTTTATGTGAGCCACAAAATTACAGGTCTGTGTCTTACTGTACTTTATGCTTGGGTAAGTTAGGTCAGGGTGATAACCCAAGGGAATATTAATAATCCTTGTTTTAACAAGGCTAAATTTATACCATTGTCAGAAGTTAATTGCTCTGTTATACTCCTGGTGCCCAGGATTACTGAGTACTAAGGGGTAGTGGCTTGGGAACAAAGGTTTTCCATTCTTGCAAAAGTTACCTCTTTAAAATTCGTGCGACTGTCAAGGAGGAGATAATTACTCTGAAATAGTTGACTATCTATTCACAAAAATGAAAGGTGATTTATGTAGGTACTAGATAATAGTCATATGGAGCACAGATAAGAAAATGTTTGTAAACTTATAAAGTACCAGAATCTAGATGCCTGTGTGACCTAGGAAGCACTACTATTTTATCCTAAAACTGCACACCAGTGGTCCTTTGTCAGAAAAGCTGTAACCATTGACAAGATTCACCTTCTGGAAAACTTTCTTTGCTTTGTGAGAAGAAGCAGCAGAAAATATTTTCATTTTAAGTCTCTCCATGCTTTCCTAGAAACTGAAAGGGATCTGCCTGCACTTGAACTTAATTTCCTGGGACCAAGAATATGAGTTAGGGTTGGGAAGAGGGACAGCCACAAAAACAGACAATGATAGCAAGATAATCATTAGATAGTGTAACGTGCTGGAACCTCTAGGACAGTCATCCAGTCATCTGTTCCCATTGAAAGTGCAATTAGAAGTGTTCTGATTGGTATGCCACTATTTCCTCATTCAATCATTAGGTCATAAGTAGAGACCAAGGCTTCATTGACTTCATTAAATTTCCTCATCTGAAAAATGGGAATAATCAGATCTACCTCTCAGGATCCTTATGCAAAATTTTTAAAGTAATGTTTGTAAAAGTTTCTAATATATCATTCTTAACAAGAATATAGCACCTACATAGAATATGTGCTGCTGTGATTCCCTGGACCCTGCTCCCCTAGATTATAGCAATAATTCTTTTCTTCCTAAACTTTAGTGAGACTTCAGAATCTTCAACTTAGAGCTCCAGACAGTAACTGTCAAATGATTGGAGCTTTGAAGCCTATTGGCCATCCCTGTGCTAAATCTTAGTGAGTGCAATATAAAAAAGTGTTTTCTTCCTTTCCCTTGTCTTTCTTATTTCCTTCATTCTTACTATCCTTCCATAGGGACTTCCATCATGTTATGTATATACATTTTTTAGTTACTCAATAATTCGGTAAAACTTACTACTCTTAATGTGTATTGGATTGTATGATAAATACTATTGGTATTACCATGGCTCAAGGGGGGAGTGGTAGAGCAGCTAGAAGTTGTAGCTAGACTGCTTTGATTCATGCCCTAGCTTTACCATTTTCTGGCTGCATGGAAAACTTACTTAACTCTCTCTAAGCCTTAAATTAGAAGGTACAATGTACAATGAAAGATGTACAATGTACAATATATGATGTACAATGAAGATAATAAGAGTTCAGTCCCTGTATCTAGACTTCTGGGTTCAAGTCTTGACTCTGCTATTTACTTGCTGTGTGAACTTTGGTAAGTTATGTAACCTCTCTGTGCCTTGGTTTTGTTATCTGTAAAATAGGTTACTGTAAAAACTAAATGAGGTAAAACATAAATTATGTTTAGAAAAATGTCTGGCACATATAAGTGCTCAATAAATATTGTTCTTATTGTTTTTATTACTATTATTACATGTCTCATTTAGACCACTTCGGAAATACATGCAGATAATAAATATTTAATCTGTGTTAGTCATTTTATTATGTGATGTGTTTCCACCTTCAAATAACTGACATATACTTAAATAAAAAGTCAGTTAGGGATAAATATTGTAGACACAGTACATAAAATAGACACTTTGTGGGTTTAGTGGTAGGGACTATCATTTTATTGAAATGATAGCTAAATTAAAAGAACTGAAAATGCCAACTATTGGTGAAAAGGTGGAACTACTGGAACTCTGGTATGAGTGTAGAATTGAACAATTTTATTGGAAAAAATATTCAACAGAAATGCTCAGTATGTAAATAAAGTTCAAACTTTCCGTGCCCTATAATTCAGTGAGTTCACTCTTAGGTATATATCCATGACTAATGAGTGTATTTTATGTACAGGGATGTTAGTAACAGCTTTCTTTAATAATAGTTAAAAACTGAAAACAACCCCCCAAAAACATCAAAATGGGAATGGGATAAGAAAAATTTGTGGAATATATATACAAAGAAATATTATACAGTAATGAAAATGAACAAAGTATTGACAAATTCAACAGTATAGATGACTTTCAGAAACATAATATTGAGTAAAAGAAGCCAGATAAAAAAGAACACATACTACAAGATTCTTTTTATATGATATTCCAAATAGGCAGAACTACTTGATGATATAAGGATAGAGACTGTCTTTGGAGAGGGTTAGTAGTGCCCGGGAAAGTACATCAGAAAGATACTGGTTATGGTCAATTTACTTATGTGGGTCATGTTTTTAAAATTGTGTTACTTTGTGAAATTTGATCAAACACACACTTTATATGAGTGTACTTTTCTTTATATGTTTTACTTCACTAAAATGTACCTACAAGTAAAAAAGAAGTAAAATGGAAAAGTCATTCATTACAACAGAATTTATCCAATGATAAGATTTTGGAAATGAAATGGCCTACGGCATTGGTTTTCAAAGTCTGAGACTGAGTCCAGAATCTGTATCTTTAACTAACTGGCTTCTGCTATACCTCAAATGGTAATATATTTGATAAGTGCTTGGAATTTGTAAATGGAAGTTTACTTTTTTACAATAAAATTGCATAATCTTTTAATATTTTATTCAAATGGTGCAAAATCAAAACTTCAGGAATGAGTTTGATCTTCTAGAGACGTTAAAACTTCTTAAGTCCTGCCCTTTTGGGGGTGGGAAAGTACAGTAAAAAGCCTTTAAAAAAAACCCTCAAAATAATAGCCATCTAAACTAACATTAAGCTCATTCTGAGTGTATTTCAAGCTTATCAAAAACACATAAGGCCTTTACTTACTTTAAAGAGAATGTTGGTCATTAAATGGAACCTTTTAGAAGGTTGAAGAGTTTGTCATTGATTTGTTACCTATTTATATATCCTGTAAAAGATTTAAAAAATACAATGGGACTCTAACCCAAGCTCTTACTCCCTAAATGAATCAGATATATTTCAAATGGGATACTTGTACAAATCACTACTTTGATTTGCATGTGTACTGCTTGGGTACCCCCAGAAACCAAATTCTGAGATGGACTTTAGCATGCAGGCTGTTTATTATGGAGTGCTCTTGCAATGAACACCTGTGGAACTGAGGGGAAAAAAAGTGTGATTAGTAGGAAAAATATGTTGAGCCATGATGCAGGCTCAATGACAACCATAGTTGATAACGTGAGAAGTTCTGGAATTAGAAGTGCCCTCAGAGTTGTTCCAAGTTAGACCAATGGCCTGACCTTTATAGTTCCTCATCGATTAGTTTTAGATGCAGGCTACCTAGAGAAAGGTCATCCCTTTAGTCAAGGAGGCTCTTTGCAGCTGAAGTAATCCCTGAACGTAGACAGCTGAAAATTGACTACTATCAGCACTTTCAGCTGCTAGGGGAACAAATTCTTTATTGAAGGGTGATTTGAGCAACACATCAGTATCTACCACAGTCCGTCTCTTGCCTCCTTGGATTGTCTTCTTTGTAAAAATTCTGGAAGCTGCTCTCAGAATTCTGCTAGATATATCTTCATGGGGGAAGCTTGGAAGGAGAAGGTTAGTGGGAAGCTGTAGCTACTGCTACTGCAACTGGGTGTGACTTGGGGGTGGGGTGGGGGAGAGGGCAGTTGATACCAATCATTCCTTTTTTTATCATTCTATATTCAGCTCAACTTTAAGGGTTAGAGCCCCTGGTCACAATACCCTTCTAAAGCTAGGATTGTTGCATTTGTCCATTAACTGTCACAGGCAAATGAGCACCAGAGGTACCCAGCTGAATCACGTGGGCGTCAAACATATTCTTTCCATCCTCACTGTGCATCACACCCCTGCTCCTGATCATCACGGTCTATTACCCCTGCCAGGACAGTGATTGCTCTTTTTTCCTCTGATCCTAAAGTGCCCAGATAGCAGACACAGTTTATAATTCAATGGGATTTTTGCTGTATCCCCTGTCAGAAGTGTTTCCCCTTTGGGAACCAAGACCTCTAAACTTACAGAGCCCAGAATTAAAGGTATAGGAAATGCAAATCCCCGAGTGGTTACTGGGAATGATTTAAATGATGCCACTTGGGCTTCCAGCTCTTTGTTCCTAGACCAGTGTACTCTTCCTGCTGGGGGCACAGCTATATATAAAATGGTATTGATTCCGTGCATATACCATAGCTTAGAGAATTGTGTTCTATCCTCCAAGCTGGCACTTCAGTTACCATGTTCTACCAGTTTCTGAATGGTGCTATATGTTATATGACTAGTTCATCCCATGGTCACGGGCTTGGCTTTGTACCTCCTTTGCTATAAATGGGGTTCCCTGGAAAGTCATTATGTTCCGTGGGATCCAGTACGTGACATTCCTTAAATCTTCAGATAGTGGCACTGGCTGAGGACCTGAAGGCAGAAAAGGCAAACCCATACCTAAAAGATATATTTATTCATATCAAAATAAGTTACTTGTCCTTCCAATTATTTGTCACCAAGAGTCCAACTGGTCTTCTTGAGGGATGCTGCTGTACTGGAGACTCAGCACTGGACTCTACAGATGACAATTGGATATTCGGTATTGACAGTAGCTAGATCAACATTGGTACGCTAAGTGAATTCTAAGGTGTTGGACCCATATGGAGTCTCCATCCTTGTACCCTTGGCCATTTCATGTGACCAAAATGCCAACAATGGGGTAGCCAATGATAGATCTTGGCATCACTGGCCAAATTGTTATGTCTTCTTAGTTGTTCAGTGCTTCTTCCAGATGGCTGCTCTCTAGTGAATATTATCATGTGATGCAAAAATCTCCATACTTCATGCTCTCTTCCGTGTTTTCATTGTACATGCCTCTACCCCAGAACTCCTTTTGTTGTATTTTCTTCTGTTTCTTCTTCTGGGCCCCTGATCACCTGGCCAAGCCATTTGCTACTGTCTTTGAATCCATATACATTCTAAACTTTGTTCCTTTTATTTCTACACAAAATGTATAACGAGGTGCCCCATCTGAGACTCCGTTCATTGGGAGGATTTTCCCTCACCACTCTTTTTCAATGTAATAAAAGAAGCTGTAATGTAGCTGCTGTCCATTTTCAGATTGTTCTCATATACTGAACTGACACTTTCATGAACCAACCTTGTGCTTTGTCTTCCTCCATATGTTGGGTATAAGAATCCCCTATATTGCTATAGATAAGAGCTGGGAAAGATCTATATGCTGGAACATAGAACAACACTGGTGGAAGACACAGGGGCCTTGGCAATATGCTTGTATAGTTTGCATGGACCCTCTGATCCTGCTCGAGCTTGATACTGGATTTAGCACTTAAAATCCTTAATGACAGTTGCAGGAGTCTTCTGACCTGACAACTTAGTGGATTTGACAGTACCCAGCTCATGATCAGCAGCTGTGGCTCAATTGTCATTTAGTGCCCCATTGTCATCCACGCCATCTATACCAGGCTCATTGGTATGCCAATAGTTCTTTATAAAAAGGCACATAATTCTGATGGCATGACCTTGCTCCAGACCCCAAGCAATCTATGTTGTGATTCTCTCATTGGTGCCTGCCATCATCTCTACATGACATCTTTTATCATCACTGATACCTTGAATGCCATAAGGTCTTCCAGGTTGTAATGCCAAGTGACAGAGTCACTAGCAATGCATCTCTCATCACATCCCTAGCTGGCTTACATTGTAACTTAACTCTGGTTATAGACCACTGGCCAAGAAGGGGGAGTGGGGAACACATGTTGTCTAAATCATCTTCAAGAAAGGGGGGAATACTAGATTTAAATAGAGATTTTTAGGATGCTTCCACAAACTCAGAAGGTTTGGGGGAATCTGAAGATTATAGATATTCATGGACATCATCCCTAATGTCTCCAGCTTATTTGGTGGTATCTCATACTCTGCCAGCAAGGACCCTGACCTTGGGAAAGCAGGCCTTCTTTGATCGGGAGTTTTTGGCGTGGTACTCAACTTTATCTTCCTTCACTCTGTAGAAAATTAGAGCTTCTTCGTATGCTATCAAGAAAGCTCTCTCTCGCTTTCACACGTAGCTTTCTGTTAGATTAATGGATCTTAGATTTTTGTTATCTTGTTCAGAACATCAGCTGAACATAATAGCTATCCAAAGCCATTGTTTTGTAATTACTATTTCACCAATATTTGTCAAACTCTTAATACATCGAACCAGCTAATACATTCCCTTACAGCAGCACATTGTTCCAATTTAATGCCAGTGAAAGTTTTAACAATTAAATAGGCACCTTGTTCCAGTATCTATATGTACCATGAACCACTGGTGATGGTGCCATCCAGAAGGCAAGTGATCAAGCTCTACAACCCAATCCTAGAACCTGCTTTCTTTGTCTATTCCTTGTAGCAACTGTTAGAGGTTCAGATCCCTGAGAAGCACTCTTAGAAAGGGAGTTTGGTGTATAGAAATTTTTACCAAGAATTGCCTTTGGGATCAAAACTTGTAGAAGAGAGGGTAAAGAAGCAGAATTAAGCAGAAGGAGAAGTTGCTCTGTGATGCAATCCCAATGATAAAATTGGCCAGTCACATTGGGCACTCTTGAGAATGTTCCTTCAGACTTGTCCCAATTATACTGAGAACACGTGGACTTTAGACTTTCAATGATTAGTCATTGTTTGTGGGATGCTCTAGGAAGAAGGGTGACCTTGGATAATGTGGCGGTCTGCCAGTAAGGCAATTCTGGAAGGGGCAGACAGCAGAAGTTCTGTTTGCCAAGTGTTCCTGTGAGCTGGGCAACAAATCCTTCAACACAGCCTCTACCACATTAGTTTAAAAGCACTCAGTCTAACAGTGAAGGTGGACATATGGAAGAGTATTGCATTCATTTATTTATTAACTTTATTCTGCTCACCTCCACAAAAAGGTTTGATATACTCTACTAGAAGGCAAAGAGATTACAAAACATTAAAACACCGGTAAAAGAAAAAGAGCTACCTGATAGGGTGAGGACAGGGGAGTAAATTTCTTGAGCATGAACGATAGCTCTGACTTTTAGCAAAAGAGAGTAGAGAAACACAAAGTCTTGCATGATTTTTATTAGCTAAAAATAGGAATATGACCCATTTTCCTGGGAAACTAACATTTTCCTGACTCCGAACACTAAGACATTATTATGAGAGTCATTATAAAATGCTCTGGACAATATTCTGGATTGTAACTTCAATAACAGTTTTATAATGATAGCAAAGCTCTTCTATCTATAATTCTTTCACTGAATTTTTGAAGTGTATTTATTGTGCTAATTGAAAGAAGATTCACGTGCTTTAAAAACAAAGAGAACATGATGACCAAGGTTGACATCTTAGAATGCGAATTGAAGAGTATGACTTGTAATAGTTGGAGAAGTAATTTGTGGAATGTAAATTAGGACACTGCTCCACCAATCAGGCTTATCCAAAGCATTCTCTTTAGCAACTAAGCAACTAATATTTGATTCTTAAATTTCACCATCATAAGATGTATTCACATGTGTGTTAGTGTATGTGAGTGAAAGAAGTTATACTTCAGCATGAGATTGTTTATTAATCTCTTTAAATTTAACTTGATTTATTTTGACTTAATACAATCTACATTAAAATTGTGTGATTACACAGGAAATAAAAAGATGTCCAAAATGGAGTATTATTTTCAGGAAATTATATTCTCATAAGAAGAGTAAGGTACACAAATACAAATGTGAATAAATTCACAACACACAAAAGATATTAAAGTTATCAAAGGAAAAAGAGATAATACTAACTGGGGATATTATTAAATATTTTAGAAGGGGGCAGCATTTAAAATAGGCCATGATGGATCCCTGATATGTAGTAAGCCCTCAATAAACGTTACCTAGTATTACTAGTTCAGTTTTTCCTTAACTTATACCTAGCAGAATACAAATGTGAAAAGTTAGGTAACATTAGCTGAGCATAGTACTTTTGCAGATTTAATCTCATTTTTACCTCAAGGCAACATCAAAATGGTGAATCTTATCTTCATTTTACAGTAAGAAAGAAAAAGGAAGGAAGGAAGAGAGGAAGGGAGGGAGGATGAGAGGAAGTGAAGGAGGAAGGAAAGAAAGAAGGAAAGATGATGGGAAGGAAAGGAAGAAAGAAACTGAGTCTCAAAGAGATGAAAACAGTCTTCCCAGGCCGTATAGTTAGCAGACTTGAGACCAGGGATCTGAATATAAGTATGTCTGTCCATAAAGCCCATTTTTGTTCACTACAATGATCTATTATTACTAGGAATTGCTGTCAAATTATGGAACATTATTCCAAATTATTTGCTGTGAAGAGAAAGGAGTAATTGTTTACAAATACATAGTATTGCTAAAAGAAGAGAGTAATGTGGGAGGGAGTTAGCTGGGTTAAAGCAGTGTAGATAACTCTGCTTGGAGGAAAGGAAAGAGAGTTGTAAAAGAGGAGGTATAAAGTAGGCAGAGACTAGAAACTAGAGTCCCTTGCTTCACAATTTTAGTAGAACTAACTATGCTTTAAATAATATATGTATTTTTTTTTTACCTTTCAAGGCGGTTATGTAACTAGATTTCTCCTGACCCAAATATAGTGTTCTGGTTTCAGTGACAGAAGAGGTCATTACATTTTAATGATAGCTCAACCACTATGCATTTAAATAGATCAATAACCCAGGAGGATTCAAGACTTCAAGGGCTTAGGAATGAAGCTCTCCATCCTTGGTTGTCTGTCAAAGTCATCCTAGTTTACTGATGGTGCCAAAATATTGTTTTCTTCCAGATATTTAGAGACGGAATGAAATTAGATTGACAATTTCAATGATTTACCCAAACCACAAATACTCCTATTATGAAAAGGATCTAGAAGAAAAGGTTTTACATCCATCAGTAATTACTAAATCAAAATAGTTCTCACACTTGCTATTATATAGTGATTGCTTCATCTCTATGTGCTTGAAAATATTTGGGATTTTAAATTACTAATATATACATTCCTTGTTATTTACTTAGATGGGATGAATGCTTAGATGGGAAAATTGTTCTTCTAGGAACTTCCAGACTTCTCAAGGTTAGATATTGATTGTTGAACATTATAGCACTTAAATTTTTAGATCTGTAGCATTTCAAAGGGCTTTTGCAAAAGAGAAAAAAGTCTGAGAAGTAGGTCATGAAACAACAATAAACAATACCCCATGAGATGCTACAGTTGCCAGATAGACTGAAAAGGGGCAGAAAATGGGGGAGGGACCAAGAAGATAGAAACAGAGATGAAGGTAGGCCCAGTGGTCAGCACTTCAAAAAGAAAATAAAATACCTGACTTTGAATATTTACATATTATGACATATGTATGTGCAAACCCTCAACTTAAACTTACTACTGAAGTCTTATACATTTATGTGAAATAAATTAATGGTATTTAAAGCCAATTGGAGCTTAGAATTAAGTCAATTCCGTGATTTTATAGAACCCTTTAACAACTGGATAATATTTAATACATCATAGATATAATACTGGCTACAAGTTTACTCTTTGATCTACCAAAATGAAAGTACATTGCCAAGGAAACTCCATTCTAGCAAGAGGAATTCTATTCTGATCTATTGATCCATTAACTATCACAATGACAATTAGCGTAATGGGTTTAAATATCCTTCCCAGAACTTTTCAATAGATTTAAGCTATTTTATCCCTCTAGAAAATATAGAGTGTTTGGAGTTAACCCAAAAGGCAATATATCAAATGGAAATTCATATCCATTAAAGGTCCAATGCATTCCAGGTATGTATTCTTTTTCCTTTCAAACCCCAATATTTGTTAATCATGTAATCTGAGATATTTATTTCAGTACAAAACCACTTAGGCAATCTAACCCTGTACATTAGCTACTTCTTCCTTAACTCTGTACTTCCTCTGCTTAGTAAAGCATTTAAATACCAGACATGGCCATCAACCACTAATTACTTTTCTTAGTACTGGGTTCACTAAGAGAAACCAATATTGAGTGAAGAAATGGCTCAGCATTAATTACTAGAAATTGCTATCAATTACTAAACATTACTACAAATTACCTGCCGGATGGACAAGTGCTGTTTCTGGTAATACAAATTTCAGTGAGTAATTTTACTTAATTTATTTCTTAGACTACCCTTTGGGCACAATTGGCTCCTCTTTGGGCAGTCTCAACAGAAAGCTAACTGGCCAAATGAACTCAGAGATTCAAATTCTGTCTTCAACTTGGAGGACCATAATTGAGGAAAACGGGTGCATCTTATAGAAGTCATTTTTTGGTTCTTCTCCAAAGAAAAATTTTTATTGATTGAAATATAAAATTATAAGTATCCCTTTTCTTAATCTTCCAAGCCTTTAATAAGCATAGTGAATTATTTAATAAAGGCAGCCTGGCATGGTGGAAAGATCTGGAAGTTAGGAGCCATGGTTCTAGTTACATTTCTTTCACTGCAAGGTATTAAACCTAAGGAAGTACAAGGTACTTCCCTTCTTTAAACTCTAGTTTTTCCATATGTACAAAGAAGAGTATATTATTTACTCTTTTAGTTATAAATGAAAGTAGCCCAATTCAAAATGATTTGAGCATAAAAAGGTAATTTACCTGTTCAGGAAGCCAAGCTTCAAGAATGGTCAAAACAGAGGGCTTCCCTGGTGGTGCAGTGGTTGAGAATCCGCCTGCCAATGCAGGGGACACGGGTTCGAGCCCTGGTCTGGGAAGATCCCACATGCCACGGAGCAACTGGGCCCGTGAGCCACAACTGCTGAGCCTGCGCGTCTGGAGCCTGTGCTCCGCAATAAGAGAGGCCGCGATAGTGAGAGGCCCGCGCACCGCGATGAGGAGTGGCCCCCGCTCGCCGCAACTAGAGAAAGCCCTCGCACAGAAACGAAGACCCAACACAACCAAAAATAAAAAAATAAATAAAGAATGGTCAAAACAAAGAAATATTAACAGAATACTCTCCCTGTATCTTTTTCTTTCCTGTGTGTGTGTGTGTCTGTGTGTGTGTGTAAGTAACCACTATCTATCTCTAGCAGCTCTTTATTAGTCTATGTTAACTTCATTCTCAGGGAGGAACTTACCATTTGGTAGTCTTAAAAATATATAGGTTTTCTTACAACCAATATTCCTAGCCTAAAAGTTCCAGATCCTTGGAATTTAGTTTCACTAATCTCTTTTGGGTCATGTGCCCTTTCCCGAATAAATTACTACAGATAGATAGATGGAGTATGCTGATGAGTTTGCACTGAATCACGTAACATGCCTTTAATTAACCATGAAGGGTCGGTATTGTTAGTCTCACCTGAAACATGTGGGCTAAGAGTAGAAAGTCTCTGCATTCCTTGGGAAAATAGAAGTCCTGCTATGAGATAAATGTGGAGTGAATGCTGAGCACACAGTGTAACAGATGTACATTGCAAATGGCCTGGTAGATTTTCATTCTTTCATTCTCTTAATTATTCTCTTAAAGAATTGTAATACAAAAGTGGTCAAGGCTGATCTGCTCTCTATCTTCATCCAGCTTACAGTAAATGGATAAGAGATACAGTAAAAAAAATTATAAAGCCAAATAAGTATATGTAAGACTCTTTCCATACCTCTCATTCCGTGATATTTAGCATGGCACTCTTTTCACCATTTAACAAAATCACGTCTCACTTGCCTATAGCGTTATTTCCTATTTCTTATGGATCATTGGCCTGTGGGCCATGCTAATTTGTATTGCTGTTTTCAGTCTCTGGGTGGAGTCATTTGCCCTGAAACTGCCCTGTATTATACGTGATCCAGGACTATTCAGAGAAAATGATTTCAATTCCCAAAGCTTTCATCCTGGTATCATTTGGAATAAAACTGGAGCCAAGCAATTGTTGGTATCTTCGTAACTAAACAACTAAGTTCTTTCTTTTCCTCAGAAATTGACATTGTTTGCATTAGCTGTTTTCTGAAATTACTAACAGAGTTTATTGACCTTTTTGGGAAAGGGTGAACTACATAGATTGCCTTTTTTGTATTTCTAGGAAGGACCTGGAATTTTCTATTAACATTTGTTTTGGAGTTTCACCCCGTGTCTTTGGTTCATTGAAGAGTTGCTAATTATTTTTATAATTTTGTAATATTTGTGATTCTGTGAATTTTTATGTTGGAAAATGTGTAATTGGTAAGTGCTTTTGCTAACAAGCATGACTGGATTACAATCTTTGTTTTTTAGTCAGTAACAAATCACCAAGCAGATTATTTGAATTTCCAAAAGTGAGCTGGAAAAGATTTGATAAAACATCATCATCTTCCTTGTCAGAGTGAGATCATGGGGACAAATAATAACCTTGATTATCCAGTAGAACTTGGGTACTGATATTTCCAACTTTTGATGAGGCAGTGGGAGCTTAGTGAGAGATGGAACAAAATGATAATTTGGCTGATACAGAACGATCTCCTAGTTGGTACTTGGCGTATAAGAATTGACAGATGTATTTGGAACTGAGAGTTAATAGAAATAATAAAAATTACCCAAACTTCAAGGAAATTCTTCAAAGAAGGGATGTTTGAGCCAAGACTGGCATGGATTCTTCCTGTATTAAGAGGATTCATAGTTGGCACACATGTACCTTTTTGAGCATTTGTAATAAGTACATCCTCTGGTCAGACAAATTTCAAAAGGCATCTTTCTTTTTATTAGACACAATCACATCAAAAATGTCAGCCCTACTCACTGCCTACAACTGAGTGAATAAAATCGTGGCGTGTGGATTTTGGATCTTGGTTCCAATGCTTAATTATTAACTTAGTGATCTTGTGCTAATTACTTTCACAAGCATCACTTTTTTTCTACTCTGTAAAATGAGTATAACTGTATTTAATAAATCATGAACATTGAAGAGATAATGTAGGTAAATTGTTTCACACAAGGCCTTCTGTAATCCAGACCAAGAACTTAGTGAATATTAACTCTAATTTTATTATTTTGTTATTATTAGTAATAGTAGAGGTAATGGTAGTACAATACTATTGGGTTAGTCAAAAAGCTCGTTCGGGTTTTTCATAACATCTTACAGAAAAACCCGAACGAACTTTTTGGCCAACCCAATAGTATTGCCTTACCTTCGTTTCTCAGATCCAGTGTCAATTTTTTTTTTTTGCCTTGCCTTTGTCCTGTTGTCAACATTATGACTGGGTATCTTAGTCATTTTTATTGAGAAGGTAGGAGGAATGAAGTGAGACTAAAGCTTGGTAAAGAAGAAGAAAACCTGCAGGGACTCATATTAATTAGGATAAAGGTTGTATGGTCACTTCTGTGTAAAGTCTACAAAGTGGTCTTATTTTTGGTTTAATCCATCATGGTCAGAGTGGCCTTGTCTTATGTGAGTGTTCTGTGAAATTGCTTATGGTCAAGAGAACAATGCCATAGTCTTTCTGTGAGTTCTAGGCCAGCTTCTGGCAGCACCAAGACCTGTCTGGTAGTGCCATGACTGCCTTTGGCTGGGAGAGGTTGCTTTTATCTTTCTTACTTTGCAGAACCCCACATTTTTGTGAGCCATTAACCATTAAAGTCATGTTCAAGGGATGGCCAGAGTAGTGAAAGATTTTTGAACAATATGTTAAAGAAATATGTTATTTAACACTGAGAATTGAGGATTTTCACCACAGAGAAGTGGAATAGCTGAGTTTGACTGACAGCTGTCTCAAAATATGTGAAGGTCAGTCTCATATATGAAGTACGTCCAGGGTCACTACTAAGACAGAAGTTTCTCAGAGTAAGAAAGCCCTTATTTATTTTTTAAACTGTTAGATTTATAAAGCAGTGGAATGAATATTTATTTTTCCATGATGGACTTTGC
Organism: Eschrichtius robustus; assembly: GCF_028021215.1. NCBI lineage: Eukaryota > Metazoa > Chordata > Mammalia > Artiodactyla > Eschrichtiidae > Eschrichtius > Eschrichtius robustus. The sequence continues at coordinate 71,647,949 of NC_090833.1, forward strand.
TATCACTGGACATGTTCATAGAGACTCTAGATAAACTGTCTACCAGGGTTATTGTGGAATGACAGCCTTATGTCAATAATTGGACTGGATGACAGTGTGTGTCTTAAATTCTCTGTTTCCAGAAACAAGGAAGGTGACAGAAAGTAATAAACTCCTGGTTGACTAAGGCTTAAACTCAGATTTTTGTTTTATTTCTTTAAAACAAAAAATTGTCCATTTCTCTCAACTTCTAATCTGAGTTCTCCACCTGCCTTTCTTTGGGTAGACGTAGATGATGAATTGTATTCAGGAATTTTTAATTCTTCTGCACTAACAAATGCACTGGCATTTCCTTTGCCAATGACGATACTGCAAATTCATGCTTGTCCAAGTTCCATTTCCTCACTGAAGGAAAAGCCTGAAACAGTTCAAGCAGTTAAAACTACCAGAACCATTTGATTAAGCTGTCAGTAAGCTTTCCAGGAACTTTGTGGTTGGCTTAACTGGGGGGAGTAGCATTTTTCCTGCCCTGCCCTTTGATTCTCTGGGAATAGGTGACCTTGTGAATCATTTCTTGATCAGTCATTATAAGACTTCCGGGATGGCAGCAAATAGGAGTAAGGGATCTTGAGAGGAAAATTTGAAAGTCCTCTTCTCAACTGCTAATTCTAAATAATGCTGGGATTTAAATCTCTCTCTTTCTTACACTCTAAGTCTTAAAAAAAACATTAGTTCAAGGATTTGGAGGATGCTGATGAGATCTCTTGTCAAAAAGTCTATTCTTATTGTCGAACAGGAAGTTGACAATGGGGAAGTGGGAGCAACTCTGGCAGAGCTGGTTAATGGAGGGCTTAATGAATCTGACCTTCTTTATGTTTGCTTTGGCCATGATAGAAATTTCCATTTTTATTTAACTGCTTTCCTTCCTATTCTATCCATGTTTGTGTTTCTTCCATTCCCATTTATGAGGCTACTGAGACAAGAATTGACATTCAAGAGGACATTATGGTCTATTATTAAATGACATTCTGTGATGATTCTTTGAGTTCTCTTCATCATCAACCATACCCCTGAGAGGGGATTGAACATAACCAGGTATATATACAAGTGACATTCATAAAGCCCTCTATCTGAAAGGAGTTCCTTTATAATCGATGCCAGTCTCCTCGTTGTACTTTGCACAATGCTTAGCAAATAGTAGGTGCTTTGTAAGTGCTAGTTAAATATATGTTGGAATTCTCTGCATAAAGAATATTTTCACTCTTTTGTTTTTATTTACAGTTGTATTTGTAAGTTTATAAGACTATTTGAATAACTGCATATACTTTTCCTTAGACTTCCCTAATTTTTGCTTTTTCCTTCAAAATTTTAAAATACTGTGTTAATAATGATGCCATGAATACTCTTCTATTAATAAAGTCCAAATACGTCATGCTATTTGGAGAATTAAAATGTTTGCTTGTCTGTAGAGCAGTCAGACTGGGAGTCATTACTGAGGAACATCAAGAAATCTTAAATCAAACTGCTTAATTTTCACCAGCCATAAAATTAAATGACAATATTTTCTGTATTCCTCAGGGCTGTTAAAAAGGGCAACTAACCAAATAATAAAGCACTTGGCACTTGCTATTTAAAATTCCCGAAATCAAGCTTATCATGATTATCCAAGCAGGCAGCTGTAAAATGATGATTAAGAGTGAGGACTTGGGTTTAGACTAACCAGGGTTCATATAACATGTGACCTCAGACTTCTCCCTGTGCCTCCACTTCTGCAGATGGACAATTTTACGAATTTCACTGAGATTAAATGGTATAACATTGTAAGGTATTTAGAACAATACCTGGTACATGGTAGATGTTCAAATAACGTTAGATAATGACAATATATAAGAAAATATTTTTAAAAAACACATCATCTAGCTAGAACGAACCCTCTTTAGAACAGCTGCAGAGATGTGGCACCGAAACAATAACAGCAGCAGGACAGAGCTGGTAATTCAGTTCTCTCTGCAGACTCCTAGAAACATCATACATCGTGCTCAAAACTAACATATCTATTAGAAGAGTTGTGACTACCATAATTAGATCCCTAGTGTCTATTCTTGCAGGAGAAAAAAAAAAATAGAGTCGTCCTATCCAGAAAATGTTGCTCAGCATGGAAACGAAAGACCAAATGTGGTAAATGGAAGCAAGTGCATTGTGACTTTGACAAGAGAGAGCATAAATAGTGACCAAAGACAGCATCAAGTAGAGAAGTTATTCTGGGTTCTTGGAAGAATTGAACTCTGACCAAGGTGGAGACTTATCAATTAGAAGTGAAATGAATGTGCTGTAGGACAAAACTTGAAGGGATCAAATTCAAGCTCCTAAGGAAATTACACCTTTTAACAACTGAAGCTGAGATTTATCCTGTTTTTCTCCTTCAGCCTGACAACAGGAAGCAAGATTTAGAAGACATCTTACTTGTATAACCTCTCACCAAGTCGATTAAATTGAACCTTGATAAGCGAAAGAGGCGAAAAGTTCAGTACAAACACCAAACCACCGTAAAGAACAGCAGAGAGGGAAATGGAGAAAGTGAAAAAGAGATACAGTATTTTGAAGTAAGAAAAGGATAGAAAGGAAGAAGGGATATAAGAATGAAGGGAATGAAATAAAAGATTTTTTTTTTTTCTAAAAGACACTCTTAGTAGCATGGAGAATGACTCTGATGATGAAGGGGAGAAGGACTGGGAGAACATGAAAAAAAGAACTTAAACCTAAATATTCCACCTGTGCAATTGTACCAAATTGATCTGTCAGATTTTAAAAGCTAAGGGAAGTGTGCTGTGAGGGATTCACTAGGGAGTATGTATCTGAGTCAGTGGTGATTCACAGCGTCAGTGGGATATTAGTGAACTGCGCTGGTTGGAGGTCCCATCTCTTAGATTATTCATAAAGAATCATGATCATTAAAAGTCCCATGGTTTTAGGTTAACATAAAGGAGTTAAATTTGTACCTTGGGCAGATTCCAACAAAGAAATTATGTCTATGTCCTGTATGATGTGTGTGTGTGTGTGTGTGTGTGTGTGTGTGTGTGTTTTAAATAAACTTTGTGTTGAAGCCATGGAAAAAGATCCCGCTTTATTTGCTTGACTGGTCAGGGTATTTTTCGTCCCTTTTTGATGTTTTATTATTGGTAAAGGCAGAAATTCACAACTAAAATTGCGCTTCTAAAGAATAATCTTCAAAAACTCTTTTTGTGGTATTTGGGTCTAGTCCCTTTGGAAAGATACTAGAACTAGAGTGACTGTTGCCCCTTTTAAGGTATTTTAAGAAATTAGACAGGTTTGCTTTTTTACTATGTAAAAATACTTCTAATAAAATCTGATCCTAGAATTTTTGTTTAAAATGATGCTAGAGAATTTAAATCATATGTTTATATTGTAAAATAAGTGAAATTAGTTGATAATATTATATAGATTTTCTTGGTTTAATTTTAGTTACTTGCCAAGCTCTTCCAAGTGGACACTCATTCATTCATTTATTCACAATTCAAAATATACTGCACTGTGTTAGGCCTTCAAACTGAGGAAAAGGATGATTTAGGGACAACCTCTGCCCTTTAGAAATGCAGAGTATCACAGATATTTATAGAAGTAACTGCTGAGCTTCTATTTTTGGTAATAGTATGAATGATATGCACAGAGAAACTTCTGAAAAAGTACCTATAAAATGTGTAATGCAATATAATGATTTCAAATATGTGGCAGAATGCAAATGAAATCCTCAAAGGACACAAATGCCAAGAAATAATACATAGGGCTAAGAGAATGCAGGAGTCAGCTTTATCTCTGGAGATATCAATAATCCATGGAGACCCAGAGGCAGGATTTTAATGGCCCACATGCTCATCACAGGGGAGAAAAGTCTGGAGCCTGAGCAGGCCCCAATAAGAATTCATAATGGAAAATTAATGATAGTTAAAAAAATACCTATCAAAGCTTTGAGAAGGAGATAAAGTGATTTTTGAGGGAAATTTATAGCCTTCAATGTTTACTGGAATAAGAGAAATGCTAAAAATTGTCATTGAACTCAAGAAATTTTTAAAAATGACTAGGAACAAAAGCAAAGAAAGTATAAGAAATGAAACAGTAAAGATAAGAGTTGAAATTAGTGGGGACAATACAACAGGGTTTCATCAAAGGTAAAAGCTGGTTTTTTGCTAAGACTAATAAAAATGATAAACTTTGGGCAAGAGTGATAAAGAGAAAAGGATAGAGAATGCAAGCCCAAGTGAATGATATTAAGAATTAAAAAGGAGATGAAAATAAGTATTCAGCAACCATTAAAATACATGAGATTAGTACAACTGGCTTTATGTCAATAAATTTGAAAACTTAAGTGAAATGGGCAAATTTCTGGTAAAGTGTAAACTACCTGAATGGACTCAACTTTTATAACTATGCTATATATGCATTGTTAGAGCATATAGATTATTATATATTAGATTCTTTTAACCCTCATTTAATTTTAGTCCTATAATAAATATATATGTAATGCTCATCATCAGGTCTTCTGTTGATATCTTTTGATATTTTTCTGTTGTCTGAAGCTCATTCTAAAGTAGATTACTCAGGAAGTGTTCACAGGAACTCTTCCTGAGTTCTTGAGTGTTGAAAACAGTTTGTGTCCTTTACACTTGAAAGTCACTATTGCTGGTTACAAAATTGGGGGCTCACATTTTCTTTCCTTGAGTAACTTAAATACCTCACTCAATTTTCTTCTAACATAAGATGTTGCTATTAAAAAACCTGATGAGAATCTATATTTTCTTTTCCTTAATTAAGTTGTTCTTCATATTTGTATGTCCAAAAGAATTTTCTTTTCAAGTCAACTAATTTTACTAGAAGGTATCTCAATGTTGATTGTTGTGCCTCAGTATTTCCAGGTATGCCATTGTGTACTTTTAATGTGCAATTTCCATTTTTTTTTAGATAAAATTCACTTAACATAAAATTCATCATTGTAGCCATTTTAAAGCATACAATTTAGTGATTTTTTAGTAAATTCATGAAGATAAGATCTATAAACATCTCCACTATCTAATTCCAGAACATTTTATCACCCCCCCAAATAAAACTGATAGTCATTAAGCAATCACTCCTAATTTTACTCTCCTCATAGCCCCTAGCAACCACTAATCTGCTCTCTGTCTCTATGGTTTTGACTAATCTGCACTTTCTTATAAATGGAATTATACAATACGTGGAATTTTATGTCTGACTTCTTTCATGTAGCATAATGTCTCAAGGTTCACACGTATTAGAGCATGTATCAGTACTTCATTCTTTTTTATGACTAAACGATATTCCACCATATGTACCTATAAAATGTTTTCTGTATTTGTTCATTGGTTGATCAATGTTTGGGCCATTTCCCCTTTTTGGCTATTATAAATAATTGTGTTATCAACATTTGTGTACAGGTTTTTGTTTTAACACCTGTTTTCAGTTCTCTTAGATATATAACTAGGAATAGAATGGTGGGTCACATGTTAATTCTAATGTTAAATTTTGAGGAATTTCCTAAGCGTTTTCCTTAGCAGCTGCAGTATTTGGCATCCCCACTAGCTAGCAATGTATGAGGTTCCTAATTTCTATACATTCCCACTAACACTTATTTCCATTTTAAAAATTATTATAACGTTCTAATGGATATGAAGTGATATCTTATTGTGGTTTTAATTTGCATTTCCCTAAATGGCTAATGATATTGAGGGTTTTTTTCATATTCTTATTGGCCATTTGTATACCTTCTTTGGAATAATGTCTATTAAAGTTCTTTCCCCCTTTTAAAATCTGGTTGTTTTTCTTTTTTTCTTGTTGAATTGTAAGAGTTCTTTATATATTCTGGATTTTTACAGATATTGTCTCTCATTCTGAAGGCTGTCTTCTCACCTTTTTGATAGTGATATTTGATGCACAAAAGTTAATTCTGTTGAAGTCCAAATATTCTAGATTTTTCTTTTGTTGGTTTTGTCCATAGTGTCATAGCTAAGAGTCCATTGTCAAATCTAAGGTCATGAATATTTACCCTGTGTTTTCTTCTAAGAGTTTTATAATTTCAGCTCTTACACTGAGTTAATTTTTGCATATGGTGTGAGGTATGTATCCAAATTTATTCTTTTGCAGGTGGATATCCAGGTTTCCCAGCACCACTTGTTGAAAATATTATTCTTTCCAAATGGAATGGTCTTGGCACCTTTTTCAAAAAGAAGTTGACCATAGATGCCAATTTTTTGTATTTTAAATTCTATTCCATTGATCTATATATCTATTCTTATGCTAATACCATACTGTTTTGATTACTGTTGATTTAGAGTAAGTTTTGAAATCTGGAAGTGTGAATCCTCCAGGTTTGTTCTTCTTTTTCAAGAGTGTTTTGCTAATTTGTGTCCCTGGCAATTTTATATAAATTTTAGGATCAGCCTGTCCATGTCTATAAAATAGGCAGTTGTGATTTTGATATGGAATGCATTGAATTGGTGCATCAATTTGGGGAGAATAGCTATCTTAACAATATTAAATATTCCAAATCCATCAACACGTGTGGTGTCTTTCCATTTATTTAGGTATTTTAAAATTTATTTCAGCAATATTTTGTAGTTCTCAGTCTATAGATCTCGCAACTTCTTGGTTAAATTTATTCCTAAATACTGTTGACCCTTGAAAACATGGAGATTAGGGGTGTTGACCTTCCTTACAGTGGAAAATCTGCCTATAATTTTACAGTTGGCCCTCTGTATCTGAGATTCTGCATGTATGGATTCAACTAACCTCAGATCATGTAGTAATGTAGTATGTATTTACTGCAAAAAAATCTACTTTATGTGGACCTGCTCAGTTCAAACCTGTGTTGTTCCAGCGTCCACTGTATTCCACTACAGTAAGTCCCCTGCATACGAATGAGTTCCATTCTGAGAGCACGTTCATAAGTCCAATTTGTTTGTAAGTCCAGCAAAGTTAGCCTAGGTACCCAACTAACAAAATTGGTTATATAGTACTGTACTGTAATAGGTTTATAATACTTTTCACACAAATCATACATAAAAAACAAACACACACAAAAAATAAAGAAAACATTTTTAATCTGACAGTACAGTAAGAAAATCCCCTTGCCATTTCCTGCATCATGAATCTCATCAGTTTTTCAGTTACTTCTTCTTCCTCTTGTCTCTCTTTGTCCTTTTTCTGGGCTTCCAGTTCCATCAGGTCTTCATTAGTAAGCTCCTTGTGTTGCACAGCAAGGAGTTCAATGAAGTCGTCCTCTTGCAGATGTAGCTTCAGCTTTGCGCTGAGGGTCACTAAGTTGCTGAAGACCTCTTTGGACTCCTCATCCACCTTCTCAAATCCATGAAAATCGTGAACAAACTGAGGGCAAACGTTCTTCCAAACCCCATTCATGGTGACAGCTGTAACCTCATGCCAAGCAGTCAATGTTTTTTATGGCCTTGTAGATGTTATAGTCCTTCCAGAATTGTTTCAAGGTTGTTCGTGGTTCACCACTCGCCTTTACTGCCTGATGAAAAGTGTGACATAAATAATATTTCTTGAAAGTTGCTATAACTCCTTGGTCCATAGGTTGGATGAGCAACGTAGTATTCGGTGGCAGATGCACTACTTTGACGTTGGGATGAAAGTCGTCCATGAGTAGGGGGTGGCCTGGAGCATTGTTGAGCAGCAAAAGAATGTTGAATGGGACATCCTTCTCCAAGCAATATTTCTCTACCTCTGGGATACAGTGGTGGAAGAACCAGTCCTGTAAAATGGCCTGTGTAACCCAGGCTTTGCGGTTACTCTTCCACATAACAGGAAGAGAGCCCTTGGCTATGTTTTTAAGGGCTCTTGGGTTCTCTGAATGATAAACTAAAAGAGGCTTCAGCTTCATCTCGCCGGAAGCATTGCCACCAAACAAAAGAGTAGCCTATCCTTTGCTGCTTTATAGCCTGGCTTCATCCTTTCCTCCTTACTGATGTAACTTAGGTCTGGCATCCTCTTCCAGTACAATCCTGTCTCATCCACACTAAAAACCTGCTCGGGTAAATACGCACCTTCATCAATAATTTCTTGAAGCGTTTCAGGAAATTCCCGGGCAGCTACTGTACCTACACTCTCGCTGCCTTGCCAGCCTTGCCTTGAAGGTTGGCTCTAGCCTTGAACCGATGAAACCAGCGGTGGCTGGCCTTAAAAGATGTGCCCTCTGATTCTTCCCCATGTTTCTTCTTCAAGTCTTTATAAAGGCTTTTAGCTTTCTCTTGAATCAGCATTAAGCTGAGCAGGACTCGATGCTGATGCTGATTCTGCATCCACACGCTGAGAAGTTGCTCCATCTTCTCCATCACTTTTCCACACTTTTTCGATAGTATTGTTGACATCATCGGCACAGCAGACTGCACATGTTCCATGATCTTGTCCTTGTTCTTTAGAATCATGTTGTTGGTTGAACAATTCATGTTATAAGAACTAGTGATGCCTACCATCTTTTCACCATGCTCCACTCTCTCAATTATTTTCACTTTTGTTTCCATCGTTATTGCTTGGCACTTTTTAGCAGTACCAGCTGCGTCACCACTGCTTTTACGCTTGCTTCCAGACATCCTAGGCTTGAAAAAAAGATACTGTGCTACTGTACTCTATACAGAACTATATAGTAAAGTACACAAAAGCACAACCACCTGTAGAGGATGCACGCACATGACAGTGTAAGCCAGACGTGTGAACTAACTTACGTGTTTGGACATGCGAACACACATTCGCATCTTTGGAAGTTTGCAACTTGAGGTTCGTATGTAGGGGACTTACTGTATTTTTAATCATATTGTATATGTTTATAACTTAATATTTTTGTTATTAATGGTTTAGGATTTTGTCACATGCTTTTTCTGCATCAATTTGTGATAACTGTGTGGGTTTTTAAAAAATTTTATTCTGTTAATGTGGTGTATTATGTTAATTGATTTTTGAATACTGAACCACCCTTGTATTCCTGGGAAGATTGGATCATAATGGATCATATAATGGATCCAGTGGATCACAGTGAATCATAATGTAAAATTCTTTTAAATACTGCTGAATTCAGCTTGTTAGTATTTTATTAGGGATTTTTACATCTATATTCATAAGCTGTATTGGTCTGTAGTTTCCTTTTTTAATGTCTTTTTCTGACTTTGGGGTCAGGGTAACCAGGGTAACACTGACCTCATGAATAAGATAGAAGTTTTTTCCTCTCCTATTTATTGAAAGAATTTGAGAAATATTGGTGTTAATTATTCTTTACACATTCAGTAGAGTTCACTGTTAAAAGCATCTTGTCCTAGACTTTTCTTTATTTGAAGTTTTTTGATTATCGATTCAATCTCTTTATTATTTATTAGGTCTATTCAGATTTTTTGTGTCTCATTAAGTCAGTTTTGATAGTTTGTATGTTTCCAGGAATTTGTCCATTTCATCTAGGTTATCTAATTTGTTGGGATACAAGCATTCATAGTATTCTCTTATAATCTATTTTATTTCTATAAGGTCAGTAGTAATATCCTTATACTCATTCTGATCAAAGAATCAACTTCTAGTTTTGTTTTTCTATCATTCTTCTCTGTTTCATTTATCTCTGCTCTAATCTTTTTATTTCCTTCTTTCTGCTTGATTTGGGTTTAGTTTGCTCTTTGTTCAGTTCCTTAAGGTAGAAGTTTAGGTTAATGATTTCAGATCTTTCTTCGATTTTAATGAAAGTGTTTTCAGATATAAATCTCCCTCTGAGCACTGCTTTCACTCTATCTCATAAGTTTTGATATATTGTGTTTTCAGTTTAGTTCATCTCAAAGTATATTCTCATTTCTATTTTGATATCTTCTTTGACCCATTGGTTAAGAATGTGCTGTTTATTTTCCACATATTTGTGACTTTCCCAAATTTCTATTATTGATTACTGAACTCATTTAATTGTTATCACAAAGATACTTTGTATGATTTCAATCTTGTTAAATTCACTGAGGCTTTTTTTTTGTGGCCTAAAATATGGTCTGTGTTGGAGAATGTTCTATGTGCGCTTAAGAAAAATGTGTATTATGCTGTTGTTGGGTGAGATGTTTTACAGACGTCTGTTAGGTATGATTGTTTCTTAGGAGTCACAGCCTATATTTCTTTGTTTATCTTTTATCTAGTTGTTTTATTCTACAAGAATTATTGTTGAACTGTATTTTTCCTTTCAGTTCTGTCGATCTTTGCTTCATATATTTTGAAGCTCTGTTGTTATTACATACATATTTATAATCATTATATATTCATGATAGGGTGATACTTTTATCATTATGTAATATCCTGTAACAACTTTTTACTTAAAATCTAGATTTTCTGATATTAACAACCCACTCGAGCTGAGTATAGCTCCGCCAGCTTGCTTTTGGTTATTATTTACATGAAATATGTTTTTTCATTCTTTGATGTTCAACCTATTTGTGTCACGGAATTTGAAGTGAGGGTATATTATAGACAGAATATATAGTTGAAATTTTAAAAAAATCCTTTCTATCAATCTCAATCTTTTAATTGTAGAGTTTAATCCATTCATATTCAATAAAATTACAGACAAAGGAGAACTTACTTTTGCCATTTTGCTTTCTGTCTTATATTTTTTTGTCCCACAATGCCTCTTTACTACATTCTTTTGTGTTAGATAATTATTTTCTAGTTGGCATTTTGATTATTTTTCTCATATTGTACTAAATGATTTCTAGTTATACTGTTAGTGGTTCCTGTGGAGATTACAAATACCATCTTAATTTATAACAATACTGTTTAAGTTAATACCATCTTCATTACAATAGCCCACATTAACTTTTTTCTTATCCAGCTGCCTCCCCTTTATGTTGTTATTGTCACAGATTACATCTTTATTTATTTTGTGGCCATCAACAAATAGTTATTACAGGAAAAAAACTGGAAAAAATACAAACACATGGAGGCTAAACAATACGCTACTAAATAACCAAAAGATCACTGAAGAAATCAAAGAGGAAATCAAAAAATACCTAGAAACAAATGACAATGAAAACACGACAACCCAAAACCTATGGGATGCAGCAAAAGCAGTTCTAAGAGGGAGGTTTATAGCAATACAATCCTACCTCAAGAAACAAGAAAAATCTCAAATGAACAACCTAACCTTATACCTAAAGCAATTAGAGAAAGAAGAACAAAAACAAGAACAAAAAAACCAAAGTTAGCAGAAGGAAAGAAATCATACAGATCAGATCAGAAATAAATGAAAAAGAAAGAAAGGAAACAACAGCAAAGATCAATAAAACTAAAAGCTGGTTCTTTGAGAAGATAAATAAAATTCATAAATCATTAGCCAGACTCATCAAGAAAAAAAGGGAGAAGACTCAAATCAACAGAGTTAGAAATGAAGAAGGAGAAGTAACAACTGACACTGCAGAAATACAAAGGATCATGAGAGATTACTACAAGCAACTATATGCCAGTAAAATGGACAACCTGGAAGAAATGGACAAATTCTTAGAAAAGTACAACCTTCCAAGACTGAACCAGGAAGAAATAGAAAATATGAACAGACCAATCACAAGCACTGAAATTGAAAGTGTGATTAAAAATCTTCCAACAAACAAAAGCCCAGGACCAGATGGCTCCACAGGTGAATTCTATCAAACTTTTAGAGACGAGCTAACACCTATCCTTCTCAAACTCTTCCAAAACATAGCAGAGGGAGGAACACTCCCAAACTCATTGTACGAGGCCACCATCACCCTGATACCAAAACCAGACAAAGATGTCACAAAGAAAGAAAACTACAGGCCAATATCACTGATGAACATTAACAAAAAAAAAAAGTCCTGAAGGACTCCTTTTTGCATTATTTGATGGCATGTCTTTTAGCAGCAAACTTTCAGTTTCTGTTTATGTGGGAATGTCTTTCTCCTTCATTTTTGAAAGATGTATTTGCCAGATACATAATTTTTGTTTGACAGGTTCTTTTTCTTTTTCTTTTAGTACTTTGAGTATACCTTCCCACAGCTTCTAGCCTCAGTGGTTTTTGATGAGAAATCAGCTTTAATCGTATGGAGGATCCCTGCTATTTTCAGGATTCTTCCTTTCTGTTTGCTTTTAACAATTTATTATAATGTATCTCAATTTTGATCTCTTTCAGTTTATCTTACTTTAAATACATTGAGCTTATTGGATATGCAGATTCATGTATTTCATCAAATTTGGGAAATTCAGTCATTACTTTTTCAAATAATCTTTCTGTACCTTTCTCTCTCTCCCTTCTTTCAGGAACTCCCACTATGAGTATGTTGACATACGGATCTCTTAGGCTGTGTTCATTTAATTCATTCTATTTCCTTTCTGATCCTCTGATTTCCTAATCTCATTTTACTTGTCCTCAAGTTAGCTGATATTTTCTTATGTCTTCTCAAATCTGCTGCTGAAGTGCTCTAGTGAATTTTTCGTTTTAGTTATCATACTTTTTAATTCCAGAATTGCAGTTTGGTTCCTTTTTATAATTTCTGTCTCTTGTTGGTATTCTATTTGGTGAGACATTGTTTTCATTATTTTCTTTAGTTCTTTTCCCATGCTTTTCTTTAGCAATATGAATATGTGTAAAATACTTGACTTAAAATCTTTATCTTGTGAGTTCAATGTCTGGGTTTCTTCAAGGATAATTTATGCTAATTTCTTTTTTCCCCCTGTGTATGGGTCATACATTCTTGTTTCATAGTATGCCTCATAATTTTTGTATTGAAAATTGGATTCTCCTGTTCCCCAGGGATTTTTGTTGCTGCTGTTCTGTTTGTTGTAGTTTTTCATTTGTTTGTTTGTTTAGTGGATTTCCCACACAAATTTTGTAAAGTCTATATTTTTTGTTGTGTATAGTCCTTGAAGTTCCTGTTTCATTATCATAGTAGTCAACTTGTGATTTGACAGCAATTTCCCTAAATACCTGGAAACAAGAAAAAACAAAAAATCCAAATATTTGCAGCTATGCTCTGATTGTTGGGGCACACCTTTCATACACCAGCCCTGGGCATTCTGTTGTCTTCTAGATTCTCAGTAGTATGTGGGAGCTTTTCATAGCCCTTATTCCCAGAAATATCTCATTCCATAGCTTTTCCTCCTACACTTTTAGATTTGTCTGTTGTTTACCCCAGCTGTATCTGTTAACCCAAGTGGCAATGGCTAATGCATTTGCCTTTAAATGGTTTTGACAAACACATTTCCAAGTAGCCATCTCAGTCTTAGGAAAGTTCAGAGTTAAGTGAAATAAAGCCAAGTCCTTTGAGCTGACCCTTCAGATAACCACAAGACAGTTCAAAATGAAGAGCCAAAATTCTTTGAGAGTAAGGTTCATCTAGCTCCCTCCCTGTTTCCCTAGGAAGCTATAATCTCCACTGAGAATAGAGGCTATTATCTTCAAGGCTGCTGCACAGCTGGAGAGTGGATGATGGGGCCGATGCAAATTAAAACTCTACTAATCATTTTTATTGAGATTCAACTGTTTCTTGCTTTTCTTCACTAAACATTTGCCTGGTTGCTGGAAATCTTTGATTAGTTTCTAAGTTCCAGTAAAGATACCTCTGACAATCCTCACCAATTATTCACTTCTTTTGTGGAACGATGGGATTTTGGAGTTCTCTACCCAGTCATTTTCACTGATGACACTTCAATTTTTTTCTAATTGCTCAGAAAAGTTACTTTAATTTTAGTTGAGCTGGTATTTATTCTGTTCCCTTGTTTTGGTATTTGTCCTCAGAGACTGCTGTTACCCATTTTGGACTTTCTTTTTTCTTTACTTCTCTCTCTCTTTTTCTATCTTTCGCTCTCTTTCTTTTTTCGTTTTTTTTTTTTTTTTTTTACTATCTTTAGCAATTGTCATGTATCTCAAATCCTTTTTTAAAATTTTTTCTCAATTTTTTTATTTTTAAGATTTCATCTTTTTCACTATTTACTTATCTTACAACTTTAATCTGTTGTATTTATTTGTTCTTGCATTCCCTCTAGTTTGGTTTACATATCTGAAATGATTTTTTATTTCTAATTATATCCTGTGGTCTGTCATCTTATTTTAGAATTTTTATAATCCTGGTTTCTGTTCTTTCATGTTTTATATCATTTTATTAAAGAATTTTGCTATTGTGCAGTGAACCCTGGATGTTCAATTTGTGAGGCTGCTCCAAACCCTTCATAGCTTCTCATAAACCCCTCCACTTACTCACTTTTGCAGTAGGTAAACCTCTTCTTAATTTTAGTTTCTTCATATGAATTGATCTGTTATGATTTTTAGTACATAGGCTATTTGGGCTTCTACTGTTCTCAGATCTATTAGATTCTCTATTGCTTTCTTTGCTTCCCCCCAGAGACATTGATACTAGGTAGGGCTTCTGGCTATTTTTGGGTTTTTTTTCCTATTCACATTATCTTGGGGTTTATAGTGATATCTCATTGCCTAATTTCATTATAAAGGCTGTCCATGGGATTCTGGTTTTCTATTGAGTTATTTGGTCTATTTTTATCTTTGGATTCAAGGATATTCAAGAACTATGACATGATTGCCATCAACTTCCTAGAATCCCATTTCATTCTTGAGTGTTATGTGTATCCTTATATTGCATAATATTAATCTTAACTGATATTGATAAAGTAAAAAATAGGAAAGTTGTTGGCATATAATTAATGTGGGTATGCCTTCATCACTTTATGATCATTAACATGAAGACTTACTTGCAATACTTATTTCTGTATCCCATGACCAGTCAATCTTGGTGTCACACGTTATATATCCTTTAAAAATATATATATATTCAAAGTGGCTTCCTCAAGAAGGAGAAAAACTTAAATATATTTTGGGGACTAAGGTTTTAAAAGTAATGTATTGATTCTGATTAATACACTGATGCTTTTAAAATTTGAGAATAAAATTTCTTGCTTTAAAAGGTAGCTTCCTGTACAAAGTTTTGAATAGTGATATATTTTTAAAATTACTAGATATTCATGCACATTAATATTCATCTGCACAAAATTTTTTAGAATTCAAAAGGAATCTTTTATAAAAGTTCAGCTTCTTACAGAGAATTTCATGGCTCAATTGTCTAGTTTTTCTCCTACCTCCTTATACCTCCCCTTATAGTTATATAGCCCATTTTATGGAAGAACTACTCCAGAGTTAGGAAAGCTAGTAAGCATTTGACAGAAAAAATTGCATGGTTTCCACTTCACTAAACTTAGAGATGAAAATTAAATATTGTTTTTGTGTTCTAGTCATGTATAAACTTACTATCACGGAGCACATTCTGCCCAAATATTACCATGTTTTCCCGGTAATGGCACTGGAAATGCTCCCGCTTAAACAGTGAAATATTTCAGAGTCTCTGTAAGAGTAAGTTTCCAAACTTCTAGGAAATATTTTAGAGGAAAAAGAAATAACTTTAAATGGTTTTATTAATACCAGGGAATGAATAGTTTTTTTAAAATTAATTTTTATTGGAGTATGATTGCTTTACAATGTTATGTTAGCCTCCACTTCACAACAAAATGAATCAGCCATACACATACAGATATCCCCTCCCTTTTGGACTTCCCTCCCATTTAAGTTACCACAGTGCACTAGGCGAGTTTCCTGTGCTATACAGCATGTTCCTATCAGTTGTCCATTTTATACATAGTATTAATAATGTATATGTGTCAATCCCAGTCTACCAATTCCTCCCACCCGACCTTTTCCCCCTTGGTATCCATACATTTGTTCTCTACGTCTGTGTCTCTGTTTCTGCTTTGCAACTAAGATAACCTATACCATTTTTCTAGATTCCACATATATGCTTTATTATACGATATTTGCTTTTCTCTTTCTGACTTACTTCACTTTGTATGACACTCTCTAGGTCCATCCACGTCTCTACAAATGACCTAATTTCATTCCTTTTTATGGCTGAGTAACATTCCATTGTATATATGTACCACATCTTCTTTATCCATTTATCTGTCGATGGACACTTAGGTTGCTTCCATGTCCTGGCTATTGTAAATAGTGCTGCTGTGAACATTGGAGAGCATGTGTTTTTTTGAATTATGGTTTTCTCTGGGTATATGCCCAGTAGTGGGATTGCTGGGTTATATGGTAGTTCTATCTTTGGTTTTTTAAGGAACCTCCATACTGTTTTCCATAGTGGCTGTATCAATTTACATTCCCACCAGCAGTGTATGAGGGTTCCCTTTTCTCCACACCCTCTCTAGTGTTTACTGTTTGTAGATTTTTTGATGATGGCCATTCGTGACACCTCGTTGTAGTTTTGATTTGCATTTCTCTAATTATTAGTGATGTTGAGCATCTTTTCATGTATTTGTTGGCCATCTGTATGTCTTCTTTGGAGAAATGTCTATTTAGGTCTTCTGCCCATTTTTGGATTGGGTTGTTTGTTTTTTTGATATTGAGCTGTATGAGCTGCTTGTATATTTTGGAGATTAATCCTTTGTCAGTTGCCTCATTTGCAAATATTTTCTCCCATTATGAGGGTTGTCTTTTTGTCTTGTTTATGGTCTCCTTTGCTGTGCAAAAGCTTTTAAGTTTCATTAGGTCCCATTTGTTTATTTTTGTTTTTATTTCCATTACTCTAGGAGGTGGGTCAAAAAAGATGTTGCTGTGGTTTATGTCAAAATGTGTTTTTCCTATGTTTTCCTCTGAGAATTTTATAGTGTCCAGTCTTACACTTAGGTCTTTAATCCATTTTGAGTTTATTTTTGTGTATGGTATTAGGGAGTGTTCTAATTTCATTCTTTTACATGTAGCTGTCCAGTTTTCCCAGCACCACTTATTGAAGAGACTGTCTTTTCTCTATTGTATATTCTTGCCTCCTTTGGCATAGATTAGGTGACCATAGGTGCATGGGTTTATCTCTGGGCTTTCTATCCTGTTCCATTGATCTATATTTCTGTTTTTGTGCCAGTAGCATACTGTCTTGATTACTTTGTGATTTAAGTGCTTGAGAAAATGTTTCATATGAGATAATTAAGTACCTTAAATACATTTATTCCTGCTTTGATCAGTAATTTTAAATCCTTGAAAGCGTATAACTATGCTTTATAGTAGTGGATTAACTTTCAGGCACATCACCTAATATATTTTTATGTATTGTAGAGACCACTGTAGTGTCTCTTGGCAGCAGTACTAAAAAAAGAAAATATGCAGAAATACAGATTTGTTAGGAGGCCATAGGTGCTTCTTGCTTTAATCAGGTTTTGAAATGGTGCTCTAGGCATACAATTTTCTATTATCTATGATATTATTTGCTAAGTTGTTTTTTTGTTGTTCTTGTTGTTTTCATTATATAAAATAGGTGTGTGTTCATTCTTCTTCTTCATATTATTAGGTGTGATAAATGAGAAACTTTAAAATCAGATTGACTAACTCTGTCACTACTTGTGCTATTTTATGCTCACTAAATCTCATTTTTATCTCCTGGAAAATATGGATTAAAATACAGAGAATTAAAGAAAAAAAAGCCCAACACGAGGTCAAGAATAAACTATATGTTTAAAAATATTAGTTTATACTATCTTTCCCCTACATAATAAATATTTGTAACCTACCAATTTCTGCATTACAGTGTTTCTGTGCTATAATCTACAATATCTGCTTGAAAAGCAGTCAAGTCTTACTTTACTTTTCTGGAAGACAAGCATTTTCAATTTATAGACATTTGGTCATAACCATAACCTTCTTTATTCTTACTAAATATCATTTTAAGGCGTTCATAGATATCTTGACTTCCTTTCAATTTAGTCAAAGAAAATTTTGACAATCAAATACCTCAGGTATTTAAAGCTTAATTATATGATTTCTCCATGACAAATTAATTCATCAAAGACACATTTCTTATCTTGGTAAGAAAGGAGAAGGAATTGTTGTTTTCACAGATGCTAAAAAGCAACATTTCAGAATGTAGTTAGTATTCTGTGCTAAGGAAAATGTAAACATTGTGAACTGTAAGTATATCATTCACCAAATTATTGACATTTTCAATTATTATTCATTCAAGTATCTTCTCTTCCATTTCACTTTCCTCTTTTTCAGGAACTACAACTACATGCATATTGTAGCTTTTGTTATTATTTCATATGACTCTCAGGTTCTGACACTTTTTTCCCAATCTATTTTCTATTTGTTCTTCAGATTTTATTTTCTATACATTTATTTTCAAGTTCTATATTGCTTCTATAATTTTCGTTATTCTATAGAGCCCATCAATTGAATTTTAAATTTAAGTTCTAAATTAAATTAAATCAATATTTTGCTTTTAAAACTTCTATTTGATTCTATTTTATGATTTTTATTTTGTGATTAATTTTTCTATCTTTTCATTAACATGGATATATTTTTCCTTTATTTTCACTGAGTATAAGGTGAAAAATATTTACCTGCTTAAAAATATTTACCTGATAATTCCAACAACTGAGTTATCTCAGTGTCAGTCAAGGTTATTTTATTTTGGGGAATGGGTTACATTTTCCTGATTCTTTGTGTTTTCATTAATTTTGGATTATATTCTAGACATTGTGAATATTGTGTTAAGAAGAATCTGGATTGTGTTATATTCCTCAGAAGAGTGTTAATTTTTTTCCCTCTCTCCTACAGTGGGTGGCAACTTAAATCACAGTTCAGTTTTTCTATCCTTAACTGAGTTGTTTGAACCTACTCCATGCATACATAGTTCAGGGGCCAGCCAGAATTTGGGGCACAGGTTGTATTGGTAATTTGCAACATTCACTAGTGCTCTTTATTTCTGGGGCTCTCAAATTTCCAAGGGTCTAGTTACCCTTAACTCTATCTTCTGGTTCCTCAGTCCAGAAATCTCTGGACTTTTGTCAGTATTATATGCTGACTGTGGTCTTCATTCAGGATAAAATCTGGAGGACATTGAGCTAAGTGAAATAAGCCAGTCACAGAAGGACAAATACTGCATGATTCAACTTACATGAGGTGTCTACAATAGTAAAACTCACGGAAGTAGGTAATATAATTATGGTTGTGAGGGACTAAGGGAAGGGGAAAGCAGGAAGTTGCTAATCAGTGGATTTAAAATTTCAGTTATGTAAGGAGAATAACCCTGTAAAACCTCTGTAAAACACTTTGTATATAGATAGCAATACTGTATTATACACTTAAAATATATTGAGTGTAGATTTCATTTTAAATGTTCTCACCAAATAAAATTTTTAAAATGAAAATAATGTAAAAGCTAGAAGCAAATATGTATAGGCATTACAAGATCAAATGGGTGTTTTTGAGGGTAAGATAACAGTGGGGAGGACTTTCTGAATAGATACTTACTGAAAACTAAAAAAGAAAAAATTGTGAGCCAGACATTTAACTAAGTCAGGTATTAAAACATTGCAAAATTTTAGATGTGGTCATAAAGCTAGAAAATTTAAAAAACACTGGGGGAGCTGCAAAAGAACTATCTAGGTGTTTCAGAAAAATCATCTCTAAGCACCATCCAGTCCCTTGGTTTCTTTATATCAATGAACATAAGTCTATTGTGCAGGGATTGCCAAGTCTAAATTATAGTCAGTGAATCCAGTTCCAAGATGTATGTGGAATTACAGAGTTAACTTGCTTACTCTGTACCACTGATACAGGCTGCGGTGAAAACTTACTTTCCTTGTTTAAAAGTGTCAAGATCCTATAACTTCCTATTGTATTTTGCACACATTAGCAAAAAGTATAGGTGAACACTTTTGTAAAACAGTATGTTCTTATGCTTTTAGAAAAGGATTATCATGGAATCACGATTGTGTTTTAGGATAGGGTAGTCAAATGAACCAAATCTGGCCCACCAACTATTTGTGTTAGATCTGTATATATATTAAATATTTTAAAAATATATTTAAATGGTTGAAAAATCAAAAGAAGAATATATTCAAAGTGCTGAAAGGGAAAAACCTGCAACCTAGGATACTCTAACCAGCAAGACTATCATTTAGAATAGAAGGAGAGAGAAAGAAATTCTCAAACAAGCAAAAATTAAAAGTGTTCATCAATATTAAACCTCCCCTAAAGGAAATGCTGAGGGGTCTTCTCTAAGTGGAAAAGAAGTAAGAATCTACAGAAAAGGGAAAGTCCCACTAGGAAAGATAAATATATAGTAAGAACCAAGGATCAAACACTTACATAAGCCAGTACTGAGTTTAAAAGACAAAACAAATTGCAAAAACAATTATAACTACAGTAAAAAGTTAAGGGTTAAGGGATGAACATGTAAAATATGATGTCAAAAACAGAAAATGTGGGGGAGGGAAGTAAAAACTGTAGATCGTTTAGAATGTGAACTTAAATGACTACCAGCTTAAAACAAGTAGGTATAGTTATAGGTCAACATATAGGAACCCCATGGTAGCCACAAATTAAAAACCTACAATGGATACACAAAAACCTAGAAAGGAACTAAATCACACTACTAAAGAAAATCATCAAACCATAGGGAAGAAACAAAAAGAATAAATGAACAGAAGAACTACAAAAAGAAACGGAAAACAAGTAATAAAATGGCAGTAAATACATACAAATCAATAACTACTTTAAATGTCAATGGACTAAATGCTCCAATAAAAAAAATGGGGTGGCTGATTGGATAAAAAAACAAGACCCATGTATATGCTGCCTATAAGAGATTCACTTTAGAGCTTCTTACACACAGACTGAAAGTGAGGGGATGGAAAAATATACTTCATGCCGATGGAAAAGATAAGAAAGTGGGGGTAGCAATATTCATATCAGACTAAAAAAACTTTAAAGCAAAGACTAAAACAATAGACAAGCAAGGGCATTATATAATTAAAAGAGATCAATACAGGGAGAGGGTATTACACTTGTTAATATATATGCACCCAATACAGGAACACCTAAAAACATAAAGCAAATGCTGACATAAAAGGAGAAATTGACAATGTAATAATAGGGCAATATTACACCCCCTGACATCAATGGACAGGTCATCCAGACAGAAAAGCAATAAGGCAACAGTGCTCTTAAATGACACAATAGACCAATAGAACTTAATAGATATCTACAGGACATTGAATCCAAAAACAACAGAGTACACATTCTTTTCAAGTGTACATGGAACGTTCTCTAGGATAGATCACATGCTAGGCTGCAAAACAAGTCTTAGTACATTTAAGAGGATGGAAATATCAAGCACTTTATCTGTCCACAGTGGTGTGAAACTAGAAATCAATTATAGAAAGAAAATAGAAAAAGAACAAACACTTGGAGACTAAACAACAAGCTACTAAAAAACCAAGGGGTCAATGAAGAAATCAAAGAAGTTAGAAAATACCTCAAGAGAAATGAAAATGGAATAACACTCCAAAGTCTATGGGATGCAGCAAAAGCAGTTCTAAGAGGGAAGTTTATAACAATGCAGGTCTTCCTTGAGAAACAAGAAAAATCTCAAATAAACAACCTAACCTACCACCTAAAGGAATTAGAAAAAGAAGAACAAACAAAAACCAAAGTCAGCAGAAGGAAGGAAATAATAAAGATCAGGGAGGAAATAAATAAAAAAAATTTTTTTTAATAGAGAAGTTCAATGAAACCAAGACAGTTTTTAAAAAATATAGACAAAATTGATAAAACTTTAGCCAGCTCACCAAGAAGAAAAGAGAGAGGACCCAAATAAGCAAAATAAGAAATGAAAGAGGAGAAATAACAACCGATACCAGAGATACAAAAAATTATAAGAGAATACTACAAACAGTTATATGCCAACAAATTGGACAACTTAGAAGAAACAGACAGATTTCTAGAAACATACAACCTTCCAGGACCGAATCAAAAAGAAACAAACAATTCGAAAAGATTTATCATTAGTAGTGAAACTGAATTTGTAATAAAAATACTTCCAGCAGAAAA
The DNA here is from genome assembly GCF_028021215.1 of Eschrichtius robustus. Taxonomy (NCBI): domain Eukaryota; kingdom Metazoa; phylum Chordata; class Mammalia; order Artiodactyla; family Eschrichtiidae; genus Eschrichtius; species Eschrichtius robustus. The sequence goes on from NC_090833.1 coordinate 71,669,895, forward strand.
CGTCCAGCATCAGATGCTTCACAAGGGAATTCTACCAAACATATTAAGAAGAGCTAATACCTCTCAAGCTATTTCAAAAAACTGAAGAGAATGGAACATTCTCAAATGCGTTCTGTGAAGCCACCATTACCCTGATACTAAAACCAGACAAAGACACTATAAAACTGAAAATCACAGGCCAATATTGTTGATGATTATAGATGCAAAAATTCTGAACAATATATTAGCAAACCAAATCCAATGTATAAAATGGATCATACACCATGACCAAGTTGGATTTATTCCAGGGACAAAAGGATGGTTCAACATTCACAAATCAATCAATGTGATATACCACAATAACAAAAGGAAGGATTAAAGTCACATGATCATCTCAATAGACACAGAAAAAGCATTTGACAAAATTCAACATCCGTTCACCATAAAAACTCTTATCAAAGTGGGTATAGAGAGAACATATCTCAGCACAATAAAGGCCATTTACGACAAACCCACAGCCAACATCATACTCAATGGTGAAAAGTTGAAAGCTTTCCCACTAAATTCAGGAACAGGACAATGATGTCTACTCTCATCCCTTCTGTTTAAACTAATATTGAAAGTCTTAGCCACAGAAATCAGAAAAGAAAAAGAAAAAAAAAACTGTATCCAGATTGGAAGGGAAGAGGTAAAACTGTTTCTATTTGTAGATGACATGATGGTTTATTACATAGAGAACCTTAAAGTCTCCACCCCAAAACTATTAGAACTGATAAATGAATTCAGTACAGTTGCAAGACACAAGGTTAAAATACAGAAATCTGTTGCTTTGCTATACACTAATAATGAACTATTAGAGAGTGTAAAAAATCCTGTTTAAAAATTACATCACAAAGAATAAAATACCTAGAAATGAACTTAACCAAGGAGGTGAAAGATCTATACTCTGAAAACTAGAAAAAAATGATGAAGGAAATTGAAGGTGATGCAAAGAAATGGAAAGCTATCCCATACTCATGTATTGGAAGAATGAATAGTGTTAAAATGGCCATACTATGCAAAGCAATTGACAGATTTAATGCAATTCCTATCAAATTACCCATGACATCCTTCACAGAACTAAAATAAATAATCCTAAAATTCACATGGAACCATAAAATACCCCAGCTTACCAAAGCAATCTTGATAAAAAAGAATAGAGCTTGGTGGTATCAATCTCTGAGACTTCAGGCTATACTGCAAAGCTACAGTAATCAAAACAGCATGGTATTGGCACAGAAACAGACATATAGAGCATGGAACAGAATAGAGAGCCCAGCAGTAAACTCATACACCTATCTTCAGTTAATTTATGACAAAGAATGCAAGTATTTACAATGGAGAAAAGACAGTCTCTTCAATAGGTGATGCTGGGAAAACTGGACAGCTACAGCTCAAGCAATGAGATTAGAACATTCTCTAACACCATGTACAAAAATAAACTCAAAATGGATTAAAGACCTAAATGTAAGACCTGAAACTGTAAAACTCCTAGAAGAGAACATACACAGAACACTCTTTGACATAAAGCATAGGTATTTTTTGGATCTGTCTCCTAAGGCAAAGAAATAAAAGCAAAATTTAAAAAATGAGATCTAATCGAACTTAAAATCTTTTGCACAACAAAGGAAAACATTGACAAAATGAAAAGACAACCTACAGCATGGGAGAAAATATCTGCAAATGATATAACTAACAAGAGGTTAATATCCAAAACATATAAACAGCTCATACAATTCAGTATCAAAAAACAAACAACCAAATTGAAAAATGGACAGAAGACCTGAATAGACATTTCTCCAAAAAAGACATACAGATGGTGAGCAGGCACTTGAAAAGATGCTCAACATTGCTAACTGTTGGAGAAAACAAATAAAAACAAAGAGATATCACCTCATACCTATCAGAATGGCTATCATAAATAATTCTACAAATAGCAAATGTTGGCAAGGATGTGGAGAAAAGGGAATCCTTGTACACTGTTGGTGAGAATGTAAATTGGTGCAGCCACTGTGGAAAACAGTATGGAGTTTCCTCAAAAAACTAAAAATAGAACTACCATATGATCCAGCAATTCCATTCCTAGGTATATATCTGGAAAAAACAAAACACTAATTCAAAAAGGTACATTGCACTCCAATATTCTTAGCCACACTATTTACAATAGCCACGATGTGGAAGCAACCCAGGTGTCCATCAACAGACAAATGGAGAATGAAGATGTGCTGTATATATACAATGGAATATTACTTAGCCATAAAAAAGAATGAAATTCCGCCACTTGCAAAAATGTGGGTGGCCTTAGAGAATAATATCCTTAGTAAAATAAGTCAGTCAGAGAAAGACAATGTATAGTATCATTCATATGTGACATCTAAAATACAATGCAAATGAATGTATATAGCAAAAGAGAAATAGCCACACAATATAGAAAACAAACCAGTGGTTACCAGTGGGGAGAGGGGGAAGGGTATGTTAGGGGTATGGGATTAAGAGATACAAACTACTATGTACAGAATAGATAAGCAACAAGGATATATTGTATGGCATAGGGAATTATAGCCATTATCTTGTAACAACTGTTAATGGAATGGAGTATAATCTGTAAAATTACTGAATCAGTATGCTTTACACCTGAAACTAATATAATATTGTAAATAAAGTATACTTCAATTAAAAAAAGAGTAGTATTCAGTGACTTATAAATATTGTATGAAATTCAAGTTATAGTGTCCATAAATAAATTTTATTGTAATTCATGGACAGTCATTAATTTACATATTGTATATGGCTGCTTTTATGCTATGTCAGCAGAGTTGAGTAATTGTAATAGAGACTATATGGCCTGTGAAACCTAAAATACTTACTATCTAGCTCTTTAAAGAAAAAGTTTATCTACCCTGTCTTAGGATATAAAGCTATGTTACTGGGAAGCACTTGAAATGCTCATCCTAAGGAAGCAGAGTTAGTACCTGGAAATAAACAAACAAAATAAAAAGACAAGTTAAAAAACAAAAACTTGTTCTAGAATTTTGATAGAACCTTCATCGATTTATAGATCAAGTGGGAAGATTGCCATCTTAGCAACATTGATTTTTCAATTCATGAAGAGATAGAATGTCTTAGATCTTCTTTAATTTCCTTTAGAAGAGTTTTAAAATTTTTATGTATGTAGTTCTTGCATTTCTTTTTAAAAATTATTCCTAAGTATTTTATTGTTTTAATGCTCTCCTGAATGAAATTATTTTCTAAATTTAATTTGCAGATTATTCATTGCCTGTGCATATAAATACAATTGATTTTTAAAATATTGTCTTGTATCCTGCATCCTTGATGTATTTTTTTATTAACTAATATTTTTTTGTATGTGGATTCCTTAGTATTTTCTATATACCGGATAATGATATCTGGGAATAAAATCAGTTTTACTTTTTCCTTTCCAATCTTGACATCTTTTATCTTTTTTTTTTGCCTACTTGCTCAAGCTAAAAACTCCAGCACTATATCCAATAGAAGATTTGAGAATAGATATCTGTACCCTGTATCTGAATTTAAGGGAAAACATTCAGTCTTTATCCATTAAGTATGAGGTTAGCTCATACTTAATGTAGAAGCCCTGTATCAGGTTGGAAAAGTTACCTTCTATTCCAAAATTCGTAAAAAATTTCGTTGTTGTTGACGTTGTTGTTTCTTTCGTTCATGATTTGAACCATCAAATCATGAATGGTTTGATATGATCATCTCATTAGATGCAGAAAAAGCTTTTGACAAAATTCAACACCCATTTATGATAAAAACCCTCCAGAAAGTAGGCATAGAGGGAACTTACCTCAACATAGTAAAGGCCATATATGACAAACCCACAGCCAACATTGTTCTCGATGGTGAAAAACTGAAACCATTTCCACTAAGATCAAGAACAAGACAAGGTTGCCCACTCTTACCACTATTATTCAACATAGTTTTGGAAATTTTGGCCACAGCAATCAGAGAAGAAAAGAAATAAAAGGAATCCAAATCGGAAAAGAAGAAGTAAAACTGTCACTATTTGCAGATGACATGATACTATACATAGAGAATCCTAAAGGTGCCACCAGAAAACTACTAGAGTTAATCAATGAATCTGGTAAGGTTACAGGATACAAAATTAATGTACAGATATTTCTTTCATTCCTATACACTAAAGATGAAAAATCTGAAAGAGAAATTAAGGAAACACTCCCATATACCATTGCAACAAAAAGAATAAACCTACCTAAGGAGACAAAAACCTGTATGCAGAAGACTATAAGACACTGATGAAAGAAATTAAAGATGATACATAAAGATGGAGAGATATACCATGTTCTTGGATTGGAAGAATCAACATTGTGAAAATGACTATACTACCCAAAGCAATCTGTAGATTCAGTGCAATCCCTATCAAACTACCAACAACATTTTTCACAGAACTAGAACAAAAAATTTCACAATTTGTATGGAAACACAAAAGACCCCGAATAGCCAAAGCAATCTTGAGAAAGAAAAATGGAGCTGGAGGAATCAGGCTCCCTGACTTCAGACTATACTACAAAGCTACAGTGATCAAGACAGTATGGTACTGGCACAAAAACAGAAATATAGATCAATGGAACAGGATAGAAAGCCCAGAGATAAACCCACACACATATGGTCACCTTATCTTTGATAAAGGAGGCAAGAATATACAATGGAGAAAAGACAGTCTCTTCAATAAGTGGTGCTGGGAAAACTGGACAGCTACATGTAAAAGAATGAAATTAGAACACTCCCTAACACCATACACAAAAATAAACTCAAAATGGATTAAAGACCTAAATGTAAGGCCAGAGACTATCAAACTCTTAGAGGAAAACATAGGCAGAACACTCTATGACATAAATCACAGCAAGATCCTTTTTGACCCACCTCCTAGAGAAAGGGAAATAACAACAGAAATAAACAAATGGGACCTAATGAAACTTAAAAGCTTTTGCACAGCAAACGAAGCCATAAACACAACCAAAAGACAACCCTCAGAATGGGAGTAAATATTTGCAAATGAAGCAACTGACAAAGGATTAATCTCCAAAATATACAAGCAGCTCATGCAGCTCAATATCAAAAAAACAACAGCCCAATCCAAAAATGGGCAGAAGATCTAAATAGACATTTCTCCAAAGAAGGTATGCAGATTGCCAACAAACACATGAAAGGATGCTCAACATCACTAATCATTAGAGAAATGCAAATCAAAACTACAGTGAGGTATCACCTCGCACCAGTCAGAATGGCCATCATCAAAAAATCTACAAACAATAAATGCTGGAGAGGGTATGGAGAAAAGGGAACCCTCTTGCACTGTTGGTGGGAATGTAAATTGATACAGCCACTATGGAGAACAGTGTGCAGGTTTCTTAAAAAACTAAAAATAGAACTACCATATGACCCAGCAATCCCACTACTGGGCATATACCCTGAGAAAACCATAATTCAAAAAGAGTCATGTACCAAAATGTTCATTGCAGCTCTATTTACAGTAGCCACGACATGGAAGCAACCTAAGTGTCCATCAACAGATGAATGGGTAAAGAAGATGTGGCACATGTATACAATGGAATATTACTCAGCCATCAAATGGAACGAAACTGAGTTATTTGTAGTGAGGTGGATGGACCTAGAGACTGTCATACAGAGTGAAGTTAAGTCAGAAAGAAAAACAAATACCATATGCTAACACATATGTATGGAATCTAAAAAAAGAAAAAAAAATAGAAGAACCTAGGGGCAAGACGGGAATAAAGATGCAGACCTACTAGAGAATGGACTTGAGGATACGGGGAGGGGGAAGGGTAAGCTGTGGCAAAGTGAGAGAGTGCATGGATATATATACACTACCAAATGTAAAATAGATAGCTAGTGGGAAGCAGCCGCATAGCACAGGGAGATCAACTAGGTGGTTTGTGACCACCTAGAGGGGTGGGATAGGGAGAGTGGGAGGGAGGGAGATGCAAGAGAGAAGAGATATGGGGACATATGTATATGTATAACTGATTCACTTTGTTATAAAGCAGAAGCTAACACACCATTGTAAAGCAATTGTACTCTAATAAAGATGTTAAAAAAAAAAAAAAAAGAGTCATGTACCACAGTGTTCATTGCAGCTCTATTTACAATAGCCAGGACATGGAAGCAACCTACGTGTCCATCGACAGATGAATGGATAAAGAAGATGTGGCACATATATACAATGGAATATTGCTCAGCCATAAAAAGAAACAAAATTGAGTTATTTGTAGTGAGGGGGATGGACCTAGAGACTGTCATACAGAGTGAAGTAAGTCAGAAAGAGAAAAACAAATACCGTATGCTTACACATATATATGGAATCTAAAAAAAAAATTGGTTCTAATGAACCTAGGGGCAGGACAGGAATAAAGACACAGACGTAGAGAATGGACTTGAGGACACGGGGAAGGGGAAGGGTAAGCTGGGACGGAGTGAGAGAGTAGCTTTGACATATATACACTACCAGATGTAAAATAGATAGCTAGTGGGAAGCAGCTGCATAGCACAGGGAGATCAGCTCCGTGCTTTGTGTCCACCTCGAGGGGTGGGATAGGGAGAGAGATGCAAGAGGGAAGAAATATGGGGATATATGTATATGTATAGCTGATTCACTTTGTTATGCAGCAGAAACTAACACACCATTGTAAAGTAATTATACTGCAATAAAGATTTAAAAAACAAATCATGAATGGTTTGGATTTTGGCAAGTGTTTTTTTCCACATCTATTGAGAGAATTGTCTGGGTTTGTCTTATATATTATAATATATCAGGTTAATTGAATTTTGAATGTTAACCTAACCTTGCATTTCTGAATGAAGTCTACTTGGTCTTAGTTTGTTAGTTTGTATTCTTTTTTTTTTATTCATGTGTTTTGGATTCAGTTGTCTAGTGCTCTTTTGAAAGTTTTTAATCTGTATTAATGAGGAATATTGGTATGTATTTTTCTTTTCTTGTGATGTTTTTGCCTGGCTTTGGTAACAGGGTGATACTGGTCTCATTGAATGGGTTAAGATTATGTTACTAAATTTTGATGATCCTTGATTATGGGAGTTGAACCACCATAAGACTTAGCAACAAAGATTTTATTGACTTGGAAGAACTCTTTTCAGGGTACAGAATTTTACCCTTTCTTCCTTTTTCTCTTCCTTCCTTCCCCCCTTCCTTCCAATTATAGGCTTTCAACACAGATTATGAAATTAGCACAAATAAATGTCTAAGACAGATATTGCTAATTAGATCCAAACAAGTCATCCACAATTGTGTTTTTTCTTTCTTCTTTCCTTTCTTCCACCCTTTCTTCCTTCTTTCCCTTCTTCCTTCCTATACTATTGCTGGATATTAGATATACACCATTATTCCTTATATTTGAAAGTAAAACTACTTCAGCTCTTGTTATTATCCTCATTATACCCTAGGCCTAAATTCTCATCATTACTTTTAACACACTTTATCTTTCATGTATCTCCATCTTTTGCTGAGATGATGTTCATCTTCCTACTCTCCATTTATTAAATGTTTGTCATCCTTTGTGACTGAGCCATGAAGTTTGCCGACAAGCTATTCTATGATCTCATCAAGTTAAGCGCTACCTCTGGCTGTAGTTAGAAGGAAGAGTGACTTTGCTCACTCTGGATAAAGAAGGTAAGGAGATGGTTGGCAAATCTAAATAAGTGCATCGTGGTAATGAGTTTAGAGATTTCATCAAGGAGTGAAATGAAGATAAAACATAGAAATACAAAATCAAATTTTATTTCTTTTGTATTTTTTAAGGGGGAGTTTACTCTAAATTCTTCATGGACTGTGTGACAGTCAACTCCTGCGATGATGACAGAAAATACCAAAAGGTAAACAGTACATATAAATCCATTTAAAATCAATATTGAATCACTTGACATATGGGCATTAACCAGTTAACGATAACTAGTTTTTCATGCTTAACTGATAGAGAATTTCAACACAAATTATAAAATTAGCATTACAATATAAAAAAATTATAAAATTAGGACAAATAAATATCTAAGACATAAATGTTGCTAATTGAATCCAAGTAGAACATCCATAGTTTGCAATAAGTAAAACTTTAAGTTGTTGGAGTTAATTGCAATGGACAAAAGAAGGAAATAAGTATTGCTTGGAAAAAAGTAGCTATGGAATCCAGAAAGCTATGTGTATTAAAGATTCATTTACTTATGAAAATAATTTAATTGATCTTTAAGCAGATGAAACTAATATTGAGGGCTAAATATTTATCACACATATGAAAACGTTTTCATTTTGACAATTTCCATTCTATACAAAACAATGTATAATTTATTAAATTTATGTCAGATTTATAAACTGCATATTCATGAAACACATTGAACAGAAACTATCATAAAACTAAATTGCATAATCTCTTACATAAAGATGGATGATTACTAATTGCTTCAGAAGGGATATGAAGGCTAACAAAGATAATGTAATTTGGTTTTAATTAATTTAATTTGTTTTAAAATTGCCTTATATAAGTTGCTATTAACACACTTTTTTTTGTTAAACTTTTGCAGTCATATACTTGATCCCTAAAAGTGAGAGTAAACTAATCACTTTTGATGAAATTCCTTTCTATTTTCCTAGAGATATTGACAAAAGCAAGTGACTTTTTGGTTACTTGTATAAATTTATTTGGGTTTCACAGAATTTTGGTAAACCTTCAGTAAATCTCAGATACAAAGTATAGAATAGAATCCCCTTTAGAATAGCAAATATATGTATCATATAGTGCTTATGAAAAAGTATTCTAGCTCTCTTTCCAACTCAGAAGATTGCTACTAATAGTCATAAATTTTAAGATTAAGATAAATTTGGTTAGGTGAGAAAGTGTAGAAGAGAACAACCTTAGGAGGGGTCCAAGAGAAGATTACAGTGATCAGAAATGAGGCTAGAAGGATCCCAAAACCTCAGCCCATCAATTGGCAGAGTGAAAATCATTGCTATTAGAATGTGTAACTTAACGTAACTCTTGACTTTTGAGCACTGTGGTTTTAGTTTGGTAAATCCCTTTGAATTCCATTAATTTCACGCAGAATTGTGCAGTACTAACATGGAACTTTAAAGAATGTGTTTTCCATTTTCTATCTTACTGCAATAAGTAAAAATTGATAAATTTATGGGTATTTTGGCATTTATCTAGAAAATTCAGATGGTAAATGTTTCAGCTACCAGTTTTAGGTTCCAATTACATAGGGAGCAAAAATGAGTTTCAGAGTGCTGATAAAATGTCTCTTGAGTACCTAAACTATTTCATTTTTCAATCTACAAAACAGAGATAGTATTTGCCACCCACATATGTCTGAGGAATGACAGGAGGAAAGTGATTTGTACTTCTGTCACATTTAGCCTTCAGTCTAATCATCCTATTAACCTGCTTCTTAGTCATTACAAAGACATCCCTGACAAAGCGACATGCCATTGTTAAAACATGTTTCTTTAGCTATCTTACGGCATCTCTTTTCTCCCAGGAAGAATCTGTGCCCAATCATGGTGCTTGGCATTTGATTTAAATGGACTTTTATTTAGGTTTCTGCCACCAAGCATTAGAGCCATTTCAAGTATTTTATTCACATACAGCCTGGATCAGTGAACTCCATCAATGAAGCAGTTTTTCTTTAAGAACTTATAATCATGTATATAAGTAATTTCTATAATGCATATATTCAGAACCTTTTCTTTGAGCTAACAGATGAACATTATTCAAAAACCATGGCTATAATACATAGATTATGTAAACTAAACTTACTATGCATGTGCTACCTAAGCAGAAATTTAAGGACAATGAAGAACACTTACTTTTTACCCTACTCTATTTTCCTAATAATTAATGTATATTGTACATTAATTTAAATTTTGGATTATATAGAGAAGTAGTTTAGTGCTCTTTCAGATATTGGAGTAAAAGATAATTTTGCTTTAACTTCAGATGCTATTACCTGTTGTTGGTTTGGCAGAAAATACCAGCTGTTCCAAGATACACAATTTCTTTTCTTCTGAGATACACAGATCTCACAGGGTAAAATTCCCAGAATCCTTTGCAGTTTGGTTTGGCCATATCACTGGGTTCTAAACAAACAAACAAAAAATGAGTAGACATTACATGCACCATTTTTGGCCAAAGGGCTTTGTGTTACAATAAGAAATATATATAGGCATCCCCCACTATCCAAAAGTAGAGCATTCCTGTGAAACCATTTGTAAGCTAAAAGTGGTGTAAAGCAAAGAAGACAATACCTGTGGACACATCTAAGGGATGCACAAAACAAATGGAGATAAACTCAGATTCTTACAGGCACAGTTCAAAGCTCTGATGGCTTGATGAGATGCTGAGTGTACTTCCTGGGGAGGGAGCTTGGCAGTACCACTCTTGCTGCTCAGGGTGCAACTGTCTCTATAAAGGCTCACTGTGAAACAAATGCTGAACACTATTTTCACTTTTTGCCTTTTATGTAAAAGCAAAACTCCCCTTCAGATTTCTTTCAGTAAATGAAAACATAATACTAACACAGGTCTTTCGTAAAAGCAAAGTGGCATAAATGGAGGATACTTGTGTTTGGTTTTTGTCCTCAGTTCCTAACAGAGTTCCTAAATCACTTGGAATTTCCTAAGTGGTAGGATGATAAGAGTGCCTTTTGTTCTAATGAGTCAACTCTTGGTGTGCCCCTAGCTTGAGGATGAGGCTGGTTACCAGAAAGACCAAGGGATGTGATTGGGCTTGATCTTTCAGTTCCAACCCCTGATCTCTGAACTTTCAGCCCCACAGCCTAAGAGGGGCTGGAGATTGGGTGAATCACCAATGAGCAGTGATTTAATCAAGCATGCCTGCTTAATGAAACCTCCATAAAAACATATAAATGATGGGATATGGTGAGCTTCCTGATTGGTGAACATATCAAGTTGCTAGAGAGTGCATAGAAGCTCTGTGTCACTTCCCCATACCTTGCTTTAAGCATCTCCTTCATCTGGCTGTTTCTGAGTTGTGTCCTTTGTAATTAACCAGTAATGGAAAGTGTATACCTGGGAGCCATTCTAGCAGATTATCAAACCTGATGAGAGAATCATGGGAACCCCTGATTTACACCTGGTCGATCAGAAGTGTGGTTGACAACCTCAGACTTGAAACTGTCATCTAAAGTTGGGAGAGTCTTGTGGGGCTGAACCATTAACCTGTAGGATCCACACTAACTCCCTGTAGTTAGTGTCAGAATTGAATTTAATTGTAGTACACTCAGATGGTGTTTGAAGAATTTGAGAATTTTCTGGAGGTGGGAAAAATACCACACATTTAATCAGAAGTGTTGTGAGTAAGAAAAGTTCAGAGGCTTTAAGAAGAAGGTATGCCTACTGACTACTGTCTTTTCTCTCCTACTGGCTTGAGTATCAACAAATCTCTAAGAGATGTTGAAGCCACAAGGTAGGGTCTGGTTCCCTGAATCAGTACATGGAGGAAAGTCTTCTGGCTAGGGAAACTCACGTTGGCTGGATGAGTTTATGACATAAACTCTGTTTTGACTCAATGACATAAACTCTGTTTTGACTCACCTTACACACTTGGTTCTAAATGTACTATAGCCTAGTCTACTCTAGTTACAAAAGTGTAAATTTATTCTTTTTGTATTGAACTTTAAAAAATTGAATAATGAATGCAAACTTGGCAGTGACATTCACTATCCTTATTTCAGTAAACACAAGACTTAACTATAACAACTATTGCTACTGTTAACCTAACAAAAACTTGAGTCACCATCACAGCCAACAGAAAGGTATTTAAATTTAAATATTGAATTAGCAACTTTCATACAAGGTGAGCAGAAGAATATTCATGATTTGGTTCTCCTTACTTTAAAAACAAATTAGGTATAAAGTGTATGATTGTATGTAAGTCTTTGAAAGAAGTGAGATTTTTATCTAACTTCCTTGAAATAAGCAAATGACCACTCACTTTATTCTTTGTTGTTTTCCCAGATGGTAAACATTCAAATATTTCTTGTTCTAAATCTCTGGAGTTTATTGGATCACACTTCCTCCTTCAATTAATATGCAAACATATAGCAGCATGATGATATATGTTTTCACTTGAATTATCTCATTTGATGGCCCATAACAACTCACATGGTACGCCAATCCCTCTCACTTTGAAGAAATAGATAATGGAAATGAAAGAATTTAGAAATTGCCTTAAGTCACATAGCTAGACAGCATCAGGGAAAGGATTTGCTGGGATATGTCGCTCTATGCTGACAACTCTTTCTACTCTAAAATTTCGGCCCTAGCTTGTAATTATAAACTTTCCAGAGAATAGGAATTGTGTTTCTACCATACTGAGTGCCTCTCCTGAGGAAAATAAAGAAAAAAGCAAAAAATTTTATTTTAATCTTTTTTTAACATTAGTCCCTTATCTTATACTTAGTAACACATCTACAAAGAAAAATAAGAAGCAGAAATGAGAATCCTGGGATAGAAACAACTACCAAAGTCAGAATGTTTCTGGAGGGATTCTGCCAAAGTTGATAACTTGAGATTCAATTTCAATAGTTATGCAGTTATGCAGATTGTGGAAGATAATAAATCTGTTGACTAAACCAGGAAAGTGAACAGCAGGCTGTCACAAAAATCTGGGACCTCCAAAGTGCTACACCTTCTGAGCAAATGTTAACAAAAGGAAAGATGAATTCCCCAACATAGTCCATAGTAGAAGTTAAAAAAATATCTATTGAGAACCTGTAAACATAAATAGTTGTTCACAAAGTTGTGTGGCCTGAATTCATTTAAAATGTTTAGTAATAAAACCTCAAGCAAATAGCTTTATTTAAAGCCATACTGGGATTGTATTGCTACCAGGCAACTAGCAGAAGAAAATAAAAACCATTTTTGGAGGAATATAACTTTTCCATGGAATATTTCAACAGATAAAGTCCAAAGAATATGAAGTCACAGCAAAATATAAATAGATAAATAAATAAATAAAATAGATTCTCATTGTTCATGGTATTTATGTTCTATAATGTTACCCGTGAACACTGAATTAGCAAATACTGACCTATTGCTTCTAGGGGAAATAATGGGATAGGTTAGGTTTCTGTGAGCCTCTAGTCACAATGTTTCATCAACCAATCGGTACATCATTTTTCATCATGTGTGTTTCTGTTTAAAGACACTGTATTTAATATATATTGTTAATTCATTGACATTAAACTCATGACCAACAGGACTATCACTCACAGCTGAATGAAACTAATCTAACACACATATTCTCTTCATTGGCACATCGAAGTCTTCTTGTGTTTAAGAATACTAAACAGCACTTCAGTACTGTTTTCGGGGACCATCTTAAACTGTGAAATCACATACACACACACAAGCACAAAAATGCACAAAACTTGGCACTAAACAGACTACAAACTGGACACTTGTTTTCAGTAGGAAAGCCAAAATAAGAAGGCAGAGCACCAACTTGTTGGACCTCAGCTGGGAATGTGTTTGTCAGGTGACTCAAAATTTTTGCCACTGTGTGCATGTCCACCTATGACCATGAAAGTGCCATGTGTATTGAATTTAGGGCTACAAATAAGTTTTATTGAGTAGACAAATTCACAATTAAAGATCCATGAATGACAAGAATGATCACTTACTCTACCACAGAAGGAAACAAAACACACCGTGGAGTAAGCAAGGTGAACACCTATCTAATCGTAGTCCAGGATGATAGAGAGAGTAGAATGGAAACAAGATTTAATGAAATAATGGCTGTGATTTTTTCCAGGATTGTGGCAAGACACTAACCTCCAGTCCAGAAAGCCTAATATATTAGCATCATAGTAAATAAAAAGAAATCCATATTTAGACAAATCACAGTGAGAAATCAAAAAGACAAAAAGGTCATAAAACCAACCAAAGAGAAAAGAAAGAGATTCTATATAATAGACAAATTATATTGATAGTTAATTTCTTTTCAACCTAATAAAATACATTAAATGTATTGAGGAAAGCTCATTTTCAACTTTAGAATTATACACCTCGTAAAATATCTTTTAAAAACGAGGGCATAATTAAGACATTTTTTAGAATATAAAAACTTCTGGCTTCTAATAGATTCTTAGTAACAAAAATTATGAAAAATAAGCTTAAGGCAGAAGAAAAATGGTTCTCAGATTGAAATTCTAAGATGCAAAGAGAAATAGTGAGCAAAAATATTAATAAATATGTTGGTAAAAAACAAACCTTGACTACATAAGATCACAATAATATGTTCATAATTGTCATTTAATTATATATAAATAAAAAATTAAAATACTTAACAGCAATGTCGTTAAATGGGGTAAGGGATGATCAGCTTAAAGAATTCTAACATCTTTGTAATTTCATGGGTAGTTTATGGAAAATAGAGATATAAGATATATTTTTTTATTGAATTAAGTACGTATAATAAATTATCAAAGGTTAACACCAAATAAATAGAATAGAGAGGGTACCATCAAAAATGACAATAGAAAACAAAATTGAACAAAAAACGTGAAAAAATTCAGAAGAAAGCAACAAAGGGAAAAAAAACACATACAGAAAAGATGGCATAAGAAAACCCCCAAAATAGAACAGTAGAAATTTGTATAAATCTATCAATAGTTATAATAATGGGACTAAGCATTATAGTGGAAAAGACAATTATTTTCCAGATTAATTTAAGAAAGGAAATTTGCCAATATACTCTTTACATTAGGTGCCTCTGAAACATGAAGACTCAAAAAGTTCAAAATTAAAATAAAATTTGATGCAGCTATATTTGTTTTAGACAAAGAAAATTTAAGTTAAAACTCATTACTGAATAAGCAGGACTAGTTTCAGTAGAATTACATAAATATTCAAAGTTGAATTCATGTTCTAACATAGCTTTAAAACATATGGGAAATTACTATAAAATAAATGGACATTTCCACCATTATAAGCAGAGATTTTAATACACTTATATTCAGTAATTGATAGATCAGACTGACAAATGGGTAATAAGACTATGGGTGTTCATTTTATAACTCTTTCTTTTATTGCAAAAGGAAATTTAATAATGCATCTACTAAAAAAAAATCTATGAAATATTGGCATATGCACCTCATTGCATTAAAAAGCTGGTTACAGACTTCATGCAGATGCAGTGACAGGTTGGCTTTGTACTTTTTCTTCTATTTGGAATACTTTACCTTTCCTTTTCACCTAGCTATATTATATTCCTCTCTGGGTTCTCAGTTTCCTCAGGGAGGCCTTTTCTGGGCCATTGGCCCTTGGGCTTGGGCCCATATACTTGCTTTCATCACATTCTGTAACCCTTCAATTACAACACGATTTGTTTTAGGTCAAATGCATGTTATAACCCTTCAATTATAACACAGTTTGTTTTAGATCAAATGCATGAAACCATGACCATGTCATTCTTGTTAATTATTCTATCTCCAGTCTTAGCACGGTGCTAGCCTTCTGGTAGTAGTGAGGGTTAGTAATTGCAGGTAGAAATGAAGGCAGAAAGGAGTAAATGAGGGAGATATTCTTTATGTAGACATCTTGACTTTGGTGAATTGGGACTCCAGAGAATATATTTGTAATTACTTGGAGATCTGTGGGGGTTATAGCACATCAGAGGGGTGGGAGTTGTGCCAAAGATGAAGATACTTGATGCACCTGAAGGAGGCCAAAACCAGAGAGAAAAGAAATGGTGCCTCTCATATAATGATAGGATTTATTCAAGAGCAACTATGAGATGCCGCTTAGAGCCTCCCAGAAATGACTAGGTTAGAGAAGGCTGCTTTGCAGGAGCTGGAGGATCTGAAAAACATATCAGAAAATTATACAAAGCAGTAAAAATAAGTGTTATTATGGTCTCTGTAATCCAAATTTTATAACCCAGGCTGGTGTGGCAGTAGCAGACATAGACTACAATGTAAACAACAACAATGGTTTATGATGCTCAGGGCATAAGCTATTTGACATCAAGATTACCATGAATGTTTTTTATTAGAGACAAGAGATGAGGCATCAGATATACAGAAACTAACTTCAAAATTGGCTATGTCATTAGCAGTTAAAAAATAAGGCCACAAACAAAACAAAGATGTTTAACTTATCCCCAAACACAGAAACTATAGAAGATGAGGGGAGGCACATCTGCTCCAGAAGGCATTTTTCAATGAGCAGCAAGAAAAAGAAAAAAAAAAAAGCATTACCCTGAAGACTTTTAAGGCTGGCAGAGAATAAACACAGCCATTACCCAAGTTCACAGCTGTAACCTTGGGGAGCTGAACTGGAACATGGAACGGTTGCCACCTGCACAGCTGAAGAAAGACTAATAGCAGGAACTTAACATCAGATCGGTGATTTCTTGGCTGCCGAAAAGGTAGCATCTTTCATAAAGCAAGCTGTTTTCCTGCTTTTAGTGACTCTAATTCTACTGAAGATTGTTGTTTTATAATGGAGAAAAACCCTTGCTGGCAACATTGCCTATATACTGATCTGTCATAAAAGACTCTAACAGATGCCCCTGCCCAGTCCCCCCGTGACAGAACATTCATTGTGGGTAATGCTTGCAGTGCATTCTGCCCATGAGAAGCTACCAGTGATGCATTTCTTCCAAACAAGTATTGCGTGCCAAACACCCAGCATATCTCTGAAGATTTTTAACCCAATACCTTTAACAAAATAAAATTCACATTCAATAGTTTGAGACTAAGGAATAAAAAAAAGGAAAACAAATCGTATGCCCCTTTTTCTTGGCAAACAACCAGATTGCAGTATAGTGATTAGACTTTTTCCTGATATTGATTTTTGGGGAGAGGAAGTAAAGCTAATTTTCTTATAGGGGTCCCACATTTTGAACTTGAAAGATTATTTCCCCCGATTAGGTTTCAATTATATATTTTTGGCAAGGAAACTACCAGGTGAAATGCCTTTTATTGCGTTGCATTATGAGGTTATATCCCACTATTGTTGATGCCACCTTTAATCATTTGGTATAGTTGGTGACTGCCAGATACATTTCTCTTTGTTAATAGTAAGTCAAACTCAGGGTGACATGAAAGGATTTAAGGCCTCTTGCAGTAGTTTAAGAATGGAGTATGGATGGTGGGACTGAGGCAGAGAGGTAAGTTAAAGAACTGTTATAGTAATCCAATCAAGGTCTGAGAGAATAGTGGCAAGGTGGGATAAGGCAGAGAAAAAAAATTCCAGAGATGTAAAATGGCTGGATCAACAGGGCCTGGCGACTGCTTAGGCACATGGAATGGAACAAGATTTAGAGATTTTGAAAAGGAGTCTAAGATGAATCCTAGGTTCAGGGTTGCAGGAATAAGAGAGTGGATTTCTTTTTGGACTTGCTAAGTATGAGCTTGTCTGGGGACTTCAAGTGTAGACAGCAAAGAGACATTTGGAAGTAAAACAAGGTAAAATTTAAGAGGGGTGACTGTATTAGTATTTGTTTTACTTCTTTCTCTCTATGTTTCCTGATGGATCCCATCTCTTATTAATGGGTGAGAATTTTGAGAAAAATAATTAATAATACTTAAAAGTGATTTAATCTATGCTTGGAGCTCATGGTTGTATATCCTTTGAAAAAAATCTCTATTTTAAAAAATATTTTATTTATTTATTTTATTTTTATGGCTGTGTCAGTCTTAGTTGTGGAATGGGGTATCTTTGTTGAGGCATGTGGGAGAAGATATTTTGCTTCTTTTTCTTGATGACCCATTAAAACAGCTCTGATTATTATAAATTTACCGTTATAATGGAAACAAACATTTAGTACCTGATACTTGGAGTATTTGGTTATGTTTCTACTATTTGATCTTAGATAAATTTGTGTTATACATGTCCATTACACCTCACATATGTAGAAGAATATGCTATATATACATACACACACACACACTTTAAGAGTAAACAGCTTTTTAAATATGTTGTCTTATGTCAATTAACAAAATGGTAAAACTTCCAAAACGCATGATTGATTTCCTTCAAACAAAGCTTGGAATACACAATTAAGCAAAAGTGTTTGAAATTAAATAGGAACCCTTACATACTATTTGTACTATTTTCATCCCAATCATATTATTCCAGTGTCTAATGATTTACTATTTAGCTGATCTTGGAATTAGATCTGTGATTTTCAATGAATTTGTAATCTCATTGAAGGTAATAAGCAGGAATTTTATTTCTAAGTTACCTCTACTGTGTTGCTGAACACATTTGACCAGTGTTCATTTGTAAGCAGGCATAAAAGATGGAAAAGTTAAGAAGGAAAGAAAACCTCATCACAGGGTCACTCTGTTGAATGAAAATCTTCCAGAAACCTTTGATCAAATGCTAGCTAGCCAAAATACACTGAAATGTATTTTGCTGATTAGGATAACTAACAGCCCCTAAGATATAGGTTAAAACTCATACAGATAAGATTTTATCACACTGTATATGTTGAACCATTTTAGAGTAACTTACAGACCACTTAACATTATCTTATTCAATTATCATTTACGACTTCTCGAAGTAGGCAGTATATTCCTATTTTAAAGATACGGAAACTGAGGCTCAGAAGGTCTTAATAATTTAACTAAGGCTATTCAACCAGTAAATCAGAGAAAAAATTTAAACCTAGGTTTGTCTCACACCAAGGTCTGAACTCTTCTAACTTTACCAACTGTCTTAAGTACTCTGTCTTGAAGAATTTATTTAACTGGATCAAATTTGTGCTAGTAGATGTGTTTGGAAATGTGTTCAATAGTCAACTCTCCTTAGACATTTCCAACAGGACAGTTCTCCTGGCAGTGTAATATCATGTTCAGCTCTCCATCAATGGTTAATCTCTTAGTTTTGTGTTTGATCATAAATGTTCGTTTGAATTTTATGTTCTACACTAGATGGTGCATCAAAACAATAGGTGGGGGGCTTCCCTGGTGGCGCAGTGGTTGAGAATCTGCCTGCCAATGCAGGGGACACGGGTTCGAGCCCTGGTCTGGGAAGATCCCACATGCCACGGAGCAACTAGGCCCGTGAGCCACAACTACTGAGCGTACGTGTCTGGAGCCTGTGCTCCGCAACAAGAGAGGCCGCGATAGTGAGAGGCCCGTGCACCGCGATGAAGAGTGGCCCCCGCTTGCTGCAACTAGAGAAAGCCCTCGCACAGAAACAGACCCAACACAGCCAAAAATAAAAAAATAAATAAATAAATAAACAAACTGTAAAAAAAAAAACCAACAACAATAGGTGGAGCTTTATAAAAATAATGTCTCTGTCTCACCTCTAGATAATGTATTTCATTAAGATCCTTTTTCTTATGCTAAAATATACCACACTGGTTTTAATATAAAAATAATGTCTTAAAGTATTTGGTAGTGAAATTATTTAATTTCTCAAATTTGCACCATTATTTCCTAAATTTGAGAAAATTTTGTGCTTCAGGAATATACACCCAGTTTGATTCACTGCTTAGACTATATCTTAATATTTAAAGTTTTTAGGTGTGAAATCTTCAGTGGTAGGGATTGTGCTTACTTTCTGTAAACCCCAGCATATGGTACTGCCCTGTAGCCTATTATATATCCAATATCAGGTGAGTCAAAGGTAGATTAAGACTGAATGGTAGAGTGTCCTGAAACTAATTGGCTAAGGGTATAGATTTTATCACTTATCTCCAAGTTTAAGTGGCTGTCTTATGGTAGTTGCGTTATGCTAGAGTCCATGGTCGTAATACATAGCATATTATACATATTTATTACTGTTTATGCAATACTATGTGAAGGGGGAAGAACGAAAAGGAAAAGGAGATCACAGCTATCAATAATTTCATGTTTATATGAACTAAAGTTGACCAAAAAAACCACTATCTGGTAGGAAAAGACTTAGGTGGGTTAGTAAATTCAGAGAAATGCAGTGGCCTATGTAAGATGCTTGTGAAGGTGTGATTTCTTTTGGCAAGAACATGATTTATAAATGCCAGTTTTATTCATGAGTATTATCAGGAAAATAATGTTTTTATTAATATTCACTCAAGTAGTACCTTGTACCTCAGTGAAGTTAGAAAAGTAACTTCTTTTTCTCATAATCCCAGAATAATTTCAGGTTATAAAAATTAGTAGCTAGCAAATTATGTCCTTGTCATAAAATAATAATATATGAGAAGCATGCGTGAGAAAAAAGAGGAATAAGGAAGGCAAGGTAAGAGTTTGACTGAAATACATTTTCATCATTTTGATTTGGAATTTAAAAATAAATGCTTGAAAATCTGACAGCTTTCCTCATCTATACTATTAGCTGCTCCATTTTCCTGCCAGTCTGATTTTCTAAGTCGGCAGATGCTTGTGTTTCAGACATGAGGTTCCTACTACAGGAAATACCAGAGGAGACAAAACCGTAGACAGCCTATGTCTCCTGGCTAAACAAGGCTTTTATTTTGTCTGATCCTAAAGTTAGGAAAACTGATCAGAAACTAGGGATATAATAGATTGGATGTATAGGCCACGTTAGTGGCCTATAAATCACTTCTCTCTTCATAAAACAAGTATGTTATATAGAAATGAGCTATGGAAGGGGTCCTATAGAAACACCTTTCACATTGCCCCCAGTAAGAAAGCCAAGTTGATCTTTTTTCAGGGGAATGTAATTCTGGCTGAAAGAAATGAGGGCCCATATTTGCCTCAATACTTCTGTGCTAAGCAAAGAGACATCATCCAGATTTGTTGGAGTACGCAAAATTAAATTGGTAAGAGTTACTTCTTGGGCTCTGCTTCCATTTTATCTGCCACCGAATCATTTAATTGTAGAAAGTTTATTTTGTACTTAATCAGATTTTAGTTCCTAGCTTATTGGGCTTTAAACTTTTAAGAGTTCTTATATTCTCTCCCTATTAAAAACCTTGGCATGATACCAGCATACTACATAAAAGAGGGCCACAGCAGAGCTCTCTGGCAAGTTTTATTTGCATTAAGTGTTAGGTATAATAAAATGCTCCCACAAGCTTAGAAAAGTTTAAACAATACATAGAACAAGTTTATTGTAGCAGGCTTCCTAGATTCAAGTTACGGTATCATCCAGCTAAAGGCATTTTCTCCACCTTTATAGTATCATAAACATGGTGGGAAAAATATGTTTCATCGACTATAGCTCAGTCACCATATGAATAGAGAAGATGGGTGTTTCCTCTTCCCATCTGCCATCACCGAATTACTTGGTGAATGCTCTAATACATAACATTTAGCAAACTAGAAGGATTTTATAAATGTCTATTGACAGTTCCCTGTTTCCACTCCAGGTAGGGTATACTCAGTTACATCTCTTTTAATCCCACTTACTCTGACAAGCAGATTTCTGACTGGATATTATACTCAGTGATGCTACCCCTCCCATCATAATGCAAAACCCATGGCTAGATGATAAACGGTGCTGCCTGTGAAATATAACTCAGTACAGTCCATTTTGATTTGTTAGATATGCTGCTTTGGTCTTTTGACAGTTGTTCTGGGAGTACATAACATCTGCCATACAATTGGCTGGCAAAACTCATTTGTAGTATAATTGAACAGCCATCATTTTGTTGGAGTGTAAACGTCAAGATAAATAGTCCATGAATTAGCAAGTTCAACATCATTTGATGGCTCACAGATAGACAGGCACAATATAGATTTCATATACGTGCAGAGTACCTTTACCCAGGCAGCTAACAAAATCAAATGCAGAAACAGTGTCTATAATTTGAAAAACTGGAAGCAAGAGTGTTTAGATAGCCTCAGCAATCTTACATTTGCCGTATTTTGAGCCGTTTTCCTTATCTAGCATTGTGGCAGGTCCAGGTGACCTTCTTTACCTTTAAACTATATTAATGATAAAACGAATTAAGAACAGTAACAAAGAAAGGGTCATCCTTACCTTTGGGCATTTCTTTCCTGGAATCATTGCCTTCCTTTTTCCACTAATAGATTAGAGCTAAAACTAAAACCAGACATTGACCCAAGTTGGTTATTAACCAGGGGTATTTATCTTCTCTTCAGGTGTCCGGTGAACTGGTTTGATTCATGTGAAGGTCATTAAAGAAGGAAAAATTTATGGAAGTTTATACTTAATTTTTGTACTCTTTCCCAATGGCTGAGATGTTTGCCTCTAAATATCAGGTCATTTTAATGCAGGTTTATAGTTTACGGTCAATTTTTGTCTTTTTTAAAGAACTGATTACATAGTGAAATACTGCTAGCTGCTGTTTCCCTTTATCCTTTGGTCAGTTACTTGGGCCTTAGGACTATTGCTTACAGAAAGGCGTAAAGGAATAAAATGGTGAAAGTTTTAAAAATATGGTGGGGTGGGGGGAGAGTGAAGTCAGTTATGAGTGGATTTTTTTGTATTTATATTGTCCCTATACGTGATTACTGAGCTCCATTGAAATGCAGACGTATTAATATTTATATCACGAAGTATGTCATAAGGGAGAACACAGACTTTGTTATTTTGTTAATAGAAAAGTCTAGAACAGTGGTCCTCCACTTTTTTGGCACCAGGGACCGGTTTCGTGGAAGACGATTTTTCCACAGACTTGCAGGGTGGGGATGGTTCAGGCGGTAATGTGAGTGATGGGGAGCGGCAGATGAAGCTTCACTTGCTCGCCTGCCTATGTGGCTGGGTTCCTAACAGGCCATGGACCGGTACCCCTGGTCTAGAATATAGTCAGTAGTTGATAAATATATGTTGAATAAAATAATAAATAAAATTATATTGCTTTTTTTGACGACAATTTCCTTTACTACTGCATCAAATGTGAGATTTATAAACTTCCACAATTGTTAGCAATTAAATATGACTTTTATTTCTATCATTATGCTTTGATCTCATTTCTGCTATTGATATTTATTCAGTGTGCATCTCTGACCGATGTGTTATAAAAATCCTTCACCTATCAATGCAAAAATCAATTGTTTTAATTTCATTTGTGATAGGAATGTTATGTACCAAAGTTCCATAATGTATTACTCAGAATACGCTGCCCTATTCTGTAGTAATCAACGACTTTAAAGCTACAGTAACTTCACTGAATAAAGTTTATTTCCTGTTGATGGTACATATATAATGCAAGCCATTTGAGGGGTTTGCTCTGCACAGATTTTTGGAAAGTGGTCTAAGAATAACACCACTATCTAGTAACTGCACCCTCTAGAGCAGAGGAGAAGTGAGCTAGAAGATCATGCATAAGCTCTTTTATGCTTTGGCTTGAAAATGACACAGGTGACCTCTCCTCCCAGCCCAATGGTCAAAAATTAGTAATATAGTCCTGCCTAATTTCAGTGGTGGGGAAAGTTGTGGTGGTAGCAGATGGAATGTGGTGAGTGAGCGTCATTCTTTCTGATGTACTAAGCAAAGTTATGTGCTCTCTGGAACCAAGTTGGAAAACAGAGTTGATATTGCTTAATTAAAGTTAGAAGTTTGAGACCAGGAATTTACATTCCAAGAAAACTTGACTCATGGCAAAAGATCTTACAGAAGAAAATTTTAAATACATTATCATAGGGACTTCCCTGTCAGTCCAGTGGTTAAGACTTTGCCTTCTAATGACAGGGGTGCGGGTTCGATCCCTGGTCGGAGAGCTAAGATCCCACATGCCTTGCAGCCAAAAAACCAAAACATAAAACAGAAGCAATATTGTAACAAATTCAATAAAGACTTTTAAAATGGTCCACATCAAAAAACTATTTAAAAAGTAAGATACATTATCACAAAGTAGAATTTACTCAGAAGAGGCAAGATTGGTTAGACATTTGACATGGATCAATATTATCCACCAGTAAATAGAATAACAGAGAATTATCATATGATAATACCAAAAAATTTATAAAAAGCATCTAACAAAATTTCACATTTTATAAACTCTCATCAGGCTAGAATTAGAAGGCAACTTTCTTAACCTGATAAAAGAACATCTACAAAATTACACAGCTGACATCACACTTAATAATAAATTATTGAATGCTTTTCCCCAAGACTGGATGTGTCCTCTTTCAATACTTATATTTATCATTGTACTAGAGGTCACAACCAGCAAATGAAAGCAATAACAAAATTATAAAAGAAATACATATTGAAAAGGGGAAAGTAAAATAGTTTTTATTCACAGACAATATGATTTCTTATGTGAAAGATCCTGAGTATATAAAAAATGCTAAAACTAATACTTAAATTTAACAGGGTCAAAAGACTCAAGGTCAAGATATGAAAGTCATTTGCATTTATATATGCTAGCAGCAAATAATTAGAACATGAAATTTTAAAAAGGTACCATCAAAAATATAAAGTACTTAGGGAAAAAGTTAATACAAGATCTACAAAACCTATACAATTAAAACTATAAAAGAATGCTGAAGTGAAATTAAAGATCTAACTAATGGATAGATATATCACATTATGAATTAGAAAAGTCAATTTTGTGAAGATTTGTTTATCCCCAAATTGATTTGTAGATTCAGTGCAATTTGAATCAAAATTCTAACATGGTTTTGAAAGTTGTTTCTAAAATTTATACAGAAATGCAAAGGATCTTGAGTAGCCAAAACAGACTTGAAAAAAAAAAAAAACAAGAATAAAGTAGGAAGATGTTAACTGCCTAAATTTCAAATCTAAGTATAAAGCAACAGTAATTAGGCCAGTATGATATAGATTTATGAGTAGACAAAAAGATCAATGGAACAGAACAAAGATTCTATACAAAGGCAAGAAACAAAGGTAATTCAATAGGGAAAGGAGAAGAGTTTCAATAATTAGTGCTGGAACGACAGGGTATCTAAATGTAAAACTAAAACTATAAAGTTTCTAAAAGAAAACATAGGTGACTACCTTCCTGAACTTGGATTATGTAAAGATATTTTAGAGGACACAGAAAATACTAACCATAAAAAATTGGTAAACTGGACTCCATTCAAAATTTTAAAATTGTACTAATCAAAGACTTTGTTAAAACAATGAAAAGGGAAGACACAGACTTGGATAAAATTTATATATATATATTTATATATTTACAAATATATAAATAACCAAATATATACATTTGTAACCAGAATATAAAAAGGATATTTCTAGATAAATGATCAGTCCAACAGTCCCAAATAAATATACAAGAAACTTTGTAAAAGAAAGTATACAAATTGCAGTAAGTTCATGAAAATGTGTTCAATATAAATAGTCATCAAGGAAATGTAATTTACTCCCCACGATGAGACATTTTCTCACACCAATTATAATGGCTCAAATTCAAAAGACTCGCAAACATAAATGCTGGTGATGAACAACTGGGACACATATATTGCCTGTGGGAGTATAAAATAGACCAACCACTTTTGACAGTTCATTGGAAGTTTCTCAAGATAAACGTATACCTGGACTCTGAGTCACAATGTGGTATTTACCAGAAAAGAATACATACATGCCCCAAAAGATTCATATAAAAATATTTATAACAACTTTAGACAAAATAGCCTGTATATGAGGAAAAACTTAACTTTTTTCCCCTCTACCCTTCTGGGTTCTTTGCCTGGTGCCCTGCAAATTAGACTAATAAGAGAGGGATTGACAAAAGAGAACAAAACTTATTAACGAGTGTGGCACACATATGTGGGAGTAATCTCAGTGACGAGTAACTCAAAGGTATGTTTAGAACTTGGTGATTATATACCATCTGAGAAAAGAGAAATAAATTTGTAGTGAAATGACAAGACAAAGGAAGAGGGATTTTGGACTTCCAATGGTGGCAAACTATGAGGTAGACTACTGAAGTAAGGTTTATTTGTGCAAGTTCATCTCAGCAGGCATTGACTTTCCATCTTCTTCATTAAGCATAAAACTTCCTCAGGAGAGGGGATTTATGACAGTCCTAATTTCTCAGAAGTTTCTGCTTTTAGTGAAATAAGGGAAGCTCTGGGAAGGCTTCATTTTATATCTGTTGATTCTCATTTGCCTCCAGCTCAAAATAATAATTATGCCAAAGTGTGGTATACTTTGGGGTGGTATATTCTAATTTCCTACAAGCTCACACTGGGAACAATCAAATGTTTATAAATAGGAGAATACTTACTCAGCAATAAATAAAGAAGGAACTGCTGATACACACAACAACATGGATGAATTGCAAACATACTATGTTGAGTGAAAGAAGCTGGACAGGATATTGAGTTCTCCATTATTCCATTTATATGAAATTCAAAAACAGGTAAAACTAATTTACATTGATTGAAATCAGAATAGTAGCTGCCTGTGTGTTATGGGGATCAACTGGAAGGCAGCATGAGGGAAATTCCATGGGTCTTATATTTTGATTGACAGTTAGTTACAAGGGTAAATATTCATTACAACTCATTGAACACCTAGAATTTCTACCTTTCACTGTGTATAAATTTTACCTTAATAAAGAGGCTAATACGGGAAATGTGTATACTTATTAAGTACTGTTTGAATTGATTTTTATTTTTAAGAGAAGTGTAAGAGAGTGAATGGTTTGCTGGCAAACAGAAAAACCAAAGAAAACCAAACAAACAAAACCCCCAAAACCTCTGTGGGTATTTTGTGAGATTAATGCCAAAGACAAAATACTATTAAAATGATAACAAATAGTGACAGTAGGAAATAAAATAATATTAACACCATAATCTACTGGTGCCACTGTAAACATGAAAAACATTTACTATGTATAGAATCCTTTGGGTACCCATTTCAGAAACAGCTGGTAAAAAATGGAAAGATTAAGATTTTAGAACTGAAGGGGGAAAAAAAACAGCTATGGTTTAAAAAATTATAATTTCTCAAGTGAGAAGAAAGATTCTCCTTTCCAAAGTAAATGTGATCATATTTTATTCTGCCCATGATAAAGGCAGTGAGGCATTTATTTTGGGGAATGTCCAAAATATCTATGATTTTACTTTTCCAGCCAAAACAGTTCTGTTTTTCTGGCACGTATTAATCAATATGCAAAACATTTTGAAATTTTAAATGTTATTCCACATCACACTCATTTATTCTAGTTTAAAAAGATTTGGAGTGCCAGCATTTCTAGCATAATAATATTTTAATAAGTGAACATAAAGTGTTTCTTCCCTCATAAGAACATATTAGTAGAAAATACATAATATTTGGAGAAATGGAAAGAAATGGTATTAACAACAGAAAAGCAAAAACAAAAAAACAAAATGAGCACTGGGAATTTCTGATCAGTATATAAGAAACCTAATGTTTATATCTGGATATACACTGGCTAGACTATTGTTAAAGAAATGATTGGCCATCAGCAAGATGAAAAAAAAAACACGAAATAACACTGAATTATCTGCCATGTGGATCAAAGTCATTCGTGTATTATATCATCCTTTGAACACAGAGTTACTACCGTATTTCAGTAGAAGATCTATGAACTTTTGAATCAGCCTTTTGTTAAGTTCATAGCTACATCATTTAGTGTCTCTGTGATCTTGAGATTATATATGTATATTTCTGAGTCTTGGTTTTCACATGTATATAACAGTTGGGAATAATAAAGCAATTTATCTCATGGGTTTAATGTAAGAATAAAAAGAAATCATAAATGTAAAATTACCAAGCAAAGTGCTGTCACTTATGTCCTAAAAAATCAGACAAGTTTCCTAACACTGTAGAGCTTACAAGGGGGTAAGGTGAAGATGAATAACAAATAAAACAGATAACATATTATTTAATTAACTAGCTGTTATCTTGAAATCAGCTGCAAGGCCCCGGGAGAATTATCTATTCAACAAACAAGTTTTGAAATTGCGAGAAAAGAAAACAGGTAGTATGAGAATCTTAACTAGAGAGTTAGGAAGGGCAGGCTGGGGGCAGCTCGTTGGAATGAATGGTTGTTAAATACTGAGGAACTATAGAGAAATAGAAAATAGTGGAATTGGCCAAAACTAGAAGGGAAGAGGTTAAAGCATGAAAAACTTCTTTCACAATTTTGCCTAGGGCTGACTTTCTGTCCTGAGTTTCAAAACAAATGGTTTCCATTCATATTACTATATAATGGGTATGAAAAGCATGGTTGCTAACTCAGTGGTATATACTGTTTTCAATCCATCTAGTTTATAATGTTGAAAATAGATATAATGTCTTTGTAAACATGCAAAAGCTGAGTGCTACTTAGTTCTACTTTCTGATATTTTGATATTCCAAGGAAGCATCCTCATTAAGATTGAAATATCCAGGATGACATGTGATTTTTTAAGGGCGAAGTCTGCTTAGATGCAGAGTAGATTTTAGTTTATCTCTTTACTTCCTCCAGCTAATTTTTGACTGATAATCTTATTTTAAATAGTAAATTTATTGGTAGTTAAATTATTTGTATTCTACACAAAGATGGTCTACAAAACACAGTGCTTTAATTAGTTGAACTCTAGCCCTACCCCCATACCTGCAGCATTGTAATTCACACTGTTCATTTGTCAAGGTCTAATCATTGCTAACAGAATCGGAAAAAAAATGAAAATTGACTTTATTCAGATGGTAGAATAATATTAATACAAGTAATTATAGTTACCAGTAATCCAACTACCACTCTTACTACTATTACATGATATGCTTTATTGATTATATATGGCAGCATTGCTCTAAGATCTTCACATTTATACCATACTTCATTTTTACCACATTTCTGTAGGATATGCATCATTATCTCCATTTCACCCTCTCTGAAACACATGCTCAGAAAGCATAAACAAAATACCCAGGGTCACACAGATAAGGTTCAAATTCATTTTTGTCTTACACTAAGTTGAGTATTTTAAAATATCCTTTGATTTTATAATTTAAGATTTCTCCCTTGTCAAACATCATTTGATAACATAGAATGCAGTAGAGTTGAAAAATACATTAATCTATATAGTAGCTCTTTGTTCTTCTTAAAGGTTTTCTCTACAACCCTTGTACAGATTTAACTCACAAACATAGTATTTCCTACCTCTCTTTATTTCACCATTAGGTCTTGCTAGTTCAGTACCCCACATGCTCAGAGTGCTATAATACCTTAGAAAGATGAACATGTTCTGCCTTTGTTCAGGGAGTTTGTATTATAACTCTTTTTCGTTTATTCTGTATATGGTCATTTGTAGCCTTTCATTTCTCTGAAAGGAAAGGAGATTGATATTATTGAAAGATGACTAAATCATACTATAGTAGACTATGTTCTCCGACTCTTTCAATTAAAAGTTTTCTGTAGTTTCTTAACATGAGAACTCCATTGTATAGTATTTTTGTGTTTAATTATTCCTAATATAAATATTTAGTAATTGATGTGTCATTTTACTTTCATAACATGTTGTTAACCATTTTCAAAAAATCTTTATTTTGCTTGTAATGTCTTGAATAAAAGAATTCTTGAAAGGATTTCAAGGATGAATCCCCCTCCCAAAATACCTACAAAATAAATACCCCAAAGTAAGGGGAAAAAAGAATAAAATTCCCCAGCAGCAGTAATTAAGAATTGGGCAAGGAATAAGACCTAGGTTTGGGGGCAGAACTGAAGAACACAGCGTGGCTTGGCTTACAGGGCTCTCTTGCTTCCTTGTAGCTGAAATGATGAGTACAAAATCTTGTATCTACTCAGGAATATTCCAAAACTGCAGAGAAACAAACAGAACTTCTTTTTGTAGTTTTCTCTCTCCCCTTGTTTCACTGGGGAGTGTTGGAAATGGTTGCTAGGGAGAAATATATAAAACTTGCTAAGTCTATTGTGAGAGAAAGTATCCAGTGCCCCTATTGTCCAGGGGAAAAGCCCAACCAATAGTTATCCACCCTGTCCTATCATCCAAATGGGTTAAGAGGCCTTTCCCTCACCAAGGGGGGGTGAACATTGATACTCAGAATTTAATAATACCTCAGAACTCACAGTGTACCACAAAAGGCAACTCTCAGATAAGCATATCTATATACCCTCTGGATAGGAAAAATGAATAGAAAGAAGCCATATTTGTCTTCAAACTGAAATTCAAAAAAATGCAAAACAGGCATCAAATGCAGTACAAAATTAGTTGAGAATGTACTCACACTATACCAGAGAAAACATAGCTGCTCAAGCATGATAAAGATGAAGGGAAATGGCATTGTCAATATAGAAATATTCTGTAAATAATAATAGTAATATTTATAAAGTGAAGTAAAAATTTAAATTTAAAAAAGAAGAAAGGAACATACCATTATAAGGAAAAAAGGCTCAGTCTAGAGGAAAATATAACTTCAGAAAAAGGAAAATTCACTTCGAGTGCTTTGAAAGGGCATGATTTAAGAAAACTTATTCTCAAAAAAGGAAATAAGTTGAGGTAATGTATATAGTTAAATTACAAAGAATAGATTCCCTAAAGAAACACATTTGAGAAAAACTTTATCATTAAAGGACTTAAAAATAAATTAGAAACGTCAAGGAACTAGAAGTTGAATTATTATTATAGGAAGAAGTTTTAAGATAAGCCCACTGAATACATATTTTAAAACACAAGAAATTAGAGGAAGACTAATAAAATATATACTCCAATATTGGATAGATTATTACCCTGGATTAGAGATCTAAACAAATGGAGGGAAAGTAAAATAGGCTCAAAGCTTAAATAAAATAATAAATAATTCCCTGAAATGATTAAGTAGATTTTCAGGTCAAAAAAGAGCATCATGATCCAGGAAACTTAGACATTAAATTTTGCAAACCAAAGCATTTCTTCTTTACATTATTGAAACGTTAAGGAATATTTTTTTTAATTAATTCTCCAGGTACACAGGAAGAAAAGGGATTTGTGTTGGGGATTGTTAGAAGTCTAGTCTTTTACTTTCTACTCGTTTACAGCAATATTTTAGACAATGAGTTAACATCTACATATTTTTAAAGGAAAACAGGTGTAGCCCAACTCTTTACAGCCAGTGAAGATGTCATCTATATCTCCACCTCTCTATGTGTATATACATACATCCACTGTATATCTGTATATACATACATACAGTCCTGGAAAATGGTCACATATCAATATTTTTTTTCAGTTTCCAGGGTATGTGTTTTGGGGCAATGTATTTATTTACTTTCTTCCTTGAACTTATCTATCTCATTTAAAAATACCTCAGTCTACCTCAACTCTTATAAATCATAAAAACAAATGACTTTTTTCTTTTTTTAAAATGTATTTATTTATTTATTTTTGGCGGCATTGGGCCTTTGTTGCTGCACACGGGCTTTCTCTAGTTGCGGCGAGTGGGGGCTACTCTGTTGCCGTGCGCGGGCTTCTCATTGCGGGGGCTTCTCTTGTCCCGGAGCACGGGCTCTAGGTGCACAGGCTTCAGTAATTGTGGCTTGTGGGCTCAGCATTTGTGGCTCGCGGGCTCTAGAGCGCAGGCTCAGTAGTTGTGGCGCACGGGCTTAGTTGCTCCGTGGCATGTGTGATCTTCCTGGACCAGGGCTCAAACCCGTGTCCCTTGCACTGGCAGGTGGATTCTTTTTTTTTTTTTAACATCTCTATTGGAGTATAATTGCTTTACAGTGGTGTGTTAGTTTCTGCTTTATAACAAAGTAAAGCAGCTATACGTATACATATATCCCCATATCTCCTCCCTTTTGCGTCTCCCTCCCACCCTCCCTATCTCACCCCTCTAGGTGGTCACAAAGCACCGAGCTGATCTCCCTGTGCTATGTGGCTGCTTCCCACTAGCTATCTAGCAGGTAGATTCTTAACCACTGCGCCACCAGGTGGATTCTTCACCACTGTGCCACCAGGGAAGTCCCTTGACTTTTTTCTCTTAAACAAAAATATTTTATATTTTATGGTAAGCAACTTCACTATACTTTTGCATCCTAGACTTTTCACTAATAAAACAAACCCATTTCAGTATGTGTAGCATGTCACCAAAATTCTTTCTATTTTTATGGCATTTATTCTTCATCTTATATTCTTTACCATGCCTGGTATGTAGATGTATGTGATAGATGATTGTTGAGTGAATAAATGCATAAATGAATGAATGAATAAAAGGATATCTCAACCTTTTCAACAATACATACTTTCCCTTTTACTTTGGTCTATTTTGTAGGCTTGAACAAAAAACATGTTTTAAAATAAAACAGACAAATTATATACCTTGAATTAAAAACCTTGTCACATGAGCCCTTAAGAAATTATTAATCACAACATTTTCTTATATTTTTGGGATACTCTTTCAAATACATAGTTGGAGACCCTATGATTTCTACCCATCCAAAGACTGGACATTTGGGCATAGTTTTACATAACTGGCCTTCTGATGGCAGGTTAATGGATCAGGTGTTTCTTTCATATGCTTATCATACAGTATGATGATATAACTTTATTTTCATTAGTAGTCATTCCTAGTTTTCCTAGTTTCATATATTCTAATCTGCACAATTTATGGTCTTTCGAGAGAGTTATCTGTACATGAAAGTTCCCCTCTAATCAGCGTGAAATCATCATGTATCTTTTCTAGCACTTGCACTGAAGAAAAAAGCCCTGGTTTGAGTACAATAGAGACAATAGCAAGGCTCAAAGGTTGAAGACAAAAGATTCTGCAGAAGTTAAAGGAAAAGCTGCCAAAGGCCATGACAGCTCTTTTTGTTATTTTCTGGGCTGTAATTTATGAAATCAGTTTTCATTTTGAAAGTTCCCTAATTTTCTCCCACTTCAGTCTAAGATATAGCATGCATGAGTACTGAAGACAGACGGCCCCTCAAAATAATTCAGTCAGGTGGTATTTGTAATGAAACTGCAGGCTGTCACTTGGATTTCTTAGTACTTTTCGTCATAATCTTCTATCTTTAGCTACAGAAAACTGTTTGTAACAGTTCCCTAAACACAGTTCACCAAACTGGATGCAACAAATTATTTTTGGAATAAGGTATTCTCTCCAATTCCTAGTTATAAATGACTGCTATAGAAAATTTCAATTTCTGTATGGTCCAACTCCTACATAGTTCTCTTGGAAAGATATCTCTTTATGCAGGCTCAGGTGTCCTTAGGAAGGGATAGAGGCCGTTATAGTTTCGTTTTTGGGTATTAAAACAAATGCTTTCACGCTTTTTGTATTGTTAAGTATGGGAATTCTCAGAAGGAGTGAAGGTGAGGAAATGTGTTCCCAATGAAAATAACTAGAAGATCCTGAAGAAAATCTTAAAACATCAGTCAGCTGTGCAAGCAATGAGGACTAGAAAAGTAAAATTTATGAAGAAGGAAGATATTTTATGGTGTGAACTAAGGATTCCCATCTCTCTGAAGTCATTCTAATCTTTAGTGTTGGTTTAAAATTGGAGTAGGCCAGACAGAGGGGCCTGTACATATGATTGAATTCCTCAAAGTCTCATAGGATTTAGGAACAAAAGACCCACTTAGGGAAGGATCCATTGAAATAAGAGAGAAGAGCTGAAAGTTCTCCAGGGAGTGGCAAAGTATCTGAAGATTTCTTGCCACTTTTCCAAGGGGGCAGTTGCTGATCTGGACGCTAATAGAGGCTGAGAATCCAGAGCCAGGTTCTGCT
Source organism: Eschrichtius robustus (assembly GCF_028021215.1). Lineage (NCBI taxonomy): Eukaryota > Metazoa > Chordata > Mammalia > Artiodactyla > Eschrichtiidae > Eschrichtius > Eschrichtius robustus. Next base: position 71,703,535 of record NC_090833.1, read on the forward strand.
ATAGGGCTACTAACTGGTGGCAGGATAACAAAATAGAACTTGGTTATTTTCCCTGCCTTTCAAATTCATAAGAATTTATAATAACAAAATATTCATTCTTTTGTGTCTAGCTTTTGCACACCTAGTGTTTTACAGATCCATTTATATGTAACCTCTATCAGTAGATTCTTCTTCTTAATATTATTGTGCAATATCACTTTGTATGAAAATACAATTTCTTTATTTTCCTGTTGTTGGACATTTGAATTGTTCCTAGGTTTTGGCTATTGTGAATAAAACTGCTCTCAGCATTATTATACATGTCCTTTTGTGGACATATGCACAGATTTATCTGAGTACATATCAAGGAGAGAGGAATTGCTGTATCACACAGTAGGCGGCATTTTATTTCAGTAGATAATGTCAAGGTGTTTTCAAAAATGGCTGTAAAAATGTTTCCCATCTCTAGCAATGTACGAGACTTAAATTTTCTCCACATCTCTACTGTCACTTAATATTGTCATTATTTTTTATTTAAACATTCTGGTGAGAATGTAATTATAATCTCAGTTTATATTTAATTTGCATTTCTGCGATGAGTAATAATAGTAATGATGTTACTATTAGCTTCATATCCTTTTCATATTCTTTTTGGGCATTTGAAAATTGTACATTATTAAGTACCTGTTCATTATTTTAAAGTTTGGTTTTTTTGTCTTTTCCTTATTGCTGTGTAGGATTGTATTATATATTCTTCATATAAACCCCTTTCTTAAAGATTTATTATTTATTTATTTTTTAAATTTTTGGCCGCGTTGGGTCTTAGTTGTGGCATGCGGGATCTTTCGTTGTGGCACGTGGGCTCTTTGTTGTGGTGTGCGGGCTTCTCTCTAGTTGCGGTGTGTGGGTTTTCTCTTCTTTAGTTGTGGCGTTGCAGGCTCCAGAGTGCGTGGGCTCTGTAGTTTGCGGCACGCGGGCTCTAGTTGAGGTGCGTGAGCTCAGTAGTTGTGGCGCGGGGGCTTAGTTGCCGTGCTGCATGTGGGATCTTAGTTCCCCGACCAGGGATCGAACCCGCCTCCCCTGCATTGTAAGGTGGATTCTTTACCACTGGACCACCAGGGAAGTCCCATATTCCTCATACGAACCCTTTATCAGATACTTGTATTTTAATATCTTTCCCAGTCTGTGGTTTGCCTATTCACTGTTTAATCATGATTTTGAGGAAAAGAAGTTCTTAATTTTAATGAAATTTAGTTTATTATCTTTATATTTGCTGTTGTTCTTTCCTGTACAAAAAGTTTTGCCTGCACGCAGGTTATGTAGATATTTTTCCATGTTTTCCAGAAGTTTGATTGTTTTAGTTTTATATTTAGGTCTAAGATCAAACTCAAATTAATTTTTGAGTATGGTATAAGTCTCAAGGTTCATAAGTTTTCCATGTGGTTAACGAGTCATTCTAGCGTAACTTATAGAGAAGGCCATCCTCTCCCCTACTAATCAGGTGACTAAATCAGGTTACTCTATGTGTGTGGATATATTTCTAGGTGTTCTTTTCTCAATTGATATATATGTCTAACATTGTGCAACTAACTCCTTAATTAATGTAACCTTACAATGTCTTGAAATTAGGATTGTAAGACATCTTATATCTGCATTTTTAAAGATTGACTTGGCTTTTCTAGGACTTTTGCATTTTCACATAAATTGTATGATCAGCTCATCAACCTAAAACACCAAAAACTTGCTGAGATGTTGACCACAACGGCATTATATTTATAGATCAATTTTGGGTTACTTGACATTTTAACAATATTGAGCCTTCATTGAACTCTCCAGTAATTTAAGAATTCTTTAGTTTCTCTAAACAATGTTTCATAATTTTCAGTATAGGAGTCTTTCACATCTTTTATTAGAATCATTTTAAGTATGTGTATTTTTGTAGTATTATAAATGATATTTTAAAATTTTCATTAACAAATGTTTGTTGCTGGTATATACAAATGCAATCAATTTTTTAAATATTAACTTTAGATTCAGCCAACTTCCTTAATCCATTTGTGAATTATAATGGTTTGTAGATTCTTTAGGTTTTCTGCATACTGAAATATCATCTTGGAATAAAAATACTCTTACTTTCCTTCTCCGTATTAGTTATGTATTACCTCAATAATGCTGTATAGAAAGCTGCCTTGAAACTCTCTTGCCTAATAATTATTTAGACTATGAGTTTGAAAATCAGAGATTTAGGCTTTTTTTTTCTCTCATCTTTGCTGAATTAGCTCACATGATGAGTTGGCTTGCTATTTGTGGAGGTGTGTAAGCTATCAGCTGGTGTGCTACTGTTCAGCTCCCTATGCTTCTCACATCCAACCAACAGAATAACTTGGGCAAATTGTCATGTGAAAGTAGAGGTACAAAGGAAAACAAGTTCAATTGTGTAAGCAATGTCTAAACCCCTTGCTTGTGACTTGTTTGCTAATAACCCACTGGACAAAGCATATTGCATATTGCATGGCTGATTGCAATGTTTAAGGCTGGGTGTACTCTCCTGCCCAGAATGGCTGAGAACCTGAAAGTTACATGCAAAAGGCACAGATATGAGGAATAGTGAAGAATTTGGGCCATTAATGTAACCTACCACATATTCCAAACCTGATAGTTTATATTATTTTTTCTTAGACTGGTTAGGTCATCTATACAATGTTGATAGAAGGATAGATAGTGGACATCCATGTCTAATTTCTATATACTGTGGGAAAGTATTCAATATTGCATGATTGCATGTAATGTTAGCTGATCAGTTTTGTAAATGATTTTTTTCATTTTCTAAATTAAATGAAGTTTCTTTTAAATTCTAGAATGTATTAATCATGAAAAGGTATTGAATTTTATTGAGATAATTATGTGTCCCTTATTTTTTAATGTAGTGAATTATGTTTATTTTATTAATATTAGAATGTTAACTCTTTCACTCCTGGAATAAATACCACTTTCTCATGATGTTTTACCCTTTACCTATACAGACGGTATAGTTACAGGAATTTTTTTTTTTGGGGGGTCTATTCTCAAGAGAGATATTCACTTATAATTCTCCTTTCATGTAAGTTCCTTGTCAACATTTTATATCTATGTTATTTTGGCCCAAAAATGAATTACAAAATATTCCCTCTTTTCCTATTCTATGAAAGAGTTTGTGTAAGGTTGTTATTACTTCTAACTTTATTATTTAGGGAAATCACCAGGGAGGTCATCTGGGCCTGAAACATTTTGGTAGGAAGCTAGGTAGTGTAGATTCAATTTTTTGACAGATATAGGACCATCCAACGTTCTGTCTTTTTGTGTGTCAGCTTTCTTTTATCATGATTTTCAAGGAATTTTTCCATTTTATCTCTTTTTTTGTGTTTATTAGTATAACTCTTTTTTTAGAGTCTATTAGTGATGTCCCTATTCTTATATTGAGTTTTGGTTTTTATTTGATCATGTAGCCAGGGGGTTATAAATTTTATTAATGTTTTCAGAGAACTAAATTTTGCTTTGATGAGATTTTTATTTTTATTTTGTATATAGAAATATGTATTTCTAATTTTTAGTTTTCTTCCACATATTTTTATTGTTTCTTCCTTCTAAATTCGTTGTTGTTCTGTTTCTAACTTCTTGAGTAGAAGCTTAGACCATTGACTTAAATCTTCATGAATTTTCGTATATGCATTTTGAGTAACACATTTATTTCTATCAGAGACTTAGGTTTGACTGTTTTTTCTAACTTTATTTTAAAATTTTCAAAGTTATAACAAAGTAATAAAACAAGAGCCAGTACTTCTACTACAGTTGACATATCCATATCTACCACCTAAAAATTATTAATAATTTATTCTACTCTATTACATCTATTTATATATGAATGTATTTATCATTGCAATTCTCTATTCGTTGATGTATCCATTTTGGTTCTGTCAAGTGTTTTACTTTTTAGTTATTTGCGTCTTTAAAGGGTATGCAGTTGGATTTTGCTTCTTTAGTTTTTCTTACAACATCTGACTTTAAATCAGAGTTATCATACTCTTCATATAATTTAATTACTGATATGGTTGTTGGTCAAATCTACCATCTTGCTATTTATTTCATATTGGTCCCATCTGTTCTTTTTTCCACCTTTTCCTGCCTTCTTTTGGATTTAGAATTTTGTATTCCATTTTATTTCCATTATTAGTTTCTTAAATATATCTCTTTTATGTTTTTATTGTTTGTTCTAGGGTTTGTAATATGCATTGTTAATCTATCACAGCCTATATTAAAATAACGTTTTACTTCCTCATATGTAATTAAGAACCTTAGAGGAGAATATTTCCTTTTCCTCCCTCCCTTCCTTCCTGGAGAATAGTATTAGAAATCAAGATCTAAATGCTAGCCGTACTTGTTGCTATGGGGTACCATTACTTCTGGGACCTCTCAGCTAAAAAAAGCAAGCAAATCTGTGTGTTTATACTAATTCATGTATATATATATATACACATACATATATATATATAAATGTCTCTGTATATAAATATCTTTATACTAAACTAAACATGAGTTCATTCTGATACCTTCAATTCTAATCCATTACTATACGGATCATTTGAGCCTACTCCTTCCTTATTTGTAAACTTCCTCTCCAGTAATGAGAAACTTGGCATTCACCATTCACCATCCATTTAGTTATTTGTTCAATTTCAGTATATAGGTATAGCTATTGGAATCATTAACCTTAACCTTCTGGGAAACAACTTAATGAACAGGAGTACAGGACTTATGTACAGTTTCTTTTGTCTTTATTTTTACAAACTTCACTCATTACCAGAGTTATTTAAGTGTTTTATTCCTGCACTCCATTAGGTAAGTTTGCTTTATACATTTGTAATACAGGTAGTTTTGTAACATTCTGCTTTCCATTTTGGGAGACCCTAATCTTTTAAATGATTTCTTTTTAATTTGCATGTAGTAAGTTTCACTCTTTGTGCTGTAACATGCTTTTTACAAATGTATAGAGTAATTACAGTCATTGCAGATATTATACAAATATATAGTATCATACAGCATAATTTCACAACCCTAAAATCCTCAGTGATTCACCTATCCATCCATCCTATCCCCTCTGAACTACTGATATTCACTGTTCTTTTAGCTTCTATATAGTTCTGCCATTTCCAAAATGTTATAATTTTAATCATACATTGTACAGCTTTTTCAGATTGACTTCTTTCACTTTGCATAATCCATTTAAAATTCATTCATGCCTTTTTTAATTTGATAGCTCATTTTAAATTGCTGAATAATATTCCATTGTATGCATATAGCACAGTGTGTTTTACCATTTTCCTGTGGAAGGATATCTTTATTACTTCCAGGGTTTTTTTTGTGTGATTATGAATAAAGCTGCTATAAACATTTACATTTAGGTTTTTGTATAGACATAAGTTTTCACACCAATTATACCTGGGAGCATGATCACTGGTTCATATAGTAAGACTATGTTGAGCTTTGTAAGAAACTGCTAAACTGTCTTCCAAAGTGGCTCTACTATTTGGCATTCCCACCAGTAATGATTAAGAGTTCTTGACACTTCTGCATCCTTGCCAGAAAATGGTAACGTCAGCTCCTAGGATTTTAGTCATTTACATAGGTGTGTAAGTGGTATCTCACTGTTATTTTAATTTGCAGTATCCTAGAGAAATAGGGAAATCTTTTCATATGCTTACTTGTCATCTTTATATCTTTTCTGGTGAGGTGTCTGTTTAGATCTTTTGTCCATTTTTAAACTGGGTTGTTTGTTTTATTACTGTTGTGTTTTATTACTTCATATATTCTGGGTAAAAATCCTTTATCAGATATGTGTTTCCCAAATATTTTCTCCCAGTCTATGGCTTTTCATTCTCTTAACACTATCTTTTGCACAGAAGATTTTTTTTAACGTTTTTATTGGAGTATAATTGCTTTACAATGATGTGTTAGTTTCTGCTTTATAACAAAGTGAATCAGTTATACATATACATATATCCCCATATCCCCTCCCTCTTGCATCTCCCTCCCTCCCACCCTCCCTACCCACCCTTCTAGCTGGTCACAAAGCACCGAGCTGATCTCCCTGTGCTATGCGACTGCTTCCCCCTAGCTATCAATTTTACATTTGGTAGTGTATATATGTCCATATATACACTACCACTCTCTCACTTTGTCCCAGCTTACCCTTCCCCCTCCCCGTGTCCTTAAAGGTCTGCGTCTTTATTCCCATCTTGCCCCTAGGTTCTTCATGACCTTTTTTTTTTTCTTTTAGATTCATTATATGTGCATTAGCACACAGTATTTGTTTTTCTCTTTCTGACTTACTTCACTCTGTATGACAGACTATATGTGCATTAGCACACAGTATTTGTTTTTCTCTTTCTGACTTACTTCACTCTGTATGCCAGACTATATGTGCATTAGCACACAGTATTTGTTTTTCTCTTTCTGACTTACTTCACTCTGTATGACAGACTCTAGGTCCATCCACCTCACTACAAATAACTCAATTTCGTTTCTCTTTATGGCTGAGTAATATTCCATTGTATATATGTGAGACATCTTCTTTCTCCATTCATCTGTCGATGGACACTTAGGTTGCTTCCACGTCCTGGCTATTGTAAATAGAGCTGCAGTGAATATTGTGGTGCATGACTATTTTTGAATTATGGTTTTCTCAGGGTATATGCCCAGTAGTGGGATTGCTGGGTCGTATGGTAGTTCTATTTTTAGTTGTTTAACGAACCTCCATACTGTTCTCCATAGTGGCTGTATCAATTTACATTCCCACCAACAGTGTATGAGGGTTCCCTTTTCTCCACACCCTCTCCAGCATTTATTGTTTGTAGATTTATTGATGATGGCCATTCTGACTGGTCTGACATGATATCTCATTGTAGTTTTGATTTGCATTTCTCTAATGATTAATGATGTTGAGCATTCTTTCATGTGTCTGTTGGCAATCTGTATATCTTCTTTGGAGAAATGTCTATTTAGGTCTTCTGCCCATTTTTGGATTGGCTTGTTTGTGTTTTTGATATTGAGCTGTATGAGCTACTTGTAAATATTGGAGATTAATCCTTCGTCAGTTGCTTCATTTGCAAATATTTTCTCCCATTCTGAGGGTTGTCATTTCGTCTTGTTTATGGTTTCCTTTGCTGTGCAAAAGCTTTTAAGTTTCATTAGGTCCCATTTGTTTATTTTTGTTTTTATTTCCATTTCTCTAGGAGGTGGGTCAAAAGGATCTTGCTGTGATTTATGTCATAGATTATTCTGCCTATGTTTTCGTCTAAGAGTTTGATAGTGTCTGGCCTTACATTTAGGTCTTTAATCCATTTTGAGTTTATTTTTGCTTAGGGTGTTAGGGAGTGTTCTAATTCCATTCTTTTACACGTAGCTGTCCAGTTTTCCCAGCACCACTTATTGAAGAGACTGTCTTTTCTCCATTGTATATTCTTGCCTCCTTTATCAAAGATAAGGTGACCATATGTGCATCGGTTTATCTCTGGGCTTTCTATCCTGTTCCATTGATCTATATTTCTCTTTTTGTGCCAATATCATACTGTCTTGATTACTGTAGCTTTGTAGTATAGTCTGAAGTTAGGGAGCCTGATTCCTCCAGCTCTGTTTTTCTTTCTCAAGATTGCTTTGGCTATTAGGGGTCTTTTGTGTTTCCATACCAACTGTGAAATTTTTTGTTCTAGTTCTGTAAAAAATGCAGTGGTAGTTTGACAGGGATTGCACTGAATCTGTAGATTGCTTTGGGTAGTATAGTCATTTTCACAATGTTGATTCTTCCAATCCAAGAAAATGGTATATCTCTCCATCTATTTGTATCATCTTTAATTTCTTTCATCAGTGTCTTATAATTTTCTGCATACAGGTCTTTTGCCTCCTTAGGTAGGTTTATTCCTAGGTATTTTATTCTTTTTGTTGCAGTGGTAAATGGGAGTGTTTCTTCCTTAATTTCACTTTCAGATTTTTCTTCATTAGTGTATAGGAATGCAAGAGATTTCTGTGCATTAATTTTGTATCCTGCTACTTTACCAAATTCAGTGATTAGCTCTAGGAGTTATCTGGTAGCATCTTTAGGATTCTATATGTATAGTGTCATGTCATCTGCAAACAGTGACAGCTTTACTTCTTCTTTTCCAATTTGGATTCCTTTTATTTCTTTTTCTTCTCTGATTGCTGTGGCTAAAACTTCCAAAACTATGTTGAATAACAGTGGTGAGAGTGGGCAACCTTGTCTTGTTCCTGATCTTAGTGGAAATGGTTTCAGTTTTTCACCACTGAGGATGATGTTGGCTGTGGGTTTGTCATATATGTCCTTTGTTGTGTTGAAGTAAGTTCCCTCTTTGCCTACTTCCTGGAGGGTTTTTTTTTTTTTTATCATAAATGGGTGTTGAATTTTGTCGAAAGCTTTCTCTGCATCTGTTGAGATGATCATATGGTTTTTCTCCTTCAATTTGTTAATATGGCGTATCACATTGATTGATTTGCATATATTGAAGAATCCTTGCATTCCTGGGATAAACCCCACTTGATCATGGTGTATGATCCTTTTAATGTGCTGTTGGATTCCGTTTGCTAGTATTTTGTTGAGGATTTTTGCATCTGTGTTCATCAGTGATATTGGCCTGTAGTTTTCTTTCTTTGTGACATCTTTGTCTGGTTTTGGTATCAGGGTGATGGTGGCCTCGTAGAATGAGTTTGGGAGTGTTCCTCCCTCTGCTGTATTTTGGAAGAGTTTGAGAAGGATAGGTGTTAGCTCTTCTGTAAGAGTTTGATAGAATTCGCCTGTGGAGCCATCTGGTCCTGGACTTCTGTTTGTTGGAAGGTTTTTAATCACAGTTTCAATTTCAGTGCTTGTGATTGGTCTGTTCATATTTTCTATTTCTTCCTGGTTCAGTCTCGGCAGGTTGTGCATTTCTAAGAATCTGTCCATTTCTTCCAGGTTGTCCGTTTTATTGGCATATAGTTGCTTGTAGTAATCTCTCATGATCCTTTGTATTTCTGCAGTGTCAGTTGTTACTTCCCCTTTTTCATTTCTAATTCTATTGATTTGAGTCTTCTCCCTTTTTTTCTTGATGAGTTTGGCTAATGCTTTATCAATTTTGTTTGTCTTCTCAAAGAACCAGCTTTTAGTTTTATTGATCTTTGCTATCATTTCCTTCATTTCTTTTTCAATTATTTTGGATCTGATCTTTATGATTTCTTTCCTTTTCTAACTTTGGGGTTTTTTTGTTCTTCTTTCTCCAGTTGCTTTAGGTCTAAGGTTAGGTTGTTTATTTGATGTGTTTCTTGTTTCTTAAGGTAGGATTGTATTGCTATAAACTTCCCTATTAAAACTGCTTTTGCTGCATCCCATAGGTTTTGGGCCGTTGTGTTTTCATTGTCATTTGTTTCTAGGTATTTTTTTATTTCCTCTTTGATTTCTTCAGTGATCTGTTGGTTATTAAGTAGTGTATTGTTTAGCCTCCATGTGTTTGTATTTTTTACAGATTTTTTCCTGTAATTGATATCTAGTCTCATAGCATTGTGGTCAGAAAAGATACTCGATACAATTTCAATTTTCTTCAATTAACCAAGGCTTGACTTGTGACCGAAGATATGATCTATCCTGGAGAATGTTCCATGAGCACTTGAGAAGAAAGTGTATTCTGTTGTTTTTGGATGGAATGTCCGATAAATATCAATTAAGTCCATATTGTTTAATGTATCATTTAAAGTTTGTGTTTCCTTGTTTATTTTCATTTTGGATGATCTGTCCATTGGTGAAAGTGGGGTGTTACAGTCCCCTACTATGATTGTGTTACTGTCGATTTCCCCTTTCATGGCTGTTAGTTTTTGCCTTATGTATTGAGGTGTTCCTATGTTGGGTGCATAAATATTTACAATTGTTATATCTTCTTCTTGGATTGATCCCTTGATCATTATGTAGTGTCCTTCTTTGTCTTTTGTACTAGTCTTTGTTTTAAAGTCTATTTTGTGTGATATGAGAATTGCTACTCCAGCTTTCTTTTGATTTCCATATGCATGGAATACCTTTTTCCATCCCCTCACTTTCAGTCTGTATGTGTCCTTAGGTCTGAAGTGGGTCTCCTGTAGACAGCATATATAGGGTCTTGTTTTTGTATCCATTCAGCCAGTCTATGTCTTTTGGTTGGAGCATTTAATCCATTTACATTTAAGGTAATTATCAATATGTATGTTCCTATTACCATTTTCTTAATTGTTTTGGGTTTGTTACTTTAGGTCTTTTCCTTCTCTTGTGTTTCCTCCCTAGAGAAGTTCCTTTAGCATTTGTTGTAAATCTGGTTTGGTTGTGTTGAATTCTCTTAGCTTTTGCTTGTCTGTAAAGGTTTTAATTTCTCCGTCAAATCTGAATGAGGTCCTTTCTGGTAGAGTAATCTTGGTTGTAGGTTTTTCCCTTTCATCACTTTAAATATGTCCTGCCACTCCCTTCTGGCTTGCAGAGTTTCTGCTGAAAGATCAGCTGTTAACTTTATGGGGATTCCCTTGTATGTTATTTGTTGTTTTTCCCTTGCTGCTTTTAATATGTTTTCTTTGTATTTAATTTTTGATAGTTTGATTAATATGTGTCTTGGCATGTTTCTCCTTGGATTTATCCTGTATGGGACTCTCTGTGCTTCCTGGACTTAACTATTTCCTTTCCTATATTAGGGAAGTTTTCAACTATAATCTCTTCAAATATTTTCTCAGTCCCTTTCTTTTTGTCTTCTTCTTCTGGGACCCCTATAATTCGAATGTTGGTGCATTTAATAGTGTCCCAGAGGTCTCCGAGATGGTCCTCAGTTCTTTTCATTCTGTTTTCTTTATTCTGCTCTGCAGTAGTTATTTCCACTCTTTTATCTTCGGGGTCACTTATCCGTTCTTCTGCCTCAGTTATTCTGCTATTGATCCCTTCTAGAGCATTTTTAATTTCATTTATTGTGTTGTTCATGATTGTTTGTTTGCTCTTTAGTTCTTCTAGGGTCCTGTTAAACGTTTCTTTTATTTTCTCCACTCTATTTCCTAGATTTTGGATCATCTTTACTATCATTATTCTGAATTCTTTTTCAGTTAGACTGCATATTTCCTCTTCATTTGTTAGGTCTGGTGGGTTTTTACCTTGCTCCTTCATCTACTGTGTGTTTCTTTGTCTTCTCATTTTGCTTAGCTTATTGTGTTTGGGGTCTCCTTTTCACAGGCTGCAGGTTCGTAGTTCCCGTTGTTATTGGTGTCTGCCCGTAGTGGCTAAAGTTGGTTCAGTGGGTTGTGTAGACTTCCTGGTGGAGGGGACTAGTGCCTGTGTTCTGGTGGATGAGGCTGGATCTTGTGTTTCTGGTGGGCAGGTCCACATCTTGTGGTGTGTTTTGGGGTGTCTGTGACCTTATTATGATTTTAGACAGCCTCTCTGCTAATGGATGGGGTTTTGTTCCTGTCTTGCTAGTTGATTGGCATAGGGTGTCCAGCATTGTAGCTTGCTGGTCATTGAGTGGAGCTGGGTCTTGGCATTGAGATGGAGATCTCTGGGAGATTTTCACCGTTTGATATTACATGGAGCTGGGAGGTCTCTCGTGGACCAATGTCCTGAACTTGGCTCTCCCACCTCAGAGGCACAGCCCTGACGCCTGGCTGGAGCACCAAGAGCCTGTCATCCACATGGCTCAGAATAAAAGGGAGAAAAAAAGAAAGAAAGGAAAAGATAAAATAAAATAGCTATTAAAACAAAAAGTAATTAAGAAAAAATTTTAAAGTAATTAGAAAGAAAGAAGGAACAACCAAACCAAAAAACAAATCCACCAATGATAACAAGAGCTGAAAACTATACTAGAAAACAAACAAACAAACAGAAAAAGCAGACAGACATAACCCTAGGATAAATGGTAAAAACAAAGCTATACAGACAAAATCACACACAGAAGCATATGCATACAAACTCACAAAAAGAGAAAAAGGGAAAAATATATATATATCTTTGCTGCCAAAGTCCACCTCCTCAATTTGGGATGATTCGTTGTCTATTCAGGTGTTCTACAGATGCAGGGTACATCAAGTTGACTGTGGAGATTTAATCCGGTGCTCCTGAGGCTGCTGGGAGAGATTTCCCTTTCTCTTCTTTGTTCGCACAGCTCCTGGGATTCAGCTTTGGATTTGGCCCTGCCTCTGCCTGTAGGTCGCCTGAGGGCATCTATTCTTCACTCAGACAGGACGGGGTTAAAGGAGCAGCTGCTTCGGGGGCTCTGGCGCACTCAGGCTGGGGGGCGGGAGGGGTACGGAGTGCAGGGCAAGCCTGCAGCGGCAGAGGCCAGTGTGACGTTGCACCAGCCTGAGGCGCGCCATGTGTTCTCTTGTGGAAGCTGTCCCTGGATCACAGGACCCTGGCAGTGGTGGGCTGCACAGGCTCCTGGGAGGGGAGGTGTGGAGAGTGACCTGTGCTTGCACACAGGCTTCTTGGTGGCTGCAGCAGCAGGCTTAGCGTCTCATGCCCATCTCTGGGGTCCGTGCTGATAGCCGCAGCTCGCGCCTGTCTCTGGAGCTCATTTAACCGGTGCTCTTAATCCTTTCTCCTTGCGCACCAGGAAACAAAGAGGCAAGAAAAAGTGTCTTGCCTCTTCGGCAGCTCCAGACTTTATCCCGGACTCCCTGCCGGCTAGCTGTGGCGCACTAGCCCCCTTCAGGCTGTGTTCACGCCGCCAACCCCAGTCCTCTCCCTGGGATCCTACCGAAGCCCGAGCCTCAGCTCCCAGCCCCCGCCTGTCCCGGCGGGTGAGCAGACAAGCCTCTCGGGCTGGTGAGTGCTGCTCGGCACCGATCCTCTGTGCGGGAATCTCTCCGCTTTGCCCTCTGCACCCCTGTTGCTGTGCTCTCCTCCGTGGCTCCGAAGCTTCCCCCGTCTGCCACCCGCAGTCTCCGCCCGCGAAGGGGCTTCCTAGTGTGTGGAAACCTTTCCTCCTTCACAGCTCCCTCCCACTGGTGCAGGTCCTGTCCCTATTCTTTTGTCTCTGTTTTATCTTTTTTCTTTTGCCCTACCCAGGTACGTGGGGAGTTTCTTGCCTTTTGAGAGGTCTGAGGTCTTCTCCCAGCGTGCAATAGGTGTTCTGTAGGAGTTGTTCCACATGTAGATGTATTTCTGATGTATTTGTGGGGAGGAAGGTGATCTCCATATCTTACTCCTCCGCCATCTTGAAGCCAGAAGAATTTTTTTAATTTTAATGAAGTCCAACTTAGCAATTTTTCTTTCATTGTGTCATGTTTTTGGTGTTGTATTTAAAAACTCATCACCAGATAAAAGGTCACCTAGATTTTCTCATATTTATTCTTCTACAAGTTTTACAGTTTTGTATTTTACATTTATACTTATGATTCATTTTGAGGTAAATTTGTGAAATGTTGTGCGGTCTGTATTTAGGTTATTTTTTCCCACTAGAATATGTAATTATTCTAGCACCACTTATTAAAAAAACTACTTTTTTCTCTCTTGAATTGCCTTTGCTCCTTTGTCAGAGATCAGTTGAATGTATCTGTATGAGTCTATTTCTGGGCTTTCTATTCTGTTCCACTGACCTAAGTGTCTATTCTTTGTCAGTACCACAGTGTCTTGATTACTGTAGCCTAAGAGTTAGTCTTGAATTTCGGTACCTTTTCATATAAACTTTAGTGCTGGTTTGTCAACATGTATGAAAAAACTTACTGGCTTTTTGATTGAGGTTGCACTGAATCTATAGATCAAGTTGGGAATAACTGATATTTTAACAATATTAAATCTTTCATTCTATGAACATGGATATTCTCTCCATTTATTTAGATCTTTGATTTCTTTCATCACAGTTTTATAGTTTTTCACATATAGATACTTCACATATTTTGTGAAATTTATACCTAATATTTAATTTTTGTGCTATTGTAAATGATATTTCATTAGATTTTTTTGATGTTCCAATTGCTCATTGCTGGTATGTAGAAAAGCAGTTAACTTTTTAATATTAATCTTGTGTTGTGCAAATTTGTTATACTCACTTATTAGTTCTAGGAGTTGGGTGTTTTTTCATTTGTTTATTTTCTACATAGACAGTTATGTCATCTGCAAAGAAAGAGGTTTATTTTTTAATTCCCAATCGATATAATTTTTATTTACTTTTATTCTTATTGGACTAGCCAGGACTTCAAGTATATTATTATCAGCATCATTGGTAAATATTGCTTTGTCATATGGCATTGATGAATTCTAGATGACTCTCATGCTAGTCTGTCTTATTTTTTTGTTGATTATTTCCTTTTCAACAGTAGCTTAAATAAAACATCTTGATATTCTGTGTTTTATTTTACATTTTCCTTAAATACTGTACTGTTTTGATTTATAGATTTAGTTTTTTTCTCATTTTAGGTGAGCTTTTCATCAATATTTGAATGTATCTCCCATTGCATTTGATGAGTTTTTGGCTTCAGACACACCTATTTTCCTTAAGGCTATCTAAATTCCTTTTTAACGGATTCTCTCTGAGTGGCTTAATATCTTTGCCTACATCAGATGGAGTTATCTCAATCTTTTCCTCTATGAAAAGATCTCAGTTTCAATAGTGACTATGCTGTTCATTGCTGTTTCTAAATTTGTTTGTCAGTTTGGGATTATTGTTCTTTGGTGACTTTCTATGTTTTTGGAAATCTGCAATCTCAAATATAGTTTTTAATCTCATGTTTGAAATCTAATATTATTGAATCAAACCTAAATTGTTCTAGATTTTGAAGTGATTAGAAGTAACTTTTAATTCATAATGTTTTCTTCAGAGCTGAGCACTTCATCTACCTTTTGCATACTGTGTATACTATGTTCTTTTTTTTTCCTCCCTATTTCATACCTACGGAGCAGAATTTCTACGCCATTCTTTCTTTATATTGCTCACATTTTCACAACAGCTTTCATACATAATCTCTTTTCTCTGAAGCAGTCTTGGTAATTTTTTTTTTTTTTTTTTTTTTTAGAAATTCACGTTCTTTTATTTATTTATTTATTTATTTATTTAGACTGTGTTGAGTCTTCGTTTCTGTGCGAGGGCTTTCTCTAGTTGCGGCAAGTGGGGACCACTCTTCATCGCGGTGCGCGGGCCTCTCACCATCGCGGCCTCTCTTGTTGCGGAGCACAGGCTCCAGACGCGCAGGCTCAGCAATTGTGGCTCACGGGCCCAGCCGCTCCGCGGCATGCGGGATCTTCCCAGACCAGGGCTCGAACCCGTGTACCCTGCACTGGCAGGCAGACTCCCAACCACTGCGCCACCAGGGAAGCCCAGTCTTGGTAATTTTTATTTCTCTTCTCTTCTTATTGGATATGAAACCATTTCCCCAAAATGAACACTATTTTATGAGTGGTTATTTTGTGTGATATGACCTTCTCTATAGCCTAATGGAGGTGGACTGTGGAGAAATGTTACGGAAAAAGTTGAGCCGAAATGGTAGTACTTATTTTTAGAAATTCTGTACCCTGTTCTTTTTTATAAGGTTTTGTTTAATGTCCTGTACCAGGGATTAGTTCATCTTGTTTGGGAGAAATATCCCATTATTGTGAGGGGGACATTTCAAGATCTAGATCATTCCACAGTTCTATGTTTAAATCTAAGGCTTTAGTTTCACCAAGAAGACACAGTCCCATAGTTTACTTCCCCCCTTTTATTTCCCTCTCTCTCTAGTAACTATTTCTTCATGCTATTACATTAAGCATATAAAAAAGACTGGTTTGGTGAAAATGACACTTGATTGTGAAACCAGAGTTCTGATTTGAAGATCTGATTTTGACTCACACCATGGGACGTATAGCAAATTTTATTCTTTCCTTAAAAATGTTTGCACAGGAGGGTGGTAATTGTAAAGTGATTTAAACAATATGATTTCCACAGTTTATTTTTGTTTTACTATCCCATAAGTATGAATTCCTGAACTTCCTGAATCAATGGTTAAACATAAGTGTTGAAACTATAAAACTTTATGTAGGTAGAAAATTACAAAAATTACATCTAAAATTCATATGTATTATCAATTGGATAGTAAAAATGTAGATATTTAGAGGTATCTAAATAGGTTTGCATACCCTGTAGCAGCCTTAAATATTGGCATTTTATTTATATGGATATGCAGATAAAATTAAGTGGCAAATTGAGGAATTAGTTGATAATTTAGTCTCTCATACTTTTACCTGAAATTTAGACAACAGACATTGGAGGAAATCGTAATCTAAGAAAACCACTAAAGTTGCATTTTGAGACAACGTTGATACCTACAAATAAGCAAATAAGTGATTTTTGGTAGAATAACTGAACAGGTCAAACTATAATACCTCATACAGATAATTTTGCCGTGATTGACACCTGTACCTCTGTCTTAGAATTTTGCTTCATATTTAAAATGGATTTCTCTTTTGACTAGCGTGCACCTTTAGAGTGATGGGCACTGTGTTGTAAATTAATCCTTCATGCAGTTTCTTTTCATTTAACTTGAAAAATCTCCATATTACTTCACTTTTAGGAATAATAAAAAGACGGATTTTAGGGGGTTGCTTTTGCCATGTGGTAATGGCATTTTACAATATTCCCAGTATGATTATGTATGAGTGACTTAAGTGGAAGATTTATTATTAGGAATATTTTCCTTACTTAAAATACTTTTCTTACAGTGAAAGAGTAAGATATGGTTCTATTTGTAAACAACTGAAGCATAATATCTGCAATACATCATGTAAAGGTATAATCACTGTCAAAGTGCCAAGGTACCATCACAGAAAGTGACTGCTGTAATTGACAGAGATGGTGATCAGGCTCCAGAACCATTTGCTGATTGCATATTCATGATTCCACTTTGTAATATGCTACAGTTACGCTGTGAGTTATTCTAAATGGATGTTTTAACATCACTAGACTGACACTACGTAATCTGAAATTTAAAAGTCTGATCTTTAACACATCTCTTTCTGCTTTGTCTTGAATGTCTATCTCATGAAATGGGAACTTAGCTATTGGCCTGAATAAGAGGTTGCATGTTTATGCCATTGCCACAGTGCAGTCAGATGAATTCAGCCCTTTTTGAATTCAGTCCTTAAACTGTATCTTTTTACAACTTTAAACATTGCCAATCAGTTAAAACTAACTTCTAAATGCAATGGTTTTCTTGTCAGCCCTTTTACATGGCCAATTGTTTAGTCTCTCACTTAGAGATACTTATATAGCTGCAGACAATATTTAAACATTATTCCCCCGGTGGAGTCATTTGTAGTCTTTTCAATCTGTGTGTCATGTGGCATTTTCCCCCCATGCTGACAAATTGATTTTGGAATGTAGTGAGAAAAATCTATATAGTATCCTCAAATAATGTAGAATGTTGATTTATAAAATTTAAGTATATCTGCTTTCACATGGAAATTAAATGCAAATAGTCTATATAGAGAATAAAATATGATTTGTCCCAATATTGAACTTTTGGTTTAATTTCTTTTCCTCATTTTAGTAGGAAAAGCTGACTATATTTATGAAGAGATCTATAAATTGTACCAAAACCTTTTTACTAGGCTGAAGTAGAGGCTAAGAAGAAATGTAGAAAGCCAAGAAAGCATTCAAAGAAAGGAGAACTAAATCCCTTTTGAAAAAATTAGGGTATATTCAAAATTTATTCGTGTTATTGATTTAATGTAAAACAAGGAAGTCAAGACTGATAAATAGATTTTTAAAGAAGAAGGAATTAGAATAGACACATATTTCTATTAGTTTCAAATTTTGATGTAGTATTTTTTCAATGTTTTGATTTTCTAAGTAAGAATCTACATATAAATAATACTTTAGTTTTTTAAATAAATATTTTGTTAAAGTGCGGTTAGATATATAAAAGTATGTAAATATAAATATATATAAATCAAGAGTGCATGGCTCAGTGAATCTTTATAAAAAGCACACAGCTATAACACTTTGGATTTTAAAATTATTTTATAAAAAGTCTCTAACTTTCAAGAAGCTAAGGATACAGGAATATTCTAAGTATGCCTTTTCCAAACTACTTTCCTTAACATGAGAGTCAAGGAGTAATTGAATAAGACTAAAATTATCTCCAGGGTAATTTTAGAGTAGAAATAATGATAGCTCTCTAGGTCATTTTTCTGTAAGAGACCTGGATTTAAACCAAGCCAATAGGCTTGTCTGTCTGGCAGTTTGGCAAAACCATGTTGGTAGAAGCAATTATGGGTGAGTCACGCTAATCGTAATGAAACTCAAGGGATAATCCTGGAACCCAAATTATAGTTTAATTTCTACAGTTACAATTAATCTCTATAATTAGTTAGACATGGCACATTTTAATGTTCATATTTTTCCTTCATAGCGTTATGCAAATGCTGCCTTCTAATCTTTATATGCCATATGCACCTGAAGACTGCCATAATTATTTCAAAAACCATGAACTCCATTCTGTATTGGAAGGAGTATTTCTAAAAAGTTATTTGAATCAGAGAAAAATACTTAGGAAAATTCCTCTTAAAGTACAAGTTAATACCATTAGAAAATTTCATGTACATTTCTTTTTTCATCTAAGACCTATTGGCATGTGTTACTCATTTATTAATCCAAGAATCATTTACTACATGCCCTTTATATGTCTAGCTTTGTTTCAGGAACTAAAAGTTTTTTAAAAAAATGATGACAGAGTAACACCTATCCTTCTGAAACTATTCCAAAAAATTGCAGAGGAGGGAACATTTCTAAACTCATTCTATGAAGCCATCATCACCCTGATATCAAAACCTGACAAAGATATCACAAAAAAGGAGAATTACAGGCCAATTTTACTGATGAACGTAGATGCAAAAATTCTCAACAAAACACTAGCAAACCAAGTCCAACAATACATTAAAAGGATCATACACCTAGATCAACTGAGATGTATCCTAGAGATGCGAAGATTTTTCTGTATCTGCAAAGCAATCAATGTGATACACCACATTAACAAAATGAAGAATAAAAACCATTTGGTCATCACAGTAGGTTCAGAAAAAGCTTTTGACAAAATTCAGCACCCATTTATGATAAAAACTCTCCAGAAAGTGGGCATAGAGGGAACATACCTCAACATAATAAAGGCCATATATCACAAACCCACAGCTAACATCATACTCAATGGTGAAAACCTGAAAGCATTCCAAGATTAGGGACAAGACAAGGATGCCCACTGTCACCAATTTTATTCAACATAGTTTTGCAAGTCCTAGCCACAGCAATCAGAGAAGAAAAACAAATAAAAGGAATCCAAATTGAAAAGGAAGAAGTAAAACTGTTACTGTTGGCAGATGACATGATACTATACATAGAAAATCCTAAAGACACCACTAGAAAACTATTGGAGCTCATCAATGATTTTGGAAAAGTTGCTGGATACAAAATTAATATACAGAAATCTATTCCATTCTATACGCTTACAATGAAATAGCAGATAAAGAAATTAAGGAAATAATCCCATTTACCATCATATCAAAAAGAATAAAATACTTATGAATAAACCTATCTAAGAAGGCAAAAGACCTGTACTCAGAAAACTGTAAGACACTGATGAAAGAAATTAAAGATGACACAAACAAATGGAAAGATTCTTAGACTGGAAGAATCAATATTGTTAAAATGACCATACTACCCAAGGCAATCTAGAGATTTAATGCAATCCCTATCAAAATACCAATGATGGTTTTCAGAGAACTAGAACAAATAATTTAAAAATTTGTATGGAAACGCACACAAAAAACCCCTCGAATAGCCAAAACAATCTTGAGAAAGAAGAACAGAGTTGGAGGAATCTGGCTCCCTGACTTCAGACTATAGTACAAAGCTACAGTCATCAAAACGGTATGATACTGGTACAAAAAGAGACACATAGAACAATGGAACAGGAAAGAAAGCCCAGAAATAAACCCATGCACTTATGCTCAATTTATCTATGACAAAGGAGGCAAGAATATACAATGTAGAAAAGACAGTCTCTTCAATAAGTGGTGCTGGGAAAACTGGGCAGCTACATGTAAAAGAATGAAATTAGAACATTCTGTAACACCATATGCAAAATAAAACTCAAAACGGATTAAAGACCTAAATGTAAGACCAGATACTATAAAACTCCTAGAGGAAAAGATAAGCAGAACGATCTTTGACATAAATTGAAGCAACATTTTTTTGGATCCCTCCCCTAAAGTAAAGGGAATAAAAGTAAAAACAAACAAATGGGACCTAATTAAAGTTAAAAGCTTTTGCACAGCAAAGGAAACCATCAACAAAATGGAAAGATAACCTACTGAATGGGAGAAAATATTTGCAAATTGTATGACCGATAAGTGATTAATATCCAACATATATAAACAGTTCACACAACTTAATGTCAAAAAAACAAGCAATCTGATTAAAAAATGGGCAGAAGAACAGAATAGACATTTTTCCAAAGAGGAAAGGCATATGAAAAGATGCTCAACATTGCTAATCATCAGGGAGATGCAAATCAAAACCACGATGAGACATCACCTCACACCTGTCAGAATGGCTATCATCAAAAAGAACACAAATAACAAATGTTGGCAAGGATTTGGAGAAAAGGGAACCCTAGTACACTGTTGGTGGGGATGTCAATTGGTGCAGCCACTGTGGAAAGTACTATGGAGGTTTCTCAAAAAACTAAAAATAGAACTACCATATAACCTAGCAGTTCCACTCCTGAGTATATATCTGAAAAAAACAAAAACACTAATTCAAAAAGATACAGTGCACCCCAATGTTCATAGCAGCATTATTTACAATTGCCAAGATATGGAAGCAACCCAAGTGTCCATCAACAAATAAATGGATAAAGAAGATGTGATACACACACACACACACACACACACACACACACAATAAAATACTAATCAGCCATAAAAAAGAATGAAATTTTGCCATTTGTAACAACACGGTTGGACTTGGAGGACATTATGCTAAGTGAAATAAATCATATAGAGAAAGATAAATACGATATGATATCATTTATATGTGGAATCTGAAAAATACAACAAACTAGTGAATATAACATAAGAGAAGGAGACTCACAGATATAGAGAAACTAGTGGTTACAAGTGGGAAGGGGGGAGAGGGGCAATATAAGGGTGTGGGAGTGGGAGGTACAAACTATTGGGTGTAATATAGGCTCAAGGATGTATTGTATAACATGGGGAGTATAGCCAATGTTTTGTAGTAACTGTAAATGGAAAGTAACCTTTAAAATTGTATAAAAATAAAATATTTTTAAAAATGACAACAGATAACTTGACCTTAAAGAGCTTTCAGTCTCTGCAAATGTGTTATAGCAGGGTCCTCAACCCCCAGGCCCTGAACTGGTACCAGACCACAGCCTATTAGGAACCGGGCCACACAGCAGGAGGTGAGGGGCAGGCGAGGAGGAAAGCTTCATCTGCTGCTCCCCATCGCTCCCCATCGCTCCCCAGCGCTTGCATTACTGCCTGAACCAGCGCTCGCATTACCACCTGAACACCCCTCCCTCGCAAAGTGAAAAAATTGTCTCCCACGAAACCAGTCCCTGGTGCCAAAAAGTTTGGGGACTGCTGTGTTATAGGGCAGTAGATCACAGATGTCTCCATTTATCTATCTACTCAACAAATAATTATTGAGTTCCCATTGTATGCCAGGAAAATTGCAGGCATTTTGGATGAAACATTTAAAAAATAGACAAAACTCTTGTCCTTTTAGAGCTTATATTCTGATGAAGGTGAATGGTGATAAACAAAGTATATAAGTAAGCACGTGGTCCGGTAGGCTGATCAACTTTTAGCTTCAGTTAATTATCTTACTATATACCAAGCCCTCAGGGTCTTCATATAGGCTGTGACTCCTATCTGATATTAATGTGGCTGATACTCTCACCTACTTCAAAGGTTTGTTCAGATGTTATCTTCTCAATGAGTCCTAGTCTAAGTCTCCATTTAAAGTTGCACCCACCCCTTCCCACTGTGGTAGAGCCAATTATGTTTTCCCAAAACATTTACTTTCACAACTTTAGAAAACTATACACATTTATCCATTCACATGTGCCTCTTTGTGGGAGAAATAAACATTCTTGTCCCAGTGACCTTGACTTTGGCCAGGTGTCTCACTTTGGCAAATAGAATAGGAAAATCCATAATTTATTATCACATTCTAGGAGAATCTTTTATATCCACTAAAATATTCAGCTTCTACACTTTCTCCCTCTGCCATTAGTATTGTATTTAAGCCTGGATTCTGAAATAAAGAAAATAATTGGAGAAAAACTATAACAAATTACAGATGTTGTGATCTAATGAAATATGAGAGAGAATTAAAACTTTACTCTTGTAAGCCATATGGTTTACTACAATATAAAGTAGTGTAAGTTGACTGATACAGAAAGTTGTAACTAGAAATGAGGTTCTGGCATAAGAAAAATTCTACGATACATTGGACCAAATGCAGGTCATGAGGAAGCTCTTGTTGAAGGTTCAAAAGGTGGCACCCATGCTATCCAGTAACAGAACACTTGGAAATTTCCACCTATTATAATTTAGAAGGTAGGTAATAATTTGATGAATGTAGGGCTTTAGGTGGTTGCTATCAACTCATCTGATAGGATGTTTCAAGACAGAGATATATTCAGAAAAGAATTGATGGGTAGGCAAACATGATGAAAGGGGAAAAAGAATCCTAAAATTTCCAGGACTACAGCTTGAAAAGATGCATATCTCATAACCAACAGGTAAGAAAAAAATGAGAAATGCTTTGAGCAACTAAGACAAATTGACTCAACATTGAAGTAAAGATCAAATTAAGAGCATGCCAGTCTTCTTCTTTGCTATAACTTCTGAATAAATTAAGGTAACCCATGATAAATCTTTTCAGTTAATTAAAATGGCTTAGTGAAAAAATAATGGTGAGATTCTTTCATAGTATCCTGATAGATTAAAGATAATGGGAATGAATTTTATAGAGTAGTGTATGTCTCAAAATTAATTTGGGGTGTGGCTAACAGCATGTAGAAATAATTACCATCAAATAGGTAAAAAGCTAAAGAATGTTTCAGTGAGTTTTACTACCAAATGAACCATTAGCTTAAAATTAAATCATTGCCAAATATGAAAATAACCCTGGATGCCTAACCAGATTGAAAATTTGTTCAGCCCAATGCAGTGTATATCGTCCTCTTCAGATGTGGCCAAGTAGCATAATGAAAAAGAAATTTTTCCAGAGGATAGAGGAAAGATTCAAGGAGAACAATAGATGCAGGAGTTCATCCAAGGGAGCAAAACTTTTCTTTCCCAAAAAAATCCCTACCTCCAGCATACCAGGTTCTTGCAATATCTATCTTGAAGGATTTCATAATTTTTACATACCAGTGATGGCAATGTGCCTCTCATCCTTACTTTTTTTCAAAGAAAGTGTTTGTTGTCATAATCATGTCCTTGTTTCTCCATTATATGTTGGGGAGGGGGAGAAAACTTTTCATTTTATTCATCTGTCTCTGAACCAAGAAAAGGCATATTCAAAACTTACATAGAAACTATATTAAAATTGTGGACATTAAGGCTGATGCTGTAGCTAGATAAGATTTTCAAGATATCTTTACTGGAGACAGAGTGAATGACTGAATGCAGAAGAGAAGAAACTTAATATCTGCGACCAAGAAGGTAGATTCTAGTATATTAGTGTCCTAGATTAGGCTATGAATGAGTATTTCTCCGATTATATACACACGTACTGTAGGAGGATTGCTTTTATGTTCCTCCACTTGCTTCAAAAATGGCATTCCTTCTGTCTGGATACTGGAATGAGCAAGACATGTGGAGCAGAGCCAGAGCTGGCCCACTACTGCTACAGATCATATGTAACATGAGTTAGAAATATTTTTTCTGTTGCAAACTATTGAGTTTATAAAAGTTGTTTGTTATAACAGTAGGATCTAGCACATCACTTCCCAATTCCTAATTCAACCTTCACAATTCTTCTTAACTTGATATTCATCTTATTTTATATTATTTCTTATTGATTTTAAGTTTACCTGATACTTATTACTTTTGAACATGCAATATAACTTACCTATTTATAATGATTGTTGTTAATTTTATACCTATTTTCACCAGATATAAGCCATGAGATGTCAGGAAACTTTGTCCATCTTTTTCAATGATGTATCTGAAACATTAAGAGGAAATATGCACTCCATAAATATTTGTAGAATGAATGAATCATGCTTTCTTAAAACTTGTGGCAAATAAATGCAAAGGCAAAAAGTAAATTTAAAATCAGGCTCATCTTACAGAGGTAGCTTCTATTAAAAATTAGAATATGATCAAATAGTAATTAAATATTACTTACAAATCAATAATCAATATTATTGGTTTATTATTACAGAACATATATCAATGGAACAGAATAAAGAACCCCCAAATAGACCCATATAAAGATGACCAACTGATTTTTTTTTATTGGGGTGTAGTTGTTTTACAGTGTTAGTTTCTACTGTACAGTGAAGTGGAGTTCCCTGTGCTATACAGCAGGTTCTCATTAGCTATTTATTTTATACATATTAGTGTATGTATGTCAATCCTAATCTCCCAATTCATCCCACCCCCCCCCCTTCCCTTCTTGGTGTCCATATGACCAACTGATTTTTGAAAAAGGTACAAAGGCAACTAAATGGAGGAATATTGCATTTTCAACAAATGGTGCTGGGAAAATTGAACATCCATAGGGAAAGAGAAGAAGAAAGAAAGAAAGAGAGAAGTGGAGAGAGAGGGAGGGAGGGAGGAGAGAAAGAAAGGAAGCAAGAGATGGAGGAAAGGAAAAGGAAACAAAAGGAAAGGAAAATAAATCCTTGGCCTAATCCTTGCAATTTATACAAAAAAATAACTCAGAATGAATCACAGATTTAAGTATAAAATATGAAACTATACAATATTTAGAAAAACTAGAAAACTTTCAGGTTCTAGGGCTAGGCAAAGAGCTCTTAAACTTGATACCAAAGCATTACCCACAAAAGGAAAAATTAATAAATTAGATCTCATCAAAATTTAAAGCTTTTGTTCTGCCAGGCGCCCTGTTAAGAGGATACATAGCACAAGCTACAGACTGAAAAAAGATATCTGCAAACCACGTATTGAAAAAAAACCTAGAGTATATAAAAAAAACTCTCAAAACTCAGCAGTAAAAAAGCACTCCAAATAGAAAATGGGCAAAAGTCATACACAGATATTTTGTTGAAGATAAAGGGATGGCAAATAAGCATTTAAAGGGATGTTCAACATTACCATTAGCCAAATGCATATTAAAACCACAATGGCATAGCTCTACACACCTCGTGTTACACACTGTTAGAGTACCTTACATTTATTATTATAGAGCTGAAATTCATTCACTCGCTAATAAATGATTTTTGAGTGCTACTTCACATATGCCAGACATTATTCTAGGTGGTGGATGGTATCTAGAATAATGAACAAAATCACTCTCTTTATTGAGCTTGTCTTCTGTTTTTGGAGAGAGAAAAACAATAAGCAGATAATATAATCTCAGGTAGTGCTAGTTGTTAAGAAGAAAAACAAACAGGGCAGTTGGATAGAGTTAGGGCAATTGGAATAGGGATTATTGTAGGTAGATATATTACACAAGGCTTATTTAAGGAGGTATTATTCAGAGACATAAATAAAGTTGTGTTAGTTTTCTATTACTGCTATAACAAATTACTATAAATTTAGTGGCTTAGAACAATAGATGATTATTATCTTACAGTTCTGTAGGTCAGATGTCTGACATGGGTCTCATTGGGCTAAAATCAAGGTGTCAGCAGAGCAGAATTACTCTGAAGGTCCTAGAGTCGACTTGACTTCCTTGCCTTTTCCAGATACTAGAAGCCACCCACATTTTTGATACATGGCTCCCTTCCTCCATCTTCAAAGCCAACAAGTCAAGTCTTATCACATCACATTTCTCTGATCTTCTTCCATCATCACATCTTTCTCTGATAATCTCTCCATCTCAAAGTCTTTAATCTTAATTACATCTTCAAAATCTCTTTTGCCATGTATGGTAACATTTGCACAGGGTCCAGGGATTAGGGCATGGGCATCTTTTGGGAGTGGGGTGCATTATTTTGCCTACAACAGAAGTGAAGAAGTGTTATATGTAGTGATCTAGGGAAAGAACATGCAAAGAAGAGAAATTAGGCAAGTGCAAAGACACTGAAGTGGAAATGAGATTGATGTGTTGAGTTTGCAAGACCAGTATGTCTGCAGTGGAGGGAACAAGAGAACAATAATTGATGTCAGTGAATTGAGCAGGGTCCAGGAAAGGTAGGACCTCAAAGCCACGGTAATAGTGCATTTTAGTTTGATTATTATACAAAGTCACAAGAGGGTTTTGGGAAAGATGGTGGCATAATCTCTTCACTTTATTTCCTGTGTAGTCACCACTAGAATATGAGAAATTTGAGTGTAGGAACCATATCTGTCTCATTCACCAGTGTACCTCTAATATCTGGTTTAGTTCCTGACTCAGAATAACCTCACAATGAGCACTGTTTTGTCAATTTATGAATAAATGACATGTGTTGCCCACAATAAATAAGTAATCAATAAATTTTCCTGTGCCTCACTTCAACCTATCTTCCTATGTTTTAATCCTTCCTCTTCTCCCTCCTTTCCTTCCTTCTTTCATTCATTTCTTCCACTCTATTTGAAATATGGGTGCTATGAATACTTGAAATCAAGTGCGTAGTGAAGTAGAGAATGCCAGTGATGTCTGTGGGATAGAAGCATGCTTATCTGAAAATAAGAAAAGATTCATCTTATTGCCAAGAAATCAGCTGTAGTCTGATAATGCCTCATGATGCATATCTTACCAGATTAAAGGTTATGACTTGGCCAGAAGAAGTACTGCAGAAACCGGATATAGAAGATCCTTTGCTATTCTTTTGATCTACTACCATACAGTTTGTAAAATCCACACTTGAATTGATTGATTCCTGAGAATTTTCAGTTTTAAAATCAGATGGGGCTATACCCTGTAGCCCTTGTCAGGCTTGTCAAGACAATACACCAAATATGGGGACAAAGTTACTACTTATTCCTTCTAATTTCTCATAAGCTCTGTCAAATATAAAGTGTCACTCCATATTCAACTTATACTAATAGTCACTGGATGACTATTATATGCCAATTAGGCTAGGCTCTATCTGCACATATTTCATCTAATTTTCACATCAACCTAATTAATTAAGGAATTAAATCCCTATTTTTCCCATTGCAGAAAATCAGGTGTGAAAAGCTTAACAAAATAAGATGTACAAGTATGTGTATAATAAACTACTGTTTATCTAAGAAAGGGAAGAATGTAAATGTGTGTCTGCATATGAAGGGAGCATTCCATTTTTTTTAAGGGTGATAAACCAAAGCCAAACCAGAAATGGTTTTCTACTAGAGAGAAAATTGTTATATATTAGAGGAGAAATTGGTGGTTGGGCTTAAAAAGAAGTTAGACTTCTCTGAGTCTAATTGATTTGTAGATTCGACTCTGGAACAGTATAAATATTTTGCATAATTTTAAAACAAAATTAAGTGTATACAAGCAATCCATAAAATGAAAGCACAGTGAATTAAATAAGCCTATCTCTCAAGTTGCTGGCATCACCACACAGAGAGAAGTTATTTCAAATGACTTCATGATAGGATAATTCTGTACATCTTGAAAATAAAAATATAGAATAAAAATTCTTAAACACTTTCCAGTAATTATAGGTGGTAGTGGTAGTATTATTATTCTGAGACTATTGTGTGTGTAAGAAGGAATAAAATGAATGAATAATTATGTTATTTTGCTTGTTTCTTAGTTTTCTCAGCCTGGAAGAAAGGATATACAGGTTGATGAGATTAACTGAAAGTCTCTACTCCTGAATTTGAAATGGAATTATCAGTGTGAGCTCAGGTTTTAAAAAAGAAACAAGCAAAAAGTTACATATTAGCTCTGTCCAAAGAAAATCAGTGAGACCCAAGCCACTTTTGGCTTCTGGTAAGTGCTTAGTAAATGCAAGCTGTTACTCTCTGTTTTGAGTGTATTTACTAAAATATCTTACTGAGAAAGAGGAGCTAAGATTCAAGCACAACTGGCTTCTAGGAAAACATTATTTGTGCTTAAACTCTTTGAGTAAAAGTTCTCTAACACACAGTGCATTAACAATACCAGACAGAAACAGTAATAGAAATGGAAAGAATGGATTCTCCATTACCTGTCTCAGTCAGCTGGGGGGGTCAGTGAGGTTTATTCATGAAGGTTTCAACATGAAGAAACGGTACTAGATATCAGGCTAGAAGTATCAGATTGGGGGAAGATTATAAAGAGTACTATATTATAGCACTTCTCAAATTTTAATGTGTGTGAGTTACCTGAGGTTCCAATGAAAATCATAATTACAAAAGTGAAGAAGAGCCTGATATTCTGCATGTCTAACAAACTCATAGGTGATAATGCTGACCTTTAAATAGAAAGATTATATACCGTACAAAGAAACATGAATTTTATCCAGGGTACCTTATGGAGATGTTACTGAATTCGTATGGGCAAGATTTGTATTTAAAAAAATTTTTTTTCATCACTGTGGAGGATGACTTTCTTAACTTCCATACAGAAATGTGTAAAACCAAATAAAATATTAGATTTTGAAATATTCATTGCTAATATACATTAGTTATTAGTTATTATTAGCTAGGCTAGTCATTCTTCCTGCATAGTGAATCTTTTAAACATATTCTGAAAAATAAATGAGATAGGCACTCGATTATAACTGAAATTTCATAATTTTCAAATTGATTCACACCTTTGTATGTTTTTTTTGTTGTTGCCAGTAAGCATGATTGGATGATTCTCTGCATTGATAGAGGCCTAGTATTTGTTATCCAAATGGGACAAATTTAGGTTTTTGAAGGAAAAGAAGACCGTTGTGCCTGCCAAAATGGCTTAAACATAGCAAGCAGAGACTTAACCACTCAGCAGGGTCTCCATCCAATAACTCTTGTCTGCTGGATGTGTGTGTGTCCTGCACTTTAAAGGAGCCAAATTTGAACAAGGGCCCTTGAGATTCATAATCAGTAACTCCTTCAGCCTTTACAAAGCTATGCACCATTTGGTTCAAAAGCATAGCAGTAGCACAGTTGTAACAGAACAGGATGCTTCTTTTCCTCAAAAGATGTTAAGTCAAAGAAATGTGTATTAATTATTATTGGCAAACATATAGGGCCTCTCATTAAGACCTAAAACGAACACTGGATATATATTACTGCTGCCATTTACAAATTAGTCACTTGAAGTGCAGATGAAAATATTTGCTCCAAATCATAGATGTTAACATGGAGGGTTGCATACAAAAAATTACTCTTTACACTTCCAAAAATCTACCTTCTTTGAGGATAGGAGTAACACTTTGATTTCTCCTGTGATACAAATTTTTAATTCCAAATGCTTAATGAATATTTCTTCTTCAATGTCTCTTCAACACACTCATGTTCTCATGCTTTCATGACTTGAATTTGACTTGTTAAACTTCTCATTACACAAAACCAAACATGTTCCCCTTTTTTCACATTCTTCCTGATTGTAACATAAAGTGCATCCAGCTACCCAAAGCCAGAAAACTCACAGTATCCCTGACCTGCAAATGTGTGGATCTGATCTTAACTGGCATATAAATTGGAAAACTGAATTAATGCGTATACCTCCACACAGTTTCTACGTTGAACTCTGGATGACGTAAGTGGGGGACTGATCAGAATAGCAGGGCAAATTTTTTAAAACAGAAGTGATTTTTGAAATGTAGCCCACAGAGTTGAGTTGGACGTTGTAGCCTGAACCTAACCATGTCAAGTGCCTGCAGAAATATCAACATTATCCTCTGAATTTAAACAGGACCCAGACTCTTATATTATTCAGAAAGTCTAGGAT
The DNA here is from genome assembly GCF_028021215.1 of Eschrichtius robustus. Classification (NCBI taxonomy): domain Eukaryota; kingdom Metazoa; phylum Chordata; class Mammalia; order Artiodactyla; family Eschrichtiidae; genus Eschrichtius; species Eschrichtius robustus. The sequence continues at coordinate 71,733,558 of NC_090833.1, forward strand.
ACAATTCAAAATTACTTAGCATACAGAAAATCATGAAAATCTCAACCTAAATAGCAAAAAATAATCAACAGATGCCAAGGACAATATTATACATATGTTGGAATTATCTAACAAAGACATTAAAGCAGCTATTTTTAAAATGCTGAGTGAGCAACCATGAACACCCTTGAAACATTTAAAAGAAAACATGTAACTGCAAAAATATAGAAGATATAAAGAAGAACCAAATGGAAAGTCACTAACTAAAAAAATATACAACCAAAAATTTTTAAAATCTCATTAGAAGGATTCAATAGCAAAATGAAGATGATAGTCTGTGACTTTAAAGATAGATTAATAAAAATTATCCAATCTAAACAAGAGAGAAAAATAGTGATCTTTAAAAATGAACAGAGTCTCAGGGAACTGTTGAGCAATAATAATAAGACTAAAATTTGTGCCATCAGCGTGCCAGAAGGAGAGAAAAAGAGTATTATGCTAAAAATCTTTTGAAGAATAATAGCTGAAAACTTCCCAAATGTGGCAAAAGCCTATACATTCAGTCGGCTGAGAGAACCCTAAACAGGATAAATCCAAAGAAATTCATGCCTGGACATATCATTATCAAAATATTGAAGACACACAATGAAGAAAAATATCTTTAAAGCATCCAGAAAAATGACATAGTACCAACAGGGGAACAATGATTCAAATAACAGCAGATATCTCAGGGAGACTAAAAGGAAGTGGTACAAAGTTTTTAAAGTATTGGAAGAAAAGGACTGTTATGCCATAATTTTATATCCAGTGAAATATCCTTCAGGAATGAAGGTGAAATAATATTCTCATATGAAGGACAACTAAGATAATTTGTAGTTATTACACCTGTTCAAAAACAATTGATAAAGGAAAATCTTTAGACAGTAGGGAAATGATACCAGAAGGACACATGGAAAATCAGGAATGAAGAGCAACAGAATAAAAAAAAATAACCGGATAAATTTAATAACGTATTTTCCTTTTGAGTTCTTTAAATTCATTTGACAGTTGAAAGCAAAATGTATAGCATTATCTGATGGGGCTTTCCACATATGTAGTCATAACATATACGACAAGTACACCATTATGTGGAAAGGGCAAGGGAATTTATTTGGTGCTAAGCATCTACATACCAATTGAAGTGGTATAATATGGATTCTAATTAGATTGTGAAAGCTAAGTAAGCATTTTAAATTCCTAGAGAAACAATAAAGGAGACAAATAGAATGGGGGAGAGGAGGCAGAAGGCATCATTTCTATCTGTAACATTTTATTATAAGTAAAGTAAATATGGCAAAATATTAACATGTATTATACCTTGGTAGTGGGTACATGGGTGCCTATCATCCCCTGTAGTTTTTTATGCTTAAAATATCTTATAATACATATTAATTTAAAAATAAATTCAGAAAGGAGTTATATGATTATTTTCCAGTGTGAAATCAAGATGAAATTGTCACTTTACTTAAAATATTAAAGGATCTGGTTCTAGAAATAGCATATAGACTGTTAGCTTGCAGTTGTAAAATTCAGCCTGTTAGATGTTCATTTCTTCTAAAATAAAAAGCATTAACATTTTTCTGATTATAAATATAATACACATCTATCGTAGGAAAAATGAATATACCAGAAAAGTATAAAGAAGAAAACAGTCAATTATCAAATCTAGTCCTACTATCTAAAAAAGTGTAAATCTCATTTTATACTTTAGCAAATTTCCTTCCAGAGTTTTTTCAATATTTGCTTATATAATTGTATCACTGTAATAAGCATTTTTGTGTTTGCGGTTGTAGCTCACCTTTTAAGTCAATTCTTATCCTTTCCTCCATAATTTAAATTATTTGTAATCAAGAAATAAAAAGAGATCAGATGTTACAAAAAATAGGAATCATGGATTGATTTTAGGTGGCAAATTTTAATTTCCAAAATTATAATTTATGTAAAGAAACTTCTCTTTCAAAGCCACAGAATCTTAAATAACATATGAATCATTTGAAATCTTACCTAGGCAATGTTTGATATCCTGTGCTCTTGGCTATCAAATTAATCCACGACTTCCTTCACATCAAAGTTTGGGGCATTTAAGTGACAGCCCATCAACTTTCAACAGTGTTTCGAGTACTTTCTGCCTTGGAGATACTTTTTTCAATGTGAAGCTTGAATATACACTGGAAACCTACTTTTTTTGCAAACAAGAAGTATGACCTTTAAATTTCAGCAAAATAAATCACACATAGTATTACAAAGAGTATTTTTCTATTAACAAAAGTATGTAAGAAGTTGTGTACTTCTCCAAGTTCTTTTCTTCGGGCCTCTATACCATTAAATGGTTACAATATTTAAAAATAAATTTGTCATCACCACTGGACAAGAAAAAATGAAGAAGGGGTAAACACATCAGATGAACTTTAAATGGGCCCTATATCATGAAAAGAACACGCTCCTTTCTGGAAATCCATCACAAATAAACAATTCTTAAACAAACTAGAGAAGCAGTAACTGCAGTAGAAAGAGAATTTACCATAGTGGATAACTGCGTATCTTCTGAAGGCAGAATGCTTAGGATAGAATAAGGGTTGAGTAATTAAATAGTTGTAATTTTGCATGAGTTAGTTAAACTCTGAGTCTTTATTTCCTTTTCTGTAAAGTGGGGATACATCTTAGATTATGTTCAGAATTAAATAAGTTAATATACATAAATATACATAATGTACATAAACTTTTAGGACAGCATCTGGCTAGAGTAAGCATTATGTAATGTTTGGTGGTGGTGGTAGTACTAGTAGTTGTAATATATGGAATTTGGACATTAGAATCAGACACACACAGTCACAAATCCTTGCTCTTCTGTGTACTAGTGTGAGCTTCTCAGAACATTATGTAACCACTCTGAACCTGTTTTCCTAACTTTTTTTTTTTACACACATGTATCTATTCTTTTTCAAATTCTTTTCCCACTTAGGTTGTTACATAATAATGAGCAGAGTTCCCTGTGCTATACAGTAGGTCCTTGCTGGTTATCCATTTTAAATATAGCAGTGTATACGTGTCAATCCCAAACTCCCTAACTATCTCTCCCTTCATTATCTAAGTCTGTGAGTCTGTTTCTGTTTTGTAAATAAGTTCATTTGTATCACATTTTTTTAGATTCCACATATAAGTGATATCATGATATTTCTCTTTCTCTGTCTGACTTACTTCACTCAGTAGGACAATCTCTAGGTCCATCCACATGGCTGCGAATGGCATTATTTCATTCTTTTTAATGACTGAGTAATATTCCATAGTATATGTACCACATCTTCTTTATCCGTTCCTCTGTCAATGGACATTTAGGTTTTTTCCATGCCTTGGCTATTGTAAGCAGTGCTGCAATGAACATTGGGGTGCATGTATCCTGTTGGACCATGTTTTTCTCCGGATATATGCCCAAGAGTGGGATTGCAGGATCATAGGGTAGCTCTATTTTTAGTTTTCTAAGGAACCTCCATACTGTTCTCCATAGTGGTTGTACCACTTTACATTCCCATCAACAGTGTAGGAGGGTTCCCTTCTCTCCACACCCTCTCCAGCATTTACTGTTCGTGGATTTTTTGATGATGGCCATGCTGACTGGTGTGAAGTGATGCCTCATTGTAGTTTTGATTTGCATTTCTCTAATAAATAGTGATGATGAGCATCTTTTCATGTGCCTGTTGGCCACCTGTATGTCTTCTTTGGGGAAATGTCTATTTAGGTCTTCTGTCCATTTTTTGACTGGGCTGTTTGTTTTGATGATATTAAGCCGCATGAGCTGTTTGTAAATTCTGGAGACTAATCCTTTGTCGTTCACATCGTTTGCAAATATTTTCTCCCATTGTGTAGGTTGTCTTTTTGTTTTGTTTATGGTTTCCTTTGCCTAACTTTAAAATGACTAATATCATGCCTATTGATAATTTGCAATTATTGAATGAGAAAATACATGATAAATGCTTGACACATAGAAAACTGTAACTACTGTTATTATCATCACCATCACCATTATTATTATTATTAATCAGCAAGAAGCTTATGCCTAAACTAAAAGACAGATGTAATTTTCTAATAAAAGATTAGAGATTAAAGAGAAAATTGGTAAGTTGCACAAAAATCACAAAATAATTTAATGTACTTTCCTTTAAGAATAAAACTGTGCTAGTAGCGTATTTTCTCCTGAAATGTTCAGAAACATACACTGTAAAATTAAGTTTAGCTATAGAACTTGCATAATAAAATTCACCTTATACATTGTCCTACAGAAATTTAAAATATATCTAATTCTATGCAGAGAGAGCAGAAACTGATGGACTAGACCTCCTGTTCAAAGTGGTGTGCTGAGGATTTATGTTAGTGAGAGCATTCAGCCTTAGCAGCTGATTTTATCTCTAATTCACAGAAAATTTTATTAGCACCATGGCACAATAAAAAGAGAATTGTATTGTAATCAGTAGCCCTGGGTTTTAGTGTTGATCTTTTTTAAACTGATCTGAACTTGAGCAGCGACATAACTCTTTTAAACTCTAGTTTACTATGGTAATAGTACTTATTTTATAACACAGTGGAGAAGATACAGCTTAATAACATAGGAAAATACTTCAGATATCTTAATTGTTCAAAACAGACATTTATGTATGTATGCATCCATTCATTTATTCATTCCACACTTTTAAGTTTTGCCTTGTTCTGTAGTGAGCTTAGAACAGCCTATAGGAATTAAAACTACAAATAAGATATCAAGTTTGTGGAAATAAAACCAGGTCTTAAGCACTTATGTAAATCATATAGCGAGTCACATATTTTGCTCTCAGTTTCCTGAAAGTCGAAGTGAAAAAGAGAAGCAAGGGAAGCATTTTTAGCTACATGGTTCTAATTAGTCATTCAAAGAACTATATCATTTTCTTTTCTTGCAGGGAGCTCTAAAATTTTTTTCTCTTTTTCTTTTTCTTTTTTTAAAATTTTTTTACAAAGCCCATCAAAAAGGGTACGATCAACTGACAAAGTACAACAAGAAGGCATCTTATAGTAACTCTCTAAGAAATCGAACATCTCACTAAAGTGCAAATTACTGAAGGAAGTTCTGCAGGGTTCTAACACTAGATGGTCCAGCCTTTACTTTTTAGTTGGTATGGCTTGATCCAGTAATGAATCATAGATTATCTAGAGAGGTAGCTGACCTACATGTTCTTAAAAAAATCCTCACAATTATCACTGTTCTGATGAGGCATTCAATAAGTATTGGACCACAGACACTTTGAGGATTGTTACCTGGAATAGGCATTAATACCTAGAGTACAGAAAGTCTAATTTGTTGTATTAGAAAATCCTACAAGACTTATAATCTGATTAAATATGTAACTTAAAAGCAATGAGTAATTTTATAAACTGCAAACAAAACAAACATCAAATTTATCCAGGCCTTGAAGGCATCTTCTGTTGGAAAACCAGAGTATATACAATACAGTTGGTTATTGGGAGACTAACTTATTACATAATTATATACATAGACATCTATCTATCTATCTATCTATCTATCTATCTATCTATCTATCTATCTATCTATCTTCATACTATACTACCAACAAATCACTCTTGATATTTACATTAATTCTGGGCATACCACTGAAAACAAAAGAAGATGCCTGGTGCTTTAGAAAAAAAAGCTCTGGAGAAGGAAACAGGAAAGCCAGGTTAGAGTTCTTCATCTTCCGTAAGTATCTGTGTGACTTTGAATAAGTCACTTATTTAAACCTTAGTTTCTTCATCAAAAAATTAAGATTTTGGATTATATCACACCTAAGATTTTTGTAGTTCCAATATTCAATGAGTTAATAATCCCATAAACATTTAACATATGCATGAATTCATAAATTTGGTTGAGGGCAAGGGGAAGAAATTAGATGATTATATATTTAGAAAATGGTATAATTTGAAAACAAAATGTTTAAGAGACTTCCCTAAGATCTTAGTAAAGAAACCAGTTTGAGTTTTTTGGGTTTTTTTTAAAGAATATTGTATGAATGCAATCTTGTGATTGTGAATAAAGATATAAAAATCATAATCAAGAATTATGATATTCATAATTTATATATATAGTCAGTTTAGCACAGCTATTTCAGTTGTTTTGAGCATAGTATTTGATGAAGTCAAGGTTGCGGGTTCAATCTAAACATAATCTAGCTAGTTTCAAAAAGAATAAGTTTTCTCTCTGCCTGTTGATGGTCCTTGATTTAAGGGTAGCCACTGTGGAAACCACACAGAGACTGGACAAGATGTGAAGAAATCAAGCCATTTCAAGTCAGAACAAATAGTATGTGGATATCAGTGGCTCCACACTAGTGATATTACTACCTGCATATCAAGGGATATTTAGGTACTCTGAAGAAATGTCTAAGAGACAATTATATGAAAGTTTGTAAAGAAGTAATTTCAAATGAAATATTTGGACAAAACATACTCTGTGACAGAATGCAAAAAAACCGGCCACAAGTTCCTCTCAGTTTTGAATGCGTCTCCATTTGCAGTGTGACTTTGTTGTTCTTCCTGTAAAGCTATGGAATCTTTTCCTCTGCCTTTTGAATCTGGGCTTTATTATGTGACTTGACTTTGGTTAATGGGACATTAACAAAACTGACACAAAGAGAAGCTTAAAAAGCTCTTGTGCATTGGGGCTATTCTCAGTTGCTGTTTGGAACCTCTGAGCCAGGTAAAGAACCAGGGCCAGCCTAGTAAGTACTGGAGATACATGCCAAGTTGCTCCCATTGCCCTAGGCAACTACAACTCAAGCCCTTTAGAATAAACCAAATAGTATTTCAACAACTCTGTGAAAGAAAATACAGGAATCAAAGACAAGCACTTAGTACGGTTACTGGTTAGGGATGTTTGATAATTTGAGAACTGTAAAAACAGAAACATCTGTATTAAAATGTATATTAATTATCTTGCTCTAATTTTGATTTCACTAGGGACATATCCTTTATCAAACAAAGGAAAGGAGATATTTTAGGGACATAATCAAGTAATTAATCAACTAATTAGTCTTAACCTTTTTTGTTGTAATTTTAGCCACTTAGGCAAGTCACTTAATATTCTATGCCTCACCTGCTAACTGATCTCCCATCCATTTATCTTGACCTTAAATTCATAATACACAAGAGTTTGACTTAAAACCCAAATCTGATCATGATAATCTGCTGGTTTTAAAAAAATCTGGCTTCTTATTGTATACAGCATAGGTTTGAATTTTTGTTTTAGCTTCACAAGTCTTTGATTAAGTAAAATATTAGGTGTCAATGTAGATAAATATCACTAAATAGAAACTGAGCTGCTCTAGTTGAAAAAGAGGTGGGGCCAGAACACAATTCACTAGTTTGCTGATGTACTTGGAGAGGTTTTTACAGGGACAATTTGAAAATAATTTGTATAGAGGTTAAATTTCAAGTCCTATAATATGGCAATGACTTTTTAAAGCTCCTTGGTAGGTAGCCTCATCTTTAGCAACTTTCTGTCTTGCAATTTATATTTCAGTAATGCCAAAGCACTTGTAGCTCCTGAAAGGTAGCATGTCCTTTCATACTTCCCTATCTCTGCTTTTTCTTTATTGATTCATCCACCTGGATATCCTTTCTCCTCTTTGGAGTAGTTTCTATTTGTCTTTTAAAATCCACTATAAGTGTAATCTCCTAAGAATCTTTTCCTAACTCGAGGTGGCATACCTATGTGCTTACATGCACCCCTATAAATCTGAGCTACAGCTGTCACAAGGTTTTTGAGTTATCTTTTTACACATTTGTCCATAAGAGCAGGGCCGTATGCTACGGATTCTCAGTGAGTGTCATATTTAGATGATCTACAGATGTTTGAGAAGTCAACTCTGAGTTAGCACAGGGCAAGGCTTGTGCTTATCACTCAAGCACAAGTGATCTGAGAAGTTTGGGGAGTGAAATCTCATTACAAAATATTTACTTTCCTTGCTCCATCCAAACTCTCATTCTGAAGCACACATTGTACTTTCCGGGATTCATTCTTTTAATAATCAAAGTTTCATTGTTCTATAAGAGTCCATTATGCCACTGGAAGGAGGAATGCTTTACTTATCTGCTAATATTTTATGTGAATTAGTTTACCAGAAATTTTTGAATATATCAAGATCAAGCTGGAATGACATAAATAGATGGGAGGAGGAGTTAAAGGACTGCAAGAAGTATATATTCCAAAGACAAATGACATATTATTTGATATTAATATTCAGCTAGAAATGGAAAAATCTAGTGGTTATCCCATACGTATCAGTCTTACCATAAAATAGTTAAAGAGTGAGAGTTTGCATATCTGAAGCCATGGGTGATTCAAAATTATGTTACATAGACAGTATCATGGCAAGCATGTTTCATCCTATGGGATAGAGAAGAAAATTCACTTTCAGCATGAAATTTAGGAGTTATGATTTTGCAAAAGGGAGAACTATTATAAGATCCTCCTCCCGTACCCCAGGTATATGGCCAAGGGCACTGAATGTGAAATGTATGTGCAGCATATGCTCGAAGATGCCTCAATTATATAAGAGGAGGAACTGACATTTTTGAAGTTCATTTTGGAGAAAGCAGACCTCACTGGTAGATGAACCCTCTGTTAGTTAAAATAAAAACTTGGAATTATTGCAGAAAGATAAAATTTTTAGTAGAAATGAGAGCCTTAATGTACTGAACTAATTCTCCAACTGTAAACTTCTGTGATACTGGAGTATCCTGAAACTCAGTGAAGAAATACGTTAGAATCTGAATAATATAATCATAAGATAAATTAGAAATATATTGAAAATGAATTATTTCCCCTAGCTACACCTACCTAAGGGGTTTCTCCAATTTCTTGGAAAGAACAGTAGGAAGTTCATATTTTATTGCATCTTATATTTATAGATTTTCATTAACTATTGAGCCATATGTTGTGTCATTCAATATTTTGAGCCCAATTATCTCAGTCACATCTTTTGTTGTTTTTATAATGTCCTAAATTAAAGAACTATATAGAACAGTGGTTCTCAACGCTAACTGTATATTAGAATCACCTGGCGAATGTTTAGAAACCACTAATGCCTGCACCAGAATGCTCCCAGTGATTCTAATGTGCAGCCATGGCTGCATTGATGTAGAGGGATTCCCAGACAAGGTAGACTTAATTTGATTGCAGTTGTAAGATTCAGGCCCTAGAATAAACAGACCATATAAACTTACAGTCTTAGGCCTTGAAAGGTCTTATTTTTTATCTACGTGCTTTTTAAGTTGCTGGTAGGGCTGGTAACCTTCAAGACATTAAACCTATGGTCACAGAGCACCTAGCTAGATTCAACTAGCTGTGTTTCTCCCCCAACAGGGATTGTAAATGACACAGGATGTGACAAAGGGAATTTATAATTAAATAGTTTAGTCTTCATGGGAAAGAAAACAGAATTAAATTATATTAGAGCAGATAGTACTAAATAATGATTTTCAAGAAATCAGTTTTTATTTGAAAAACAGGAGAGGCAGAATATTGGAATGGGTAATTGCTAAGCATGCAATGTTAGAGTATATAGAAGAATCTAAGTAATATAAAATGATAAGAAAACAAGACAATTAATAAATAGCATGACAAATTCAACCTTAAGCACAAATTCACTTACAACACACTATAATGCAGACTTAGCAATAGCCTAGTATATGCTCTAATACCACAGATTTAAATCTAAGGCTCAGGGAGGACACAGATGATCCTCCCTGAAAAACCCACTGAATTTTCCCTTATCTCTTTAGAACCTACGTATTAGAACGCGTTAGATATTCATATTAAATAAACTTAAAGACTTCCACATGGTGGCAGTAAGTAGCTGTTACATTTAAGGGAAAGAACTGGCAAATGCTTTGTATCTCCCTGCACTGAAATCTCTGCTATACCAAGATGGGTGTGTGATAAGAATAAATATCTTAGGGAATTCAAAGTGATTGTGAAAAACCCATCTTTAAGTTGCCTCTGGGACCTATGTATTAGAACACACATGGTACAACTCTGATTATATAGTAAGACCAATAACATCTGGCATCCACAATCACAAAGGACATCAAGGATCTTACTCTTTTTGACTCTGCCTACCTCTCCAGTTGTGCTACTTGCCAATTCCATAAATAGCACTTGTGCTATAGTTCACTCTTTACTGTGCCTTGCCTTACCTGTGTGCCTCTTGTTAAGTTTTCCCTCTATGACTAAATACTACTCTTCATTCAGAAAGCCCATAAGGGATCCCTTTCCTCGCATTCTCAATGAGGTATTCTTTTTATGAGTATCTGCCTGATCAAATACATAACTCTAGCCTCATGTTGATTATTCAGTATTCTAGTTATTTGATTGTCTGTTATAGTAAAAGCTTGACTAGGATTTTTCATCTCTGAGATATCTTAGCACACATCACAGTCTTGACACATAAAACTGCCCAATTCAACAGCCGTAATATAGATTTGGTTTTACCTGTTATTGCTTCCAGTGATTGTTTTCATCATGACACTTCTAACAATTATAATTACATAGTTTTCACATCATCATTTCTTTTTTTTTAATTGGAGTATAATTGCTTTACAATGTTGTGTTAGTTTCTGCTGTACAATGAAGTGAATCAGCTATATGTATACATATATCCCCTCCCTCTTGGATCTCCCTCCCACCCCCTCCCCGATCCCACCCATCTGGGTCATCACAGAACACTGAGCTGAGCTTCCTGTGCTGTACCGCAGGTTCCCACTAGCTATCTGTTTTACGGATGGTACTGTATATATGTCCATCCTGATCTCCCAGTTTATCCCACCCTCCCCTTCCCCCCAACCTTTGGCCAGATTTTAGCCTTTGTGAGGATGAACACCATGCTTGTTTTACTCATTGTTCTATCACCAACCCCTACCACAGTTCTTGATACATAGGAAACATATGTTTGCTATATGTCAGGCATTTATTTTTTGTTAAATGATTTAATTAATTAATTAAAATATATAAATTAAGGAATGAAGAGGCAATATAAAAGATAAAGTTGACTAGGTGAGTATCTGATAATCTAATAAAATAATTATAAACTACTTCAAATAATTGATAAGTTTTATTTCAGAATCAGGTAGGTCATCCTTTTCTGCCTCTTATAATTTAATTATCCTTTATTAAGTACATTCATTATGACTTTTCTGAGTCCCTAGAGGATGTATAAATCCCTGAAGATCATGCATACTTCAGTGGGGTAAAAATGATCAACAGCTTGTTTGATTAATTTTGAGTGGGCCTGATCCTATCGTACCTAAAATTCAGTTCATTGTTTTCAACAAAAGGTTACTTAGGCATGAAAATAGATAAGTTGACAGTAAATTTATGCAACTATCTACATTCCCATATTCATTTGGGTAAGCAGAATAAATATGTTATGTTTCTTGAACTGGAAAAAACTAAGAATATGATTACCTAGTTAATTAATACTACAACATTTATTTTAGTAACTATACATAAAGGCATTTTTATTGAGGTATAATTGACATATAACATTATATTAGTTTCAGGTGTACAACATAATGATATGATATTTGTATGTACTGTGAAATGATTACCACAATAAGTCTAGTTAACATCCTTCACCATACACAGTACGAAAATTTTTTTCTTGTGATATTTTAAGAATTCCTCTCTCAGGAACTTTCAAATACATAATATAGTATTATTATTAACTAGGGTAACCATGCTGTATATTATATCCCCATGACTTATTTATTTTAAAACTGGAAATTTGTACCTCTTGATCCCCTTCATCCATTTGGCCCACCTCCAGCCCCCACTGCTGGTAACCAACATTTGTTCTCTGTATCTATGAGCTCATTTTTGTTGTTGTTGTTTAGATTCCACATATAAGTGAGATCATACAATATCTGTCTTTCTCTGACTTATTTAGATTAGCATAATGCCCTCAAGATCCATCCATGTTGTCACAAGTGTTGAGATTTCGTTTTTTTAATGGCTGAATAATATTCCATTGTATATATATGCCACATTTTCTTTATCCATTCATCCATTGATGTACACTTAGGTTGTTTCCATATAAATGCTTTTGTGTTCAAGACTTCATACTTATTTCATCTTAGGCATTATCATAGATAGTTGAAACGGGATAGTTGGTGTACAGATTGTAGTGTGACACTGCTTTATCAGCAGAAAAGGTACTGAGCCAGAGGAAGGGGATTCAAAGAGAATCTTGGAGGAATATGGGTAATGATGGCATACAATGATAGCATTTTCTCCTTCCCCTTTTGTACCAACTCTCCCACCCCCCAGAACTGTAAGAAGCAAAGATTGCAATCCTTAGACAGAAGATCATCAGATTGTGGGATGGGGAGATTGAAGGGGCAGGTTGAGAAGATCAGAATGGAGATGTCATGAGCCAGATGATCCCAAGAATAGCCTGCAGATGGGAACTGGAAAAAAGCAAGTAAGTGGGCAATGCCACTGGGCTAGTGTATACACTGGGTTTCCACACAGATGTTTGATGAAAAGGAAATGGATTTGCCATTGAAGAAGCTTCAAATTTCATGCTTTATTATTTGTACAACCTAGAAAAAATTTTATCCATGTAGGCCCCAATTTCCCCTTTGATAAGCTGAGAATAATGGAATTACCCTGGTTTTTTTAATGAATATAGTAGGAACATAGTAGACCCTTCATAAATATTCTCTTTTCTTTCTCTCCCATGTAAGGTAAAAGCCATAGCTTTGAGTTTGTTAGTATTTATTCTGAAAACTCAGTTGACTCTAGAGACTAAATTTAGTTTTCTATAATTACCAGTGACTGACTTACATTGAGAAAATATGCATAGTGGACAATTGAAGAGTAAATAGATCCTTTTATAGGCTGGTGTGGCTGGAACAATCACTAATAATAGTAATATACGCCTATATCCCTCAAAGCATATTGCCATTGCTTTAAAATACCAGAGTTTTATTGTTGTGACACCTCAACTGAATATAGCGACAGATTAGTCTTTTCTCTGAGAAATTATCCTCAGCACATGCATAACCTGTTCTGGAAGCAAAGGAAACTGTGATTCTGTATTCCATATTACAGTTGTTGATATCCAGCTTCTTACACAAAGGGCTCTGGATGAGAGCCAACTGACGTTAAGAATGGACACTCCAGGTAATCTGTAGAAAAGAAGCCTTTGGAGGAGGAGAAGTGAGGTCAAACTTTACCCCCTTTAGAATTTTGTCCACAATATACTGTAAAACAAACAAATAACAACTACAAAACAAGAAAGCAAGAATACTCAAAATTTATTTAAACTCAAATCTACAAAAACTATTTACATGAACACCTGAATTATTTCATGATTCTAAGTCCTGGTATTTCTGTCTCCTTCCAGTCTTCTCATACCCATGACTACTGCCTTAGTTCAGGCCTAAACATACTGCCTACAATACGTTTTACTTGTGCTGTTGAAACAGTCAAATTGATTCTGTTTCCATTTTCTCCTTATCTCTGTTTCATTCTCCACATTAAATCTAAAATAACTATTCTCAAAATCTGCTCTGCCCTCTCTAAATTCCTAAGTCCACCATACAACTCTGTGATCTGACCTCTGCTGGTCTCTCTGACTTTGCCTCTTGTCATGGTGACACATACATACCAGGCTTAGTGAATTATGTACAGTTCCCAGAACACAACCGATTTAGATTATGTTTTTAACTTCAGTGCCTCCAAGCTTCCTCTTTCTGGCCTTTCATGACACAGCCTATATATCTTCTTTTGCGAAACACTGATTCCCACCCCTTAAATAACTTTGATCACTCTACTTTGTGTGCCGTATCATTTTCTATTATAAGATTTACTATACCATAATCCAGTCACTTGCTTACTGTCTTCTATGTCTTATGAAGTCTTTATAGCTCACGGTGTCTTGCACCTCAGTAAACGGATTAAAATGAATCTAAGAATTACAGGAGAATTTCACCATAAAATAACTGAGCTGATGTTTATGCCAACTGTAGAACTGATATTGCATACATTTATCTGCTGACATGCCATACTGAATGAGGCAAGGGAATGTATTCTGTATCTTCTCTCCCTTTGGTCTAGTTTACCTTTATTTTTATGAATGGAAGCAGGTGTAGGATATAGAGAGGGTCTAGGAATATCTTGTAATAAAAAAAGCAAGTCACTGAGCTCTATTTGCTGAAGGAAAAGCATACTTAAAAGCTGTTCTTTTTGAGTTGTTATGGTATCAAGTTGATATTGTTGTTGCCTGAATCAATGAAGAATAGTCTGATAATGGAAACACTCAATGGAGATATTTGCATAAATGCTCTATTTTGTTGTATTGATGTGACAAACTCTGATTCTCTTTCATTAAGGATATTTTTGTACAGAGCATTGTGAGTAACACACACACACACACACACACACACACAAATCCATTTTCTCTCTACATTCAAATTTTACTGCATCCCAAGAGCCTCAGATATTTTAGTGTGGAGAAAAGACCAAGAGAGAACCAGAGCTACTGGTGATTGTTAAAATTACAGAATGATCAGAATATGTAACCATTACCAACCAATCTACTTACCCTCTGCAACCCCATCTTTGGGTTAAAATTAAATTTAAAGGATCCGAATATCATGACATGACAGAGTGTTAATTTTCCAGCAGATAAAATTTAAAGACCTGTTCAATATCTTCATTACGTCATAGAAGCACACAATAAAAAAAGCAAAGAAATCATAGGGTGAATATTTAGTTTGAACCTGGCTTTAAATCAGAGACTTAGAAACTATGTGATATTTTGCAAACTGTTTAATCTCTCTGAACTTTGTTTTCTGCATTTGTATATAATAAAATTTATAAAATTATAATAAAACTTACCAGGTAGGCTGGAAATCCAATGAGAGAGCATATGGGGAAGAATTTTATAGACTATAATACCTAAGAGATTGTACATCAATCATTATGATTACATATTAATATAAAATTTGCAATTATTCATTGCCAAACAATTTTCTCATTAATATGATCAATTATTATTATAAATATATTCTAGATTTTGGTTCCCAGCATTTTCAATCATGAAAATTCAATCATAATGATTTGAAAAATTATTGTGGATTAACCCTTGTGATATCATTGATAGAGAAAATGTATAATGACAGAAAGTACTATGAATTTAGTAATATGGAATTACAAAGCATTATATTCAAAGTACCTTGAATATATATTGGGTAAACAGGAAAACATTAGATATGGATATAGATATCATATACATATACCTACATACACATATAAATATATAGATATATTTCCATGAATTATGGGTGGAAAGGATTTGTGAACAATAAAGCTACAGTTGCTCAGGCCTACTTGCTACTTAGAGGTCAAAAACAACAGTGCTAGATGGATATGATATATGCATAAATAGATTCCAAAAATCTGTTAGCCTAACTCCAATTTTTAACAACTTCCTCAGTGTCCTCTCATAACTTGGTGATAGGTCCAGTGTTGTTTGGATTCTATCAACCAATGTTTTCCTTTTTTTTCTTATTGAAGTATTGTTGATGTATAATATTATATAAATTACAGGTATACCATATAATAATTCACAATTTTTAAAGGTTGTAGTTCATTTATAGTTATTATAAAATGTTGGCTATATTCCCTGTGTTGTATGATATATCCTTGTAGCTCATTTGGTACATAATAGTTTGCTCCTCTTAATCCCCTACCTCCATGTCCCTCTCCCCACTGGTAACCACTAGTTTGTTCTCTATATCTGAGTCTGTTTCTTTTTTGTTTTACTCAATAGTTTGTTGTATTTTTCAGATTCAACATATGTGATATCATACAGTATTTGTCTTTCTCTGTCTGACTTATTTCACTTAGCATAATACCCTCCAAGTCCATCCATGTTGTTGCACATGGCAAAATTTCATTCTTTTTCCCTGGCTGAGTAGTATTCCATTGTGTGTGTTTGTGTGTGTGTGTGTGTGTGTGTGTGTGTGTGTGTGTATGCATACCACATCTTCTTTAGCCATTCATCTGTTGATGGACACTTAGTTTGCTTCCATATCTTGGCAATTGTAAATAATGTTGCTATGAACATCGTGGTGCATATATCTTTTCAAATTAGTGTTTTGGGGGTTTTTTGATATATATTCAGGAGTAGAATTGCTGGGTCATATGTTTTTAGTTTTTTGAGAAACCTCCATACTGTTTTCCACAGTGGCTGCACCAATTTACATTCCCACCAACAGTGTACAAGAGTTCCCTTTATTCCACATCCTCACCACCAGCCAACATTTGTTATTTGTGTTCTTTTTGATGATAGCCATTCTGACAGGTGTGAGGTAATATCTCATTGTGTTTTTGGTATGCATTTCTCTGATAATTAGTGATGTTGAGCATCTTTTCATGTGCCTGTTGGCCGTCTGCATTTTGGGCAGACAACCGTAGTTTTCTTCATTAATTTAAAAAAATTTGCCTGTTCACAGATGTAATACTACTTGAAAATTCCAAATTCCTCGATACAACTAGATTGTGTGTTCTGTTAGCAAAGTCCTCATGAAGGATTCAATTCCTTATTTGAAGTGTTAATAAAATGAAGTAGTCAACTTAGATTGATGGCATGTTTTATAAAGCAAAACCTGCCATAAATATGGATTGGATTTGTAACCAGATTCTACTAACTTATCAATGGGGCAGCAATTTTTGGAGATTTTACATCAAAATCCTTGTCTCACTCCAAAATTTCTCAGAAAAATTCTGACTTTTTTAATGAAAACCTCAAAAGAAAACATTTGAATAATTCTATTTGCCAGTATTTTACCTAAAGTCTGAAGAGGGACATGTGATATCCGGCAATGACATTCTATCCTCCTAGCCACCTAGATTTAAAAGTCATCTCAACACATCCTTCTCCCTCTTACTTTATATCCATTTGGCCCTTAATATTATGGATATTATCTCTGAAATAGCAGTGAAAGCCATTCTGTATTGAATTTATAAGCCAATTTTGAATAATTGAAACCTTTGCAATATTGAATCTTCCAATCCATGAAGATGATTTATTCCTTGATTTATTTGAGTCCTTTTAAATATCTTTCATAAAATTTGTAATTTTCAGTCTGATAGATTAATTCAAGGTACTGAATATTTTTATGCTATTGTAAATCTTTAAAACTACATTTTAAATGTCTTTATGCTTTCACTAATTGATTTTTTTTATATTGGTTAATTTCATCAATGGTGTTTTATGTCTTCTGTACTCTTACTGGTTACTTTTCTATTTATTCTATCAACTATCCAGGAATGTAAGTTAAAGACTCGCACTCCATTGTAAATTTCTCTAGTTGTCCTTTTAGTTCTGTTAATTTTTGTCTTATATATTTTAAAATTATATTATTGCCTGCACATAGATATATAATTGTTGTAAATCTGCTAGATTTGGTTTGAAATGAGTTGAAGGTACATATCAACTAAGGAAAATAGACATATTAACAATAATCAGCTTTTTTATCATTCTTGCTATTGGTAATCTATATTTTCTCTCCTTTTATCCTGATTAGTCTGGCTAGAGGTCTATCAATTTGATTATTCATCTCAAAGAATTAGCTTCAGATTTTTAAAGTCTCCTTCATTATGCTTTTTTTCTGTTTTAATTTCTGCTCTTTTTTATAATTTCCTTTCTTTTGATTGTTTTGTATTTAATTTGTGCTCCTTTTTTCTAGTTTCCATTATATCACAACAAACAGTAGAAAATACACTTATAGAAAAGAAAATATAACCTATATTTTCCAATAGCATTGAATACCCTAGAATAAATATGGTAAAAGTTTTTCAAGTTCTTTGTCAAGAAAATTATAGTTCAAAAACGTTCACGAACACCTAAATTAATAAAAGGTGTTAACTATTTATTGCATGTTTTCCTTTCTTGTTTCCTGTTTAAGAAATTCTTCCTTATCATGAGATTCATGAGATTATGAGTCAGTGGGTGTGTGTAGGTGTAAGTATACACAGAGTCTTCTAAATTTGTATACTTTTGTCCATTCACACTTAAATATTTACTATATAGAAAATATTTTTGAGTATGTTGTGAGGTAAGGATATATAATTTTTCAATTGCCAGTTAGTAAATGGTATATCATTTCCCCCACTGTTCTGCAAAGGCTGCTCTGTCAAAATCAAACTTCTCATAAATTAATGGTTTTGACTATAGTGTCTCTATTCTATTTCACCAATTGACTCTTTGGACTCTTCATTAATATTATACTCAGTTATTTACTGTGGATTTCAGTAGGAGTTGTCCTACTTCAGAATTGTTGTTGTTGTTGTTAGCCTGTTCCTTTTTAATAAAAATTTCAGAATCAACTTATCTAGTATCATTAAAAAAACATGTTGGGATTTTTTTTGAAGCACATTGAACCTATTGAATAATTTGAAAAGAAGTGACAGCTTTATAATATTGAGGCTTTTGTCTAACAACATGTTTCCTGTTTATTAATTTAGGTTTTCCCTAACATCTTTTCATTATAATTATCTTGATAAAGAGCTTGAACATCTTTTAATATATTCCTGTATAATTTACAGTTTTGGATGCTATTTTAAAATATAGAATGTTTTTTCTACTCACTTATTCTGAGTCTTTGTTTAACACATTTCTCACACGCCTGCCCATCTTTGTAGTTTAAACACACAACCAATTTGTCACTTAGTGCCTAAGAATAATGTTATGCTTCCACAGAGATGAGTCTGTGCCAAACTTTCATAACCCTGTTGAGCATAATCACCAAATTGTCCCTTCATAGTACTCTTCCTTTTATTTTTTTTGTTTTGCATATCAATAGTTTATTCCTTTTTCTTGCTAAATAGTATTTCATTGTGTGGATATACCACAATTTGTTTATCCATTCATATATTGATGGGCATTTATGTTGTTTCCAGTTTTTGGCTAGTACAAATAAAATTTGTATACACATATGCTTTCATTTCTCTTGAAAGAAATACCTAAGAGTAGAATGTTTCAGTGATATAGTAAGTGTATATTTAACTTTTTAAGAAACTGTCAAACTGTTTTCCAAATTGGTTGTACCACTTTAAATTTCCACCAGAAGTGTATGAAGGTTCCATCTCTTGATCTCCTCACCAACACTTTAAAAAACTTTTTTTATATTGAAGTATATTTGGCTTTTTTCCATACCATCAATTTATCTCTCATAAAATACTTTTTAGCATTTGCTTGATATACATGTGTCCACATACTTTGGCATTTATTATTTTTGTAAACTGTGTTTATGTGCATTCCATAAATAATGTATAGATGGATTTCAACAAATTCCTTCTTAAAATCTTTATGCTTAAACTTGTATCTACAATTGCATGTGAATATATTTTACTACTTTATTGTGTGCTTTTTATTTCTTTTTTGAGTCAATTTTGTTTTTCTCTTCCTTTTTTATTCGATTGCTATTTTTCCTTCTTTGTAATTCTCTTTCCTTCCATTTTTTCCTTTTATTTCTATAGAATTTTTAGATGTTATGTCTATTATTTTCCTTAGTATGTTTAAAATGCAAATTTAACAATATAAATCATAATATCTTTGTCCTCCTTTTCAGTAATACAAAGATTTTCAGATGCTTTTCTTCTAATTTTCACCCGCCCACATATATGATATTTCATCCACTGTTTAAATGAAGTCTTTATACTTCTATATCAGGTATTATTGTTATGTACAATCAATATTTGAAGAGATTTATTCACCTAGTTATGGATGTTCTTGCCCTTTGCTTACTCTTATTTTTATATCCCAATGAAGTACATCCTTCATATTTTCCTAGTGTGGGCCTTTTGGATATAAACACGGCTTTTGTTTGTCCTAATACGTTTTAATTATATCTGCTGCTATAAGAAACAAAACACCAAATTTCAATGGCTTAAGATCATAGAAGTTTTTTTCTCATTCATATTAAGCAGAATCGGGTATTTAGCAGGCAGTTTTCCATTTAGTGATTGGGAATTCCTTCTTATCTTGTGTCTCTAACATTTGCTAAGATGTCCAAGTTCTTCACTTCATGAAAGCACATGAGTGAAAAGAAGAGTGGAGGATTATTCAAACACATGTTATACCAGGAAGTGGTATATATAAGCCCTGTCCACCTTTTGTTAACCAGAACTCAGACATGGTTCCACCTTATTTCTAGCACACAAGGGGAAAACAGTCTAGTTGTTTGCTCAGGAGAAGGAGCAAGGTTTTGGTGAAATCTGAGCATTATCTGCCGCATATTTCTTTAGGCAGATATGTATGTATATAGAGTCCAAGGTTCACCGTTATTTCTCTCAGAATGTTGAAGATACTATTTCATTGTCTCCTTTTCCATTATTGCTTTTGAGAAGTCAGCTGACAACCTTAATTCATTTCTCAGTGGTCTTTGATGTTTTGTCATGCATATTGGGAATATTCTTTTAGTTCACTAGTATGCCCTTTTCCTTTCTCTCTCTCTCTCACTTATACACACAATATGTGTACATACATAATATAATTTACAATATGTTTAGAAAGGTTCTTGATTCTTTTATTAACAGCTTTATGGAACTATTAATTCATATATAATACAAATCACTTAAAGTGTACAATTAAATCACTTTAGTACATTCATAATGAATTCTTTTTTAACATCTATTTTTTCTTTTATCTTTGTTCTTAATACTTTCCTATTCCTTTTTAATAAAATTTATGTATGTGTACATACATATATATGTGTGTATATTTTAAGAAACAGTTATTCTAAAATAGTTTAGACTATTTTGGACTGTTAAACTAAATTAATTTTATTCTGATAGAATTTATATACCAATTATTTATCTTGTGGTCTTTTTATCTCAGCATTACATTTCTTCACTTACTTTGCAGTTGGAGGCTAATTGTGATAGGGATCATTTTGGCTTATTATTTTTGAACTCTGTGTTTCCCTCCTTATGCTAAATGAATTTGACCTTGCTTTTACCTGAAACTTTTATTTACCTTTATCCAGTGGGCACTAAAATCCTTGATACCACCTACTTCCAGACAATAGTGGCCATCAGACCCATGGCTTCATCCCATTTAACTGCTTTTCATTCTCGCTCCATTTCTGGTCTAAATAGGGTTACTAGATAGGGATGTCTCATGTCATATTTTGGGACATACTTATGTCTAAAAATTAGTTGTTTATATGAAATTCAAATGTGATTTGTCATCCTATAGTTTTACTTACTAACTCTGGCATAGGTCTAAATATATGTTCTTTCCTTTTGAACCAAACTTTATCTTTTCTAAATGTTTGAAGAAATTAATATGAGTCAAATGTAAGATAATTGTGCCATCATGAACAGATTCATACTTTACTTTTATAATCAGAGGTATGTATAACATATAAAGAGATATAGCTATATAGAAACTGAGGCAAAAATAGTTAAAATCATGTACCCACAGTCACAGAACCAGTAAAAGATATAGAATATGAACCCAAGTGGATTAGTGAAGAGTGTTTCAAGACACTAAGTTATTTGGTGGTATTTACAGGGCTGTAAAAGCAGGTATGAGCTGGTTCGGGATGTGAAATGATTCAACCATTATATGAATAGTTTTTAAGCCTGATGCTACTTTGACTTCACTTTCAGTGTTTAAATTAAACTATGAGATGTTCAAGGGACTCTGCTTTAAAATTGTATCATTCCTTAAGGAGTTCTTTCTGTGAATTGGAGTCTATTGTGTACTGGTTTATTTGAAAATTGCTTTTTTGGTTATTTTTGCTGTTTTGCGGCTTTTAAAAAAAATCAGTTGATTCCTTTGCCTATGTTGATAGGCTCCGGAAGAGCTCTCATATGCTGAAAATGATATTAGTTTTGTTTTCCTTTGTTTTCTGATGCATTGCTTTTATTTTTGGTCCATACATTGAATGTGTCAACTTATTCATCATTTGGTTTAGATACTGTCTTATTGCTTTCTTTTTCTTATGGTAATATTTTTTATCGTTTTTGAAAGCCATGAGTTTTTATTACTCTTCACACAATCCCTGGGATACAGAGCATTGAAGAAGACCCTTTATTTTTAAAATCCCTCTGACTATAGTATTTTGTTATTTTCACTGTTATATCAGAATGGCTTTTTGCATCTCCTTGAGGTAAATAGGAAGAGAATGAGATGAGATGAGCAGATATTGGACAGTTGAAATCACAGTGTAGTCATGGTTACCATGAACATCCTATGGCAAATAGGCGACTCAATCTACAAAGAAAGAATATATATATATATATATATATATATATATATATATATATATATATATGTATATATACATATATATTTTTAAAAAGTGTAGTTTGGCATTTTTGTTAACACCTCCTTCAAAATTCATATGATTGACTGGAAAACAACTTATCATTTCATTGACATTCCTCAAAATTGATATGGCGTGGATGGAAATAAAATACAAAAAATCTAATAGGAAGACATGAAAAGGAAGCGCTGAGAACTAACTGTAATACAGATCCTTTCTCTCTCTCACAAAGACATATTCAAATACTTTATGGCATTTTTAGTCATCGCAGTGTGCTACAAGCTTTATATCGTAGAGGTTCATTAAGTGTTGCCATTCCCTTTGTACCTAGGTAATAATAAAAAACTCTAGAGAAGTTACCTTTTTTCTATTAAAATTTTTTAAAAAAATCACTGAATGTTAAATCTAAATAATCAACAATATATGTTTATTGACAACGAAGAATTTTGTATGTTTAGCTGCAGACCAATTAAAAATATTACTAAATTTAATGTGGATAGCATTAAAGAAATGTTTTAAAGTCAAAATAATATGCATTTTATATCAGTTTAACAAATATTTATAAACTATCTACGGGGAAAGTAAGCCAGCCTATGCAAGTATATACTATGGTTTATATAGAATTAGAATATTATATAATTTATAAGTTGAGTGTCAAAGCCAATTATATTTTAAACGTTGTTGACTACCCTCTATCAGTATAGGTGATTGACAATTGAGTAAATATGGATTATAGCATTTTTATCAGATTCTCTTATTTAAAGGAACCATGTGTGTAGTATATACTCTGAGAACTGTAGAATAGAAAGATTTCACGCCTAAGAACACTGTTCTCTATTCCTATTCTAATAGTTGCTCAATTGAAACTGCATCATAGTCTTGTAGCATTAGCCTTCAACTGAAGTAGAATTCAGGAAACACCTCAGGGAAATCTAAAAAGTCAGCAGAACAAGGGCAAAAGTGATATGGGAAGTATTGAACGTATGTTCCTGATCCAAATTAGAGGAAAATAGAACCATTTTTACATTGAATTTTAATTGCTGAATTTGAGAAAGGAATATTTTAAAATTTATCTCTAAAAGAAATAATATTCAGAGAGCAACAAAAGATTTCTGCTCTGAAATGGAGGAAGAATGTTTAAAACATTTCAGAAATAGACTTTCTTTGAGAAATTAACAGTGCTTTTTGTACAATAGCTTCTTAAATATGTTGGTTTATTCTATTTTACTATACATAGATTTTACTGATATAAGTAAAACTTACAGGTTTGGGAGATAATTGATAATGTTCCAGATTGATTTTTGATAACATAGTTACAGTCAATAAAACACATATATATTTAATTAATCTAATATTTATTAATTTTGTAAACAGGAGTAAGCTATTGCAACGTGACCACAAGGTGCTCAGTAGGCAATGGTGAAGACTGACAGGAAAATAACTGGTAGAACACTGATGTGGGTTTATCTTTTAAAGTGAAATGAGGATACAGGTACAGAAGCAAATACTCTCAGGTGGGGAAGGGAGAAGTATTTGGAAATCTGCAAAGAGGAGAGCAAAATTGAACTGAGCCTGGACAGATGATTAAGGGTTGTGTCACAAGGACACATAAGGACACACAAGGAAGGTCATTCCGGAAGAAGATACAGCACTAATAAAGGAGACGAAAGAGAAGAAAAAGTATTCCATTGCCTCTAGAGCATACAGTGAGAAATCTTGAATTTAAAAGCCACGATGCCATTAATTTGTAGGCAAAACTAAAGCATTTACATTTTTTCTTATAGTCGATGAGAATTTAGTGGGTTTTTTTTTCTTTTCAGCTTGAGGCAAAACATGATCACAAATGTTCAAGAAATCTGATGTGAGGGGAGTGGTGAGGTGGATGAATTGAGAGAAGAATAAACTAGAGATATAGATATCAGGGAGATGATACTGAACACTTTGGAATATTTAGAAAACATGCAACCTTCTTGTCAGTATGGAATGACTGGGATGCTGTCATTAACTTATCAGAACTTTTCCACATTCTTTGAGGGCAAAAACTGTGTTCATTTTATTCACTTCTGTATCAACAAAGATTAGGATAGTGTGAGTCACACAGTGGGTTTTCAGGAAATGGATAATGAATACAATAATAATAAATGAATAAGCTGCAAATCAAAAGCACGTCGTTTATTATGGCCCTTAAGGACCTCTCATCATTCCACATGAAGCTTTATTGAGTAGTCCAAGTCTTCAAAAATGGTCACATTGCTGGATGCCACCTTTCAACACACTTTTAAATGTGCACTGCACAGACTAAGAGCCTAGAAATAACAGAATTGCATGAACCATTGCAACAATCATGGGTGATAGTTCAAGGAAGTGTTTGGAGTCTTTCTCAGGACATGGAATATAAGGATTGTCTAAAGCATCTTGAAAATTTAAGGAAATTCATGAAAAATATCAACAATGTGTTTCCTCCTAGTGAGGCATCAACACATGAAATTGCAGTCACTGCACAGCCAGTGATTCTCAGTTAAGGGATAAGGGTGCAAGCTCATTGACAGAACTCTGCTGCCCACTGGGAGGTTTCAAAAGGAGAAGCAGAAAGTTAATGAGAAGAGCCCTTTGTATTCCAAGCAGTCTACTGGCTGTGGCCTCAGCACCCAGAGCACTATTAACAGAACCACTTGCAGTTTCACCTTTCCCCAGCAATTCAGGGCAGGCACTTTGATGTGTTCCTTGATTTGCCCCCTGTTGCTTCCTCTTCAAAAGCTTGAGGATGACTGAACTTGTACCTTATAGACACATGTGAACCTCAGTGCAGCAACATTTTGAATTTGGTGCTTGTCTTTGAAGTATAGTAGCTTGTGCACATTAAAATTCTTGTCCCCAGTAGACTTCTTTCCTTGCAATCTTTCCTTCCAAGTAACCATACATCTCTCATACCCAGCTGAATTGAGAGGCCACAGGCTGAATCAGTAACCTTGATAAAATGTTTCCTACTTTTCCTCATTGCTAGAGGGACCGCTGTTCTTTCCCCTTGGCATCCAAACATAAAACAGGCAGCATATGTTGATTCACCTCTCTGTTTTCTATAT
The DNA here is from genome assembly GCF_028021215.1 of Eschrichtius robustus. Lineage (NCBI taxonomy): Eukaryota > Metazoa > Chordata > Mammalia > Artiodactyla > Eschrichtiidae > Eschrichtius > Eschrichtius robustus. The sequence goes on from NC_090833.1 coordinate 71,759,027, forward strand.
TGTCAAGTTCTCCTTTTAAATATGCCTTATGTCCATCTATCCTTACTTTCTACCCTTAAATGAGTGGATCTGAGTCAGCTTGTACTTGAAAGTGGAATAACATGACCAGGAAGTTAAGAGCTAAGAAGTGATGCAGGTCTAATTCCCTACTCAAGCTTATGCAGGATTCCAAGGAATCCCTATACATTGCATTAACAGAGAAGAGATGCTTCTGTATTAATAGATAGTAGTCTGACATCATTCCTATTCATTTATGGTGATCACTTCATAGACTACTGCCACTTCATAGACTACAGTTTCTTGGGTTAAGTGTGGATGATAAGGAGTGGAAAAAAACACACCACAAAATGAGCAAGGCAGTACTTAAAATGTAAGATGAAAAAGTCATACTATGATATTAAGGAGAAGGCATACTATAAACATCTTATTTTTTTCAAAATAAGATGAATATTTTATGAATGAAATGAATATCAGTTAGCCAAGGCCTTGGGATTATCTGTGAAAGTAAATGGGTACAAAATTTCCTTCCGTCTTCCCTTCCTCCCTTTCTCCTTCCCTCCCTTCCTCCCTCCCTCTCTCCCTCCTTCCTTCACCCTCCCCTCTCCTTCCCTCTTCTCTCTTTTCCTCTCCTTCTTTCCCCCTGCTCTCTCTTTCTCAGTAACTCATACACAGGGTACAAAATGCCAAAGGAGTAAAAAAATGTATAGTGAGAAATGTTTCCTTTGCATCCCTGTTACTCAGCAACGAGTGAGCCCTCCCCAGAAGAAGCCAATATTGCCAGGCTCTTGTGTATCCTTATAAGACTTTCTATGTACGTTCAGTTATATATGAATAAAATGAATTCGTTTAAGTGTCACCTTATAGAGTGGGGGAAAACAAGGCTTTGAAAGAGTTAAATGATAAGCTTCAAGGTTATGCAGAAAGGCAGCAAGGAAGTTGGGGATGAGCCCAGATTTTCTAATGTTTTTCTCTAGGCATTGTGCCATCTTGCAAATTTTTATCTTCTATATGCCAATATTTCTGCCTTTTGTATGGATGGGCATATTTACAAGGGTTTTAAATTTGATTTTGGTTCAAAAGCTCCCTCTAAGAATAAAGGAAGTATATGAATCTCCTTTGTATGCAACATTTCAACGTAAGCTAGTAGGGGTGTCAGTTCAGGGCTCTCTATATATTTTGAAGAGGATACTTAAGATCATTATCCTTAGCTTGAGAGGCTTTACATCTCTCAGGATCATAGAATCCTTCTTAAAATTAAAAAACAAACAAAAAAATATATAATAAATTTTCGATAAATTTTACCCAAATAGTTCAAAATTTAGATGTCTTGAATTAAATTTAGTTTAAAATATATTTCTTCAGTTCCACATTTCAGGTATTTACTTGAATAAATTTTCTCAGTTCCATAGATCCTAGAGCTCTTCTTGAGAAATTGCCTTTTCCAATATATTTCCATTACATAGGACTGCAGAGAATGATTGCCATAAGGGATGAGTATGAATTGGTACTATTCCCTTGCTAGCACCTTTAACATTAGGTCTCCAGAAAAAAGTTTAATTAAAAAAAAAAGAAGCAGCAAATGTTAGTTCAGCAGAGAAACTATAGAAACTGAAAATATTTTGTGCTATCTGTTTCAAATATGTAAAAGATTCTCCTTCATGTTAAGAAAAAAATGGCAGAGGTATTTGTATTCTTTCATATCTCCATTGCTGCCCTCTGATACCATGTTCTAGTTTTCCTAAACATTTCTGGCTGTGTTCTTTACTCCTAGCTCTTTTGGTTCTTTTCTTCTGGTTGTCTTCCTTTGGGTGCTAACTCTTTGATTTGTCTTTAAATCACAGATAAAGGCAGAAACTACATAGTTGGATGAGCAAGAGTGTAACGGGGAAATGCACGGTTATTTTTTCTCCTTGTCACCATCTTGCTTTTACTCCTCATTGGACAAGATTAAGTCAGAGAAGACTATCCCTGTTGCTAGAGCCTTTCAACAAAAATGCCCAAATCTGACATTTACTCCATCTAGCAAAAATAACAATTGATTAATTAATTTTAAAAAGCAACAAATACTATCACATTTCTCTTGAGTCTTTCTCTGAAGCATATTCTTCTTCACATTGTTTATTTTGGAGGGTCTTATTCCTTAATTGCTTGCTTTGGTTTAATCACACAATGAAGGGTCCTAATAAGGAAACAACACTTTATAATTCTCAATATTTTGAAAATTGATATGATGCTAAAATTTAAAGTATTGCATTCAAATTGAGTACGTTAAAAGGAGCAGTGCTTATTTAGATGTATTTATTCATATATGTTTGTTCGTATAACACAATCCATGAATCCATTTCCTTGCTAGTAGAACTCCATCAATCCTCCTATGATAGATTATGTGCAAAGATGACCATCAAAGTGATATATGACATTTCTTCCATCGAAAGGTTGAATCTATCTGCCTTCCCTTCAGTCTATGCTGGATTTATAACTTGCTTTGAACAATACATGCAGTTGGACTAAGGTTATGCTGGTTCTGGGCCAGGGCCTTAAGATTCATGGAAACCTCTGTTATCTTCCTATTGGAGACTGCTGGAGAGTCCATATGATGATAGGTCTGGAGATTGAAAGGCACTCTAAAAATGAGACCCTGGAGAATGAAAGAACATACGGGTATAGCATGTGAACCAGGCCAGTTAAGGGGTCAGACACATGAATGAGGCCATCTTGAATCCTTCAGCCCAAACCGTAGCCACATTTGAGTGAGCTCAGCTGGCACAACATGGAGAAGAATTAAGCCATCCTAGCTGAGCGCTGTCCAGCCAATCATTGCAATCATGAACAAATAAAATGATGGTTGTTTTAGACAATCAATATGTATCATGTGGGATATTTTAATTTGGGGGGTAATATGTTACACAAAAGATAACTGTTATTTCCCTAAAAAGGTTCCTATATTCTGAAGATAAAATTATTGACTTTATTTAATATTTATGTCTCCTATGATACATATTGAATTTACGTGCTGTTTAAAATGTACATGCTATTGTTTTTAATAACAAGAAATGTTTGAAATAATGAATTATTTAAAACAGGCACAATAGTCTAACATGAATGAAAGTCAAAGTAACATTTAAAATGTGCTTGAAGTTTCCCTGTGATAATACATTTTAATGCATGTCCAGAATGTTTAAAGTTACAAGACCTGGGATTGAGTCCTTACCCTATTATTTTCTAAACTTTTGACTTTATGCAAATTGCCTATTATGTTTGACATACATTTATTCATTTGTTAAATAGTATATAAAAACTAGAGACAACTCAAATGTCCTTCAACAGGTAAATGGATAAACAAATTTTGGTATATCAGTACAATAAAATAAAAAGAAGCAATAAAGAGAATCTAGTTATTGATATATACAGCATCATGGAGGTATCTTTAAAAATATGAGAGAAAGAAGCCAAACAAAAAAGAGTACATATATATGATTCAATTTAGATAAAATTCTAGAAACTGAAAACTAATCGAGAGACAGAAGGCAGACCAGTAGTTCCCTGGGGATGATAGAGAGGATAGAGTGGGGAAGAATTAGAAAGAGGCATGAGGAAAATTTTAGGGTGAAAATGTAGATTATCTTGATTGTGCTAAGTGCTTCAAGAGTTTATACATATGCCAAAACTCATCAAAATATATGCTTTAAATATATGCAGTTTAATATACTTCACGAATATATTAATAAAGCTGTAAAATGCCAAAATAGTAAAATGGCTATAATACCCGTTTTTCATTTCAAAAAACTTATTTATTCAACAAGCATTTAATCTGTGTCAGTGAAGGAGATAAAATTATAGGTAAAATATATCCCTCTCATCAAGGAAATTAGAGCAGGGTGAGGAAGCAGGAAAAAATTAGAACATTCTTTAACACATTATTTAAAAATAAACTTGAAATAGATTAAAGAACTAAATGTAAGACCAGATACCATAAAACTCCTAGAGGAAAACATAGGAAGAACACTCTTTTACATAAATCATAGAATTATATTTTTTTTGGATCTGTCTCCTAAAGCAAAGGAAATAAAAGCAAAAATAAATAAATGAAACCTAATTCAACTTAAAAGCTTTTGCATGACAAAGGAAACCGTCAACAAAATGATAAGATAACCTACTGAATGGGAGAAAATATTTGCAAATGATATGACTGATAAGGGGTTTATATCCAACCTATATAAACAGCCCATACAACTCAACACCAAGAAAACAAGTGACCTAGTTAAAAAATGAGCAGAAGACCTGGGTAGACATTTTTCCAAAGAGGAAATGCAGATGGCTAAAAGGAACATGAAAAGATGCTCAACATCGCTGATCATCAAGGAAATACGTATCAAAATCACAATGAGATATCACCTCACACCTGTCAGAATGGCTATCATCAAAAAGAACACATATAAGAAATGTTGTCCAGGATGTGGAGGAAAGGGAACCCTTGTACAGTCTTGGTGGGAATGTAACTTGGTGCAGCCGCTGTGGAAAGCAGAATGGTGATTTCTCAAAAAACTAAAAATAGAACTACCATTTGACCCAGGAATTCCACTCCTGGGTATATATCCAAAAAAAGTCACAACCACTAATTCGAAAAGATACATACACGCCAATGTTCATAGAAGCATAATTTACAATTGCCAAGATATGGAAGCAACCGAAGTGTCCATCAACAGATAAGCGGATAAAGAAAATGTGGTATATATATATACAATGGAATACTACTCAGCCATAAAAAAGAATGAAATTTGCCATTTGTAACAACATGGATGGACTTGGAGGACATTATGCTGAGTGAAGTAAGTCAGACAAAGAAAGACAAGTACTCTATGATATCACTTATATGTAGAATCTGAAAAATACACTAACTAGTGAATATAACAAAAAAGAAACAGACTCACAGATACAGAGAACAAACCAGTGGTTACCAATGGGGGGGCAAATGGGGTAGGTGATTAAGAGGTGCAAAGTATTATGTACAAAATAAGTTACGAGGATATATTGTACAGCACAGGGAATATAGCCAATATTTTACAATGACTATAAATGGGGTATAACCTTTAAAAATTGTGAATTATTATATTGTACACCTGTAACATATAATATTGTACATCATCTATACTTCGATTTAAAAAAAGTGCTTAGTAAAAAACAATTATGATATAATGTTATGGTATCAATGTGTGCAAAACTGTAGAAGGAGAGTGAAGAGATAGTAACAGATAAGTAGAACCATGCAATTTATAGAGGATATAAAGGAACTCTAAGCAAAGGAAAAGATATACAGTCATCTAGCAGAAAAGAATGATGCCCTTCTTTGAAACAGCACTGTAACTCAAGAAAATAGGCTTGATGGCAGAAAATGAGATTCAAACTGTGGAGTCTTGAACGCTATACAAAGGAATTTGGCCTTTATCTATTATGCAATGATGAACAATATGTTAAAGCAGGATTAGATCTATATTTTAGAAGGATAACTAAGATAGGGAGATGAAAGAGTAGGCTATTACATTTTTTTCAAGAGCAAGATGATAAGGCCTTAAACTAAAGCAAAGGCAAGGAAAAGAACCATATTAAACATGGAGGTAGAAATGACAGATTCTGTGGGTGGTCATATGATTTAATGGACATAGATATATTTTAAAGGTCTCAATCCCTATTTCCTATAGAATATTATTGAGCTAACATTTCATTTTAATAATGTAAAATATTAGTTGGCCTTCTGTGGTATATTTTAGATTCATGGTTTCAGACTCAGTATCCCAACTTCTGATGGCATTGTAATTCAAAGAATATATGCATTAATATTTTTATGGCTCTTAGTACCAAATAAACCCTAGCAAATAAATTTATGTTTTTTTCATGAATAAAAATTAGTTTTGAAAATCTGATAGGTGAAAAAGTGTTAGTTTATAATCTTAATTTGCATTTCCTATTATGAATCATATAAGATATTTTCTCATACATTTGAAAATCATCTATATTTGCTTTTCTCTATAACAAACCTTCATATCTTCTGCCTATTTTTAACTGGTTTCTTAACTATTTTCTCATTGATTTGCAGAAAACTCTTGATTGAGTTTTAAATATGCTTTCTGAGTTTGTCATTTGTTTGTTTTACGCTAATTATAGTGATTTTTCCCATATAGTAAAAAAAATTAATGTAAGATTCTCAGTATTGAGGACCAAAAATAAAATACAGGAAATATTGAGATGAAAAGAGACCTTTGCTGAGAGTCCAAAAATACCCTAATGGGCATAAACGATAAAAAGAAAGAGCATAATAAAATAAGCATGCCCTAACAACTTCCAAATGCATTCTAAAGCCTAACTTTCTAAATCAATATTACTGAAAATTAACGAGTGGTGTGAAGAACAACACTGAGAAGAAGCTCATTTATTCAAGAACACTTAACAACTATTTTAAAACTGCTATCACACACTGTTCTAGATTTTTCCAAAAATTAATGAAATTATTGTGATCTCTGATCACAGAGCATATATACATAATAGAGAGTAGCCAGGTAAGAGACAATGGAATTTGATGAGTATTGGGATGGAAAAAATACCAGATGTGATGAGAAGATAGAGAATGGGTATCTAACCCATATTTAGGAAGTGATGACATAATATCTTTTCTGACATCTAAAGGGCAAATATTCAAGATCAAGTGACGTATAGAGGGCAGAGAGTTGGCTGAATGAAGCTATTATAAAGACAGAGTAACAAAATGTACAAAAATCCCTGAAGATTAAATATTTTGCATTCAGGAATATGAAAATAGTTCTATCTGAATGGATGTATAGATGGTACCAAGACAGGCACCTGGTTAAAAGTTAAAAAGGAATAAGCAATGACCAGGTCATCTATGGACTTCACAGATCTTATAAGTTGTCTGTACTTCATTCTGAAGATAATGGGCAAGAAGTGCAAGTTAATGATATAATCTTTTTTTTTAAAATTAATTAATTAATTTATTTTTGGCTGTGTTGGGTCTTCGTTTCTGTGCGAGGGCTTTCTCTAGTTGCGGTGAGTGGGGGCCACTCTTCATCGCAGTGCGCGGGCCTCTCACTATCGTGGCCTCTCTTGTTGCGGAGCATAGGCTCCAGATGCGCAGGCTCAGTAGTTGTGGCTCACGGGCCCAGTTGCTCCGCGGCATGTGGGATCTTCCCAGACCAGGGCTGGAACCCATGTTCCCTGCATTGGCAGGCAGATTCTCAACCACTGCACCACCAGGGAAGCCCTAATGATATAATCTTATTTGCATATGAGAATAACCTTAATTGATATATTAAGACCATGTAGAAGGTTCATTTTTGAGCTTTATTCATCTTACTAAGTGACTCCTAATAATGATCAGTTCTGTTCACTTTTACCCACACCCACTGCCCACACCACTATTCACCTATTAAACAATTAACAGTAGTTTTTTTGACATTGGCTCTTCACAGATTCTATTTTTTCTGTATAAAATATCCTAGTTTATCCTATTTCACCCTTTCTCCTGGTTATCCTTCCTAACAGTTTACATTCCCATACTTTAATTACTGTTTTAATTGAATATCTTTTCCACTAAAATATACATTTTTGCAGGCAAAGATTGTGTCTGTTTTATTCACATCTTCTTATCAAAATCTGGCACTTAGTACTCAACTAATTGATGGTGAGTTAAATTTTGAATATTAGTTTCATGCATCTGTAGAATATCTATGAACATATGTACAATAAGAAGTGGCATAAGTTCTGGAACTTATGAAAGGGTAGAGAAAGAAGTATTAATTAACAGTAAAGGGCTAACTGAGAGTTTTTAAAGGAGAATGTAGGAACAAGAATAGAAGAGGTACTAGAATACTGTATCATGCACTTCTTTGTCCCCATCTCACATGTGTTCAGTCTACCTTTTCTATAAGCTATTGCCTCTGCTGCCACAACTAGCTCTGGGAAGTGTTACCTGACAGCACCTCAGCTCAACTACACGTACTCATCTCTTCATTTCTGTCATAAGACTTCTCTGAGTAAGGAGAATGGACAGCCTGTGGGAATGCTCAGCACTTACATAAGAGGAACAAAATTGAAAGTTCAACCAAGTTATACCCTATGGGGCAGTCCTTGACCAAGAAGAGAGCTAATGGATAGACTGTCGCCTCTTCTATCCCCTGAGTGTAACAACTTTGAGGCTTCTTTTGCTTGAGTGCCTCAAAGGATGTTAAAAAGATTCCTCCTCATTTGCTCACAGGGCTGAACCACTAAGTACTGTATCATTATATTGGTTTTCTTTCCCTCCCTGTTTAACTCATCCCAGCCTCTTATTCCTGTTCCCCAAGATTACTTCCCAAATTAAACTACCTGCATGCAAGCCCAATGTCTGCTTTTTGGAGAAAACTCAGGCTAAGATTAACATTTAAGTTACAAATAAAGAAAAAAGCTAAAGTAGACTCCTGGAGTACTCAGAGAGAAAGTAAGAAAATTAGGCATGTAGAGTCACTGAAATAATAATAATAATCATGATCATAAAAATAGCACTCAAGAAAGATGAGAATGTTAAAATTCAAATGATGCCGAGAGGAACAGTAAGATAAGCAAAAAAATTTCCGTAAAATTTAGTAGTAAGAAGCTCACTGACATCTTAAAGAGGACAATCTTGGTGGAATGCAGCAGGGGGAAGCCTGATGCAGTGAATTAAGAGAGATAAAGAGGTAAATAAGTGGATAATGTAATTGTTGATGTTTTTTCCATAAAAAATTCACTGGGAAAAAATAAAGGGATTAAGACAAAATTCAGAAAATGATAAATGTGGAGAACAGACAATAAAGGCCAAGATACAGATTTCTGTTGTTAACAGAAAGAAAAGGAATAATACTGTAAAATATAATAAAAATATAATGGGTAATGTATGGGATATATACATAGAATAGAATAGAAAACAGTTAAATTGAGGAAAAAGCTGAATTTTTTTCTTGAAGGTATCTATCTAAAAACTATAAATTTAATAGAAAGATATGTATGCCCAAATATAGCTTGACTAAATAAAATACTGAATAATCTGAGCACTATAAAGAAAGTAAACATTCAAAAAGTAGTGTTCATACAAAATAATTTCAAAGCAATAGTTTGTTAGAAAATCAAGTGGAAAAATTAAAAGGGTAAGAGATCCAATATCTAAAAACAAGCAAAGGTGTAAAATAACACCAGTAAGCTCGTCAAGAACTATTTATGACTAACGTTAAAAAGCATAAGGTAAGATATTTAATAAAGTATTTGAAAAAAAGAAGAGACATACCGTAATCAAGGAAAGATGACAAAAATCAAAAAGAAAGTGATCCTCTTTTAAAACAATCATAAATGTAAATATAGTAGCAAAGGTAATCACAAAGGCAGTTTTGGGGAACTTGATAATATGATTGTAAAATATGTCTATTAAACAAATTGAATGAGAATAGTCAAGAAAGAACTGAAAAATTTAATAAAATGACCTGTCACATTTTTAAAAGTACTATAGCCTTCTAATAATTAAAACTTTATTGTATTCAAGCAACAATGGAGTTTTATTAATGGAAAAATGTGTAAGTCTCACACAAAGGCAAAGGGAAACATCAGCGTTTATACTGTAATAAAGATAGAATTTGAAATGAGTAGGAAATGGATAGGTTACTTAAATAATGATGTTAGGATCATTGATTACTATTCTTAGTTAAAAATAAAATCAAATCCTTTCATTAACAAATAAATAAAAATAAATTCCAGGTATACTGGATGTAAACATAAAAATGTAACCTATAAACATCCCAGATGAAACTATGGATAGCTTTGTAAATTAGAGGTAGCAAAGACTCTCAAAACATGACACCAAAGATAAAGACTATAATTAAAAATTCTGATAGAAGTGGTTACATTAAAATATTAAATTGAAAAATTGCATTGAAAAACCCTATGCAAATGAAAGGCTCATCAATTTCAAGGAGTTGTTCTTTTTAATATGCAAAGGCTTTTTATATAATCATCATCATAATATATAAATATATAGACATGATACATGTGTTACGTACTACTTGACTAATAATCTGGATACTGGGACTACCTTGTAATTTAGGTTTCTGTGTGCTTTTCTCTATTTTCCTAATTTTCTTTATTGATATGTTATTTCCCACACATAATGCAATAAGTGTTATTGAGGTTAAAAATAATATCTTAGGTAGTTTCCAAAAATGATTTTTCCATCAATTATGGATAGAGAGATGGATTGGATAAATACCAAATATAAAACAGCAAGGCTTGCATTTATTTGACTAATGTTACTATGTTAGGTATATCCTCAGGCCGTGGAAGCCTGGGGTATGGTTTACTTACAAGATAATAATGAACCCTTCACACTTGGGAGTGCTTAGGAAACATAACTTTTTCTCAAAGGTTCACACTCCTCTTAGTTTCCAGGTGTTCCATATGCATCTATATTATATAGTTGAGCAGTGCCAGAGCAGCTGCCCAGGGACATGTATGCCACATAATGCCCCATTCACTTGCATGTTAATGCCTGGACAATATGCCTGCAAGAGCAGAATGTTGCATTCTTAACATCAAGAGCCATTCTCACATTTTGATAACGACTTTAAATATATTACATATATATTTCTTACCCTACAATATAAACTATATAACAAAAACTTAGAACTTACTACATACACTTAAAATTAGAGTGTGATAGTGAACATCCAAATAAACACCATACACTATTCCGTCATTATTAGTAGTCATTTCTTTACTCTTCTGTATAGTTTTAAGATCTATATGCACTCTTCTATAATTTAATTTAAGTTTGTCTCTTTTTGACCTTTATTAGATCATTGGTATATTCATTTTATGTACTGGTTCTGTCATTCAATTTTATATTGTTAAGATTCATCTACTATTATTGGATGTAGCTCATTTTCACTGTTGAAAAGTAGTTCTGTGTCAAAAGATAGCTGTTTATTTATCTCTTGTACTATTGATGAACATGTGGATTATTTCCAGCATTAAGCTATCACTACTAACGCTCTGTGAAAATTGTGTACAAGGATCCTGGAGCACATGCAAATGCCTGGGTCGTGTGATATGCTCACATGAACTTAATACATACTGGCAAGCTGTTTTCAGATTTACAGCTATTTAAAGCTGCACTGTGAGGATGATCTACATTTCTGACCTCAGTTGGTAAACTATGCCAAAATTGTGGGTGTATATGTATACCATATTGTAGTTATGATTTCTATTATTAATATTGTTGACTACCTTTTCTTATATTTATTGTTCATTTAGATTCCTCTTTTGTAAAGTGTCAGGTCAGTCTGTTGCCCATTTTTTTCTTTTGGTTTTGTTCATTTATAGGAGTTTGTTGTTGATTATTGTTTAAAATTTTAGTCTGGATATAAATATGTTTTAGTTATATGTGTGGCACATATCGTCTCTCATTCTGTGGGTTGCATTTTCATTCTTTTATATTGTGTTTTGGTGAGCAAGAGTTCTTAATTTCAGAAGATTTAATTTATTGGTCTTTTCTGTTAGTATTTGTATCTTGTCTAATAAAAATCCTTTATTACTCCAAGGTAACAAAAATGTTTTCTGCATTAACTTCTAAATGTTTTTCAATTTTGCCTTTCACGTTTAGGTCTATAATACAACTGGGAATGATTTTTGTACATTGCATGTGAGAGGTTGTTGATTTTGTTGTTTGTTTTGTGTTTTTTCTAAACAGTGTATTGCAAACCCTGCAGTCTTTGTCATATGTGGCCACTGAAGTCTGTGTTCTGTTAACTGAGTGGTCAGCTAGTGTTCTTCAATTTCCCTAAAGGCTTGGAGCCAAGAAGAGAAAAAAAGAGAGAGAGAGAAAAAGAAAAACTCCTCTCCCAATCTCTACAGATTGGCTCAATCTTGGTTCATTTCTTCAACATTTAGCCAGGCTTTTCGAAACTCTGCCTTAGCCTTACTTCCTGTTTGTGTGGAACCTAAGGCGAGCCAGAGGTAAAAGCTTAGGGTCTTCTCAAGCCTTTTCTGAACATGCATTCAGCCCTGTTTATGCACATGGACTTCTCCATTCCCCAGTATATGAGTGAGCTTTTAAAAGTCCTTATTCTTTCACATATCTCTTTTCCCACCCTCTTCCTTTTCAGGCTTTTATCTGGGAATCTATTTCTTGTCTTGACAGTTATTTCTTGTCCCAGGCTGCTGCAGCCAGTGCTTTTGCCTTCATATGCTTCTGACAAAAACCACCAGGAAAGCCACCCCAGTCCTGGGAAAACTTCAAGACAGATGAAACAAAGGCAAGCCATTATGCCAGTCCTTGAGGGAACCACCAGGTAGCTCAAAACACACAACCTCGATTCTTTGAGAATAGGGCCCATATTGCTCCCTCTGGCACTAGCAATCTGCCCCACATGTATGGACTGCTATCTACTGGCTGCCACCAATCTGGTAAGTGGGAGATGGTGGATAGGCAATTTAAAATGCCACTATGGGGCTTCCCTGGTGGCGCAGTGGTTGAGAATCTGCCTGCCAATGCAGGGCACACGGGTTCGAGCCCTGGTCTGGGAAGATCCCACATGCCGCGGAGCGGCTGGGCCCGTGAGCCATGATTACTGAGCCTGCGCGTCTGGAGCCTGTGCTCCGCAACAAGAGAGGCCGCGACAGTGAGAGGCCCGAGCACCGCGATGAAGAGCGGCCCCCGCTTGCCGCAACTAGAGAAAGCCCTCGCACAGAAACGAAGACCCAACACAGCCAAAAATAAATAAATAAATAAATTTTTAAAAAATAAAAAATAAAAATAAATAAATAAAATAAAATGCCACTATGAGCTCATACTGCAGTGCAGCAGCTTCTTTCTTCCCTAAGCTTTCTCATGATGTAAATTTTTGCCTAATTCCAGAATTCAAAAAGGTTGATTCTGGTAGCTTTTCCTAGTTTATTAGTTTTTTTGTGCATGTGAAGGGTCACAGCCCTGAGGTTGCCTACTCTTCCATTTTCAGTGATGTCACTCCTCACCAGTTTTATATATATAATATTTTCATTATAATTCAACTCAAAATGTTTTCTAATTGTTATTATAATTTCTTCCTTGACCAAGCATGTACTTAGAAATGTATTTCTTAATTTCAAAATATTTGGGTATTTTCTAGTCATCTTTAAAAAAATTTTCTTGTGTAATTATCAGACCAGTAAATGTATGAATTTAATGTTCTGAACTTTTTGCGATTATCTTTATTACTTACAATATGATCAAATTTTGTAGATGTTTAATATATGATGAAAAAATATATTTTCCATTTTTGGATAAGGTGTTCAACATAGGTTCATTGACTTAATTTTGGCTTTTGTATCTATAGTCTTAAATTTGTGTCTGCTTATTTGATTAAGTGTAGAGAAACTTGCTATTTATTCTAGTTAGGCTAAGTGATGCTGGTGGATGAACCTTAAAATCTCAGTGATATAATGTGAAGCCAGGCTGAAGGTCTGCATGGATTTTGGTCCACTCTTATCCTGAGAATAAAGATAATTTGATGTACATTTAAAAAGGATCATTGTTATCTGTGTTGTGGAGAATAGGTTATAGTAACAAAGAAAAGAACAGGGGAAAAATTTGGAGGTTACCCATAAGCATCATCTTTTATGGTATAAAAGATGATTATAAAAGATGATGGTGGCCTGGAAGAGAATTTTAGAAAAAGAATTGGTGTTTGTAAGTTGTGGTCAGATTCTAGATACATTTTGAAGGTAGAGAGTATAGAATTTGATTATGGATTTGATGTGGAATATGGGAGAAAGAAAGGAACCAATGATGCCTCAGAATTTTGGTCTGAACAAGATGGAATGGAGATGCCATTTACTTATATGGGAAGGACTAAAAAGAAATAAGATTTTTGGAGGAAATCAAGAATTCATTTGTGTACATGCTAAGTTTGAGATGTTTAATAAATATCTAAAAGAAGATATAAAGGAGGGAATTGTATTTATGTCTGGAATTAAGGGATAAATCAGGACTGAAGATATAAATTGGGAGTCATATAGATGGCATTTGGAAGTCATATAAACGCCAAGAACAGGTCACTTAGAAGTGAATATAGATAGAGAAATATAGGAGATCCCAGGACTGAGCCCTGGGAAGCTCCAACATTTTGTGATAAGAGAAGAGGAAGAAGAAACTGCAAAGAAACATAAGAAGTGGTTTGTGATACAGAAAAAAAAAAAAAAAAACAATAGAGATTATTTTCTATGAGGTCAAGATAAGAATGTATTTTTTTTTAAATTACAGTGTTAATAGTATCAAATGCTGTTGGTATTTCAAAATAAGGACCAATCATTGGGTTTGGAAATTTGGAGGATATTGATGGTATTAATAAGAGTAGTTTTGTATGTGTAATGGGTAAGAATATCTAATTAGATAGGTTTAAATGAGGACAACTGGAGAAGAAGGAATGACTTTTTGAGAACTATTTCTCTAAATGACCGTAGGGAAATAGGTCAGTAATTTGAGGAGAATGTAGAGGTCAAGGAAGAGTATTTTCTCTATGGAAGATAAATAGTATGGCATGTTTGTATTATCCAGTAGATTTGAAATTTTGAGCTGGAGTCTGAGTGGTCAAGAGGGAATGCAAACCATGCCCAGATGGAATTTTGGACTCGGAAACATGATCAGATATTCTATCATAAGAATAAATAGAAACAAATGAAGGCATGTCAGCAGGTTTGGGAATGTGTGGAACTTCTCTCCTTATTTCTTTCATTTTCTAAGGGAAGTGAAAAAGAAGATTGCCAAATTAGGAGCAGGAAAGAGGCTCCTGACTTTTGAGAAGAGAATCAAAGATATGAAATTTATAACTAGATCAGGAGAGCGAATAAACAATGGAAATGTAGAAGGGTTTATAGGCAGCACTGCAGGCCCATGTCAGTTTTTGATCATAAATATAAAGTGAATCCAATCATTAAGGTTATGTGTTTTTATCCAGTCATAATCTTTGTCTCAAGGGTAGAAGTGAAGTGTATTGGAGTGTTTGAAGAGTTGGATATAACCAAGACTGGAATTTTTAAAGGTGAAAATGATGAAGGAAGAGTGTGCAAGAACGGTGAAAGTATAAGCAAGGGAATATTATGATTATGGAGCATGGTATCTAATCCAGATAAGCCAAGAAGAAAAGATAGATGGGGGACATTTAAAAGGTACAAATAATTTTTTCCTACAGATAACCATTGGTTTTCATTGACTTTACTTCTAACCTTTTTCCCATCACCCAAAATGGTATCTAATTTTACACATTGATTGATGACTTACTTTTTAAAAAAAATTGTGTGATAATGTAGATTCACATGCAGTTATTTGAAATGATACAGAGAGATCCCGTATACATTTTACTCAGTTTCTCTCAAAGGTAACATCTTACATAACTAGATACCAGGAAATTTGCACTGATAAAATCTACAGATGCTATTTAGATTTCACCAGCTTTACATGCACTTGTGTGTGTGTGTGTATGTGTGTACGTGTGTGTCTTAGTTCTGTACAATTAAATACACCACAGTCAAGATACAAAACAGTTCTACTACATGTATCCCTCATGCTGAACTTTTATAGGCACAGCCATGCCCCTCCCTCCCTGGCAACCACTAATTTGTTCTCAATCTGAGTAATTTAGTCATTTCAAGAATGTTACATAAATGGAATCATACAGGATGTCACCTGCTGAGATTGGGTTTATGTCACTCAGCATAATTCCCTTGAGACTCATCCAAGTTGCTATGTGTATCAATAGTTTTGTTTTATTTCTGAGTATTAATCCATGGTATGAATATGCCACAGTTTGTTTAACCATTCAGCCACTGAAGGACATCTGAGTTGTCTTCAGTATTTGGCTATTACAAATAAAGCTTATATAAACATTTGTGTAGAGGTATTTACATGAATATAACTTTTGATTCCTTTGGGATAAACTCCCTAGTATGCAATTGCTGTGTCATATGCAAACATTTAGTTTTCTAAGAAACTAACATCCTCTTTACCAGAGTGGCTGCCCCATTTTACAATCCCACCACCAATGTATGACATGTCTTTGCCCATGTTTTGATGGGATGGTTTGTCTGTATTTAGTATAGAGTTTTGAGAATCCCTTATATATCCTAGATATTGGTCCTTTGTCAGATATGTGGTTCACAAATATTTCCTCCCAGTCTGTATCTTGTCTTTTCATTCTCTTCACAGCGTGTTTTATGGAGCAAATTTTTAAAAAATTTTAACGAGGTCAAACATCATTCTTTTTCCTTTTATGGATCTTGCTTTTGGTGTCAAGTTTAATAACTCTTTGTCTAGACCTTCCTTGTTCCCAAAGATTTTCTAAAAGTTTTTTTCTAAAAGTTTTATAGTTTTACACTTAAGTCTAGGATCAATTTTGAGTGAAGATCTGAGGTTTAGATTGAGATTCACTTTTTTGGGCTATGGATTTCCAATTGCTTCATTTGTTAAAATGCCTCTCCTGTTTCCATTGAATTGCTTTTGCTCAGTTGTCAAAAATAAGTTAGAAATATTTGAGTGAATCTATTTCTGGTTTCTGTATTCTGTGCTCTTGATCTATGTGTCTACTTCTCTGCAAATATCACACTGTCTTTATTACTGTAGCTATCTAATAGGCTTTAATGTTAGGTGGAGTTTTTCTTCCTACTTTATTCTTCTTTTTCAAATGTGTTTTAGCTATTCAGGGTCCTGTTTCTTTCCATATAAAATTTTGATCACCTTTTATATGTCTGCAAAAAACATTGCTCATGTTTATATAGAAATTACATTAAACGTATTGATTAATTTGAGGAAAATTTATATCTTTATTATTTTATTTCCCATTCATGACTGCATTATGCCTCTCCATTTATTTAGGCTTTCCTTGATTTCTTTCATCAGAATTTTGTAATTTTTACAATATAAACCCTATACAAATTTTGTTAAGTGTGTATATTTTGAATGTATCTTATTAAGCTATGTACATCATTTTCTTTGGAGTAATTTTAATGATATGTTTTTTTATAATTTTTTCCAAGTGCCAATTGCTAGTATATAGAAATACAATATTTTGTGTGATTGTGTATCCTACAGTCATGATGAACTCACTTACTAGTTCTAAGGAGTATTCTTTTAATATTCCTTCAGATTTTCTACATAGACAAACATGTCATATATGCAAATACAGATTTATTTCCTCCTTTCCAATCTTTGTGCCTTTTATTTGTTATTCTTCCTTTGTTTCAGTGACTGGAACTTCCAGTAATATGTTGAATAAGAGTGGCTAGAGTGACCATTCTTGCCTTGTTCTCAATATTTGTAGAACAGCATCCAGTCTTTCATCATTAAGTATGATATTACCTTTAGTCTTTTTGTACATGCTCCTTACCAAGTTGAGATAATTTCTCTCTATTCCTAGTTGGCTGAGAGTATTTATCATGAATGGGTGTTGCATTTTTATCAAAGGTTTTTCTGCATCAAATGATTTTCATGTTGATATGGTAAATTATATTGATTTTTTTAATGTTTTCAGTTGGAAAGAGTTAGCAGTCTAAACTGAACATCATTCAGGTGTTTTGTTTTTATAAATCTTAGAAATACTGAACAGTGTGAGAACATGGTTTGTGACATCTTCAAAGCTTGGAAAGGACATATGCATGTTAGTAGATGAAGTGTTTGAAAATATTTAACTTCATAGTAAATGTGACTCTGTTAGATTAAAAAAAAATTTTTTTTATTGGAATATAGTTGATTTACACTGTTCTGTTACTTTCTGCTGTGCAGCAAAGTGAGTCAGTTATACATATACATATATCCACTTTTATTTAGAATCTGTTCCCATATAGATCATTACAGAGTATTGAATAGAGTTCCCTGTGCTATTCAGTAGGTTCTTATTAATTATCTATTCTACATATAGTAGTGTGTATATGTCAATCCCAATCTCCCAATTTATCCCTCCCCTGCCCTTTACCCCCGGTAACCACAAGTTTGTTTCTACATCTGTAACTCAGCTTCTGTTTTGTAACTAAGTTCATTTGTAACATTTCTTTAAATTCCATATATAAGCAATAAAATATTATATTTGTCTTTCTCTGTCTGACTTACTTCACTCAGTATGATAATCTGTAGGTCCATCCATGTCACTGCAAATGGCATTATTTTGTTCTTTTTTATGACTGAGTAATATTCCATTGTATATATGTACCACATTTTCTTTATCAATTCCTCTGTTGATGGACATTTAGGTTGATTCCATGTCCTGGCTATTGTAAATAGTGCTGTAATGAATATTGGAGTGCATATATCCTATCGAATTACGGTTTCCTCTGGATATATGTGCAGGAGTAGATTGCTGGATCATATGGTAGCTCTATTTTTAGTTTTATAAGGAACCTCCATACTGTTCTTAATAGTAGCTGTACCAATTTGCATTTCCATCAACAGTTGATGAGGGTTCCCTTTTCTCCACACCCTCTCTAGCATTTATTGTTTGTAGATTTTTTGATGATGACCATTCTGACCAGTGTGAGGTGATACCTCATTGAAGTTTTGATTTGCATTTCTCTAATAATTACTGATGTTGAGCATCTTTTCATGTGCCTCTTGGCCATCTGTATGTCTTCTTTGGAGAGATGTCCATTTAGATCTTCTGCCCATTTTTTGATTGAGTTGTTTGGTTTTTTTTGATATTGAGCTGAATGAGCTGTTTGTATATTTTGGAGATTAATCCCTTGTCGGTCTCTTCATTTGCAAATATTTTCTCCCATTCTGTGGGTTTTCTTTTTGTTTTGTTGATGGTTTCCTTTGCTGTGCAAAAGCTTCTAAGTTTAATTAGGTCCCATTTGTTTATTTTTGTTTTTATTTTCATTACTCTATGAGGTAGATCAAAAAAGATCTTGCTGTGATTTATGTCAGAGAGTGTTCTGCCTATGTATTCCTCTAAGAGTTTTATAGTATCCGGTCTTACATTTAGGTCTTTAATCCATTTTGAGTTTATTTTTGTGCATGGTGTTAAAAAATGTACTGATTTCATTCTTTTACATGTAGCTGTCCAGTTTTCCTAGCACCACTTATTGAAGAGACTGTCTTTTCCCCATTGTATATTCTTGCCTCCTTTGTCATAGATTAGGTGACCATAGGTACATGGGTTTATCTCTGGGCTTTCTATCCTCTTCCATTGATCTATATTTCTGTTTTTGTGCCAGTACCATACTGTCTTGATTACTGTAGCTCTGTAGTATAGCCTGAAGAAGTCAGGGAACCTGATTCTTCCAGCTCTATTTTTCTTTCTCAAGATTGCTTTGGCTATTCAGGGTCTTCTGTGCTTCCATTCAAATTATAAAATTTTTTGTTCTAATTCTGTGAAAAATGATATCGGTAATTTGATAGGGATTGCATTGAATCTGTAGATTACTTTGGGTACTATAATCATTTTGACAATATTGATTCTTCCAATCCAAGAACACGATATATCTCTCCATCTGTTGGCATCACCTTTGATTTCTTTCATCAGTATCTTACAGTTTTTCTGTTAGCTTTTAAAAGTTGGGATTCCTTAATGTGGTATTCCATTTGGTAAATCTTTGGCAGAATTATTATCATGAGGGAGAGCAGATGATGCATTGCAATAACTCTCCAACCACCAATGCCACATCCTCTGTTTTCCAAACATTGCAAATATTAATAGGATTTTTAAAAACGCATTGTATAGGGTGACTTATTTTCTTAATAAACAGTAGCTGAGATTGCTGAAAACACTTTTGTAATTCTAGTAGCATCTAAGCAAAGAACCATAATAGTAGATTTCTTCAGTAACTTTTGGTTGTGTTAGAGGAAAGGCAAATTTAAGCGTTGAGGAGCTCTGGAGAGGAAGAGGAGAAGTCGATTTTTCCCATAGTAATAGTAATAGAATGGAGAAAACAAGAAACAAATGATTCCTGTGCTTTTTCAAAGAGGAAAATAAGGAAGAAACAACAAGAGCAGCAAAGGAGGTGGGGATGGCTATGTAAGATTCTGGAAACTTGTCTCATGTTGAGCTTTTTGTTATTCCCTATTTTCCATTGGTGGTTAGTGATAATACCCTTATATGGAAAAGAGCTTATTTTCAATAGCCTCAAGGAAGAAGGAAGCTAGTTCTATAGAAGATAAATACATTTAAACATCTGAACCTGCAATTAGAAAATAAGGAATGAATATGAAGCCAGTCTGGGATCCAGAATGTGACCTAGGAGATTACTTAAATCATAAGAGGTCCATAGAGGTTTTATAATCATTTATAACTTACTAAACTAGGTATTTTTATAGTTTCATATAATAGCATCATGGCAAATGTATCATTGAGATTGCAAATGTTAAAGATTATTTTAAGAATTGCCAATTTTTTTGCAATGTTCTATAAATAGAGCAACAGCTAGTGAAAAAACAATTACATAACAGAGGTATATCCTCATTCCTACAGGATGAAAAATATCACAGTAAAAGTTCAGTAAAAAGATCAGGAAAATTTCAAAACATTAATATGGTATAAATGTAAACTTTAAAATGGGCAAGTAAATCTACATTTAAAAAATACTAACATGGAAAAATTGAATCTAATTCTCCTATTTGTATGCATAAGGTTGTTTCCCAAAGCATTTCAACAAGAACAACAAAAAAAAAAGAACAAGGAATAATTTAAAATTTATGTTCAGATGGAATCTACTATGACTTTTAGTTATGTGATTTTACCATATGTTGTGACACGTTCAGGTAACATAAATTTAAGATTGCCAGAGATATTTGCATGTTTTAGAGGAGTCCTATATTTATAATAGAAGTACATGTGTGGGGAGGAAGTGGGGGGTGGTGGTGGTGGTGGGATGAATTGGGAGATTGACATATACACTAATATATATAAAATAGATAACTAATAAGAACCTGCTGTATAAAAAATAAATTAATTAAATAAAATAAATTAAAAAATGACTTTTGAATCATAAAAAAAGAGAAGTACATGTGCAATCAATGCCCTCATGGACTCAATATTTGGAATCATAAGAAAAGGTAAAACTTATCACATGTGAAATATATTTAATATAGAAATGATAAAATTACAAAGCTTTCTGAACTAATTCCTGAACATAATAGTTTAACAAAAAAGATTGAGCCAAAGTATCCCTTTCAAATATCTGTTTTTATGTAAAAAGAAATACAATCATATATTAACGTTAAATTGCATTTTTACATTTAACAAATATTGAATATATATTGCCATATTATATATTGACAATATAAATGTTTTCTAATATTCAAACAAATATTTGGAGGACTTGAGTTCTAAGATGGAGTAGCACCATTCTTCCCAGGTCCTCCCTCTTACGACAAAAAATCCTGGACATAAAAGCACAAATAAGGAAAGTAAGACTCTTACCAGTGGAAAAAAAGAAGGCGGACTTCCTAGGGACTTCAGGAGTTGACCAGCCACAAGGCAGTGAGTTCTCTGGGTTACCTTATTGCCTTCCTTCTATCCCAGGAGAGAAGCATAACCACCAATAGGCACAGAGAGAAAAAGCTCCAAGAAAAACCTTTTCTTTCTAATCAGTGGAAGTGGAAAAGGGTAGCCTAACAGAACAGAAAATATTTGGGCAATAATTACCCTATCCTACCCAAACATAAATGGAAAAACATAACTTCAGTGGGGGGAATGGGAAGCAGATATTTTATCCCCTCTATGAAAGCAAGAAGTGTCACTCTGATTTTCCCAGTTGGGTGGTTTTGACAGAGCATGCAGGGAGTTATCTTTTGTACAGTCTGCAGCAGAAGCAAGTAGTGTTTTGATTCCCCCATCAGGGTAGTGTGTCAGCAGAGTACAAGGTGAGCTGAGCCTGTATACCTCCACAAGTTAGGAATGAGACTTAATGAGTTAGTGTGAGCTGTGGCTAATCACTAATACACTTCACTTCCCCTTTCCTACAGGTGTTAGTGGGACGCAGCAGAGAGCCCACTCAAATATTCCCAACAGATTTTAACAACAGAGAAAAAGCAATTCAGTGGGGGAAAGATAACCATTTTAACAAAATAGAGCAATAGAAAATTTGTAGACAAGAAAAAATTTAATGAACCTCAATATAAACTTTAGACCTTAACTCGAAACTGATCATGAACTTAAATGTAAAATATAAAAATGTAAAGCTATAAACCTTTTAGAAAAAAATAGGAAAAATATTCATAATCTAGGACTAGGCAAAGTTCTTAAACTTGACACCAAAAGTAATATTGATAAAAGGGAGAAATTATAAATTTGACCCCATCAAAACTAAAAGGCTTGCTCTGAAAAAGACTCTGTAAAGGGGATGAAAATACAAGCTAGAGAGTGAGAGAAAATATTTGCAAACCACATATTTGACAAAGCACTAGTATTAGAATAAAAAGAGTTCTAAAAACTCAGTAGTAAGAAAACTAAACAAACCAATTAGAGAATAAGCAAAAGATACAAATACCATTTCACTAAAAATGACATGTACTTGGAAATTAAGACCACAATAAGATATCATTACACACTTATAATGGCTAAAAATAATAGTGAAAATAGCAGACGCTGGTAGGGTTATTGAGAAACTGGGCCACTCATATATTGCTGGTGGGAATAAAAGTGGTATATACACTCTGAATAACAGTTTGGCAATTTCTCAGTAGAAAATGTTTCCATAAGAAAATAAAAAATAAAATAATTTATAATAATACTGTATCTGTATAAATTAAATCAAGTGGTCAAAAATTTTATATTAATTTTCTGAGCATTAAGAAAGATCATAAACAGAATGTACATATTCATATATTTTAATCAGTTTCTTGGCTCTAATTTTTCTAATAAATGTAGTATTTTTTTCAATATACATTTTTTTCCTAGAGTTGCCCAAAAAATCTTTCCAAATATTGCATATTTTGTTGAGTAAATTTAAAGTTGTTTACTAAAAAAGAAACTACCTACCATAACTAAGTCAATGTTATATTGTCTAATAGGTAAATAGATCAATAAGAATAAAGAGTCCATAAGTGCCTTCTTACCTATATAGAAAATTGATTGTTGTCAAATGCTCCATGATATTCCAATCAGAATGGAAATTTTTTTCAGCAAATTCTGCTTGAACCACTGTATATTCATATGGGGAAAAATGTTTATCTTGAAACTTACTTCAGAACATACACAAATATCTGAGATGAATCATAGTTATAAACATAAAATCTAAATGTGTATGCCTTTTTGAAAAAACATTGAAAAATATTTTCTTGATTTTGTTATAGGCAAAATTTCTTATATGACAAAAAGTCACCAAATATAAAAGAAAAAATAGATAAATTGATCTTCACCAAATAAATGTTTTGCTCATCAAAAACACTGATAAGAAAATGAAAAAGCAAGCCATAGACTTAGGGAACATATTCTCAATACATATATCTCAAAAAGTACTTGATTCCATACTACAGGAAGAATATATAGAAATTAATGATAAACAACCCAGTTTTAAAAAGGACATGAATAAATATTTCACAGAAAAAAGTAGTTGGTGAAGTGTAGTTTGCTTCCTAGGAATTTACCCAGGATAAATGAATAATTATGTCATTTCAAAGACTTGTATATGAATGTACAAATGTATGAAAGTCTTTACAACCATGTACTAATGTTCACAGCAATTCTGTTCATAATATCTCAAATATAGAAACAATCTAAATATCCCCTCAATGGGAGAATGAATAACCAATCTCAGTGTAGGGAAAGATTTCTTTAACAGTGCAAAAAAGCACTAACAATGAAAGAAAATTATCAACTGGATTTAACAAAATTAAAATGTTCTGCATTTCTATGATACTACTGATGTTGAGCATAATCTTTTTATGCACAAATTGGCTGCATCAATAAATATCATGGAAATGTAAATTACAAACAAAATTAAGTAGTACTCAATGTTTAAAAGAAGAGAAAGGATTTAGAAAAACTGGAACTCCTGGATTTCTGTTGGGAATGTAAATAACATGACTACTTTGAAAATCAGTTTAACAGATTTTTGTACAATTGAACATAAACTGGCCTCCGTGACCCATTATTTTCAGTTATGTTAAATGAAAGCCCATTAGTTTTTACTCATGTTAAATGAAAACTTGTGTTACAACAAAGGCTTGTAGTTAAGTCTGTAAATGTTCATAGCATCTTAACTCATAACACCTTAAAATGGAAATAATGCAAATGTTTCATATTAATAGGAGAATAGGTAAGAAATCTGTGGCACATTATTACAATGGAATAAACACAGCTTTAAAAACAAACTACTGATACATGCAACAACATGGATTAATCTTGAGCAAAATAGATTATGCATATACATAAAAAGTTTATACTCAATGATTTCTTTTGTGAAGTTCAAGATCAGGTAAAAGTAATCTATGATCGTAGAAATTAGAACAGCGATTGCCTTTGGGAGTGGGAATTGACCGGAAGGGGGCATAAGGAAACTCAGAACTAATAGAAATGTTCTATATCCTGACTGGATTGGTGATTACTTAAGTATATACATTTGTCAAAACTCACCAAACTCTCTACTACAATTTGCATATTTTAATTTATGTAAATCATGCCATGAATATAAAAACTATTGAAAAATACTGTTATTTGCTAAATTTTGCAACATTCATGTTATTTGTAAGTGGTGTAATTTCTTTTCTCATTGTAATGAATATTTGGTTTACACCTAATTTTGTATTGCAATTTTATGTTCTTTCTCTGAAAGATGGCCTCATAATTATATAAGCTTTAGGCCCCAGAAAACTGAATAGAGAGTGAATGCAAATTTATTCTACAAATGTGTTTCTTTCAGGCCTTCTCTCCTCCCTTTTTCTTCACTCAACTCAGTCACTATTAGGAATTTTGGGTTATTTTGCTTCACCTCTATTCCTCAAATTTGATCACTCTCACATATATCTTACTCATCTAATGGAGTCATTTTTATGAAACTTTCTTTAATAACCCAGAAATATGTATGTTTTAGTCTTTTTTCTTATATTTTCTTTAACATATATCATTTTAAAAATTTATTTTATTTATTTTTGGCTGTGTCAGGTCTTAGTTGCAGCATGCAGGATCTTCATTGAGGCATGTGGGGTCTTTTGTTGCAGCGCACGGGCTCTGTTGTGGTGCACGGTCTTCTCCCTAGTTGTGGTGTGTGGGGTTTTTTTTCTCTTTTCTAGTTGTGGTGCATGGGCTTAGTTGCCCTGAGGCATTTGGGATCTTAGTTCCCTGACAGGGATCGAACCCACGTCCCCTGCATTGGAGGCAAATTCTTTACCACTGGACCACCAGGGAAGTTCCAATATATATCATTTTTTACATGACCATAATTTTACATATTAGCCACTCTCTATCTCCCACTATACTGTGGATTCTTCAAGGACAGGAACCAGGAACCCTTTTTTCATTCTCCTTTGGCACTTCCAACTACCATCTTTGACATCTACTTCATCTACCCAAAGCAACTTCTCCCATTCTTCACATAGTTGTCTACCATGCACTGGAATATGATGCAAATATCAAGAGATCACTACTTTCATCTTAGTCTCTTCTCTTGCAGCCAAATCTTTAGAATTATCTCTATATTCATGGCTTCTTAAACAACTTAGATTCACAATTTATGGATTGCTTTATGAATGTACCCATGAAGTAGAGGCTGAAAAAAAAAAAAAGTAGGAATTCAAGCAAATAAGTTGAGAGGGGCATTCAAGATAAAGGATATGGTTTGTGTAAAGGTTGGAAATAAGAAACACAAGGTGGGTTTAATGAAACTAAATGTAATTTATGGCTAGAATTCAGGGAGTTTTAGTAGACAGGTGAAAATTTATGGTCAGGACTTTAGTGGCTTTGTATACAATGGCAAAGAGTTTGGGTATCATCTGGAGATTTTCTTTTAGCATATTGGTAAGTGTCAGTTAAAAACTGTTCATTGAATGTATACTAAACAGTTGATCTCTGTGTCCATGGAACTCATCATTTAGTGGAAAAGACATATATTAAGTAAATAATAAAAATATAATTAATGAAATTATTTTAAGCATGTAGTTGCTGTGGAAAAATATTCACAACATTTCATGGATATAGCTGTTAAAACCTAGGCCTGTGGGTAAGAAAAGACACCATATTTCCTTTGCTCAGCACTATTTTCCCAGCATCTATGACTGTGCATGATACATAAAGATGCTCATCAATTTTTGCCTGAATAGGCAGATGAATACTTGAATTGAACTTTATCAAATGAGTTTGAGCTAGCTAAATAGATAGGTAAGACTTAAATAGATAAGTATTTATCCAGGAGAAAAAAGACCTACAGGTATAAAAGCCTAGGACCTTGAGAGAGTCTGGTATGTTCAAGAACCTAAGAAAAACCCAGTAGAGCAGAGGTGGAGAAGCCAACATATAGGACGTTAGACATGAGGCTGGGGAAGGAGGTAGCATCGGTACCATACAGAATATTATAATCTATGTTAAAGATTCTGACATTATTCCAAGGCAATGGGAAATCCTTGATTAGTTTGTATCAGGGAAATTATGAGATTATTTTGCAATTTTAAAAGATAGTTTTAGCACTGTTGTGGAGACTCAGTATGTAAAGATTGGGAAGTAGTCACAAGTAGATGAATAGATAAGAAGATATCAGTTAGAGTCTATTTGTGCAGTCTAGGAAATAAATTACTGAAGTAGGGACTTGGGGCATGGCAATGAGGATGGAAAACAGTGGATGGATAGGGGATTCTTTAGGAAGTAGGATTAAAGGTATCAGGGGGTTGCTGAGTGAGCAAAATTTGGAAGGAGCTAAGGATAATTAATGAGACTATATATTGAGCAATTAGGTGAATGGAGGTTTAGCAGAGTTGCAGAAGAAGATACAGATTTTATTATTTTTTTAATTGAGTCACTGATGTTTTATTTTTGTCATGGAAAGTCATTTTATTTTAAATATAGCAGTGTGTACATGTTAATGCCAAACTCCCAATCTATCCCCCCCCCACTTCCCCCCTGATAACCATAATTTCGTTCTCTAAGTCTGTGAGTCTGTTTCTGTTTTGTAAATAAGTTCATTTGTATCATTTTTTTTTAGATTCTGCATATAAGTGATATCATATGATATTTGTCTTCTCTGTCTGACTTACTTCACTTAATATGATAATCTCCAGGTCCCTCCACATGGCTGCAAATGGCATTATTTCATTCTTTTTAACGGCTGATTAATATTCCATTGTATATATGTACCACATCTTCTTTTTTTTTTTTTAATTAATTAATTAATTTATTTATTTTTGGCTGTGTTGGATCTTCGTTTCTGTGCGAGGGCTTCCTCTAGTTGTGGCAAGCGGGGGCCACTCTTCATCGTGGTGCGCGGGCCTCTCACTATTGTGGCCTCTCTTGTTGCGGAACACAGGCTCCAGACGCGCAGGCTCAGCAATTGTGGCTCACGGGCCCAGTCGCTCCGTGGCATGTGGGATCCTCCCAGACCAGGGCTCGAACCCATGTCCCCTGCATCGGCAGGCAGGCTCTCAACCACTGCGCCACCAGGGAAGCCCCACATCTTCTTTATCCATTCCTCTGTCGATGAACATTTAGGTTGCTTCCATGTCTTGACTATTGTAAGCAGTGATGCAATGACCAGTGCAGTGCAAGTATCCTTTCAAATCATGTCTTTCTCCAGATATATGCCCAAGAGTGGGATTGCTCTATCATATGGTAGCTCTATTTTTAGTTTTATAAGGAACCTCCATACTGTTCTCATAATAGCTGTACCAATTTACATTTCCATCAACAGTTTATGAGGGTTCCCTTTTCTCCACACCCTCTCCAGCATTTACTGATTACACATTTTTCGATGATGGTCATTCTGACTGGTGTGAGGTGATATCTCCTTGTAGTTTTGACTTGAATTTCTCTAATAGTTAGCAATGTTGAGCATCTTTTCATGTGCATCTTGGCCATCCGTATGTCGTCTTTTATTCACTCTGGCCACTTTTATTCAACATAGTTTTGGAAGTCCTAGCCACGGCAAGCAAAGAAGAAAAAGAAATAAAAGGAATCCGAATTGAAAATGAAGAACTAAAACTTCCATTGTTTGCAGATGACATGATACTATACATAGAAAATCCTAAAGCTGTTACCAGAAAACTACTAGAGCTAATCAATGAATTAGGTAAAGTTGCAGGATACAAAATTAATACACAGAAATCTGTTGCATTTCTATACACTAATAATGAAAGTTCAGAAAGAGAAATTAAAGAAACAATCCCATTTAGCATCACATCAAAAAGAATAAAATACCTAGGAATAAACCTACCTAAGGAGGCAAAAGACCTGTAAGCAGAAAACTATAAGACACTGATGAAAGAAATTAAAGACGATACAAACAGATGGAAAGATATACCATGTGTTTGGATTGGAAGAATCAACATTGTGAAAATAATTATACTACCCAAAGCAATCTACAGATTCAATGCAGTTCCTATCAAATTACCAATGGCATTTTTCACAGAAGTAGAACAAAATATTGTACAATTTGTATGGAAACACAAAAGACTCCAAGTAGCCAAAGCAATTTTGAGAAAGAAAAACGGAGCTGGAGGAATCAGGCTCCCTGACTTCAGACTATACTACAAAGCTACAGTCATCAAAACAGTATGGTACTGGCACAAAAACAGAAATATAGATAAATGGAACAGGATAGAAAGTACAGAAATAAACCCACTCACCTATGGCCAATTAATCTACAGCAAAGGAGGCAAGAGTATACAATGGAGGAAAGACAGTGTCTTCAATAAATGGTGCTGGGGAAACTGGACAGCTACATGTAAAAGAATGAAATTAGGACATTCTCTAGCACCTTACACAAAAATAAACTCAAAATGGATTAAAGACCTAAATGTGAGACTGGATATTATAACACTCTTAGAGGAAAACATAGACAGAACACACTGACATAAATCGCAGCAAGATCTTTTTTGATCTACCTCCTAGAGTAATGAAAATAAAAACAAAAATAAACAAATGGTATCTAATTAAACTTAGAAGCTTTTGCATAGCAAAGGAAACCATAAACAAACAAACAAAAGACAACCCTCTGAATGGGAGAAAATATTTGCAAACAAAGAGACCGACACGGGATTAATCTACAAAATATACAAACAGCTCACACAGCTCAATATCAAAAAAACAAACAACCCAATCAAAAAATGGAATGGGTGGAAGATCTAAATAGACATCTCTCAAAAGGAGACATACAGATGGCCAAGAGGCACATGAAAAGATGCTCAACATCAGTATAGAGAAATGCAAATCAAAACTACAATGAGGTATCACCTCACACCGTTCAGAATGGCCATCATCAAAAAATCTACAAACAATAAATGCTAGAGAGGGTGTGGAAAAAAGGGCACCCTCCTACACTGTTAGTGGGAATGTAAATTGGTACAGCCACTATGGAGGACAGTATGGAGGTTCCTTAAAAAAGCTAAAAATAGAGCTACCATATGTTCCAGCAATCCTACCCATGGGCATATATGCAGAGAAAACCATAATTCAAGAGGATACATGCTCTCCAATATTCATTGCAACACTATTTACAATAGCCAAGACATGAAAGCAACCTAAATGTCCATCAACAGAGGAATAGATAAAGAATATGTGGTATATATATACAATGCAATATTACTCAGGCATAAAAAAGAACAAAATAATGCCATTTGCAGCAACATGGATGGACCTAGAAATTGTCATACTGAGTCAAGGAAGTCAGACAGAGAAAGACAAATAGCATATGATATCTCTTATATGTGGAATCTAAAGAAAGGGTACAAATGAACTTAGTTACAAAACGGAAGTAGAGCCACATATGTAAAAAACCAGCTTACGGTTACCAAGGGATAAGCAGGGGAGAGAAAAATTGGGAGATGGGGATTGACATATACACACAACTATATATAAAATAGATAACTAATAAGAACCTACTGTATAGCACAAGGAACTCTACTCAATACTCTGTAATGGCCTATATGGGAAAAGAATCTAAAAAAAGAGTGGATATATGTATATGTATAACTGATTCACTTTGCTGTACACCTGAAACTGACACAGCATGGTAAATCAACTCTACAGCAATAAAATTTTTTTAAAAAGTAACAGAAAACATGGTATATCTCTCCATCTGTTTGTATCATCTTTAATTTCTTTCATCAGTGTCTTATAGTTTTCTGCATACAGGTCTTTTGTCTCCTTAGGTAGGTTTATTCCTAGGTATTTTATTCTTTTTGTTGCAGTAGTAAATGGGAGTGTTTCCTTAATTTCTCTTTCAGATTTTTCATCATTAGTGTATAGGAATGCAAGAGATATCTGTGCATTAATTTTGTATCCTGCTGCTTCACCAAATTCCTTGATTAGCTCTAGTAGTTTTCTGGTAGCGTCTTTAGAATTCTCTATGTATAGTATATCATCTGCAAACAGTGACAGCTTTACTTCTTTTTTTCCGAGTTGGATTCCTTTTATTTCTTTTTCTTCTCTGATTGCTGTGGCTAAAACTTCGAAAACTATGTTGAATAATAGTGGTGAGAGTGGGCAACCTTGTCTTGTTCCTGATCTTAGTGGAAATGGTTTCAGTTTTTCACCACTGAGAATGATGTTGGCTGTGGGTTTGTCATATATGGCCTTTATTATATTGAGGTAAGTTCCCTCTATGCCTACTTTCTGGAGGGTTTTTCTCATAAATGGGTGTTGAATTTTGTTGAAAGCTTTTTCTGCATCTATCGAGATGATCATATGGGTTTATCCTTCACTTTGTTAATATGGTGTATCACATTGCTTGATTTGCGTATTTTGAAGAATCCTTGCATTCCTGGGATAAACCCCACTTGATCATGGTGTATGATCCTTTTAATATGCTGTTGGATTCTGTTTGCTAGTATTTTGTTGAGGATTTTTGCATCTATGTTCATCAGTGATATTGGCCTGTAGTTTTCTTTCTTTGTGACATCTTTGTCTGGTTTTGGTATCAGGGTGATGTTGGCCTCGTAGAATGAGTTTGGGAGTGTTCCTCCCTCTGCTATATTTTGGAAGAGTTTGAGAAAGATAGGTGTTAGCTCTTCTCTAAATGTTTGATAGAATTCACCTGTGAAGCCATCTGGTCCTGGGCTTTTGTTTGTTGGAAGATTTTTAATCACAGTCTCAATTTCAGTGTTTGTGATTGGTCTGTTTATACTTTCTGTTTCTTCCTGGTTCAGTCTTGGAAGGTTGTGCTTTTTTAAGAATTTGTCCATTTCTTCTAGGTTGTCCATTTTATTGGCATACATTTGCTTGTAGTAATCTCTAATGATCCTTTGTATTTCTGCAGTGTCAGTTGTTACCTCTCCTTTTTCATCTCTAATTCTGTTGATTTGAGTCTTCTCCCTTTTTTTCTTGTTGAGTCTGGCTAATGGGTTATCAATTTTGTTTATCTTCTCAAAGAACCAGCTTTTAGTTTTATTGATCTTTGCTATTGTTTCCTTCATTTCTAAGAATCAACATTGTGAAAATGACTATACTGCCCAAAACAAACTACAGATTCAGTGCAATCCCTATCAAATTTCCAGTGGCCTTTTTCATAGAACTAGAACAAAAAATATCACAATTTGTATGGAAACACAAAAGACCCCGAATAGACAAAGCAATCTGAGAAAGAAAAATGGAGCTGGAGGAATCAGGCTCATGGACTATGACTATACTACAAAGCTACAGTAATCAAGAGAGTATGGTACTGGCACAAAAACAGAAAAAAAATCAATGGAACAGGATAAGAAAGCCCAGAGATAAACCCATGCACATATGGTCAACTTATTTTTGATAAAGGAGGCAAGAATATACGATGGAGAAAAGACAGCCTCTTCAATAAGTGGTGCTGGGAAAACTGGACAGCTACATGTAAAAGAAGGAAATTAGAACACTCCCTAGCACCATACACAAAAATAACTCAAAATGGATTAAAGACCTAAATGTAAGGCTAGACACTATCAAACTCTTAGAGGAAAACATAGGCAGAACACTCTATGAAAAATCACAGCAAGATCCTTTTTGACCCACCTCCTAGAGAAATGGAAATAAAAACAAAAATAAACAAATGGGACCTAATGAAACTTAAAAGCTTTTGCACAGCAAAGGAAACCATAAACAAGACGAAAAGACAACCCTCAGAATGGGAGAAAATATTTGCAAATGAATCAACTGACAAAGGATTAATCTCCATAATTTACAAGCAGCTCATACAGCTCAATATCAAAAAAACAAACAACCCAATCCAAAAATGGGCAGAAGACCTAATAGACATTTCTCCAAATAAGATGTACAGATTGCCCACAAACACATGAAAGAATGCTCAACATCACTAATCATTAGAGAAATGCAAATCAAAACTATAATGAGGTATCACCTCACACCAGTCAGAATGGCTATCATCACAAAATCTACAAACAATAAATGCTGGAGAGGGTGTGGAGAAAAGGGAACCCTCTTGCACTGTTGGTGGGAATGTAAATTGATACAGCCACTATGGAGAACAGTATGGAGGTTCCTCAAAAAACTGAAACTAGAACTACCTTATGACCCAGCAATCCCACTACTGGGCATATACCCTGAGAAAACCATACTTCAAAAAGAGTCATGTACCACAATGTTCATTGCAGCTCTATTTACAATAGCCAGGACATGGAAGCAACCTAAGTGTCCATCGACAGATGAATGGATAAAGAAGATGTCACACATACGTGCAATGGAATATTACTCAGCCATAAAAAGAAACGAAATTGAGTTATTTGTAGTGAGATGGATGGACCTAGAGTCTGTCATACAGAGTGAAGTAAGTCAGAAAGAGAAAAACAAATACCATATGCTAACACATATATATGCCATCTAAAAAAAAAAATGGTTCTGAAGAACCTAGGGGCAAGACAGGAATAAAGATTCAGATGTAGAGAATGGACTTGAGGACACAGGGTGGGGGAAGGGTAAGCTGGGATGAAGTGAGAAAGTGGATGTACTTAAATATACTACCAAATGTAAAATAGATAGCTAGTGGGAAGCAGCCGCATAGCACAGGGAGATCAACTCTGTGCTTTGTGACCACCTAGAGGGGTAGGATAGGGAGGGTGGGAGGGAGACACAAGAGGGAGGGGATATGGGGATATATGTATATGTATAGCTGATTCAGTTTGTTATGCAGCAGAAACCAACACACCATTGTAAAGCAATTATACTCCAATAAATATGTTAAAAAATAAAAAGTAAGAAAGAAACTCCCACACTTAATGAACAGGACTGAAGCACAATTGTGAAAAATGGAAAACATAAGGTAACAGAAATGTCAAGGGAAGAAAATGTGTTTTCTGGAAGGAAAGAGTGATCAAAATTATTTTAAAAATGCAAAGCTTCAAACCCATGTGCAATGACAATGTAATATGGGCTACCCTTGGACTTGAAAAAAGAATGAAACATCAGCTGGGATTATGATTCTCCCACTTTACAAAGTCTCCCATATTTGAGCAGTATTGAGGCAATCTATAAATGCTTGTTACATTGGATCTTTAGTCTTTCCTTTTTTGAAACAAATTGCTCATTTTTATGAGTTAAATTATGCTCCATCATAAGAGACAATAAAAATGTAAAATATAATATTTTAATATGGATTATAAGTCAAACTTTTCCATTGTTTAAAATTGGCAAATAAACAATGTAAAGAAAAAGGCTTCATAATGTAGCATGCAGTGAAAACCATCATTAATATTTTTCTATAACTGTATATATATATTCATTATGCTCATGCAGTTGATATATTAATACATTGTATATACATGAAGACAGAAATCACAGTATCCTCCCTGAAGCAACCATTAACTGATTGAGTGCCACCAAAAATAAATAAATAAATAAGAATAATAAATTCTTTTCACTGATAGAATAAACCTCAACCAGAGTGTGGAGTTAGTGTTTCTTAGCTTTCTTTTGGTTTCTGACATTAGGCAGTTTGCAATGAAAACACACATACACACACACACACACAATAATTGGGTGTTCATGTGTGACTCTAATCTATGTAGAAGTTGTCAATTCATAATGTTTTTAGTAATTTGAATTATATTTTGTATCATGTCTGTTTTCTATACTACTTATAACTTCAATTGAGAGGTTCTGTGCTATTTTCCTCAGGAATGAGTTTACTAAAAACTTGAAGAATTGTCTACAAATAAACTTTTAATTGAAAACTGAAAAGCAATAGAGATATAAGAAAAAAATTGGGGATTGTTTTATTTTTATTACATTTGTGTTCTGAAGCAAACCTACTTTGATTAGATAGTGCAACTATAAATAAAAGACAACTAGTATCAGAGAGAGCAGTTATCAGATGGAGATTGCATCTCAGCACAAAGCTTCATCAATGTTAAAATGCTGATTCTCTCCAGCAGGGGAATGTGGAGATTTGTTTGCAATATTAAAGGTGAAGGCTACATATTCTTACCCTTGTAAAAATAGGTCAGGCTTCAAAAGAGACATTTTATGCTTAAAGTTACAAAACAAACAATTCTCATGGGCATTGTTTTGTTTACTTGGTTTTAGCTGCATTTACTAGGTGTGAAATTTGAAAGATTTATGGGACCTGCTAGAGGCAGAAGTCATAACAGCTGATGCAACTCCATCCCAGTAAAAGCTGTTTCTCAACTGGCATAAGGTTAAGGTAAAACAAACAAAAAAATGTAGTATGTGAGATATGACTGTTATGAGACTTTAACCAAAGTTCTTTCATACTCTGCTGTGCCCGTTGAGTTCCTTGTCCTCTAAGCATCATTGGCAAACCAAGCCTGCACCAGTTCATTTACTGACTTTATAAATTATTATAGTGGTTTTTACAATCCTTTCTTGACTCACCAAAGGTGAAATGAATAGACAACCTTGACTTACTATTGATCTTTCTGATTTGATCAGTGGAATGCAGTCTACCCAGCACTTAAAAAGAATGCTTAGAACATAATAAGCACTCTATACATATTTATTATATAAAATAATGAATAATTCATATTATAAAGAATATTGTCTTTTTCTTCATAGCCTGTCTATGCTGTTAACACATACAAACACACACACAAAATCTGTTTGTGAAGAAATAAGCCAGTATATTTGGTGTGACAGGAAACATCTCGGTGTGTAAAATCATAATGGAAAGCATCTGCATCTTCATGAAGTTCTTCCTAGGCTCTATGTCACTCCGTCTGTTCTCTGTGTTCTGCCATGGCTATAGTCCTTATCTTTTAAATTTCCTTACTAGGGTGAATATCTCCATAATTAATACAAGTATATAATCATCTGCCTATTCCCTTTTAAAGCAATTAAATCAAAGTAGATTTTTTTCAGACTTTGAGATAAATGAAAAAATACACAAAAAGGATGTTTAAGGTAGAGTTCTATGTCCAGGAAATGCTAGCTCTGAATAGACTTGCAGTCTGAGCACACTGTGTGTCCCTCTTCCACTCTCGGGCATCCACCAGCATATCTACAGATTTGCTTTCTTCACCTGAAAAGTGAAGCACTGGATGATTTCTGGACTCCCTTCTCAGCTATAAAATTATTCTGAAATTACTTATATAAAAATGAATTTTTAAAGTCCTTCTCTGGAGGCGTTTGACAATAGCATGGTGTAAGTATAACCTTTCCTAGAAAAATAGGAAGAGGTTTAAAATATCTGACTCCCAGGGCTCATTTTAGACCAAAACTTTTGTTATTATAGTTTCATGAGATAGACACTGATAAGCTTGCTTCAAGTTCTGTGGACTAACATTCGTATCCAGCAGCAATTACAATTGTAATGGAAAAATAAGAGTTGAGACTTATTTTTCTTTGTTTAATGGACTAGGATACTGCTCTGAATAAATCGTGAAATCTATGGTGAGTTAAAACTCAGACTTTAACTTTTCAGTCCACGCCTTTACAATTTTATAAGTATACCATGTAGAAACAAATATACCTCTGGTAATTTCCTTTTTATGGGCCATAGGTTCAAAGCCTTTGGCGGGCAATACCATCAACCTGAAACTTAATAACACTGCTTGTATTGATTATATTTATTCTTGCAGTTACCTTTAATGGCAAGTGATACTTTCTCTCTATTCACAATAGTGATATACACTTTCCTTCTAACACAGATATAAGCAAAAGAGAAACTGAATTGACTTTAAACATATTAAACTGCTAGGAGTATAGGTCATATGTGGATAAAATAAAAATAGTGACAGTGATAATTAGATGTCTGAAGAGTAGAAACATATAGCTTTGGAAGTGGATGTGATTTATCTCAAGCTCTCTTGACCATGTCTGATCTCTTAGATAATCATAATAACCCTCTCCCTGCTGGCTTCCAAAATGATTCTTTTGCTTACTATTAAAAGTCTCATTGAAAGCCAACTATGTGCCTGGTCATAAGTTGAATTTTGGAGTTGACTGTTTAATGGTGCAGTTCTTTGGCTCATTTGAAAGCAGAGATAGCTAACCTAAGCAGGGATAGTAAATGGGCAAACCACTTCAGCCTCTGTCTTTGATTACCTCCCAAAGTTTCTCTTTTATTGAAAGGCATCTGAGGCAAGGTGTGTATTTCCCTATGTATATTCTCTTATACCAGGGATAGAAATGTATATTTGTATGATACCTTTTTTTTGATAGCAGTTGTATAATAATACCTATCAATGTTTTAAATCAATGTAGCTTTTTCCTCAAAATTCTATTTATAAGATTTTTGTCTACCAAAAAAGCTATTATGGATGAGCTATGATCTAGATGTAAGGATGTTTATTGAAGCATTATTTGTATAGTAATGATTGGAGTTTAAGCAAATTTCCTTCTTACTGTAGTATTTTCTACTTTTGGTTTCAGGGATACTTTGCTCATTCTTTTGGTTTTCCTGCCACCTCTCTAACCACTCCTTACAGATTTTTTTGCTTCTCTTCCTCACCTCAAACTATTAATGGTGGAGTGCTTCAGGCCAAATTTCTTTAAACCTTTTCTTGATCTACTCTTTATGTCTTGGTATTTCTAGCTATCTTATGGCTTTAATAGCCTTTAAAAAATTAATGATTCACCTCTTTCTCTTTCTTACTTGTTCTTTTCCTCTATAACCAAGGCTTATATATTTAACTGATTACATGTCCACTTGCCTTTCTAATATACGTCTATCTATCTATCTATCTATCTATCTATCATTTATTTATTTATTTATTTATGGCTGTGTTGGGTCTTCGTTTCTGTGCGAGGGCTTTCTCCAGTTGCGGCAAGCGGGGGCCACTCTTCATCGTGGTGCGCGGGCCTCTCACTATCGCGGCCTCTCTTGTTGCAGAGCACAGGCTCCAGACGCGCAGGCTCAGTAATTGTGGCTCACGGGCCCAGTTGCTCCGCGGCATGTGAGATCTTCCCAGACCAGGGCTCAAACCCGTGTCCCCTGCATTGTCAGGCAGACTCTCAACCACTGCGCCAACAGGGAAGCCCCTAATATACGTCTTAAACTTAGATTGCCCTAAACTGAGCTCTTGACTTTATACCTTCCTCCAGTCTTCCTAGGCTAGTAACTACATTACACCAAGCTAAAGAGTCATGTTTTATTAGATTTTTTTACCCACTGCCATTATCAGATCTGTCATAAAAACCTGTTTGTTCTACGTTCAAATTATTCCACAATAAAACAAAAGCTATTTCAGTACCATCATATGTAAGTTGAAGTGTTCCAAGCTTTCCCTTTGAGATCGGGAACAAGATAAAGTTTCTTGTTTTCACCATGTCCATTCTTAGCCACCTTATTAAGGCAAGAATAAGAAATAAGTGGGAAAAAGACAGATTATATTCTTGTATATATAGAAACTCCTAAATAAACTGCTAATAAATTATTAGAATTTATAAGAAAGTTTATCTAGTTTGCTGGTTTCAAACTCAAGTATATTTCTATATGCTAGGAGCAAAGTTAGAAAAAATATGTATACTGTTTATGTCAAAACTAAAAAGACCTAAGAATAAATCTAACAAAAGATATAAAGTTCTGTATGGAAAATTATAAAAGCTTATTAGGTACAGTAAAGAGGATCCAAATAGTCAATGTTATAAAGGCATCATTTCATTCCATTTCAATATAGATGCATTGAAACACTTAGTGATAGTTAATTTTATGTGTCAGCTTGAGTGGCCATGGAGTGCCCAGGTTAAACCTTATTTCTGGGTGTATCTGTAAGAGTGTTTTCAGATGAGATTAGCATTCCAATTAGTGGACTCACCAAAATAGATTGCTCTCCCCAATGTGGGTAGGCATCATCTAATCCCTTGAGGGCCCGAATAGAACCAAAGGCGGAGAAATACACCACTTTTTAGCTTGCTTTACTGCTTGAGCTGAGACAGTTCATCTCATCTTCTCCTGCTCTTGGACTAGGATTTATACCAATGCAGACATTGACTTCCTTGGTTCTCTGGACTAAATTACACTACTGGCTTTCCGGAAATCTCCAGTTTGCAGATGGCGGAATATGGGGTTTCTCAGCCTCCATAATCTGGAGAGCCAATTCCTCATACCTCTCTCTCTCTCTCTCTCTCTCTCTCTATATATATATATATATATATATTTTTTTTTTTTAAACTTCAGAGAAATTATGACAGTATAGTTCTGGCAAAGATGGACAGCCTTGCACATGTGCATCTGGATCAACATATAAGATGATTCACAGAACTATTGCTGGAATAACTGAACCCTGACAACAACCCAGGTATACTTCACCTGTGGAATGGATGAATAAATACTTTTAGCCTATTCATAAAATTGTATGTAGCACTGAACAAAGTTTACTGCTAGAAAATGGAAGAATGATATACAAACATATACAGGAACATATTCAATGTAAAATGCTTACCAAGAGTATGTTAAAATTCTCATGATGATTGTATTAATTAGTTCTCTATTGCCACTGTTTCTCAAATTACCACAAGCTAAGTGGCTTAAAACAGTGCAAATTTATTATCTTACCATTTCTGAGGTCAGACGTCTTAAATCAGTTTCACTGGATTAAAATCAAGGTGTCAGCTTGCCTAGGTTCCTCGCCTTTTCTAGCTTCTAGAGATCACCAGCTTCCTTGGCTCATGGCGCCTTCTTCATCTTCAAAGCTAGCAGCATAGCATTTTCAAATCTCTCTCTGTTTTTATGTCATGTTACCTTCTGTCTCTCTGATCTCCTGCCTACCTCTCGTAGGGCCCTCTATGATTACATTGAGCCCACCTGGATAATCCAGTATAATCTTCCCATCTCAAGATCTTTAATCACATCCACAAAGTCCCTTTTGCCATATAAGGTAACATATTCACAGATTTCAGGCATTGGGATGTGGATTTTGGTGGGGGGCATTATTTAGCTTTCCACAATCATATACCAGATTACATTGGCTACAGAAGCATTGAATTTTTCATATTGAAGAGAAAAATTTTCTCCAAAGCACTTGATCAATGTCTATATGAAAGCACCAAGAAAAAAAAAAAAAAAAAAAGAAAATACCAAGAAAATATTTCTGTTCAAATATTTGCATTTCATCATCACTAACAAATATTAATTAGCACCTTGTCCTTGGAAAATAAACTACAGGCTCATGTCAGCTACCAGTATCTTGTGTAAGTGATAATCCCATCAAATAGTACTTAAATTTTTTTAATGTATAAGATCCATTTCCATTTACAAAAACTTTAATGACTTTTTATATCGCTACATGCAACTCTACCCAGTAAATTTACTTCATGACATCAAATATCCCCTTAGATAGAATTTGGGGAAAAAATGTTAAGAAATATTTCATTCCTGCCCAGTATTTTACACAAAGATCAAAATATACTCATGAGTTGTCTTCTTATAAACTTCCCATGCCGATTCATTAATCTATCTCGTTATTTTTTCCATAAACACTTAGTGAATGTCTATTAAATATCAGAAATTATGGCAGAATGTGGGAATATATTATATAAAAGGTGACATACTTATCCTTACTTTTTTTTCAAGTTGCATAAGAAATGAGGGAGGAAGACAGTAATACAAATACATTTGTACTTGAAAATGTATTTTGCTAAGGATTTTGAGATATGAAGAGATAGGAAGCCATTCTATGAAAATGAAATGAAAACAGAATAAAAGAAGCCCTTGAGATAAGATGTCATGTTTCTAAAACCACAAGAAGCCCTGTTTATGGCTGTTATTTATTAAGAGCATACTATGTATTTTACTATTTGAGCATAAGGACAAGTTGAAATGAACATGAAGAAATAAATGGTAGGTGGTAGGCGGAGGCTTTTAAAGAAAGTATTAGTGAAAGTAATGATAAAAATTTTCATAAGGATATGAGTCAAATCATGAAATATTATCAATAAAATATTGTCATTAAAGAAAATCCACCCAAAACATATTATTTAAGCACTGAATATTATGTACACAGGTATAGGGTACCCTCCCCCAAAAGACTAATGTAGAGATTATATTTAGAAAAAAATATAATTTTCACAAATACCGCTATGGAAAGCTGGCTTGGTTGAGCATTGTATTCCAAAATTAAGCATCTAGATTTTTCCAGTCTGAATATATATTTTATATTATGATCTACTGTTTTGGAGATATTATTATTATTTTCAGTATCTCAGTTTTCTTTTAGTGCCATACAAATATTATACACATATCTCTTATCAAGTTCCAGTAAATGTTCCCACAAACCAAAAGAAAATTTGGTATCATCATCATGTTTTAGGGTCCCAAAAGACAGTGTTCAAGTGTCTGAGAGTGTTCACAAATCACCAGATGCAATACCAGAAACATGCCAAATATTTTTAATTGTTTTGAGTGCTGTAGAAAAGTGTAAGAAGCCAAGTCAAGCTTGAAATATAATTCAGAGACTTTATAATACAGTCAGCACCCAAAACTATCAGAATTGCTTGGGTGTTTGGATATTGTTTTTTTAAAAATGCAGAGAAAATTCTATTTTATTGCACAGTCCCCTTGCAGAAGTAACTTGTCAGTTATGCTGAATGATGGCATGGTTTTCAATGGGGAGAAAACAGACAGGGACTGACCTTAGCCTTCTTGAAGTCATGAGCTCAACTGGTTCTAAACCCATATCCTTAGAGTGTCAAGGGGGCTGTGTTACCCTCTGCATTAACTGGTCCCCGTATGTTTACTTCTATTGATGTCCTGTATTGTGCTTTCTCAGACAGAACCCAGCAGTCGCAGGTTAGCGTCCTTGGAGTTAGAACTTCAGAAAATGTCATTGCAATTTAAGCAACAGCGATCAAAAGTAACTACCTCATATCACCAGGAGACAGTTCTAGTTTTTACGCTAATCCCGAATTAGTAAAGAACATCATGTTCAAAGGAACTATTTTGTACAAGTCTTGACTTTTAATTCTGATGAACTTGTGGGTGAAAAATATTCTTTTTGATCCAAGTTCAGTGGTTGTTACCTCCTCTCTGAAAAGAGTTAGTGGAATAGGTAATAAATTAGATTGGAATGTAAAACTGAGAAGGCACATGGTAATAATTTCTCCAAAAGTCTGATTTCAGAAAAAGTCACATTCAGAAATGCTCTAGTTTCAAAACTACAGGAACCAGACTGCAGAAGAGGAGAGCGTAGAAACTTGACATTTGTGGAAATCCTCCTTTTGGAAATCACAGTGGTTTCTTTAGTCATTAGGAGATCTACTCAGGCATCTAAGAATCGGGTCTTACCTTTTTAATTCTCATTTTCTCCTGAGAGTTTTCATAAGTCTGTATAACCCTTTTCCCTTTAGACAAGCCCTGCAAAACTGCCAGTCTCATGGGCATCCATGCTAGTCTGATGATGTGCAGCTGACAGAAGTCTGAATATTTTGTTGCTATGGTTGGAGGCATATTATGCAGTTATCGACTTTCTTCTCTCAAGGTCAATATCAAAATTTATTTAATCAAGAAATGCTGTTCAAACAAATTGAATTTTGATCAAGAAGTGAAAATCAATCTCCCTCTCTCTCTCTCTCTCTCTCTCTACATATATATATATAGAGAGAGAGAGAGTGGTCAGTATATATAATGTATATAATATATATACACCAATAACAATTTATATGATAAAATAAAATAATTCTGGGGTTAATAATGAAACGATCATACAAATGCTTGTATCTTTTATACCTGACTGGAAAGAGAGATGATTTTGACAATGTTATTTGGAAATATTTCTGGCTCATTTAGTCCTTTTATTAATAAATTATAACAGGACCAATGTGATAATCTAAAAATTAAAACCAAGATTGTCAAAAAATTAATAAGAAAGATTTAATAAACTATTTGCAGCGTCACAGGTTGGCTTTTATTGGACACTCATGCCCTTACAATTGATCTTCTCTGAGACGTTTTATTATTTACATACTCTAAGATTTTAATCATTTACTAATATGTTTTGAAATGGCCAAGGAAAATATCTATTTATTAGCAGTTTTAAACAAGAAATAGATAGTCTTTAAATATTTACTATAAGAAGTATCCAGATTCTCCTCTTTCAAACCAAGTAGTTACACTGGCATGTCACAATGCATTGAAATTAAAAGAGCAATTCTATATTTTTATTTACCATTGACCCTCAGCAATCAGAGCAAAACCTGGCTGCAAGACGGGGCTAAGACCTGCTGGTCTACTTGGGAGGAGATGTTCCAGCCACAATTCATTTACTGTAAAAGAAGGGGAGGAGAAATTTAGTTTAACAGCTAGTGGTTTCCACCACACAATCTGTTTTTAAAATGAACGATTAGCTCTTTTTTTTTTCCAGGATGTTTTATTTCCTCAAGAAGCTTCATGCACATATGCTCCCTTTAATCTGCCTCACTGGTTCATCAGAAATTCCCAAAGAATGTCACTTAGGTTCCAGTTAGTCTCTCTCCTATAAAAGCCAGTAAGACTTAAAGTACCTGGAGGCAGAAAAGTATGAGTTAGAGGACTTGGTTAGCTTAAGCCTCCTCACTTGAACGTTTTTGAGTTTCCTCATCTACAGTGCAGGTGTTGCATTGGATAATTTATTGGCTTCTTTCTCTGTCTAAACTTCTAGGATTCTTGACAGGAGATCACCTTAGATTGAAAAAGCCCTTCATCTTCTAAATTGGGGAGGACCCTTGCAATATGTTATGTAGTCATATGATTTTGTATATTTTGCAAGAGTAAGACTTTTTAATGGCAATCAGTAAAATGCTTGCCTCTGTCACATTTCTTCTTGTGTCTGGGGCACTGGCAAAATGGTTATTTTATATTAGTAATTTGGATTTCTTTTCTTTTAAAAGTAATACTCAAATTCTGTGAGCCTCAGACTCCACAAAAACTGGATCCACCCCTACTTCAGATGTCTATACTTTCCTTCTTTGGATACCTGTAAACATAAGAAGATGTTAATGTAGTTCAGCTTGTCATAATTGTAATAGTAGAAATTGGAATGAATTATCTCCCTAGGTCCCCTTCAGTCCAAAGGTTCTTCTTACCTTCATACAGTAGGAATGTTAGTTGTTTCAGATTCTACGGACCAATATTTGTATTCAAACAGCAATTATAACCCTAAATGGAGTAATAAGAATTGAGAATTGTCTTCCTTTGGTTAGTATTCTGGGTTGCCGTATCTAGGAAAATACAGTATCCATGGCAACTTGATGTTCAGCTTGTAACTTTTGAATTCTTTGCCTTTTTATTTACACTGCTATGATTTATAATCACACTAATGACCTCCCAGTTAGGCATTTTCTGACCGTTAATGACAGTTCTCTATTAAAGGCCCCTAGCTTTACCTCAGACCACCAAAGCTTTCC
This sequence comes from Eschrichtius robustus, assembly GCF_028021215.1. Lineage (NCBI taxonomy): Eukaryota > Metazoa > Chordata > Mammalia > Artiodactyla > Eschrichtiidae > Eschrichtius > Eschrichtius robustus. The sequence goes on from NC_090833.1 coordinate 71,802,961, forward strand.
ATTGGTCATTAACGCCAAGAAAATATCCAGTCTGAAGGTCATTATTGCTTAAATAGTAACTTGGAAAGTTATGCAAAGCTAGCAATTAGGTTGGCTTTTAGACTATTTTAGAAAGTCTGTATAAACACCACTATCAGACAAAAACAACAGTAATAAATGAAAGCCCAGGTCCCTGAAGAAACTGAAGTAAAGGGAAAAATTTCTCTTCAGGTTGTTGGCCTTTTAAAAATAACTTTGAGACTTTAGTGATGTGAGAGCTATATACAGACTGGAATTATTAACTTGCTTACTCTTCCTCAGTCTCCCATTAGGATTCCACCCACTCTTCTAGGAACTGTCTGCCCCAGAATGCATTTCCTGCTGTGTCAGTTATCTTGCAAAGTCAGGAGTATCACAGGCCTGTTTATGTTAATTGCCCTTGGTGGTTTTACAAGTGAGAAGGAGAAGAGAACCAAAAATTAAAGTGGAAAGCTCTCGAGTTCTACTGTGAACAATCAACTGGACTCAGGTTTTTAAAATGTAAGAGTCAGTTAAGATATTTTGTTTTTACTGTACAAATAGCATACACTATAACAGGAAGGGCAAGGGGTTATTTTGGCCACAATTTACATTCTGTCCTTCTTGCTCTCATTGTACCTATTTATCCACTTCATTAAAAACTTCTAATCTGACTCCCACATTTTTCTTCCTAAAACAAAAAATATTTCAAAGTTGCCCCCCTCTTAAAAACAAAAACCTTCTATACTGTGCTCTCTTCAAGCAATTCCCTCTTACCTTTCCTTCAAGAACAGGCTTATGAAAACTGTAGGCTGCAGTGACCATCTTCACACTCTTTACTCCTTTATTCCTCAGTCCACTAAAATCTGTCCACCGCCTTCACCATTCTGAGACTTCACTTCAACTAATGCTACCAGAGATATCCTGATAACCAAGTTGGGTTGACATTCTTCACTTCTTATCTTCTATGACCTCTTGTATCCACTTTCAACCACGCCATATAATCTCAAAACTCTTTTTTAATCACACAACTATATTATTTACTATCGTTCCACTCCCATTACAAGATTACCTGTGAAATATCCCATTCTGCTAATCCTTTAAATACTGCTATCTGTGAATCTATCCTTTCTTCTCTCCTTTCTCTGCATACTTTTCCTGGGTGATTTATCCTAATTTCATTGGTTAAAATGCCACCTATAGTTTAACAATGCACAATCTGAGCCCCAACTGCTCTCCTGCAGCCCAGATCTATATATTCTTCCATTTCCTGTATGTATCCATTTGATTTTTTTTATTATTGACTTAGTATCCATTATCCTAAAATTGCTTGTAATGTGTGTGTCCTTCTTCATTGATTGGTGATTCCTTACACCCAGTCACTAAAATTAAGAATACAGAAATTATCATCCATTTCTCCTTTCCCAAAGCTTTCATATCCAATCTCTAAATCCTATAAATTCTATCTTATTAATATTTTAAAAATCTATCCCCTCTAAGATACCATGCCACTAATATAGCCTTAGTTCTGTTTCTCACTAGACAAAAGTTTTCAACTGTACACACTAAATCCATTCTCAATTATAGGTTTCTTTAAAACACAAAAATTATTATGTTTTTTTTTCTATATACAAATTTTTAGTGACATAACCACTGCCCGTATGATAAAGTTTAAATTCATTGAGAGCAAATTCATTGTCTTTTCATTCATCATTTATTCCCAATCTAGATCTAACTGGACCTCACAATTGGTACAGCCTGAATGAATGAAAGCCTTCAAACAGACCCATGATTAGTTCATCTTTCTAACTTACTTGTTTGCCTCATCTCTTTACAAGCTTCCAATTATACCCTATTTTTCAGCCATTTTGAACTCTTAGGACTGAAGTTTCCTGACTATGCCACTTTGGGTAATACTTTTAGGTTTTGCCTTCTTTGCTTGGACTACTCCACCCATTGGCTCTGAGTGCCAACGTTTACTCACATTTTAAGGTTCACCTTAAATAATGCATCTGAATATTTTATTACACTCTGATACATGTATCTATGTGTTTTACCTATAAAATCAGTAGATACTTTATACATTTAGTTACCTGTATCTTTTATCAATAAAAGCACAATAAAGTGTGATGATCAATACATTTTTCTTTAAATGAAAAGGATAGTAGAGAAAATGCTAGATTCCTACTAGGCTGTGAATTGTTTTATGAAATTGTTTCACCAACACCCATATACACATGAAGTAAATGTGAACTGCATTGTAAAGAAAAATGTATTTTCTACAGTGGATCATGGTCAAAAAGTTTTTAGAAACCCACACTAGACTGAAGTTTCTTTAAAAACAGGAAGTGGATCTGCACAACTTATCTCTGGCATAGAGCACTTTGTTAGACATGTATCAGTTACTGAAAAGTATTTATTATTAAAATGACAGTCCCTCAAAAAGCATGACTTCCAGAGCCTCTGAGTATTGTCATAGTATAGGACTTGGGCACTTAATTTGATACCACTGTGCACGCATTTTCATCTCTGGTAGACAGAGAAATGTTCACCTAAATATGTCCACATTCTAATCCCTGGAACCTGTAAATATATTACCTCACATGGCAAAAGGAACTTTGCAGGTGGAATTAAGTTAAGGGTCTTGGGATAGAAAGATTATCCTACATTATCCAAGTAAAACCAATATAATCACAAAGGTTCTGACAAAAGGGAGGCAAGAGGATCAAAGTCAGAGTGGAGTTGTGATGCCAGAGCAGAGATTGTTGTGGATGAGCCTTGAAGTTGGAGGAAGGGACCATGGGATAAGAAAGGCAGATAGCCTTTAGAAACTGGAAAAGACAATGAAGTGGATTCTCCCCTAGAGCCTTGAGAAGGAACTAGCCCTGCCAACACCAATTTTTAGCCTATACAATGAATGCATTTTGGACTTCTCATCTTCAGAACTGTAAGAAAATTAATTTATATTGTTTGTAAGCTGCTAAATATGTGGTAATTTTTTACAGCAAGATATGAAACTAATACACTATCTCACCCAAAGAACCCTCCCCAACATTTTCAAACTGTATGAGTCCTCTAATTGCTCTGCTAAACTAAACATTCCGCAGATTAACACTAGCTAACTTCCAAAGCAACATTCTTTTTTCCTTAGAGGATCTAGCAGTCGGATTTCTGGTTGCTGGTCCTGGTTTCACTAGACCCTATTTTTAACACATATGCTATCTCGTCCCGAAGGACTAGTAGATACCCTCATGAGGAGGGAAGAAAATTTATGTCATTATTTTTTTTTAAATTTATTTATTTATTATTTATTTATTATTTTTATTTTTGGCTGTGTTGGGTCTTCGTTTCTGTGCGAGGGCTTTCTCCAGTTGCGGCAAGTGGGGGCCACTCCTCATCGCGGTGCGCGGGCCTCGCACTATCGCGGCCTCTATTGTTGCGGAGCAGAGGCTCCAGACGCTCAGGCTCAGCAGCTGTGGCCCACGGGCCCAGTTGCTCCGCAGCATGTGGGATCTTCCCAGACCAGGGCTCGAACCCGTGTCCCCTGCATTGGCAGGCAGATTCTCAACCACTGCGCCACCAGGGAAGGGAAGCCCTTATGTCATTATTTACTCACGTCACATAGCACTTTCTCTTGACTATCAAAAACACCAATTAATATTGATTGATTCTATTTGTATGATTTTGCCTCAAAAGATATTCATATACTCCCAGGCAATGCATGTTTATGAACATGGATATGGACAAACAAAGCTTAGAGTTTTGAATTTTGGAATCTGTGTCTTTGTTATTTTAAAGCATTCTTAATAATACATCTAACAATTACCATGCATTTAATGCACACATATATGGTGTCTGCTCTCTTTAGTATTTGAATTCTGATGTAATCTGTGACCATTCTGTCTTCTTAATGCCAAGAAGCTCTTAGTTCTGATCTGTGTGGGGAATATTATGTTAAATAAAAAGAAGCACATTCACGAGATAAGCACCACTAATGGAGAAGAATAACAGTCAAATGAATATCCATACATGCAAGTGCCATACATATGGAAGAATCCTAGTTTACAGCTTAAAATATCAGTTGGCATTTCTCCAACCACATGTTATGCAGGCTAATGTTATGTGAATAATAATATTAAAAAAATTTGCCTGCTTTCTCTTTATTATAAGCTTTATTAATATATGCTTCCAAGGACTCCAAATATCTTATAATTTAATTTTTTTATTATCTGATTGTTTTTATTTGTGTTTATTTTGGTTTTCTTCCCCAGTGTCTCAGAGCCTGTAATTCTGTCTGAGGTATCCATAATCTATCTAGGCTGTTAGTGGGTTCTCATCCCAGAACTGAAAAGCAATGATGAAGGTGAAACTGTTCCCTTTAACCTTGAAAAAAGAAAGCTTTTCTTTTCACCTGCAGTCCTTTCCCTGTCAGCTAACACAGTCTCTTCCAGGGTCAGATCTGGAAATCTGCCATTTTGAATGTTATACTTGGGGTTACAGTAATTTACAGTTCTTATGGAGGCATAGCTTAGTGGTATAAGTCTGTATACTTAATGTGTTCATGTGATTCTTGAAAGCCTAAACAACATCCATTTGCTAGGATTTAAGAATAGAATTTGTAATATCTGATTGGTCTTTCTAGTAATAAAGAATTGAATCCTCGCTGTAAAAAGAATATAAAGCATAAAATAATATTTGCTGAAATAAAAGCTTGGTTGACCTTTGAACTTCATTTTCAAACTGTGTGAGCCCTCTAATGGCTCTGCTAGCATTTCTGGCATGGGTTATATCAGTACATTATTCCAATATTGTTTGTTGTACTACGCTGTCTATATTTACCACTATGTTATTTTTGACATTAATGTACCATGCAGAAAATAAGTAGGAAAGAACAGGTCATTTTTGCAAATGCACTGTAATTTGTTAGCTTCTATGAATTATGTATCAGTCTGCCTGTCGTTTTGTTAGGATTTGTACATAAAGAGAACAAATGCCTCATTAATTTTAAAAAATGCTTCTCTTTCCTTATTCTCTACAATAAGTTTTTAACATATAAAGCACTGACAGTAACATGAGATCATGGACAATTAAAACAAAACAAAACAGTTATTTAGGTCATAGCCGGGTTTCATGTAAGCACTGAACTCTGATTTAGGAGTTATGGGTCCTAGTTTAAGCTAGTTACTAACTAGACATCATTCCTAAGAATCATTTATTCTCCCTTGACTCTCCTTTGCTCATGTGAAAACTAAAATACTAGATTAAGAGACATTTTGTGTTAGAGTGGAAGGCACATGGGCTTTGAAGAAAGATTTGCATTTAAACCCTTTTCTAACACGTATTAGTTGCATGAACTTGAATGAGTTTTTTTTTACTTTTTTGAGCATAAATTTACTCAATTGTAAAATATGGTTAATATACATCTTTCACTGAGAAATAAATAAAAATGAAATATCTGATTATATCCCGTATCTGATGGATTTCTATTATTCACCATCAGATTTGCTCTTATAATTCTTTCTAGCTTATGCAATGATAATAATGATGACAGCAAACACATATACCAATTATTATGTGCCAAGTCCTATGCTAAACAATTTACATACATTAAGTCACTTAATTTTCATAACAACCCAATGAAGTAGTAACTAATATTATACCCATTTTGCAAATGAGAAAACTAGGAGCACAAAAGCGTAAGTTAATTGGCAGAGCTGAGGCTTGCACACTCAAAATCTGGATCTAGAGTCCATGCTCTTAATTATTATGTTATGTGGGCCACCATGAAACAGTACTGTCTACCATATATTATGATAAACATTGTTCTTAAATTTAATTATACACTCTATATTAGAAATACAGTTTGAATAGATGTCAAGAGACCTAGCTTTTGCAGAAATAGAGACACAGATGTAGAGAATGTACATTTGGATACCATCAGGGGAAGAGTTGGGTGGGATGAATTGGGAAATTGGGAGTGACATATATACACTACTGTGTATAAAATAGATAACTAATCAGAACCTACTGTATAGCACAGAGAACTCTACTTAATGTTCTGTGGTGACCTATATGGGAAGGAAGTCCAAAAAAGAGGGGATATATGTATACAAATAGCTGATTCATTTTGCTCTACATCGGAAACTAAAACACCATTGTAAAGCAACTATACTCCAATAAAAATTAATTAAAAAAAAAGAGACCTAGCTTTTGCATTCAGCTTGTCAACCACTAGCTATAACAATGAAACCACTCTGACCCACTTCTTCCATTTGTAAGTCATAATATTTACCCACTCAACTTCATAATTCTATTTAAATAAAATGAGAAAGATGATATGTAAAGTGATTTTGTGAATTTTAAAGCAATATCCAAATAATGAATTTTGTATCTGAAACCATGAAATCAAAGTTATACAACTCAGACAATAAGTAAATAAATAAATAAATAGCCCTCATTTCCTCCTTAATTATTGTAACCCAATCAGTAACAGTCATACAGACAAGTTGACTACATAAGGGTGAGAGATATGAACATGTATTTAACGTCTAGATTTTTTGGAACTGTGTTTGTGTCATCTCACTTAATGCTCATTAGAATGTTGCCAGGTCTATCTATAACATTCATCTAGACAAGATTATTTGCCAAAGGTAGTCAGCTGAGAAGGGAAAAGATCCATGCTCTTTACACAAACAACCTATCACCCTTCTGGGGCAGAATTAGGAAATGACTATGGTGTTGAACTTAACTTTGGGAAAACCTTTCAAGAACAAACTGGAACAAAATTTTGCCCATTAAAGTTGAGTTGACTATTTTTTCATAAAATACTTTTTACAGGAGTTGGATGTTTCTCATTTTGCATCATGAGCAATAATAAAACAAAATTCAAAGAGGAAAATATATTTTTTAAACATTTTGTAAATTGTTGGCATGTTTCTAACCCAGAAATTTTGTGGACTTAGTTTCTCAGCACTTCCCAACATATATGGCATGTTGTTTGACACTTACTATTAAAATGAAAGGAAGCACATCTAGGAGGAAGGAGAGGTGGAGGGAATAGAGTAAGAATGAGAAGGAAAAAACAATTAGATGAAATGTAAAGAATAAAAGAGAGAAAATATGTAAGTGAACAAAACAATTGAAACTGGGGCAAAAAACTTTTCTTTTGATTTTTTTTTCAGAAGTTTAAAATGCTTTTAGTCTTTAAAACTGTCTGAGTGTGGAAGTGGTAAGGATAGGGACAAGTTGTATGTAAGACTCATTTTCCCTTTATCCCTCATTGTTAAGAAGTTTTGATAACTTGATGAAAGTTTAAATAGTGGATTTCTTGCTCAGGGACTTGTACTTCAAAGAATATACAAGGATAATGACCACATACGAGAAAAGAAAATGTGTGACATTATGGAAAACTAGAATCAATTGATTCTTTTGAATGTATTGATACAGTCCTTGTTTCAACCTAATTGTTGCTTCTTAATTGATTTTTATTAGAACTATAAATTAGTGAAAAATATCAAGCTACATTTTGGATCCAATTTGTAGTTCCAGGGACTGCCATAAAAAATGGCCACCCACTTTATAAAAATGCTCCAACACAGCCAAAAATAAAATTAATTAATTAATTATTTTTTAAAAAAGGACTTCCCTGGGGGCGCAGTGGTTAGGAATCCACCTGCCAATGCAGATGACACTGGTTCGATCCCTGCTCCGGGAAGATCCCACGTGCCGCGGAGCCCGTGCGCCACAACTACTGAGCCTGTGTTCTAGAGCCCGCAAGCCACAACTACTGAGCCTGCGCACCACAACTACTGAAGCCCATGTGCCTAGAGCCCGTGCTCTGCAACAAGAGAAGCCACCACAATGAGAAGCACGCGCACCGCAACAAAGAGTAGCTCCTGCTCACCACAACTAGAGAAAGCCCGCGTGCAGCAATGAAGACCCAACGCAGCCAAAAATAAATTTAATTAATTAATTAATTAATTATTTAAAATGCTCATATTCATTAGTTTTGGCAAAAAAAAATGTTCTGGGACACCTCTGGATCACTAGCAAATGCATGAGGTCTGGTATTAAGTATAATTTATAATGTAAGAGCTATAATCAAGGAAGGCACTAAAAGGCATAAATAAAGAATTTGGGAAAATTGAAATCCAAAATCACGAGTACATGACACCTAGATGAGTAAAAACTGGCTTGTTCGACATACATCTGCACATAGCTCATCCCAGAAACATCAGGTCTGGATCTCTGACATGTAGACTAATTCAAGAACATACTTGGTTGTGGACTGCATTGTTCAGGAGTGCTTTGAATACTAGTTGGTTGCACCATGTGACATCGCCAATACTTGACAAATTTTGACTAGCAAAATAGTTCTGTACTCCACATACTGGATAGGGTTAAGTATGCATATAGACAGTATCTTTGATTCTAACTTGGGGAGGATGGGAAGGCAGAGACAAAAACAGCCAACACTTACTCAGGATAGAAAGGAAGATATATAATCCAAGAAAAGGTGAACTACTATTTTCCCCTATTATATAAAAAAGAAACAATTCAATCTGAGGATTTTTTTATATAACAATAAAACTAAAATCATGACACTTGAAGCACCATTACTGAGGTTTCACTGAAACTATGCAGACTGCAGCATGTTTTTCAGAAGGAATGATTAGTTATCATGGTCTATTTAAATTGTCTGTTCTCCTTACAAAAATGTGTACATTTTAATTTAATTTTAGATAGCTGGCCTATAGGAACCAGAAAAGAGAATGTAATTGTTTGTGGTAATAGTAAGTGGCCAGAAGTAACCATCTGCAAAGACACACTTTTGCCTAAGGAAATGTGCCTTGGGAAGATAGCACAGCATGTCCAATCCCATTGCAGGACTTAGGATCAAGGGTTTGCTTTCTTTCAGAGTTTTGTCCTACTTAAAAAGTGTAATTGAAGAGACCAGCTGCCAAGTTGTGAGGCCCAGTAGAGCAGTTATACCACTCAACCAAAATATTTGTTAGCACTAGGAATGACTTCTAGTTTTAATCTTCCAAAAGGATGCTAAACTATGGTTTATGGAAAACATGAGAAATATTATACAAGGAAAACATGCCACTTTATCACAGACATAATAAATGGGTTAATTTGTACTTTGAAAGCTTCCTGCAGCACATTCTGCATTGCCTTGAATCCCAGCCATCTTTGCATATCAGCTTTGGAAGCTGTCAGGGCTATGGCCATTTGTTCAGATTAGGTCTGTCTTTAGTAGATAAGTCAATCAGGTAATTTGAAGTGTAAGGGGAAAATGTAGTGCTTTTGATGGTCTGAAAGTAGAAAATGTCCCTTGCCCAATTAATTAATGCCTTTCTTTTAAATTTCCTATTTGAGTTTTGTCTTAGGTTCTCACACATGTGGACTCCAATGGGCAGTTCAAAGTGTTTTTCCCACTTGTGTTTGGAAAGAAATACATCTCTGGAGAAAGCTGTACCTTTTGCTAGATGAATATCATGTAAAACTTTATGTCTGAGATGAAAGTATACTAGTTTAGACTGTGGTCTTGGGGCAATCAGACTTGGGTTGCAGTTTCCCAATTCTTTTTGCTAGTTGCCTAAACTCTCTAAACCATAATTCATTCCCTTGAGAGATTAACAATAGCAACACCTTCATAGAATTTTTATGAAGAATAAATGAGATTATAACTATAAAATGAATATAGTACCTGGAGCATAGAAATTTGTGTTGTTGTTGTTATTTAGGTTTATCAGGGCTATTCTCTTACTTCCAGAAGGACAAAGTGAATTCTCCCAGAGGGAGAAACAAAGAAAAGTTGAACAGAACTTTTAATGATTGAGAATTTATCTCAAATGAGCTGTATTTAACTGATATGACTGTTTAAATCAGAGAAAACAGAGTTTTAGTTAGTTGGGCAACAGGTTTTCATACTACTCCATGAAATAGTGGGAAGAATAGATGAGTTATAGAGCATCAAGTTTTATTTTATTAGCACATCTAAGCTTGTCACTGTTTAAATCTGTGTTCTCTCCTTTCACATAAAGGGCATTTTGTGTCATTGATTTAGAAAATATTTACAGACATTTCTGTATGTTTACTTGACAATTCTATGTGCAATAAGAAGTAAGCTCAAATGTGATCTCTGAAGTTACTTTCTAGGTAGAGAAAAAGACAAGTACACATTTTCCCAAGGAAATTAAAGTATAAATGGAAAGAATGATAAAACTTTAATACAAAAGAGGCATCAACGTCAGAAACCAAGATGAAACAAATGATTCAAAGAACTGAGGTGTTCATGAGAAAATAGTATACACTAGGTTTTAGTCTTATTTTTAAAAGTTTTTAATGCAGAAAGTGATGTGGGACTGACTACATACACTTGGGGTCCCAGTACAAAATGAAAATTTGGAATCCTATGTTCAAAAATATTCAGAATTTCAAGATGGCAACAGAAGACCATTAAACCAACCATGGCCCTTCAGAGTACAGGCTCCTATCCAACTACACATGTTTCACATACACAAAGCAGACCCAGAATTATGCAGAATTCAGAAATTAAGATAAGGCTTGATTAGCTAAAGTGGAAAGTAGAATGGGATATTTCAGGTAGGAAACTATGTCAGTTTGGATGCTTCAGGAAACAAACACTGAGACAAAGTTAAGTGCACAAGAGTTTTTCTCGGGGGGTACAGAGATAATGCCTGTGAAAGATAAAGTGTGAGAAAACAGGATTGAGCAGGGAAACCCCGCAGATTATGAAGAAGATTAGACACCTGTGGAAGGAAAGAGAAGAGAAAGAAAAATTGAGCAAGAAGAGCCTCACACTGTAATTCATATCTGGCAGTCTCAGCCAAACCAATGGAGAACTCCCAAGCAGACTGCCTATTAGAGGGGTCCCAAGTTGGTCAGAAATGGCCAAGGCATAGTCATTCTGTCATGCTTAGACACTGGCTGGAGCTTCCCAGGAAGAACATGGCATTGACTCTTAATGCTGTGGTAGATACTAAATGTGCTGTAGTTGGAAGCTACCAACTTACTTCTCTCCTTACAGCTGGAGAGCAAGTTCTATCTCGAAAGGAGATCTGAGCAGCACACCTCTGTCGCTGTCTCAGGAAGCAACATCACTGCTTTTCTGAACAGGGGAAAATTAAAGAAGGAATTCAAGCTTAAAACCTGTTTCAACTCTAATAGCCGTTTATATTTATCCATTACTGTATGATTTTCAAATCACTTTCATATACATAGCTCTAGCTTCATCATAAAATTATTTGTTGCCCAAGTGTTTAAAAGTAAACACATCAGTCTGAGGTGGCTCTGTGACTCTGTTCTAAATTTCCCAGAGGGGAGGATGACAATGCTGGGAGATGGCTATACCTTATTCAGGAGTATTGCTTTGCTGTCTCCCTTATCAAATTGGACTATCCTGAAGATTCCTTTTATATGAATTATATATACAAGCAAATTTATGCTGGAAGGTAATTTAGAAATTGCCTAATCTATGTTCTTTTAAAAAGCGTTATGTTTTCTCTCTTTCACCTTATAATCAAAAAGTCTATTTTGTGGTTGAAAGTAATTTTAAAGGTTATCTAAAACATCCATTCATTCTGTCGTTTAATCATTCATTTATTGGGGTCTGGTATGCATCAGATAGTGTGCTAGAAACTCAAGGTAAGATGATGAAAAATAGTACACAGCCTCTGACTTCTGGTAATATTTTTACATTTTAGTTTGTGTAATAATTATTGTGGAATCTGTTAAAATGAAGATTCCTGGGCCTCAAGTCCAGAGATTTTATTTAGAAAATCTGAGCTCTGACCCATGAATCTGTAATTCTTAGAAGCACGGGAAGGAATTTTGATGAATGTAGCTCTCAGAGATGTTAAAAGATAAACCGAGGTGTATTAAAATGTTTAAGAGTTTGTTTGAGCAAAAATAGATTCAGATCAGGCAGTGAGAAACCAGAAGTGGTTAGAAGTGCTCCCCCATAGGGACAAGACTTATATAGAGAAAATTTGGAAGCAAAGAATGGAAATTATTGATTGGCTATAGCTTATAGCCTAGGCGGCTATTTGAGATTGAGTCCTTATAAGGGGGAGGTGATAGTGTCTTGAGTCAGAAGAGAAAATGTTTGGCGACAGAAGCTGAGAGTCAGAGTCAGAGAGGGATTTGAAGAATCTAGACTGCTGGCTTTGAGGGTGGAAGGGGGAGCCAGGAGCCAAGATTACAAGTGACCCCTAAAAGCTGAGAAAGAAAAGGAAATAGATTCTCCCCCTATAACCTCTAGAGGGCGTATACCCTTGCCAACACCTTGATTTTGGCACAGTGAAACCCATTTCAGATTTGTGACCTCTAGAACTGTAAGATAATAACTTTCTGTTGTTTTAAACCATTGAGTTTGTCATAATTTGTTACAGTAGCAATAAGAAACCAATATACTATATAACAGAAACATATATATAAAGCAGAATGGAGAAGGGAATTCTCAACTCTGATTTCAAAGAACTCGAAAAGCTTATGTTTTGCATGTGTGGGATGAATGAAATGAAGAAATTTCAAAATCAGTAAATTGAAAATGTTAAATCTTGGGGGAGTTCCAGGAAATAGTGCAAACACATTCCAGATAGAGGAAAATTTTACAAAAGATGGAGAGAACAAGCAGGGCACTTTTGGAGAATTGTAAATAATTTGATTAGCAGAGGCATGGTATACATGCACATAAGGCAGGAAAAGTAGACAGAGGTCAAATTAAGAAAGATGTGAATAATGTGTTATGCATTTTTCTTTTATCATTAAGTGGATGGAATTAAAAGATTTTAAACATCAGCACAACAGGATCATAGTGCTATAATTATAGAGTCTGGAAGCCATCTGGACAATGACTGAAATAGATTAAATTCTGCTGGAGCTTTCCAGGTGAAAAATGTAGAGCATCTAAGATATCCTTTATGAAGACTGAGAGAAACAGGTTAAATTTACACCTTCCCAGACACTAGGAACTGAAAAGATCATGATGCACCATTCCTCTCCCGATACGTAAGAAAAAAGCCACCCATTCTCAACTATAAAGTACAAAACTTAATTTTATGCTGAATTTTAACTTTCTAGGTTTTCTGATTGCGAAGTTCTGGGCACATCGATCATCCCTGAGCTTTGCTCTGTGTGTGTGTGCATGGACACACACACATACAGGCATGCATGCTTGACATGTATACACATTTGCTTTTAACTGTTGCTTTAAAGATAGCCTGCCTGTTGGATAAGAAGTAACAGGAAATATTTAGAATTGTCAGAGTTGGGAAAACAGGTTTTGAATGTGAAGAACTAAAGGAAAGCTGGGAATCAAAAATAAATTTTAGGTTTCAGTTTTAAGTGATTAGAGGATATTGGTGCTATTAAGATCATAAATAGAAGACGGTTCTTTGGGGTACAAGCCCACCATCTTTTGTTACCGAGTCTAAGCTTGTAGTGCAGCGAGCAGTACAAGCTTAGACTAGGCAACAAATTTTGGCAAAGCCAGCCAGGAGCCTTGCTGCTTGTAGCCAGCCAGCCCTGGTTGGGGAATTTTCAGGTAAGGCCCTATCAGATGCCGGGACCACTTGTCATGAGGATCTGCCCTCCAAAATTCCCCAAATCAGCACCAGCTGCCCCAGCACTTGGCAGCTGGAGCAAGGAATTGGCATCTGGGAGCTGTCAGGCTCCATATAGTAGGGTAAGTCACTCCAGTATGTACAGCTGGGAACTTTTATTTATTCTCCGTTTGGGGCTTTTTTTCTGGAATAAGCCAATTTGTCTTGTGGGGTACCCTGTTGGAGAGAGGAAAGAGTTTTATTGACTTCTACCCTATTTCTGAACCAGTTCGTTGGTTTCTTTGAATGCTAGCATTTGTTTGTGTTTTGGTTGTCTTGAAAAAGGGTGAATGTTTCAACTATCCCTAAAGAAAGCCCTCTGAGGCACCTTTTGGATAAGGGATCTGATTACAGCTATGACCCCATGGGTGAGAGGAAGATGATATCTTATTGTAATAATGTGTGGCTACAGTACCTGTTGAGCTCTCTACAGGGGGTTTAGAAAGGGTTATCTTGGGACCCTGTGCACCGTGTACTGCTACTTTTGCTGTGTTAATTACATTGTTTATGGTCTCCTGTGTCGCTGGTATATGTAAAACCCCAAGACTAAACTTGAGGGTCTTATTTAGGATTTTCTGTCTGTTCTTTGGGGTTTTTGTTTCATTTTGTGTCGTACGGTTTCTCTATTTACAGCCAAATCAGTTTTGTGATACTTAAAACTTTTACTGATATCAAATGGGGGAAAGGAACAGGGGAAAAAAAGCCAGTCTGTTCTTGTCTAAGAGTGGGACATTCCAAGGAAGAAGAGTTCTGTTTGGTTCCTAAAATCACCAAAAGGTACAAATAGAAATAGAAGTGTCTTTTCCATAAATATTAGTAAAAAGGGGTTAGCTATGTAGACAGGTGACCTTGATTTGTCCCATCTACCAAAGCCCAATTTGAATCCAACCTTTTATAACTTATGGGTTTTACATTGTTGTACCTGATTCATGGTTAAAATTTTGGAATGGAAACTATGTGCTTGTTTGTGTGTTTGTACATGTGTTATAGATGTGTGGCATTGCCAAAATTAATTTGTAAAAGAGCTCTATTTAATTGGCTTAAAGGAAGTTAAGTACTTATTGATATATAAATACTCAAATACAAAAGAAACTGGCCAGAATGAGTTTCAGGTTCATGTGATCTAGGAAATACTCAGTATTGAATTAAATACTGGTATCTGGTGGTAAAGTTAGCTTAAGCTTGTTTTGATACAGATAATGTCTTTAGAGTCATCAACATTAAGTGTAATACTTTTATTGTACCTAAGTTTACTAGAAATCAAATAATACCTTATTATTCCCATTACAAAGTTTGTCAGCATGAAAAATAACAATGTGACAAAGCTTTTAAGTAAATATAATAGAGGTAAATGAAGTAAGGAGTTTTGGGGGTAAACCTTATGGGAATAATGTTTTAGGAACGTCAATCTAGATTCGTCTCCAGATTTTCATAACTTGAAACTAAACTAAGTTCCAAGATAAGATTGAACTTAATTAAGGAAATAAATCTTAAAGGTAAAGTGGTATAAAATCTGAATTTGGTTCTCTAAGAGGACAAAGTTTTCTTAAAATATTGAACTGCTTTTGGTTAATTGTGAGTTTGTTTAAGTGATCTGTATTTGCCATTAAGATCTTTTATTATCACTGGTTAAAACTTTTTGATATTTTTGACAAACGTCCCAAAGATCAAGTTCTAAGTGGGGTTCATTTGACCTCTGGCTAACTTTGCGGTTTTCCGGAAGGTCCCTGGAACACCTCAAATTATTTTTTTTCTCTTCATCTCAGAGAGAGGAATATTAAACTAGTTGGGCTTATTTGGTGTGTTGAATTGCATGGGAGGCACTGTCAAATGAGTGATGATAAAACTTCTTAGACTGTATCATATGGGTAAACATTATTAATATGCATATTCTAGAAATTATATGCAATTCCTAAAATTCTGATATATCCTGGTAAATGATATCAGTCATAATTTTAGTAATTATCTTAAATTGTTTGTCACAGCAGTAGTCAAGTTTTTGTTCAATTGCACTGCGATCCCAGTTGGCTGATGCCAAAGTAAAAAGGCATCCTTTTCATGGTTAGATGATCAATTGCTGTCTATGGTTTTACAGTGGCTTTTGAATGACTCTATAGCTATTTTGTGAAAAAGCAGGGAAGAATGATGAAATCCTTTATGTGCAAGCATTTGTACTATTATCAAGGAAATAAGAAAAGGAAAGGAAGGGAATGAGAGTGAGGATATGTTGCTTCAGACCTTAACACCTCTGGCTGAGCTAGCTGTCCCAGCCACTCTGGCCATTATGCCAATATATCCACCCCTTCCACCACCATCTGTTCCTATCCAGACCCAATTCGTGACACTGGGGCTCAGGACTTCCCCTCCTGTGTTAGTTTCTGGGCCACAGGGACTTGGTCTGGTATCACCATCTAAGACCTGACAGGGCACCCAATTTGGGCTGGGTGCCACTCCCAGAGCAGGACAATTTCCCTTATGCCACTATCCCGTAGGGGGCCTAAATGCAAACGAACAGCTGGCTGGGTTTCTCAGACTTGTTTAACTGGAAAGATCACAACCCTCATAAGACTGCAACTCTCCTTATAGGGAGGATCCTCAACACCGGAGGCCCACTTGGCAGCACCCACAGCTGAACCAAATTGGGACCCCAGTGAGGGAAGAAGGTCCTTATTAGAGTACTACTTATTAAAACATCTTGGCAGGGCTTTGAAAAGGGAAACCAAAGCAAAAGAGCTAGAAAAATATTCAAGAACAGCAAGAAATTCGGCAAAACAAATGAAGACCTCTTTGAATTTTTGGAAAGGATTTCAGACCTACAGATGTCACACTAACGCAGATCCCAAGACCCCTGAAAATATTAGAATGGTAAATTTGACCTTTTTGGGCAAACTGCCTCAGCTATCAGGAGAAAGTTGCAAAAATAAGATGGTACATTTGGATTGAACCCTTCTCAATTGGTAGATGTTGCTTTTAAAGTATTCAACAGAGGAAAACAACAGAAGAAAAAAGATGCAAAATGAAACTCCACTTTTTTGGAAGCAGCATTGGATTCCCAGAAGGTGAGTAACTTGAAGAGAAGTAAGCTGCCACTGGGGAAGGAAAAATGCTTACTGTAAGGAGGAGGGATGCTGGAAAACAGATTGCCCTAAGCTAAAACAGAAGAAGAACAACAAAAGATGAGAGCCTTTTATATGGTAGAAAGAGAGGAACACTGAACGAAGAGGCCCAGGGGCTCCCTTTGACTTGAGGCACCTAATTCCGCACAGGAGCCCCAGGTAAAATTGACAGTGGGGAATGAGCTGATTAACTTTCTGATAGACTTCACCGTGCAGTTTTTCACCAGAATAGTTTGACATCAGAGTCCCACCAGAATGCTTTAAGCCTACAGATGAGCTCATGAAAATCCCAGAAAAGGAGAGAGAGCTCTTTCCCCCAAGGTCTTAAAAATAACCCAAAGACTGCTGTCAGAACTCCTCAGATGGAGACTCAACACAGAGGAACCTGCCCCACTGCAGACTGAAATAGACTTTACTCAAATGCCTCGAACAGCAAGAAATTTCAGATAACCCGCTAATGTTTGTGTGGACAATTTTTCAGGATGGGTGGAAGCATATTCCATGGACAGAAAATCTCTGAAGTGGTTAAAGCCTTCCTTAGGGAAATTATCCCTTGATTTGAATTAAGGCATTAGAACAACATTCATCCTGAAGACCACAATCAACAGGAAAATCCAAGAAAATGAATCATACATTAAAAAGGAACGTCACTTGAAATATGTCGAGACATTTAACTTGGGATAAGGCCTTGCCAGTTGCCCTGCTACGGATCAGTGGCTCCCGGAAGCAGGATTAAATTAAGCCCCTTTGAAATATGGTATTGTAGGCCATGACAGGTGTCTGCCCAGGTAGGAGAATCTATAAATGCTAAAAGACCTAGCAGTTGCTAATTATATTAAAACTTTGGGCACTATACTATGCTTCCAACAGGTCTGCCTATCCAACTGAAGTAGATGGTAATTCCATTGTAGCTGGAGAAGGGGCAACCGATTTGTTTAATTTTGTCCAAATAAATAGCACAGGAATTTAGTATATGTATTGGGAACTGGAACCAAAACCCCACGTTTGATTACGAATTAGATAACAATGTGCTAGGAGATTTCATCAGGTTCAAATAGTTGTAGATAAAAAGGACTGACTAAAGATTCTAAGGAATATTCATCACCTCCTTTCAGCAGAATGGTCTTTGTTCCTTTTCCCACAAGGTTGTGGAGTGGACATTGACAGTGGAGAACTGTAATAGGGAGGAACCTTTTGTATGCTGTTACAAGTTAATCACTAAAGGGATGTTGCCTATAAGCTTAAATTATACATAATGGCTCATCTCTTGGAACCCTGCTTCCCAGGTAATGAGCATTAAGCTAAAATTCCTGTGAGCTAAACAAAGTTAACATCCTGACCAGGGCCACCTGTGAATGACTGCAGGGAGAAAGAAATTAACACATTCCCCTCTGGAGGCTGATGGGAACCAGAAAGTGTTTGACTTTACTCCCTCCTCTTTTAGTAAAAAAGGAGCCTGAATTCTAAATCAGGCAAGATGGTTCATTGGAGCACAAGTCCACCATTTTCGCAGTTTGCTGGTTTTCTGAATGAAGTCCTTATTCCTTGTCCCACTGTCCCCAAAAAAGATCATAAATATAGGATAGAGATGTTTTTACTTTCTTTTGTTTCGTTTTCTTATTTAGAGGTACACCAGGTCAAATAAGAATCAGATTAAAGATTGCTCACTAGATTTTTGAATTAGAATTATAATTCAATGAAAACACTTTTAGTGGAAGGGTGAGAAAAGTCATATTGCACTGAACTGAGAAAAAATGGAGGTAAATTGAGGTGATAAGGTCTACCTTGAGAGAGGTAGAGATTGACCTTGAAGAGACAGATTAACAGCAGAGTGCCAAAGAAGAGGGAGGTAAGGAAGTAGGCATGCCAGTAAGTCATTTCTATTGTTTTTGTCCCAGCCTCTCAGGCAGCAGAGATGATAGAGGTGAAGAAGGTGAAAGACAGAGAGGATGTGAAGCATTGGCAAGGTCATAACATAGAAAATTTGTCAATTTTATTTTTTATTTTTTTGGTAATAAATCCCAACTGAGGAAAAATGTATCCTTGGGGTAAGAAAATAAAATATCCTCTTTTATAGCCAAGTACTACTCCAGATACACTCTATGCCTTACTATATCTCCCAACTACCACACACACACACGCACACACACACACCAAAATAAAGATGAATATGTTGAAGAAAATCGTGCAAAACAAATAGGAAAGTAAATGAAAGTAACTTATTATAGAGAAGATGATAAATGTGGGAGACAAAAAAGAGGTGATCCAACATTTACATATTCGTGCCTGAATAGAAAATGTGAAACAGAAAAAAAAATAGTAAAATATCCCTTGGAAAAAAGTTTTATTGACTTAAAGAAAGACAGGAAAATAAACACTAAACTAAAGCTTACAGTAAAGCATATCTTAATATAATGAATAAACTTCATTAATGGGGGAAAAGGAGATTTTTTAAAAGTTAATTATAATAAAGAAGAAAAATTGTTCTAAATTTCTTCATGATAGCATTCAATATCAAATGTTAGTAGAAAATAATATGCAATGTTTTGATGTAGATAGTGATCCTGTGATTTTTCACCTATTGAAGATGGCAGATAATATTCTTAAACATCTAATAATTCAGCATATAAAGTACCCTTGAGCCTATTTTAAAAATCAGGCTAATAATTAATAAAAATTAAAAACTCAAGAATGAAGAAGCAATGTTAAAATCTTGGTGGCAACTATTTGTTTCTTTAAATATATAACAAAGAAAGAACCAGAAGAATTATGGCAAAAGAATTGAATATAAATGTTGGGATGTCAGACATTGTAAAATCAGTAATATAAATGTTGAAATTCTAGTGAAAGTGGAACTTAGAAAATAGGTAAGTGTACTAATGCCCTGATCATTTAGGAGAAGAAATAGAAACTGTCTAGTGTGGAAAGATGTAATTAAAATTAGGGAAAAATTATAATATTAATTTTTAAAAAGATAGTTTCTTCTTTAAAATGAAGAAGAAAATATTATTTTCTTTATTTTAAATTTCTCTAATTTTGCAGTACTTAATATTTCCATTCATGAAAATAAATCCAAAGTACAGCATTTTTTCCGGGTAAACTTGTTCCTTTTTCTTGTTGAAATACTAAAAAAAATACATTTATTTTTATTTGAAAAATGTCAATTATATTATAATTTTATTTTCTAAAACTATCACTATTTTTAACTTACTTTAAACACACACACACACACACAATTTTCTGGGAAGATTATCATCAAATATTACATTTGATAAGTTGTGGGATTTTGGAAATTTACTTCAGTATTGCTTAAAGCCTTTATAGTTAACATATGTTTTTGTTGTTTTTTTTTTTTTTGATGAAAGCTTGATGGTATTCACATTGCTTAATTTGTATCATGCTTTATTTTTTATTTATTTATTTATTTATGGCTGTGTTGGGTCTTTGTTTCTGTGCGAGGGCTTTCTCTAGTTGTGGCAAGCGGGGGCCACTCTTCATCGCAGTACGCGTGCCTCTCACTGTCGCGGCCTCTCTTGTTGCGGAGCACAGGCTCCAGACGCGCAGGCTCAGTAGTTGTGGCTCACGGGCCCAGCTGCTCCGTGGCATGTGGGATCTTCCCAGACCAGGGCTCGAACCCGTGTCCCCTGCATTGGCAGGCAGATTCTCAACCACTGTGCCACCAGGGAAGCCCAACATATGTTATTTTTAGAAGAAAAAGTATAGCTATTCTTAACACGATATATAAAACTTTTGTGAAATAATCTAGTTCATTGCCTAAATTATTAGATACTAATTATTAATTTCCCTTTCCATTCTCTCAATTCTATAGTCTTTAATCTCATCTACCCCTTTTACTTTATTTTTTCTGGCTTCTCATTTTCATTTTCTCTGTTCCTTTGATGTCTTCTCTCTTTGAGGTTTCTAGGCTTGTATACATACACTTATGTCTCCCTATCTAAATAAAAATGACTGATACACAGTGGACACTAAATATATGTTTATTGCACTGAACTTCCCCCAAGGACTGGGACTGCAGAAGGCTCTTTTTTCTTTTTGTTCCCTGTACATCTCTGAATCCCCATAATTGTTTTCCCCAGAAACAACATTTACTGAAATTATGCCATACCACAACTTTAAATTTTATTAATTTCTGAATGGTATTTTTAGATCATACTTTTTCATACATTTTAAACAATTTGGGTAATTATGTGTGTGTGAAGAGTGGGATAAAGATAAAGTGAGAAAGATAGTTTTAGGGAGTAAGATTATACAATTTCATACTTCAGTTCTTCCTAGTATTTTTCAGCATCATGACCAATACTGTATTAAAGAGCCACAACCCTCTACTGTCCTTAAGGTTGAAGCCATATTGAGAATACTATGATTTTTACTGAATACAATCTGGATTCAAGATCTTTTATTAAGCCTTATCTCACTGGCTTTCCAGTGAAAACTTACCATCTTGAGTCCTCGTCCCTGAATGGCTCCACCTAACTATAGGCAAGTGGAATGCAGTAACTAGAATTTTGTATTCTCAAGATTCAAAAAAATATGATGGTTAAAGGCAATAGGTACTCTTCTATAGGTAATAATGAGAAATGTATAGGTATGAGAATAGACACAAATGCATATGTGTAATTTTCTGTTAGAACTAGGAGGTCTGATATTCAAGACACAAATGAATGGAGATTCACATCCTGCATGCTTCTATAACAGCTGTCTTATGTTTATCACTGCGTTTATTGTATCCCAAACTACATCGTGAGACTTCTGAAGCCTTGGGCTGTGTTTTATTTGTTTCTGAATTTCTAGCACCAAACACATTCCTATGTATATATCAGACTCAGACGCTTGGTAAATATTTGTAGAACATACATAAACAAATGAATACATGAATGAATGAATGAATGAATTCATCTGCAGAAATCTCCCCAATCTACAAAGCTTGTGTCTAGTCCCCTGCTTCATCAAGTGAGCTTTGCAATGGTTGTAGCCCTATCATCTGTTTTGGTGCTTGAGTATATCCCTTTTCCTTCATCAGAGCTTTGACTGAGTAAATGGTCTTTCAGTTTTTTAGCTTTAATTCAGGACTCCTTATGAACTGGTCACAGGTAGCCACAGTAACTGCACTCTCCCTTTCATAAAAATAATGCTTTCCAGATAGTGATGGTGAAACTATTATTTTTTTGAAAAAGGCAACCTTGGATAAAAATTAATTAATTAATATTTATCATTTATAATTCATAATGCAATTTATAATATTTATAATTAATTAATATTTATATATATCACGAAATATGATTGTCTCACTAAAGAAATTTTTTCGAATGTTCTGATTTTACTAGATTTCATTGGGTTCTGTCTTTAACTCTTTTAAATAATTCCATTACCAATTGTTCAAGCAACTTTATGATGAAAAAAGTCCCATTGGTAAACTAAACTAAAATTAAGTACATGATTGAGTGTTTTTTCTCATCTCATACCTCTGTTGTATTTATTGCTGAAAAATGCAATGTTAATACCTGTTTATTTGAAAGACTAGCAAATCGAAATTCGTCAGTCACTGAAGCATATTGTCTTACAGTGAGTCAGAAGACAAAATAAATCTTCATATTAAAATTTTCAATTACGTCCATAATTATGAAAAAGAAACTTTAAATGATTTTAAAAGTTTTGATTCCAAAACTGTTCTATGAATTTCTTAATTCACCATAACTCACAATTCACCCATACTGTAATTTTACAACCCATACCGCAATTTTACAGTGATTTTATATTTTATATATATATTTTTATATACATATACATACATATATTTGCTTTTATTAAACAAATAAGATTATATTCTACTCTCAGAACTTTATGTGTTGATCAGAACTTTAAAAGAAAACAAAGACGTTATTAGCAGACTTATGATGGTGAATTAAAATACTATTTGATCCTTTTTCAACATTATCATCTCAGTATAAAAACTGAAAATTCTTTGAGTCTGAGTGTGATTTACAAATATCTATGTAACTAAATAACCAACAAAAAGCAACAAAAATTTTCAGCTTGCTGGATGTGTAATTTAGTCATGTTCCACTAGAATAAACACAGTTCTTATCTCCATGAGGAAATGTAACCATCTGCATTACTCTAGACCAAGCATTAGTTTCCTACTGTTGGCAAAATGAATTGGAAACATGTACACAAACAGACTGTAGATTACCTGTAGCCATGGGATTTCCTTTCTTCTTTCCAGACAGGCTACAAGGCTAGCCACTCTATTATGAAGCCATACTTAAGACACCAAGGTTACACCTAAAGCAAAGAATGAAAGCCATCCTAACACAGAGTATTTTTATTGAAGTGATGTAAGCTTCTGATTTAGTTAGAAATTCTAAGTACACTGTGATTTAGAAACTGTTGGAAGAGTAATCAAAATATTCCCTAAATCAATTTTTTCCTAAGAAGAAAAAACACATATTCGGAGTCTGCAGGACTAAAAAGTTCATAACATCTGGTTCTTTGTGAATTTACATTACTTGGATTTTTCATATACAGGAGTGCTAACAACTAAAGGTTGTAAATTATAAAAACAAATAAAAAGTATAATGCATTAATATCAAGCACAAGTTTATACACATGTGCACATACATAAATATGTTTGCTTTTATTAAACAAACATGGGATCATATTCTATTATGAGAAATATACATATTCATATAAATACTTAGGAAAATACTAGAAGAATATACACAAAAAGTAAACACAAATTACCTCTGGATAATAGAAATTTAGGTACTTCATTTTTTTAAATTCTAAAGTTAACATGAATTACTTTTGAAATCAGAAAAAAAAACATACGAAATTCTATAAAATAAATAGCAAGTATATTGTCCTTAAAAGAGCTTGCAAGCACTTTAATTTATGTGCTGTCATTAAAACAGCCAAACAATCCGGTGAGGTAAATTTTATACTAGGCCCAATTTGTGTATCAGCGGTGTCTTGACTGAAAATCCAACAGGCAGGATCACGATTTGAAGTTCCTATCACCACTGTGACAGTTTGCATCAGTAAGAGTGCAAATTGTGGATTCAGTTCCCTAACATTCAGTTCTGAATTTTTGACCTGAAGTACTTCTGCCCAGAGAATATAACTAGGAATCGAAATAAAATTAAGAAAAAGAGAAATTAGGAACTGTGTTAACAGAATATGTCTAATTCCTCATGCATCAGTTATACAACTATCTGCATTTGCCATTTTGTATCCACTTGATGAGAATTTTACACATCATGGAGCATTTTTACATCTTTTTAAAACACTTTGATTTCTTCATGGCCCATGCATTTGTTGAGACCCTGACAATCCCTGGGGAGAATCCTGGAGCCCTTGTGGTCACATGAACCATAATCCATACCTTGTACCATATACAAAAACTTAAGTCTAATGAATTATAGACTTAAATATAAAACTTGGCTATAAAAGTTCTAGAAGAAAGCATAGAAAATCTTTTTCACATTAGGTTAGACAAAAATTGCTTATGTGTAACATAAGAAGCAGAAAACATTTTAAAAAAAAGAATGATAAATTGGACTTCATCAAAATAAAAACTCCTGATCTTTGAAAGACACTACTAAGAAAATGAAGAGACAAACTCCAGACCAGGAAAAATGTTTGCAAAACATGTAATTCGTAAAAAATTGGTATCCAAGATACAAAAAGAATTACTACATCTCAACAAGAAGACACATGACAGAATAGAACTAGGTAAAAAATGTTAACAGATACTTCAAATAAACATAAAAAATAAATAAGCACATAAAAAGGTACTCATCATCATGTCATTAGGGAAGTGAAAACTAAAATCACAATGAGATACTATTGACTGGCTAAAATAACATTAATAATAATAAAATCTGAATATATCAGTTATGATGAGAATATGGAGCAACTGGAATTCACATACGTTGTTAGTGGGGATACAAAATGGTATAGTCACTTTGGAAAACAGTTTGATGATTTCTTATAAAGTAAAACATGTGCTTACTATACAACCCAAAAGCTCAATATCTAGATATTTACCTAAGAGAAATGAAAGCATATGTCAAAAAAAAATCCTCCATGCAAATGTGCAAAGCATCTTTATTTATAATTGCCCCAAATTGGAAACACTCCAATTTTCTATTGACTGATGAATGGATTAACGAATTGTGGTACATCCATACAATGGAATACAACTCACCTCAGCACCAAAGGCAATGAACTACTGATACATGCAACTACATGATGTCTATCAAGTACATTATAATAAGTGTAAGAAGCTAGACTCAGAAAGCTGCCTACTCTGTAATTATGTTTATGTGACATTCTGGAAGGGACTGACTTCACAGTGGTATTTTGGGGATGATGAGAATGTTCTACATCTTGATTGTAGTGGTCATAACACCACTGCGCTCATTTGTCAAAATTAAAATGAACACACAAAAAGACTGAATTTTACTCCCTATGTATTATACCTGAATAAACCTAATTTTAAAATATAGGTTCTCAGGAAAGAGATATATCACTGACTATAATGAAATATGGTAAAAACATAAATATTCAACTTTGTTTTCTGTGGCTCTGCCCTGCAGTTTATTCTGAAAATAAATTTGTTATGAGGTTCTTTATTTCCCACATTTCTTTGAGATCTCTCCACCCATCCTTTTTTTTCCCTACATCTAGACTCTGACTGATTTGCATTAATAGCAACTGTCTTCATGGGTCCTATCTTAGAGGAAATAATCTAACTTAATATCTTGGTGTTCTTATATATAATATAAATTGGAATAAAGTAAAAATCTTCATCTGGACATCTTTTAGCTTTCTGTGGCCACTTTTTCATCTTACAGTCCACTTGGTCATCATCAACAATTTTTTTCAGCTGCATAGAGCTGATCTGCCATCAAAACTTCTGGAAAGCACTGGAGAATTGCTACTGAAATAACCTGTACTTACTTTCATTCATTAAAGCTTACATTATATCATGTATATATGCAGCTTGGAAAATCCACATTATGCTAATGCGTGGGCTATGGAGGAAATTTAATTTCGTCAGACACAATATTTTATCCTGTAAGCAAAAAATGGATTTAGCCTAACATCATTTATTCCACACAGGAAACTCATTCAGTCATTGAGCATATTTTAGACACTTAACATTGTGGTCCCTCAAACCCAGGATTTAATATTATGGACAGCCTGTTAATTCATTCCATTAGAGTGAAAGTCCACTGCTTCCTGGTGCTTAACTAAAAAAAGAATCCAGTATATTGCAACATCAACTAAAAACCTCATTTCTTTTCTCTTGGCATAAAAGCATACGAAAATTTATAATGCAAGGTGACCACTATCTCTGATATCTTCGAATCACATAACAGTCTATTTACAACTGAAGCAGAGTTGCTTGTATAGAATGAATAGAATATATATATATAATATCGTGATTTTTTTTCTCATATGTTACTCTGCAATGAAAAATAAGTTTCAGCTATCAACCCAAAATGAAGTTACAGATTGTTTCTGCTTTCAGTTTTACATTCATTTGATGTGACACCAGGAAGGGGCAGCTTTTCAGGATATTATGGGGTTAAACCCTCTGGAACATTTCTCATTTTAAACTAGGAATAATGTGAAATTAATATTATTCTTTCATGGGACTTCCCTGGTGGTGCAGTGGTTAAGAATCCACCTGCCAGTGCAGGGGACACGGATCTTCCTGGTCCGAGAAGATCCAACATGCCGCGAAGCAACTAAGCCCATGTGCCACAACTACCGAGCCTGTGCTCTAGAGCCCACAAGCCACAACCGCTGAGCCCACGTGCCACAACTACTGAAGCCTGTGCGCCCAGAGCCCCTGCTCCGCAACAAGAGAAGCCACCACAATGAGAAGCCCACACACCACAGTGAAGAGTAGCCCCCGCTCGCCACAACTAGAGAAAGCCCACGTGCAGCAACAAAGACCCAACGCAGCCAAAAATAAATTAATTAATTAATCAATTTTAAAAATATGTATATTATTCTTTCATTTTCTTTTATCTTTGCCTTTCTGAAATATTTAGACCAGATAAGAAAACAGGCCCACTTTTTAAATATATGGTGAAATAACAATCAGGTGACCTTGTTCAATCTAATTTTTAATTTGTTTTAAAAATTTTAGTTCCATTATTTAAGGGGCCATATTAACAAGAAAAGTCAAGGGCAAATCAGGATTTCTCTATTTTTGAGTTTGGAGTGGATGGGGTATACACCCTTAGGTTATAAGATCAGAAAAGATTGTGGGAGGAGATGATTTCAATTTGAAACTTGAATGAAATGAATAAGCAGCCTTTGGAAAGCCTGAGGTGAAGAGAATTGCAGTGCAAAGATCTAAAACAAAAATTTTAAATGACTTAGGAGACACTTGGCAGAATTGAATATTATTTTAAACACTTGAAGTTCAACATCCCTGTTTATAAATCAAAAAACCACCTTGAGATTTCCTCCCACTTTTTCAAATATATTTTTCAATGGTTAAAAAGTCCACTTCCTGCTGTATAATTCCAAATAAAAACTATTTCTAGTCTCACCAGAGTCCTAAGGACTTGCACATGAAAAAAATTGTCTTTAGCAAACTTAGTGTCTGCTTTTGTGGAACTTCCAGTGATTGCAGTTTCTGGAAAACTGTAGTCTATTCAGTAATGTCATTTTACCCCAGAATGTTTTCTTCTACTCTTTGGGAGAAGAAAAGGAGAGGGAAAGGAAGGAAGGGAGGGAGGAAGCAGGGGATGGAGGGAAGGAGGAAGGGAGGGAGGAAGGGAGGCAAAGACAGTAAAAGTAGAAAGGAAGAGAGAGAAGGAAGGAAGGAAGGAAGGGAAAGGAAGGAAGGGAGGGAGGAAGCAGGGGATGGAGCGAGGGAGGAAGGGAGGGAGGAAGGGAGGTGAAGACAGTAAAAGTAGAAAGGAAGAGAGAGAAGGAAGGAAGGAAGGGAAAGAAAGGGGGAGGGAGGGAGGGAGGAAAATGTTATTTAATGATTCCTAAGGATAATTCAATACCTTCTTGAAGTTGCTAAGTATCTCACCTTTTTTACATGCCTTAACTGGCAAATCACTGATGAACAAGCTTAAAGTTTTATTTTTGCTTTCATACATTTCACCTTATAGTAGGGATATCTAGTTAGCTTGACTTATTCCCCTAATTAATTTTTCTCCTAATTAAGAGTGATCACGGATTATCATGAGTGTTTTAGTTACTCATTTTTTCTTTTGTTTCTTCGTGTTTTCTTTTCCCAGTCTCAGAGGTCTACTTCTTACCTTCTTAGTTATTCTATTTCTGTATGTTTTTAAGTCAGTTTCTACCATAAGCATCAGCAGATACAACAGCAAATGGCCAGTTGCTTTGATTGGTTATCTTATTTCTTACAATTATTCTACCTTATTTCCCTCTTGAGACACAAAAACTCCCGTATTTCTACTCATGCTCCTTTGCTTGAAAAACTAATTTGGTTATGGTTCTAGGTCATTTACTTCTAACACTGAACTTTAAAAAATCTTGAAATAAGTGTACCTCAAGAGATATTTTCAAAATTCTGAAATATTTTCTGCAAAAACTTAGATTCCCGGTGTAAACAAATATTACCATCCTTGCTCCTTATCTACACTCATCCAGGTTTCTGTAACATTTTTGGACAAAGATTAATGCCCAATGTCAAATTCCAGTTTAGTTGCAAAATAACATCTTGCTGAACTTTGATGTATATGTGTGCATAGTAATACCATATGTAAAATTGAAATACAAATTTTATATAAGTATATAAAATTTTCACTTCTTCTAAAAGTAGAATGTATACAATCTCTAAAGGCATGTACATTTTTTAAAGCAGTAATTAATATTTTTCATGATTTGGCAAACTAAGCAGTATTGCAAAGGAGGCTGGCACAATACAAAGCTGAATGGAATCAACTCTTTGGCCTAGGAAGTCAAGGTCCACCATAGACTTTTTCTTCTTTCCTTTCTCATTGTCTAAAGATTTTGCTTCTTTCATAGATACCATGATATATCCTACCAACAATTTGCAAATACAATCTACAAGGTCATATGAAGAAGAATAAAAACTAACAGATACATAGTTATTACTATGTGCTAATTTTATAAATTACCACTTAATCCTCACAGCAATCCTAAAGTAGGTACAATTAACATAGTTCTTTTAAGACAAGAAACCTGAGACAAAGGAAGGTTAAATAATTGTCCCAAGGTCACACAACTAGTAATCAGCAGGATTAGAATTAGAACCAAAAAAGTCTGGCTCCAAATTTGTACTCATAGTCTCTACACTCTACTGCCCTTAACAGTCAGCATTCATGAAGTCAACTTATATGAACCAAGGTAGGGACACAGGTGTATATAAAATGTTGACCATCATGACACCATGGCAGATCCATGCAGCTATGGGGTGGTTTAACAGTCAGTAAGTGAGTCACCACCATCATCACCAGAGAATCATTTGCGTTCTCCTGGTTTCTTAGAAATTTGTCCAGGTACATTGTAAATGAGTACCCAAATGAAAAGAATGATTTCTTCAAATTGGTTCAAAGAGAAAACAGGGATTCTAAGATAGCCCTTGCCAAGGGTGATAGGAAGTTCTACTATAACCAACCAACTCATTCATGGGTACTCCCATTGGACCAATTTGCTATTTGATTTCCTCTCTCTTACTAGAACTGACTGTTAATTTTCATCTTTTTACTCCTTTCCCACCTGTGCCAATTTATTTTTGCTCCTAGCTCCTAGTACCAGGTATGAATATATAAATATAGTCCTCAAAACACATAAACACAACATCTAATCACTAGGTAGTACTTTAAAACATTCAAGTCATTTTTAAAGCATTAATTTAAAACGTCTGTGAAAGATGGCTTTATCCTTGTCTATCAATGCCTAAAGTGGATTGTACTAAACGCTTGGGAACCCCTGAACTACTTTGGATGAGTAAAATTCTGAAACACAGAGAGATACAACATAATATTCTCTGCCATTATATTTAGCCCTCTTTTGTTTTCTGTCATTACAATTTAGCTCTTATAAAAATGATTAGTTGAGGCTTAACTGCTGCTTACAGCCCTTCTAGCTTTCTCATGATAACATGTCTAACACCTGTGAGGAAGGAGAGTGTCTCACTTTGAAAGTATTTGGATAACTAAATTGGCACAATTCATTCTTTATGAACATTAAGCCCAATCTCTCTCCTGCTTCCTGCAAATTACTGTCAACTCTAAAAGGTGATGCAATCTGCAAAATCAAGGGAGAAATGTTGCATTGTACACACATTAGAGGCCTGGTGTTCTCTAATGCAATCTGAAATTATGGATGCTTTCCCTTGCAAAACACTGAATGACATGAGGGATTAAGATAAGAGTGTGACCCAAAGCCAAAGATAGTGAGAGCTGTTAAGTGTATGTCAAGATATTTCAGATCAGAACAAATGTGTATGAAAAACAAGTTCATTTCCTTTTTTATCCTCACCTAAGAACTGTCTGCGAATGCTGAGCTTATTACAAGTGGGGAAGATTTTGCCATGCAGTGTTTTCACAGGTTTTGAGGGGGTTTTCCAGCTGCATTTTAAAATTTGAATGAAACAGTCTCCCTCACATCCACACACACAAACACTCTCTCTCTCTCTCTCTCTCTCTATATATATATATATATATATATATATATTTTTTTTTTTTTTTTTCCCTTTGTGCTTAGCTGCGGTCATTTGAATGTACTTGACCATCCGGCTGTCAGGTTTTATAGGGTTATGGTGAGAGAGCTAAATCCCAAAATCCCAATTGTTTTTATACCTGGTATGGCATATGTAAAGAGTTGTCGGGCTAGTGAGGTATGGCCCTTTTGCTGAGGCAAGTACCACTGCACACATCTAGCAGACTGTAGAGCCAACGTGAAGAAAAAGAAAAAGATACAAATCAGTTTTAGTATCAAAAACAGCTCTTACTACCCAAACGGGACTGAGCAGAATATATAACATGAAGCAGCACTGCTGTGCCTTCTTTTCTGTGTGGAGTGAGGTGCCTAATTAAGACAGTAGGCACCTATCAGGCTGAAAAGAGGTAGTTAAGCAGAGAAAATACATTTGGTTGCCATGTGAGTCCTTGTCCTTAGTCTGAGTGTTCAAAGACAAAGTACTAAAGCTCACTCTTTCCACAGGTTCCCACGTGTGTTTTTTTTTTCATCCTCCTTTTTGAACTGTGAGACCACGTAGGGCTGTTCCCAGCAGAAGGCTCCTGCTGCTCTTGAGAAAGCAGCTCACTGCTGCCCCAGGTCCTTAATGTCTTTATAATTAGGTTGATGCCCACAATGATTTGGGTACAATGTTTCTCCAAATGCCTTACTTTCCAGGATGCTTAGAGGATTCTAATCTTTCTCTTTTTATCACATTTCTTAAAATTTCCTCTCCATGGGCACAACCCCAGGTTTCTTCCTAGTAAATAAAAGCATGGCAGTGCCAGCAATTACTACAGCAGGTGACATGAAGAGCAAAGGGAGGGGTTGGTTTGACGAGGGGAGTAAGTGTTGAAAATTTGTTGTGAATGTAAAGAAATGTGATCCTGGCAGCTAGGAAGAAGAATCTGGAACTTTTAAAAGCAAAAATAGTAATGCTGGCCCCTCTCTTGTATAGATAGGTCCTGCCTATTAAACCTGAGGCCTGCAGGTATAAACAGACACATATGTGCACTCTCAAGCACACATATAGACACCCATGGATCACCACCACCACCACCAAACAACCCGTGTGCCTTGTTTCTGTCTAATTAGAGGAAATTTTTAAAATAGAGACTAATAAATTACTTATTCCCTATACCTCGGAGTCCAATTTAGAGGTGGAGTTCAAATTCTGTAACCTAATCATTCACATTTAATTATTTTTTCATCTTTCCTTGTAGAAGAATTTTCCAAACATTTACTTTTTGCATGATTATGAAAATCATTTAAAGATGAAATAATTTGGTTTTTACTTGGAGTTTTGAGTGGCTTACAGAAATGGCAGATTTCTCAATATTTATAGAAGATATTTTTCAGGGGAATGACCTTGAAGGTGAAGCAAGTCTTTGGCACCAGAGGGCTGCTTTTAGATGAGTGAGTGTCCTTTAACTGCATTCGCCAGAGTCTCTGCTCTACCAAATTCCCAAATTGCCATTTTTATGGGCTTTTTAATGTTACAATGCAGTCCATTAGGTACCGCCTCAGTATTCACTATTTGTAACTGCCAAGCACTTGCTGCTTAACCCCGACCTTGCCATAAGCCTTCATTGCGAAGCACTCTTTTCAGAGACCAAAGCACTTAAATCTTCCAAGCTGTTTCAATCCTTGGCACCTCTGTAAAAAACATCAGTGATGATGACAGCAGCTGCCTGTTATGGTCACTGCCACCACAACATATTTCAATTGGCCATTGACAATATTCATATATCAGTGATTTTCTGAAGCCCTGGATGATGCTGAGCTGAAGTATTGAGATATTGAGGTATTGAACTTCTGACCTACAAAACTGTTAGATTTGTGTTATATTTAGACATCACTGGTACAAAAAAAAAATAGAAATGCTCAAGGGACACAGAAGTTTCTAGCAAATATTTAAGAAATGTTGAATACATGAGTTATATTGTGAGTTTTTATAAGAACTGCTTTTTGTCCTTTAAGGTCATCTTAAGTCAACATAAGTGCCCAAGAGGAAAAAAAAAACCCTCAAATTTTCTCTCTTGACTTTATTTTAAATACTATAACATTAAAGATAATTTTTAAAAATTAAAAACAGTCATAATCCTACCACCCTAAAAACATTACTATAATAATATTTTATTTCACTCATTTTTCCATTTAGTGCATATATACCATAATTGCAATCATATAGCATTTGCAATTATCAGTTCACTTTTTTCCTTTTAAATTTTATAATAATTCTTTCCTATGTGTCTGTGAAATCTTTATAAGTAACATTTTAATGACTATATAAATATCTCATTGCATTAATGTGGAATAATTGATCAATTTCTTCTTTTGTTGAAATTTAGTTTGCAACTTTCACTATTAATTTTTCAGTGAACATCTTTGAGAATATAGCTTTTTTCCTTATTTCTTATTTTGACTTATTTCCCTAAGATGAGTTCTTAAAAGTTTGCAACAATTTTTATAAATATTTCCAGAACTTTCCCAGTCATGCCTAATAAGTAGGTCTTCTGTTTTTCTCGTTATTGCATTACCACTGGATACTCTTAACATGAAACCAACAGAATTTTTTAGCATTATAATGCTCTACGTAGATTTTCATGTAAATAGGACCAGGCCCCATTTAGCTGATACAGAAAAGAATATTTATCTAAAAAATAATCAAAACTCTGTGTATGTATCCAAATAAATAATGATTCTTTGGCAAGGAAAAATAAAGCTAAAGTCAGGGTGCTGTCTTCAAGTAACTCACAGACTACTGGAAGAAATAATTATAGAGCAGTGATGATAGTGGGTTAGTTGGTAGAAAAGTGTCTAAAACGCTTACTAAGAAAAAGTCACTGAGAGAGACTTTCCCAATTTTGTCAGCAATCGCACTTAGAGTAGGAAGCACATTGAGTAGAAGTCCAAATAATATTCCTCTCTGGTCTTTCAAGAGCAGTAGATTTCTGTTTGTTGTGCAAAACTTTAACCAAGCCTGCTGTTTCCTTTACTTACTCTCCTAATTGTCTTCTTCCATGTAGAACTAAACATCTACAACTGGGTGGAGGTTTGTGCTATTTTTTTCCTCCTCATCGCCTTCTTTCATTAATTTCATGTGATCTATTCTCCACCACCAATCCTCTTATCCCATTGTCTTGTCAAAGTGTCTTAAATGACCTGGATATGTGTCCTTCTGCCAACACAATATGCAAAATTTTGCTTCTGGCATCTTAAACTCAGAAGAGTTAAAAGGAGACAATTGGTCTTGATTGTTATTTCCTACTAGAAAGAGGTTAGCATGAATTATAATGACTAAAATCATGTAAATCATTCATTTAGCACACATATACATCATACCTAATATCTACCAGGACCAGCAATACATATACAAAGAAAATGGAAAAAGTCCTTGCTCTCAAGTAGGAGTTCACTGTTTGACAAGCAAGATATGTAAACAAGTAAGTGCAATTCAGTGAGAGCATAACTTAGGAAGAAACCAATTCTAACCTGGGTTCGGGGAAGTTCCAAAGAAAGATTGATATTTCAATGATTTGGAAGGTGCATGTAAGTTCCTGTTGAACGTAAGTTCTTTTTTTTTTTTTTTAATTTATTTATTTATTTTTGGCTGCGTTGGGTCTTCGCTGCAGCGCACGGGCTTTCTCTAGCTGCGGCGAGCGAGGGCTACTCTTCGTTGCGGTGCGCAGGCTTCTCATTGCGGTGGCTTCTCTTGTTGTGGAGCACAGGCTCTAGGCACACGGGCTTCAGTAGTTGTGGCACACGGGCTCAGTAGTTGTGGCGCACGGGCTTAGTTGCTCCACGGCATGTGGGATCTTCCCAGACCAGGGCTCGAACCCTTGTGTCCTGCATTGGCAGGCGGATTCTAAACCACTGCGCCACCAGGGAATCCCATAAGTTCCTTTTGTGGATAAATCAGGGGAGAGAATCTAGCCAGAGGGATAGATTATAAAAAGCCATGGATTCATGAAACAACACGATCAATTTCAGTTGATGTAATAAAAACATATTCTTTTTAATCTCATGCTTACAATTGTATTCTGTGTCTACATTTGGCAATATTATTTTCATATGCAGAATTTTCCCCAAAACTATTGACACTGCCTCCTGGCACCTTAATTCTCAGAATCATATTCACATTCTGAAATTAACCATATTAACCTTAACTGAATCTTTTGATAAGTTTCTGTGTGGCCACCTTAATTTTATTACCATTACCCCTCCCTCAGTCTTCCCTCAATTTATATTACTAGCATGGGGAACTTTGTGCACAATTATCTTAAAAGATCTGCTTCTACTCCAAGTTTTGCAGACACAAGGAAATGGTAATTTAGTTCCCATCTATGGAAAATTGTGGAAGTTTGTCCCCATATATAGTACATACCTGACAACTCTCTTGCTTTGAAAGGTTAGTTTATTTTGATATCACTCTTGTCTTTAGAGTTTACATAACACATGGAGGTATAGCTTGTTTTTGGTTTTTAGATACCAACTTGAAGTACCAACAGTTAGAAGAATTTGTAGGAAAAAAATCAAGTATTTGAGGTTTCTGTGAAATGTTTCTATTTTACAAGAACTACAAATTCAAAATAATAACTAGTACCAAGGGTTTCATTTATTTAAAGTGTTGATCCATATCTCTTGTTATTCATCACAATTTCTACAGCAAAAAGAGAAAGGGAAGATGAAAAGATGGACTTAGGGCCATTGTACAATTTATCAATGTATCAGTGTAATTAACAAACAAATAAAAACAGTAATAATGTATTATACATTGCCATACCAATGTTGTCATGCAACCTGAGTACTATGTATTATTCCAATATAAGTATATTCAGAATCAGTTTTCAGCTCATTAAATATAGTCTTCTGCTCAAATTCCATTGGATAAATATGAAAAAGGAACAAATATAAGTAAACTGAATACAAGTTGCCTTCTGATATTAAGAGGAGAGGTAAAAATATCAATTTTCTTCACTCTGCTGCCTTTTGTTAATGATACAGTATGGCTATTTGGAGAGGAAAGATAACTGTATGAAAATTAAGTGGGGTAGAGCAGAATTCAGAGTATTATAAAAAATAGGAAACATAGCAACTGAATCAAATAGAATTATAGTGAATGGGAAGCATAAAAATAAACTAAGTAGACAATTCAATGAAAAAGTAAACAATATAACATTTTTTCTACTTTTTTCCTTTATTTTAATAGAATTAAATTTCTCTGATAACCAAAATGCTAAGGGAAAAAGTGCTTACATAGAAATAAAACATTTAGAAATATTGCAAAAATTGATTAGGTGGTCACCAACTGTTTCATGGTGATTTTTCATTATTTTCTCCTGTGCCTGAGGATTGGAAGTAAGAAGTTAATTAAATAGGACCAATTCTGCCTCCAGTAGTTGTTTTCATGAAAGATGCTTGAGAAAAAATGTCTTTGTAACTAAGGGCAACGTTTGAGATAAAGCAGCACATCTGTGCTTATGCGATAGTGACCAATCCATTGTTATATGTCCCCAAAGTGTGTTAGTAACTTGGTCCTGGCCCTATGTGGATTCAGGATCCTAGACAGGTGAGAAATTCCTTCTCTCTTCTCTAAAGCTTTTACACAACTGAAACAAAGCGAAATACGAAATACGTAAGCGTTATCTAAAATAGGCGCAACTTCAGGAGAGGGCCATATGCATCCTGATCAGGGAGATTAGGGGTCCTGAGGAGGTACGAGGTCTCATGCTAGGACACATAATGGGAGATGAGGCTGGTAGATGCATAGAACCTTCCTTTTTTTTTAAAACTCAGTTCAATGAAACTACTTCCTTTCCACTTCTGTGTTAGATTTTTTTAATGCAAAGGCAATTTGATACTCCAGTAGTCACACCTTGGCCCATTAGACAAATAAAGGCTCTATAGATTTTGTTAGATAAATCAAGGAGTAACTGATGATACCATACGGTAAACTGCTGTGACAATAATTCCAGTCCACAGAGCTACAAACTTTGGCTGATCTAGGGGCACAAATAAATGCCAGATTAAAATTGGTGCCTTTCTTTTTTTCTGTCTCTCTAAAAAACATAGATAATTGAATGAGAATGCTTGCCTTGCATCAAGTATATGTGAGTGTGTGTGCTGGTGGTAGTATAGGAGTGGGAAAAGGAAGGCTGTACAAATCCAGAACTAAAGCAGTCATTCCACTTAATCGTATTGGCTGCTTCCTTCCTTTATTCTCATCCCTACCCAACAGTCCACACACCAGGCATCTGTGATATTTATTAATGCTCTTCACAGCTATTTGGTTCTCATTCACTTGGGGAACATAGATGACTGAACTCCCAGATCCCCTAATTTTAGCCAATGAGTTGATCTGAATGATGTGCCAGGGTAAAACCTTTCAGAGCTTTCTTTACCTCTAGCACAGCAACCAGCAATATTTAAGATGATACCTGCTTCTTTAGACAAGTTCCCTAAGTGATTATGATGAGCACATTCCCCTTGGTAACCTAGAGATGAAATGTAATTCAGAAATCAGCCTTTGAGGTTTTCAGCACCAATATTTGAAGGTTGTTTGGTATTATAACATACATAGCCTATTCTGACCAAATCAGTTGGCCCATGCTAGTCTGCAAAATTATCTTTCATGTCTGGGGAAATCTTCATCAAAACTATCTCTTGGAGAGAGGAATATAGATAAACATTATTCACCTGTTGGCTTATGATTTTACAAGTTGTTTAAAATAAATACTTAATCCTTGGTTTCTAGGCTATACATAAATTGTGAAAATGCTAAGCTTCAAGAACTAATAAATATTGATTGATTTACATAACACTATGTGCCAGGCACTGTTCTTAGCAAATTATTAGTTTTAATTCATCTAATCCTCATATTTTGCAAATGGTGAAATTTGGGTACAGAGGCTACTTAACTGG
Organism: Eschrichtius robustus; assembly: GCF_028021215.1. NCBI lineage: Eukaryota > Metazoa > Chordata > Mammalia > Artiodactyla > Eschrichtiidae > Eschrichtius > Eschrichtius robustus. The sequence continues at coordinate 71,840,354 of NC_090833.1, forward strand.
CCTAGGGTTTCCCAGCCAGCAAATTTTCTATCAGTACTATTCATTGTCCCTCCGTTACCAAAATCATATCCTCAATATCAATAATAACACTGATGTCTTCTCACATAAGTAAATGAGAATTTTTATACCTAACAGAAATGATACTCATTTCAGTGACTATTGATTTTCAGAGCCTCTTCTTACACTATAGTCTACTTTTTATATTTTATACTGTATAATTTTCCATGGACCTGCCTTCCATATTTGACATTTTAAAATTTTTAAATTTTTTTAAAAGCTAACGTTATACTTATTGGTGGAATATTGAAAGTTTTTTCCCTAAGACAGTAAAAGCCAATGATATTCAGCCTTACCACTGCTATTAAACATTGTACTGGATGTTCTAGCCTTGCAAACAGGGAAGGAAAATAAAGAAATAAAAGACATCCAGACTGAAAAGGAAGAATTAAAACTGGTTTGATTCACTGATGGCATGATCATCTATATAGAAAATCCAATGGAATGTACAAAAAAGCTACTAGAACCAATATGTGAATTTAACAAGATTTGCAGGGTGCTAAACAGAAAGACCACTTTGCACAAATCGTATTTATACACAATATGAGATTGAAATTTTTAACATACCATTTAAATTAGCATAAAATTTAAAATATTAAGGATAAATCTGGTAAAATGTGTGAATGATTTAGACACCGAAAAATGCAAAACATTTCTGAGAAAAGTTTTAAAACCTAAATAAATGAAGATATATCCCTTGTTCATTGGTAGGAAGGCTCAACACTATTAAGATATCAATTTTCTACAGATAAAACTATATTTTCCATGCAATTCCTTTAAAAAATATTGTTTTATAGAATAAAGCTGATTCTAAATTCATATGGAAATGAAAAATACCCACATAACAATAATAGCAGCAAAACAACCTTTGAGAAAGAAGAAAAATTTATAAATCTATAGTAATCAGAACAGTGTGGTGTCAATGTAAAGATAGGTATACAGATCTGTTGACTTAAAGAATAGCACACAACATAAGAGTTGTGAGTTTAAGTTTTATTCAGGGTCTTGCTGATGGCTGTAGGCCAGGAGCCAGTCACCTAGCTAGCTCTGAGGAAAATGGTCCAAAGAGGTAAGGTAGAAGCCAGTTTATATAAGATTTTTTTTTGCTAAGGAATAAGTACAGACAAGCATACATCTTGGTAAAAGATTACTGCTAATCGCAAAGAACAGTTATCTGAAGTTAACAATTTTAGTGCTTTTCTTTGTATGAGAAGATGCAAGAATCTGGGTTCATTAAAAGTTCTTCCTGAATTATACATCTGACTGTCTAAGGGGTCTGCTTGTCCAAAGCACAGAATGCCTCATTTGGTTACTGTCTTAATTTCCCCTCAGAGTGCACTGCTGGTCAGCGACCATAGTAAGTTAGGACTAAACCTTTGTAGGACTGGGTGGTGAGCAATGCTTTTTGTTCTTCATTCACAGATCAATGGAATGTGACAGAGTCCAGAAGTAGATCCCCACTGTATGTGAACAACTCATTTTTGGCAAAATGCACTAAATATTTGCCAAGTGGCATACCTTCAACACTCAGCCAGGTGTTTATTGACTCTATCTTTGCCTTCACTTCCTGCTTGTGCAGAGGCAAAAGCTCAACCAGGGATAAGCGCTCAGGGCCTTCATATGACTCTCCTAAGAAGGAAAGACACTGCCTGGGGCATGTGCTCTACCCATGTATGTGGTCTTCTAGATTCCCAGTAATGTTTCAGAGCTTTTCAAAGCCCTATGGACATCTCATTTCCAGCTTTGACTTTTAAGCTTTTTGTTTATACTATTATTTGCCCCAACTACCCCAAGGGACCACAAAGTTAAACAGTTACCTGCAATTTTTTATGACAGATACCCTCCCACACCATCCCCCCAGAGAAACAGTTGTTCAGTACTGGATAAGCTCCAAGTCATATCAGTATAAATAGTTTTGCAAGTGGGATCTTCTGGGGAACCATCAGACAAACCAAATAATGACAGTTCTTTGAGAATGAGTCTTTGAAATGGATCTAGCCCTCTTCTGCCCCCTCCAGGGGCTGCCCTGTTGATTTTCCACAGCAGATGTTGAGAGAGCAGGTGATGGGAGTAGAGGAAGCTAAAATGCCACAAAGCTGGCAGTTCTTACTGAGACGGAGCAATTTTTCTTGAATAAATATTCTCCTGGTTACTACATGCCTTTGGTTAATTTCTAGAGTTCTGAAATAGTTTGTTCTGGCTTTTTTGGGGGCCAGTTTTCTTGTTGCTTTTATGGAATAGAGGATGTTTAGAGATCTCATTTTGAGATTTTCTCAAATTTTCTCCCGGTATTTTCTCCCAGTATTTCATGGTCTTTCTTCTCCTCACCTCCACTCCCCATTTTACTCTCTCTGTATCTCATTTTCATCCTAAAATTATGTTTCATCATTTCAGCCGGATTCTATCCAATAATATTAATTCTCATATTTCTTTGTTTATCTACCTTTTCTGCCTCCCCATTCCAGATCACTGCTGTGGAAAACCACTAAAACCTAGATTTTAGTGTCACCGGATATAATTAAAGATTTCATTGAGCCCTGAGTTCAGCCAGGAAATCTGTTTACCTTAGCTTGATTGCATCCTCCTCTAATTACCTTGGCTGAGATGCTTTCCCAAACTTTTGCCACTCTTCTAAATCTTTACCACCACCTACACATAATCCATATTGCTTCTTTCCTCCTACAAACTATAAACTCATCATTTTACTAATTCCCCTTCATGTGCTCTAAATCTCAGGGTCTTCTGTCCCAAACGGAGGTAGAAAAAGGACACAAAAAGTCTGTGTGGTAAACTGATTAGGAACAAGTATTTTTGTTTTGGAGAATGGGAATGACAGTGGTTCTGGCTGGCCTCCAAATCTGCATACATTTGGCTGAATATGATAATATAATAGAGGGAGTGCATCAGCATTTATGTTAACAGTCCACTTTTGTTTTTGTCCTTGGGAGAGGGTTTTGGTAATATGTAAAATAGTGTGCTGTCACTCAAGTATCTCTTTTATCCTCTCAGAAATCTCCTTTTCTTCCCAAAGCATCTCAAGGCATATTAGACCGATTTCAAACTTTTCATTTGAGGGTTTAATTCTACACAGCTCTTAGTCCCTAATATATTTCCCCACTCACATACCTTTTCTCATTTGATTGTCTTTTTGATCTGTGAAACAGAATCTCTTGGTTAATTTAGTTTATTCTTACCTTGTTGACACTATTGACTTGTGAATGTGTAATGGGTGAGGAGCTCTAGGGGTTTTGAATTAGTCCAATTGTTTATCTGCAAAAACACCTGCAGCCAGTCTGAGATAACAAAATCACGGAAGAAATCAAAACATGAGAGTTGAATCACAAAATCTCATTTTGTTTTGATGATCTTCTATTGTAGGTATCTACCTCAGCACATCAATAAGAAGATAATTTTGTGTAGTAAAACAAATGAGCTCATTATAAGGGTATGAAAACCAATGACATAAAAGCTGCATTAATGCTCAGCAGACTAAAACCAAATAATCCAGTGTAATGAAATGATTAGGTTGGGTCTTAATAGATTGTAATTGTATGGAGTATAAATTATAGCTAAAATATTCCCCCATATAAAAGGTAAGCACTGAAAACAATATTAAAATACAGAGACCTAAACACTATAGGTAGAAGAATATTTCCTTTCTTATTAGAATATTAAATAGGAGCAAATTAAATGAGTATTACTAAACTGCCTTTCTTTTTTCTATTTTAAGTGTTCTGCCATCACAAGCTGAAAGAAAAATTGTCTCAGATTCCTTTGGTTAAGAGCCAGAGGAAAAGTTACTTTGTAAACATCTTTATTGTTCATTACCTAAAATAGATTGCTCTGTAAGATAGCTAAAATGTCTCAAGTGACAGAAATAAATCATTTGTTAAAACATTAGCAAGTGTTAAGTAGACTAGTCACAAAGAAATGAACTAGGTGGGTATGATCTAGCCAGTCAAATAGCATACCCTGGAGGAAATTCTCTAACCTAGGGCACCAACTGGACTGAGGGTAAAGGAGAGTTCACAAAACCGTTCCTTAAAGAGAGTAGGTCATTTTCTGAAGAATACAGATCTAGTCTCAGTTCCCATTCAGAAAGGCAACTGCAGCTCTCTAGATAATCAATACAGACATTGGCTTTCAGGTTTCTCTTCTTCTATCAATATATTTGTAGCTATATAGCACTGGGAATATGCAACAGTTACTGGTGGGAGAAGCAGTGTAGGAGCCCAAAGCATATCCTCTGGTGTCAGCAAAGCTTGGCTTCCAATCCCAACAGTGTCACTTACTTACAGTGTTATCTTCAATATGTCATTTACTTTTTCTGTTCTGTAATCCATGAACTGGTGATAATAATAGTTCTTACCTCATAGGGTTGATTATTTTGAGGATGGAAGTGAAATAAAGCATGCAAAGCACCTAATGTATTGTTACTAACCTTACATAAATATTTTCCATAAATATTTCATAAATATTAGCTACCATTTTATTACATATAAATAGAGAAGGACAAATAAAATACAAATCTTGAAGTGCTACTCAAAAATAGTATTTATTTCTAAAATGATTTTGTTTCTGACCATCTGCTAAGATTTCTGGATTTCCCACTGGAACTCTCCACTAACCTACTGGAACAATCTCATTAATGTATTGAAAGTTGCCTCCATCCCTACCATCATTTCAGAACAATTTATATTAATTAACTACTCCTAGTCCTTTCCCTCCATGCTTCCACTTTGACCCCTGGCAGGGTGTCTGTTGATTTTTTAGAAGGAGAAGGAATAATAAGTTTGGCCTTCTGGTCTAAATTTCTTCCATTGCTTCCAGTTCAATTCCTTCAGCTTTTGCCCCACTCCCAATGTCAAGATCTAGTTCCAGGACTCAGACCCCACAAATTGGGACCATTTTCCTCTAATTATCTGTATGTAGGGTAATCCAGTTATATTAATACTCACAATATTAAAGGTTTTCTCTGCCAAACGAAGGATTTGAGACTCTACCATTTGAACGGTAAAGCATAATTTCAGATGCTTTAGCACAGAAATAAAATAGAGCTTTAGCAGGCTTGGATGAGTTGAATGCACTAGAAGCAAGGCTACCCATTAGAAAGCTGTTTTAATAATCTAAGTGTAACTTTAGGAAGAAGACAAATAGAAATGGAAAGGATGAACATCAAAGGAATTTCAAACTATCTTTGATGGAGAAATAATTTTGGAAAAACATATCTTCTAGCATCACCTTTATTCAATAGTCAGTAAAGGTGTACCATAATGAAATGTAGTAATAGAATAAAATTACTTCAAAAACAAAAAAGCTAATGGTTTTCTTTGAAGCCTTACCTACTACTTTCTTAATTTTAATAAAGAAAACAATTAGAGTTTCCTAAAGCAAAATATTAGAATTGCCCATAGCAGCTGTCACAGAACTATTTATTTATTTATTTATTTATTCATTCATTCATTCATTCATTCATTCATTTATCTTTAAAAATTTACTCTGATAACATACATTTTTCCATTTGTACTTATATATTTTCGGAGTACAGAGAAAAATTAAAGCCTGCAAGTTAGTACCGGCAGTCCCCATTACAACTCACTTTAAACAAAATTTCGAAACATATCAAACTAAAAATAGATATGAATATATTGTATAAATATATACCAAGTTGGAGAGGTTACAAATATAATTCCCCATCTGAGAGAAGAAGGTTTATATAAATGTACTTAACTTTTATAGGTATCTTTAATTTAGACGCATAATCTGTGTTTTATACATTTAAATGTAAAGGATTTGTTTTACTTCTCAGAAAATCTACTCTCCAATGTACATATGATACCACCAGGTAAACCCAATATAGCATGCCCATGTAAAGTTAGGTAAGTTAAGTTTATTTACATAGTTTTCAAATCGTATTTTTCAACCCCTTTAAATAATCTTATTTTGGAAGTAGAGAAGAGTTAGACAAAAGTGGTTTCAAACCCTGGCTCTGCCAAATTTGGCTAGGAGGTTTGTGTCAAATTCAGTCCCTTCAATGGTTTCCCATCCCTCCACGTAGACAGACATCTTATAATGGCCTCTAAGGTTCTTTGTTGTCAAACATCTGCCCCTTCACCAGCCTGATCACTGCACAAACTTAACCTGTACTCTACCCTCGTCTTTCTGCATCTCTCATAGTGGTTGTTGATGTTGTTTCAATGATGCATAAAATGATAAAATAAATAGTGCAAAATGGTCTTTTACTCCTACCTCAGACACCTTGTTCCACTCCCTGCAATGTGGTAATTATCAACTTCAGTTTTTTGTTTCTTACATAAACGTAACCAAATTATACACATTGGATTTTATATTGCTTTCCTTGCTATACCTGTTCTTTTTTGTAACAGAATTGTGAATCTACTTCATTCTTTAAAATGCTATGTGACATAACATTTTCGATGCTTAGTCATTTGTTCACTTGGCCCCAAATGGACATTTTGATTGTTTCTATTTTTACTATTACTAATAATACTAAATTCAACATATATTTATATATATATGTGATTCTATTAGTCGTACGAATTCTTAGATCTATAATTTCTCAGTGAAATGTAAAAGAATGCAACTTGATAGTGTTCTACATCATTGCCTAAGAAATGTTGTGTTATCTCATATCTGCTAAAACTCTGTGTGCCACCAGAATTTTAATTTTTGCCAGTATGATAAATAAAAGCATGATGTTCCTATTTGCAAGAAATTTGAGAATAGGAAGATTGACAATACATATACATATACATACAAACAAACATACATACACATAAATAAAATAATGTCAAGAAGTACTGGTGCTGTGAAAAGAAATAACAGAGGGAAATTAAGAGTGACAAGGGTGCTAATGTGGCTATAATCAGGAAAGTATCTGAGGAGAGGATATGCAAACAGAAACAAAGATATGAGGGCACATGCTATGTGGATATCTGAAAGGAGCACATTCTTTTTGGAGGCAACAGTACATTTGGCCCCATATGCGCGGGTTGGGCATCTGCAGATAGGGAGGGCCAACTGTATTCTTTGTACTCTGCCATTTCACATAAGGGACTTGAGCATCACTGTGGACTCTGGTATCCAAGTGGGGGGTCCTGAAACCATTTCCCTGGAAATATAAGATACCAAGTCATTACATGACTGTAATTCAAATGCCTTGAGATAGGAGGGTGTTTGGAATGTTTAAGGAAAATAAGGAGTAGTGAGACTGAAAAGGAGCGAGCAACGGCAAGTGTGTTAGAAATTGATGTTGGCAAGGAAGCTATGGATCAGATATTGAAAGATATTTTCTTTTTAAAATATGAGCCTTTTATCTGCAAAATACATTACAAATTATTTTCCTAGTTTGTCTTTTGCCTTTTGACTTTGTTTTTAAACAATTTTGCTATACATGCGTATTCAGTTTTTACCTAGTCAGTCTTACTATTTTATTGTTTGTTTATGGCTTAAGGGATTTCATTCTGAGAATATTAAATGGCCCTTTTTTTTACCTTTTACTACTTTCATAGTTCCACTACTTTATATTTAAATTTCTGCAACACCTGGGATATGTTTTGGCATACAGAGTGTGATAAAGATGTGTTTGTTTTCACACATGGATAACCAGTTGTCTCAAGGATATAAACATATATAGATACATACATATATATTTTTTTCTTTTTAGTGAACCAGCTTTTCACCACTAATAGAAAAGCCAACTTTATCATATATTAAATACTTTTTAACAAACTATGTCACTGGATTTTCTATTTAGTTCAATTAATTTTTTTTAACACAAGAAGACCAAGTTTTTGAACTACTACAACATTCTATTATTTGTTAATATATGACCGAGGTTCTTTTTTAGAGTTTTTCTACCTATTTCCACATGTTATTTTTCCAAATGATCTTTACAATTACCATGTCTACTTAAAAAATAGTTCGTGTTTTTTAGTAAGGTAGCCATTTAACTGCATGTTTACTTTAAGAACAAGTTATTGGTTGTAATTATGAATTATACTGTTTCTACATTCAAATTTGTGAATTTAATTTTCCTTCTCTTTATAAATTCATTTCTTTTGTTTCCCTTAGTTTACATTGTCATATTTTTCTACCTCTCTGAATTTAATATATAATAATTTTTCTTGTTTAATAATTTAAACATTAAACCTTTAAAATAAATTTGAAGATATCTAAAGGGTAGTTTTTCTAAACATGCTTATCTGAACCATCTGTCAAGCAAATTTTGGGTCCAACATCCAGTGAATGCACTAGTTTCTGATTTTTAGAACTCCTCCCCATTAATTCCTTCCAATAGTCACAAGATTCAGTTTGTACACTATTTTTCTCATTTATTTTTAGGAATTGTGAAAATCCTTTCTTTCACAGTTTTATTCAATGTAGACCACTAAGCAGTCTATTCCACTGTTGCTAAGAAGAAAAAAAACATGGCTTTAACTTGTTTAATCACCATCATTTCCAATTTATGTTAAATACCTAATCGTTGTTCAGTGAATTCCAAAAAAAGTTTAGTTTTACCCTATGTAAAAAGTGCAAACTAAGAAATTTCTCAGAATTTTGATGAGCAAAATTCATAATATAATCAGTGTTATATTTTTGCCTTTTGATACCACAAATGTGACTCTTGTTTTCCTTTTTGGAATTTCTTATTTTGAAAAAATTATAGATTCACTGAAAGTTTCAAAGAGTACAGAGAAATCCCATGTACCCTTCACTCACTTTACTCTACTGGTTATATTTTACACAAAAAATATAATATTTAACTAGGAAATGTAATAATAATAATAATAACAATAATAATAATGAAAGCAAATGCTATTCTTTTAATATATTTTCCACATTTCATATGTATCTTAAATGGTTTTATACCATGTTAGTGTTTGGATTAAAATAGAAAAACTGCTTGTTCTTCTAGAGTTAATTTTTCAATAGGCATTCCTTATTGTTATTACATTTATCTTTTTCCTTTTACATACCCCTACAAATATAAAATAGGTCTTTTTCTCTAGAGTGTAGAGTTTTTACACACGTTATTTTATTTAATTTTAATTTATAACCCAACATTTCAGGGTTTTAAAGAAGAGGGTTACCTCTTTTCCCTCCCAAGTTGTATAACTGAAAGGCTTTTATAAAAATAGCAAACAAGGGCTTCCCTGGTGGCGCAGTGGTTGAGAATCAGCCGCCAGTGCAGGGGACACGGGTTCGAGCCCTGGTCTGGGAAGATCCCACAAGCCTCGGAGCAACTGCGCCCGTGAGCCACAATTACTGAGCTTGCGCGTCTGGAGCCTATGCTCCGCAACAAGAGAGGCCGCGATAGTGAGAGGCCCGTGCACCGCGATGAAGAGTGACCCCCGCTTCCCGCAACTAGAGAAAGCCCTTGCACAGAAACGAAGACCCAACACAGCCATAAATAAATAAATTAATTAATTAAAAAAAAAAAAGCAAACAATTTATCCACCTAATCTCAAATTGTGGAGATGGATAATATGGCAATGTGATTTAAAAACTGATCTTAGCTCTACTCAGCTGAGCATAAAAAAAAAAATGACCTGCTAAAGAGACATGGTAAGCCTGCAGCATATAGTACGTCACTGCCAAAGCTAGAAAAGGCTTTCAAAGACCTTTCTACTGAGGATGTAGTTTGCTGTCTTCTGTATAAGCCTAGCCAGACTTTTCCTTGACCTTGAAAATAGTAAAAGCATAATCAATGATCATCTAATAGCAGTTGCTCAGGACCTGTGTATGGTGTGCACTTCCTGCTGAACCACAGATGATGTTTACCTCATCTGAAGAAGTCATACTGTCAGACAGTCTGTAAACAAAGATTTGTCTCTCTGGAAATGCCACAGACTGTAAATATCAAACTGGTCACCTGTGGCTATTTTAGAGTCCATTCACATTAAAAATGTCATACTCTAACTGTAAATGTCATATATTTATGATTCTGCAAACATTAGTAGGATTATGATTTTTGGGAAAAAAACCTTATGAGTTGCCAGTAGGAGGCATTAAGACCATATCCAAAACTGTGTATAGCTGTCAAAAAGGTCATTCTGAAGTAAAAATACCAACCTTTATGATTCAGAAAGACAGAACCTTTTTGCATCAAGCTGAACAGAATATTTATATGCATATTGATGATTAAGATATGCACAGTATCATGGAATCAGACAAGGAGAAAAAGAAATCCAAGAAGGTTATCTGATCCAACCCTCCTTCTCCAATTGGGTGATTGTGAAACCCACAACATGGATAGGACATTAACTGGTGATAAATTCATTCATCAACTCAACAAATCTTTACTGAATACCTATTACTTGCTAGGCACTGCATTAATGCCATGGATATAAATATACAAATATAAATACCCTGTTCTCAAAGAGTTCATAATCTAGAAAAGAAAGTAGGACATTGGAGTAATCAGAGTGAATTATTTCTGCCCTCTGAAAGAAATGTTTAAAGTACTGGTCATCTAAGTAGTGTTATCTTACCATGAGAAAATCAGATATGTTGCTAAAAATTCTACTATTCCAAAAAAAAAAAGTGTAAAAGACAGTGGAGGTCAGAAAAAAAATTTTTGAATTGTAAGTCAAGTGGCACAATAAAAAACAGCCACCCAAGGAAGATAAGCCATTGAAGAAATCCATAAGCATTATAAAGATCTCCCCAATAGGAAAATTGCAACAAAAATAACTAAATTTCTAGAGATGCATTTGTTGAAAACTGTGTATATATAGTGCAAGCATTGCTAAATTACATCCAGAAAGTGAGAAGTCACAAAAATATTTACAGGTGCTGTGATACCCATAGATGGTTGTTCTATAGTACAGATTAGGTTATATTGTGCCTTAGGATGGGCCATAAAAACTAAAGCAACAACACAGAAATAGGTGAATGACACAAGACAGAAGGTATCATTGGGGTCAGAATAGGCCCGGTTGAGGCCTCAACGTCTGGTTGAGGTCTCACCAACATATTAATTCAGCAATATTGGAAGTTTGTTTTACGTACATTTTCTTAATGCATACATCATATTTACAAAATTTGTACCAAGGGTTCAGTTATAATCACTAAAGCATTTTTGTTAGCATTAAAATGTCCTCAGGCAAGGAAAATCAGTGTGTGGGCAAGGGGAGAGCTCATGCTGCTTGAGCAATCACCCTTCCCTCCATGAGGCTGGCTTCCAGTAACCAGGTCTCATTGGGTATTATGTGTTCAGCAGTAAAATCTGTTTCTTTTCTTTTTTTTTAATGGGATAGTGAGGAATAAGAATGGGAGAGGATGAATTGCTGACATGGTGGATCCAAGTGAAATTTATGATAAGGTTCCAGTGCACAAGTTAGGCAGACTAGAAGAACAAATCCTGTTATACAAGGATTTTCCAGGCTATTTTTCCCCCATTTATGTGTGCAGTACACTACAAATTCACACATCATCTTTGGATGAACTGTAGTTTTAAATAGCTCTTTTTTAAAGTGAAGGATGTTTTCCCATCACATAGGAAGACAGGAAATGAAATGATATGCAGAGCTCAAAAAGGAAAGAAATCTTTAGGGAATTACTTCAAAAGTAGGCTACAAAATAGGGGGACATTGGGAATAATTTCCTAGGTTGAGTAATTCTAAAGGCCAGAGACTGTCAAGGCTTTCCTTTTTCCCCAAAGTTTTCTTCTTTATAGCAACAAAGTAATGAAAAGATTGTGATGGATTACCACAACAAATAGTGCTTTATACAAAGTCCACTACATATCTATATACTTAATAATAAGATATTGAAAAATACATTTTTATTGAAAAGCTCTGAAGTGAAAACAGAAATGACTGAATCCTCTGACATATTATATACAGTAGTGAATAAGGTACTAAATCATATCAAAATATACAGCTTGTTTTAATTACGTATTAAATCATAAAAGGAGTATTTTATAATGCTTTACTCCACTGTTTTAATATAGTTAAGTAGATAATACATCTCTTTTCTTTTTATCCCATTGACTATGCCTAGTCAATTTTTCTTGGTCTAGTATTTAGTATTTCTTCATTACTGTTGTAATATCCATAATTTTAAATCAGTTCACTACCACCTTATGATTTAAATAAAATGATTTTTTTCTGCTCTCAATCTCTCTGTGCTCTACAAATTCTACACATTCTCTGGATTAAAGTTACTAAGTTCAGCTTTATGTGTATCACTATTCTCAAAATGTTTTAATGGTTTTGTCACTTCCTACAACAGCATTCAAAAATGAGTATGGACTTCCTTTAGTGTGCGTTGGTGGTATAGTGGTGAGCATAGCTGCCTTCCAAAAATGACCCAACCCACCATTCCAAGTTGATTACTTAACTATTTCCTACATGTTCAGTCTACTCCTCTTAATTTGTGTACTCAATATCCCCAAAATGTTCATTGTCTTTCCCAACTATATGTTTTGTCTATGCTCTCACCTACCTTTTAGACTCAATTTATATTTGCAACAAATATTAACAACTCAGCTCAAATTCACACACTTATTATTCCATTACTTGAATTATTTAAATAAGTTGCAAGATTGTTTACTTAAGCATGGTTTATTGATATTTTTAATTTCTTGAAATTTTCCTGATGGTACACAGTCCAAAAACAAAAGAAAACAAAGTTTTTCCAGAGTTCATGGTTTTGCTTCTGCTGCTCTTCCTGTTAAGAGAGGACACAGTAATTTTTAACTAAACATAGTTTAGTTAATAATTATTTGAAGACCTGATTCTAATCAGATCATAATACTGGCTCCATTGCATTGGAACAAAGAGAACATCTTGGTTTAATATTTTAAAAAAATAGAAAATCCTGCTTCACTTGTTTTTCAAAATAAATATGTTGGTATTTATTCTGCACTAAGTTGGTAGTCAAGAACGGTTAAGAGCCAGAACATTAATTCACTGTATCTATGAAGTATTCCTAGGTTAAAAGGGGAGATGGCATGTAGGTAAATGAATAAAGCATAGAGCATGTGTGGTATTATAGACAGATGACAGAATACTGTGAAAACCAAGGAGGTAAATAAGTGTCTGGTGGAGAGTATTGTGCTTACTTCCTTATCTCATCTACATTGCTATGAACTTAGAAGACTTGCAAACAATACTTGCAGATTTGTTAATTACATTTATAAGTTTTATTTTATACACGTCTTAAAACAAAAGAGGAAATCTTGAAATTCTTTCCTCTCAAGAGACTAACTATACCTATAGGAAGTCTAATTGTTCGGGTTACATATAAGTTTTTTAAAACACTGCAATTTTCCTAGGATTTATTATGTCAAACATAAAGGAGAACAAAATCAGACTTTGTAAAATGCATGGCATTCACACTGATTCATTTTCAGCCGGCTTCCTCTAGCTTGCTTCCAGTTGGCAAAGGAAGAAATTTAAGACGCTAATAAAGATGGTACTTATTTGCTGAATTTAAAATTCTGGTTGAAACCCTTGCACACTCATAGAACTCAAGAACTGAACCATTATATTTCCAGCTATAACTCTTCTCCATATAATATTGCACTATCTGATACAATATTTTGTATACCACATCATTAATCTCTAAGAATCATAATCAAGACTTTAATAAAAATTAGATTACAGCAAAAAAAGTATATGTAAGTATATGTATTAAATGTCTTAACATATCTTTTATGAAATTTGGATCCTTAAAATGATGTGTTGTGAGTTCAGGGAGTGGCAGATTTTGTGGATTGCAATTTTACAGTGTTGAGAACTAAGAAAAAAAAGATGAAGTAACTTGTTCAGCTTACAAATGTTGGATACACAGCATAAAATTATGTAACCCATGTTGCAGGGTTTTTTGGGTTTTTTTTTCCTGAGGTAGAAATCCTTGGAACATGGGTCCATATGTCTTGTACCCTGACTTATACAGGACACATGTGAATACGCCATGTCCTGGAACCAAACCATTGCTTTTCTGCCTATATTCATATAACTGATTTTCCCCTTAGACTCTTTCACTGGTTAGTTTTTAAATATTAAGCTAACCTTGCATTCCTGGAGAAAATCCAATTTAATCCTGATATACTTTTTAAGTATCCCTGGATTTTGCATGAGATATTTTGTACTGTATTCATTTGAGTTATTCATCTGTAATTTTTCTTTATGGAAATACCCTAGTCAGATTTTTATATTATTATTGGAAAGGTATTACTTTTGCATTTTCTGAAGCATAATTTTTAACATATAAATATGTAAACTTTTATTGGTGAAGCTATACATACCTAAAGTTTTTTGGGGGGGAAATGTTTTTATTTATGTATTCAATCACCTTAGACACAAGACTATTTAGATTATTTATTCTTGTGCTAATTTTATTAAGCTTATTTTTCTCGGAAATTATCCATTTCATCTAAACTGAAAAATTTGCTGTCATAAAGTTTCTCATATTATTGCACAATTATCTTTTTAATATCTGTAATATTTATAGAAATATCCTCTTTTAAATTCATGATACTGGTATTTATATCTTGTATACTTTTTTGTCAGTCTTTCAAGTTATGCATCAGTTTTATTCATCTTCTCATAGAGCCAATGTATCTATTTTCAATTTTCTATATTACATTTGTCTTAGTTTTGGATCACTCAGACTTTGATACAAGGTTTCAAATGCTAGTAGTTTATTTAGAAGATGAAGTAACCACCATTGTGGGTAGGAAAGTGAAAGGAAAATTGCCCAAAAGTATCTGTTATGAAGCTTCGGGTGATAATTAATTCTACTGGAAACACTTTAGGAACCAGTATATACACATCCCTTAGAGTTATTCCTGCCCCCTTACCAAAGAATGAGGGAGCTGTGCAGTCTACTCGTAGCATCAGTTATTGGTTGAGAACTTGTGAGAAATTGTTTCACAATATTTTTTCACATGTATGTTACATTTCAAAAACTTTTAAAAAATTAGCAGTTATTGCTGAGTAGTGGATTATAAAAGATTATTATTTTCTGATGATTTATATAAAAACCAAATTTTCTTTAGTAAGTTTGTATTTTAGCACAGATTATCAAAAGCATAAAGTGTACCTCTTAAACCCATGGACATGAGAAATGTTGGTTAGTCTGAATTTTTGTTGATTCATATGTGTCAATCCATATAAAAGCAAACCTAATACACATTCCAATACACATTGTGTATCATGCTGTCAATGTCACCCCCAAAAACATTAATGTTCCATAACTATGCAGCAGTGGAACATGGCATGCCAAATCCCAAATCACAGAGCTTCAACTAAGCAAGCCATCTAATAATTGTCATTGTCATAATCTTAGTGTTGGGGTTATTTATTCTATTTTTTCCATCTGTCAGAATTCTGTATAAACTATTTGGTTTCTAGGGTGGGTATTTGTTATTCCAATGCACAGCTGGCTAGAATTTCCCCCAAAGTTTCTTCCCTTAGAATCTTTTGCTTGTATTACCTATTGTCTTCCTCTCTTCACTGAGGTCACTATTGGAATGTGCACTGTGATAGGCCAGGGAAATACTTGTCCTCCGTGAATTAGAATTAGATCTATAGATGAAGGCCATGAGGTTGGGAGTAAAATCATTGTATCCTTGTGAATATAATTACCTATTACATTTTCAGCTCTATTTTGCATGCCTTGCAGTAGTTTTAAATACTATTATTCAAACTGACTAACTCAGAAGCACCCTCTTTGGTCAGATTTTTTTGAGAGTGAGAATACTTGCAAAATACTAAGTTGCTTCATAGTATATTCCTAACATTTTTTATCCCACAGGAAAGATTGGATTAAAAGCTTAGGTCAAATAAGTCAGCTTTATATGAAATAACTTACTGTTACCAGAAAAATTGATGCATAAATACCATTTCTGATGTCTATGACCATCTTAAATGAAAAGGCAATTCCACTTGAAATGGAGGTAGTAAATATAAAAGTCCAAATCCCTAATTACTGGAGTCATATTGTAATATGTTTATGCTTTTGTCTATCAAGTAAGAATAGTTTTAAGCATGCTCTCATTTCATGTGTTAGAAAGCAGTATGGGGATAGTTCTTCCAGATGTCCCTCTCTTACACTCACGCTTAAATTAAGGTACATTTACTTAGGTCTCCAATTCAAGAAATCTCCCATGAGATCTAACCACGAGTATTGGTTACCTTAATATATTTTTGATTAGTTTTTGTAGAAGATGCAGTATGGCATTTCAAATGAAGTTTACGTTACACTTAGATGATCAAAGTATATGTAGACAAAAACTAAAAACTATTAGCCAGTATCTATTGGTACTATCTGTCTTTCTGTACGCCACAAAAGATTTGTTAGCAGTAAGAAAGAAGCAGTATAGGCTAAATTAGAGAGTTGATATATAGGTGAAATTAAGAAAGTTGTATACTGTGAATTAATTCATAAGTGTTTGTGCTTAAGTTCATGTTCAGCAATGATTTCAAGAAAGGTAAACCAATAACAAAACACCTAGCATCTGGTCACTGATTATTTTGCAACAAAGATTTTAGCCATTAGGGGCCTGGGTAGTATAGATAAATTTATCAAGATAACATTAGCATAATTATTACAAAAGTAAGGTTTCCTTTTTTCATATACTTAAGATTCTTTGAAGGAGTTAATAAAATGCATAGCATGTCTGTAATTAAGACAGAGACTGTAATTAACTTAGATTTTAAGTGGCTTTTGTTGAATCTCTCTCCACAGGCTACCAAAGAAACCGGATGACCCTGGAATAAAATTCACTAATAAATTATAAAAATAATTAAGGACTAGAAAACACCAAATAGTTATAAACAACCAAATCTGAGCAGATGGGAAAGCTAACACCAACACTCAAAATATCATGTGTATCAGGGTTAGATAGAGTTGTCAAATTTATTAAGTAGGATTGGGTGGAGAGACATGTTCATAGGAAAATGGCGACCATGATGAATATATTGTGCATATTTTGGAAAAGCAAGGAGAATTGGTATGCTTCATGAAATATTTATTGAGTGATGATCATGTTTCAGGCACAATAGAAGATGATGACACAAAGACTAAGGACATATGGCTTTTGACATGAAGAGGCTCAGAGTCCATACAGGTAACTTCAATAATAAGTACTATGATAAAAGGATACACAGAGAGCTATTCAAGTTCAGAGGAAGTGGATTTGACCCTACCTGATATAAGGTTATCAGAGAATGCTTCCTGGAAGAAATGACACATGAACTTATTCTTGAAATATGAGTAGAAGGTGGTCAAGTGAACAAGTAGGAGATAAGGAGAGGGTATTTCAAGCTGAGTTTTGACAGTGAGCACAGATAGAGAGCAGTGAAATGTCACAGGGCATGAAGGTTTTTAGTGTTGCAGCTAAAGTAAAGTAGGGAGTGCCATGAAGAAATGCCAAACATGTAGGCAGGGGTTAGTTTATGGTCAGTTTATGGAAGAATTTTTATTCTAAAGAAAGAGACTTGGATTTTATCTTGTAGACAATAAGGCTCCACAGAAGCTATTTAGTAAGTTGATTCCATGGTCAGTTTCTTATTTGAATGATTACTTTGCCAGTAGAGCAAAACAGGAGAGGAAAAGTTGGTTTAGGAGGCTATTACATTGATTTGGATGATAAATAAGGGCCTGGCATAGTTAGAGAGAGTAGAGATGGAAGACACATAGATTCAAGAAATATTTAGAAATTAGCATCATTAGACATCAATTTGGGTGTGAGAAATGAGAGATTAAAAATAAGAATTCAAGGGTATTTGCCAGGAGGGAAAGTGCACATTTAAAGGTAAGAGAGAGAGTTTTATCACTCTACCTACCAGCTTTGGAGAAGGGTTACTGAGCAAAGTTTGGTGAGATACCTTCAAAAAAGTCTAGCCCTGCTGTTGAGAAGGTTGAGCAAGAAATTATACCTGCCTTTGAAGACTATATTATATTGCTGAAACAATGTTTTCTTGATACCAGAATGTTTGGAGCCTAGTAAAATAACTTCTTGCACTGACAATAAGTATTGATTCTGGAAGTTTCATTCTATCTTATTTTTGACATTCAGATAGAGTTTAAGACAAGATAAACTTCCAGTAAGAAAGGACATTGGATGGTTTTGAAAAATAATGTAGACTGGGACATTTTGTCTAGTTTTATAAACTCTACCTTTGCCCTAGTATGGCACATGGTAGTATGTAAAGTTACTATATCCCATGGGTCAATACTGAGAAAAATCCACATGAGTAGAAATAGTCTGCTAAAACATGAGGTCTTTGCAGAAATGGGATATATCTCATGCATCTTTTACCCACAGCACCCCACATGGTGTTTAGTACCTAGTAGGAACACAAATAATGAGATCTAGATTTAATTGAATGACATTAAAATAAAGCTGTTTTACTAATTACTTTCACAGATAAAGCTTGCAAAATGCATTACAAGGCATTCTGGTGCAAAATTTTGATGGCTGAAATCATTACTTGAATTGCTCCTAACTGGGTTAAGCAGGAAATACTTTTTTCAAATAGCACCATATTACAAGGATAGAAGGGTAAGCTCATAAAAAAATTTTTTATATCAACCTAGAAGGACCATAGGCCCTAATTATCAAGGAGACAGCCCTGCTCATGTCTCTCTCAAGATGGTACTAAGGCTTAATATTGCTAACTTCTATCCTGCTCAGCCACAATTGGCTTTACCCTTAATGTGGTCCCTGGCTCTTTTTCCTTTTCTGGTATTTATACATTACTGCCCATGATGTTGAATCTTGTTTTACTACAAAATCCTTTTTTAAGCTCTGCAGGATGCAAACATACCTCAAGTAGATTTTCTACAGTAAGGAAAATTAACATTTATTGCACACCCAATATGTGCCAAAAATTGTGCCAGGTATTTTACATAAATGTACTTAATATTCACAATATTCTATAGGGTAAGTGGTATTATTATTTATTTTATACATGTGGAAACTAATGCTCAACATTCCAACATCTCACAGATACAGAGGTACAGATGGAAAAGCAACATGGGTCTTCAAGCTTTAAAAGCCATGGGCTTTCCCCTGAACCATGCAGTCTAACAAATGCATATTTGAGGAGCTTTCCTGTCTTCCATGTGTTAAACTCTAAATAAATGGATCACCCTGATATAGTCTCCATGTTTTCAGCTTTAATTTCCTAAAATAACAGACTTCACCTATTCAGTACTTCTCTCTTTGTCTCACTTTCTCATATCCCTGAATACTGACACCACTGTCCATTGTATAATTATATTCTTCAGTCATCCCTTGAACTTGGTTTACCTTCAAGTCTCTCCTGAATTTTATGTCCACTATCCTCTTAGCTGCATTTTCTTCTGGCCTACTACACTCTCAAACTGCTCTCATGATCCCTGAGTCTCTCTTTTCTATATGCTGCCCCTACCTTGTAGTCATTCCTCATACTCAGTCAGCCAATCTAAACTGAGTAATAAGATTCTTCTCCCTGCTCCTTAGCCTCCTTCCTAGCGGGTCACCTCTACCTCCATCATCATTTCTGAAATGCATGCAGTTCCACAAATATACCCCATTATTTCATCTCACTGTACTTTTGTTTATGCTACTGTCTTTGCTTGGAGTTTTCCCGTCCTACCCTATGGAGAACACCTGTATCATGACACTTCCAGAGGATAAAATACTGTATTCAAGCCGCTGATTATAGGGCATATAGCAGCTTTGTTAAATGTAAGATATATGTTAAGCAACGTTTGAAACCAGAAGGAAGATATGGAATAAGACTTACGCTGTTTTCAAAACAATGGTTCTGCTTTCAACTGACTGCATCCCTCATACCACAGCCCAATAGGTGAAGGAGCTCTGTGGTGGTTTGTGCTTTCTCTACCCTCTAAGATTATTTGATGGTTAGGGTTTATGCTCTCAGTACTACCACTGCTGACCTGATTCCAAGTAAATGAGAGAAGATTAATTTTGGGAACTTTTGTGCTTGTGTATCTTCCAGTACTCATTTCTCTCCATTTGCTTTAATTTTAGTAAAAGCATCATCATATAAAGAAAAATATGTAAAAATAAGCCTAATTTCTCCCCTTTTAAAAATATAAAAATACTGAAAATACCCTGGGTGTCCATGAAACTGTGCATCTGAGGGCTCAAGCTGCAGTGCTAGGAGTGACAAGTGAGCTTTATCCAGGGCTATAGCTTCCTTTGAAGATCAAGCACCCAGCTGATACACTTGGTATCATTTTAGATGTGGCTGGGGTTCCTCTCCGGTTTTAAATTCTGTTAAAAATCCTAGCCAAAGGTGATAAACTGATTCCAATTTAGCTTCTTCTTTAAACAGAATCTAAGCCCAGAAATGAAGCCAGCCACACCTTTGAAGTGCTGTTGAACATGGCAACTGAGTAGGGGGTGGGAAGAAGCAGAGCGAGAGAGGTGTGAATGGAGCTGAGTTTAAAAAGAACCATAGGACTTGGGTTGCGTTTGCTCAGCCTCTGGGTTGTTCAGGTAAGGAAAAAATATCATTAAAAATAGCGGGGGACCATCAAAACGGTTTAAACAACACATACCCTGGGATTTTCCATAGCCAGGCTAAGCACTTTAGATTCAGTTCAGGTTCTACACTGAAAATAGAAAGGTGCAGAAAGTATCTGTGCCTATGACTTATAAAGCATTGGTTTTTTTAAAAGATGTTATTGCCATGTACCCAGTTTACTTCCAGTTTATCTTTTGAAGTAACTTCCTAGCAACTAGCTCTATCAAAATTTCTAAGTCATTTTATGGTGTTGTCCAAAAGCTTCAAATATATTCTCCAGAAACACTTTTCCAACAATGTAAAATTTCTAATATTGGACGTTATTTCAGGAAATTGAGGCATGGCATGTTCATGATTGCTTTGAAAATGCATATATTTCTGGGAGAGTTAATAGTAATCCTTTAACACTTTAGAATGACTTCCTCACAGATTAGAAAACAACGACTTGACAAAATGTTCAGAAGGACTGGGATGGGGGCAGGTAAGTTTTGATTTATGAGGGGACAGAAAGAAGATTGATGAGTTAAAGGATGATCTAGTACCACAGGAGTTTTGTAGATGGAACAGGAGAAATCAGGATACCACAGAGGAGTCTCAATATGTGTAAATTCCTGTGAATATTTGTGTGCTCATAAGTAGTAGAATGAAGTAGAATGGAGAAATGAAACAGCAGCCTAAATGAATTGCTTCTGATTCATTTTGCAAAATTATTTGTGTTACATGTCTGGAGACAGCAGCTTTGTCATGTAACTCTTCAGGCTCTCAGTTTTCCCAATCTATAAAACCAGAGCATGGGACTATTGGACTAAATTATGTGTAAAGTACCTTTTGGGCTAAATATATATATTTAACATACAGTTATATAATAATAATATATTTATATAAGTTATTTAAATTAATATATAATTAAATTAAAATAGTATATAGTTAATTCAAAATAAATATAAATATATATTTAATTCATGTAGTCCATACATTGTGTATATATATATCTATTAAATATATACCTATTGTATAGGTATAGATATATATTTGTTCCATTTCCAGCTCTAGTAATAACTTGCTGAATGACAACAGAGCAGTCATTTACCACCTCTTGTCCTTAGTTTTCTCACCAGCAAAAGAAAGAAATAGACTCAAGGACCCTTAAGTGCCTTTTCATCTCTAATCTATCATGAGTCTATATTTTCTGTAAATGGTTAAATTTTCCACATATGGACTGCAAGAGGAGCAGTTGTGTTTCCCTGTGTTTTACAGATTCAAAAGTGGCCCAATGTGGTGTCCAGCCACTTAGGCCCCTAGATTCATCTGAAACCCCAATTATGCCCCACAGACCTACATGAAATTGTTTTGCTTCCTTTCTCTTCACACAAACAACCCCCACTCCATTTCTCTCAGATTGCAAAGGACTATGATGCCTCCAAAGCACTTTCTACACCAAAGCACCTTCACACAGACATCTTATTTTTGCTTTTATAGTCACATCCCTGATACAGTCACATGCCTAATATTTTTTTTGGATAATATCTAGGAATTCTCTCTCTGCCCCCTTTTTTTTCTGAGGGAGAAATTAATAAGAATTTCTCCTCCTTCACTACCAAAGTAGTCAGTATAGGACACTCCCTCTAAAATTAATGGCAATTTTTCCTGATGGTATAGTTAGTGGATGCAATACAAATAAAACTCTCAACTACTCCAGTGACCCTTATCTCAAGTGGATCATTTCTTTACCCAGGAAATTACAGAGAGGTGAATCCCATCTCAGTTTATCTCCTGTTCTAAGTAGAAAGACTCCCCCTTTCAACAGGGAGTAAATGATCTCAGTACATAAAAGAATGCCATCACTTATTATTGGATTGTCTTGTCTTTCTGAGCCCTGAATTCAAAACCTTTCTGTCCACAGGAGCATATTAGTTTTCCGTGCTGTATAAAAGAGACCACAAACTTAGTAACTTAAAAACAACACATATGTATTATCTCACAGTTTCTGTAGCTCAGAAGAGTAACTACAGCTTAGCTTGGTTCTCTGCTTCAGTGTCTTATCAGGCTGCAGTCTAGGTGTTATGGCGTTGCAGTCTCATCAGAAGCTCAACTGGGGAAAGATATGTTTCCAATTGCTCCTCAATTCTTGACAGGATTCATCCCCTTGTGGTTGTAGGACTAAGAGTCTCCCGAACACACTTTTTTTTCTGGCTGTTGACCGGGCTGCTTTCAGCTTCTAAAAGCTACCTTCAGTTCCTTGTCACAAGACCCTCTTTATAGGCCCTCTCACGACACGGTAGCTTACTTCTTCAAGCCCAGCAACAGAGAAAGAGTCTCTGATCTTAGGGAATTCCCAGTCCCATTTTTGAGAACTTGCAACTATCAACAACAAAAAAAAGTCATACCCACCCAAGGTAATGTTCCTTTGATTAATTCAAAATCAACTGATGTAGGACCTTAACCACATCTGCAAAATTCCTTCACATTTGCTGTATTCTCTTGGGTAGAAACAAGTCACAGTTCCTGTCTACACTCAAGGGGATGGGATTAGACAAAGGTGTGGATATCATGAGCTGGAAAATTGGGGCTTATTGGAGGAATCTTAGGGTTTATCTGCCATAAGAAGTATTTCTATTCCATGTGTATGTCAGATGGGTGCTCATTATTGACCTATTAACAAACTACTCTGTTGTTTTATAGGGGAAAATAATTGTAATTATACAAGATTGAAGCTTGTGTGTGAGCAATGGTAGGGAAATAGCAGGTGATCATTGCTTTCACCTCTTGTTCATACGGCTTTAGAAGTAACTGAATTGTATAACCGAAGTAACTCGTGTCCTTTAAATATCATAGGTTTTTTTGTCTGTACTATGAATGTTTCATTTTGTATAAAACTTTTATCTTTCAAAGTGTTTTTTATAAGTATGCTCGTAAGTGATTTTTATAAGTATTTTTTATAAGTATTTTATAAGTACTTATTTTTATAAGTATTTTTTATAAGTATGCTCATAAGTGATTAACACTGATAGTTTGTCTATATGTTAAGTGTAAGAGGGACAATAATACTTTATCATGACTTAAAGATTTAAATATATATAAAATCAATGAGTATCTAAGTGTGATTGTCTGTGTGTACAATCACACAGGAAGCACACAGGTACCTTCCTGTGTGCCCGGCACCGTGTTAAGTACTTTGTGTATTAGCAAATCAAATTTACACAATAACCATTTCAGCTAAGTAGTGCTATAACAAATTTTAAAGACAGGGAATCTCATGATTAGGTGAGTTAGGTAACTTGCCCATGGTCATATTGAGTCAAGATATGGGTAGAATCTGGGTTCAAGTTCAGGACTATCTGACTCTAGCTATCACCCGCATTCTTCATTATTGTACTATAGTAACTTGTGATGTATACTATTTTCTTCATTTTTTAGAAGAAGGAAATTGAGCTACTGTCTAAGGTTAAAGTGTCTTTCCCACTTGCTTGCAGACTACTTCAGGGCAAGGACTCTATCTTGGTCACTTTTGCATCCTCATCCTAGCACACACTAGTCAACATGTGCTGAATGACTGAAGTTGACCGAAGTCAAGGCTTTAATCCATCTCTGCTTCTTTCGAGATTTTGTATTTTCCCCTTCTAATCAGTGTCTTCCCAGACCTTGCTCTTAAAGTAAAAAATGTCACCTTGAACAATCTGTAATTTATCCAGTGGATTAGGCTTCAAGTCTTTTAATCCTTGCTTTGCTAACATGTTAAAGGAATTGATGAGTTTCGGGGAGAGACTTTTCTGGGGGAATAAACTATTTTGCGAGCACTTAGTAAGCACATTAACTCCTTGAGCCTGTGTGAATAGTACTTCAACTGAGCAAATGGTGCTCTAGTGGCCTCCATTCTAATGAATTTCCCAAAAATGGTTGACTCACCTCATCTGAAAAGATCATTTGGTGAAATGATTTGAGCCACTCAGGTGGGAGAACTGATAAAAATGCAAAGTGATTGAAATGTAAGGAAAACATTCTGAACTAAAGAGAGTGACCGTTTATGAAGTTCAAGTTCTTCTCTAAGAAAATTCAGCTATTAATCTAAAATTGTTGTATACATGGCTAAGAACAAAGTGCTAAACTGTTGCTTAGGGCATAAAGTGTGATTACCTTAAATATGAGATAAAGAATGGCCATTTTAGTTAGTAAGTTGTTTATTATTATTATTATTTTCATATTCTCTGTTACGGCTGTAATAGCTATCCATTCTCAAGCAGAGAATTAAGGGGCTGAATTTACTAGTAGTCAAAAGCAACATCCTAATGTCAGATTTACAGTGATAGACTTTTTTTTTAATCAGTTTTGCATTCCGGTACGCAGAACTAGCCAGATCTTTTTCTTTCAAACTTCCAGCAAGTCAAAAATATCCTCTTTCTTTTCAAGGTCTTGAAAGCCATATGTACTTATCTTATTAGTATTATAGCACACATCCCAAGTGCTCCTCACACCTCCTGCCCAAACCCTAATTCTGGCTGTCTCTTCAGTTTACAGTAAAATTAAAACTAATCCAAGCTACTTTGTTCATCTTCACTGAAAATTATTTTTTGTTAAATCTTACCTAAATTAGCCAAAGTTTTTGTTCTTATTTATATACCTGAAGCTTTTGTAATTTTCCTTCAAATTATTATTTAGCTACAAATGTGACAACTTTTACCTGCTCCTTGCAATATTTTTCATTGGTTTCTTAGACGGAATAGTGCATTATCAGTGCTAGTGAATAAACACTCTGTGAGAATGAGGTGAGTCAGCATAATCATGTGCTACTTTATTGATGAGTAAGCCAAGGTAAAGAGAAGCAGTGATTCTCCCAGTGTCAAACGTGTCAGCAAAAAGAAAACTTAAAAACCTGAGCTCATGAATTGTCGTCCAATTGCTTAATGTTCTGAGCCAAAATGCTTCTCTTTAACATCTAAAATGAGTTACTTCCACACATCTCTAAATACGGCAGTAGTTGAGTTAGAACCTGCTGTCTTTTTGTGGGACAGATTTTAACATGATTTTGATGCCAGATATGTTGGTGCAACCTTGTCATCAGAAGAAATACTTCACATTAACAATCAAAACTTACATTCTACAGTGTTTTTCTAACTCTTAGAAGCCATAGGTTTCTGAACAGACACACCAAAGGCTACCAAATTGTGTAGGGGAGTAAGGGGAGGAAAAAGAGAAGAGAATAAGGGATAAGAGATCACATATTTTGTCCTTATACTCTTTCAATGAGAGATGCTCTTGAAGTTTTCGATATGAGAGTCTTCCACTGGATTTCTTTTGATGGAAGAACTCCTATGTTCAGAAAATATTTGAAAGCTAATGATGCATACTGAGGTATAATATTTTTTACATTTTATTCTGACATCTTAAAACGTGTATATTATTTGTATAGATCTAGAGACCATAGGGATCAAGGGGAATTCAATCTGTAGATTATAATGAAAATGGGACATGTTATAAGGGAGGATTTCTTATGAAAATATGCAACACTCCTTTTAAAATTACACTAACCAATATAGAGATGACCTATACAATTTTCAAATTTGAGCAGCCAGTAGAAAATAACCCCCAAAAGCCCTCTGCATGTTAGTATCCAGCCAATTGTGGTTAAGGAAACCAGTGTTATTAAAAGGAAAGAACAGTTATAACTATAAATTAAGAAAATCATGCTGAAATCTGAGCCTTAGAGAGAAGATTGTAGTCATTCATTAAATCAATTCATCAATACCTACAGGAATATTTGTTGAGTCTTACTAAGGAACAAGTTGCTGTTCTAAGCTCTAGAGATAGAGCTTGAGCAAATATGCAACTGCTGGCTTTATAGAGTTTAGGTTGTGTGGGGAGAGAGGGCAAAGCATTGGAAAGTGGGGAAGACAGACATTAAACATATAGTCCTTATAATAACTAGGTATATCATCGGCATAAGCTCCAATATCAAGGAGTGTATATCAAACAGCTTTCAAGGACCCTATAACACAAATCTTATAAACATGCACACAAAGACCAGTGCCTCAGAGACAAAGTTTATGAGGATTGTAGGCCTGGACTTTTCTCCTTCATCTGCCATAACCCCACCTTCACTTGCAATTGTACTGCCTATACTTGTTTTCCCCTCTAGTTTAATTGCTTACAGTGTGGTATATAGTCGATGAACTTTTGTTAAATACATGAATGAATTAATATGAAAACATATTCAAAGTATATGTCCAGTCCCTCCTGATAAGTTAATACTTTCCTAATGATTAATTAATTAGAATAATGTGCTGTTGCCTTTTTCATGCAAGCTATCAGGAAGCTTATATTGGCATTTTGGTTCAACCACTGGAATTTGGCTAATAAGATTTCTTTTTAGGCTTTTTATTTTCCTCACTCTATTTGCTTCTTGGCTTTTTTCCTTTTGTCCTGTGTCATATGATTTTGGCCTTACTCTTCCTGAATTTATTTAAATAAGCTTAATTGAACAAATTTTGAAAGCAGACATGTTGAAATCAATAATATTATTTAGGAAACTCAGATAGTGGAAAATAAAAACATTGAATTAGCACATATGTTTAATCCCCAAGCATATTTTCTTTTTCTTTGTCAGGAAATAAGTTGTAAATTTTAGTTTTGCAATGAGGGGAAAGGAGCAAAAGATACAAATAATTGACTTATACATAAGCTTTCTTTTCCTGATTATATAAACCAAAAAAAAAAAAAAAAATCATTACTGTGGAAAACATAATAAAAAAGGAAGAAAAGCAATACCATTTCTAAAATTTTTAGTGTATTTCCCTCTGGTTATGGAAAGAGAGAGATGCATATTTTGAACTTATATTGTTAATAACCGTTTGAGACAGATTACTTTTCATTGAAATGTATCACACGCCTTGTCTAAAGCCTGTAAAACTTTTAAAAATACTACTTTTAGTGACTGCATCTCATCCTAGCTTACTGAACACTCTCCTATCATCATCTGTGTAAGTTGTTTTAGTTTTTTAATTGTGTATTCCTAGGATGAAAACTTATGTACAATGATCTATCCAAATTTTTTTGCATCTTTTATTTCCTTTGGGATTCTCCTGGAATTAGAGGGCCAACATATAGGGTTTTTTTTTTTTTTTCTGAAGATGAAGAAGGTAGTCCAGATGAAATATCTTTTTACATCTCTCTCATTGCCCTATAACTTTCCTATCCTAGAAACTGACTCACATTTGTCAAAACCTAAAGCAACTGACCTCAGATATGATCAAACTAATGAAAAGAAACATGGCACCACCATTATCTTGTTTTTAGAATGCTGTGCTTTCATTAGGAAACTCTTAGGTTGTGCCAGCATTAGTTCTTACAACAACAGTGTGTTGATAAATCATATTTAGCATAAGGTTAACATCTCCCAACACACACATTGGCCCTTTTCATATGTGTTAACGCTGTGTGAGCTCCATTTATTGAGTGTCTTCTCTGTTTAGAGAGCTGGAGAATTTAAGGCATTTTAAATGTTCAGTGTTGTACTGTACCATCATTTCAGTACTTGTTTCACATCTTTATTTAAGACTGTCCCGGGGTGTTGCCAACTCATTCATTTTTATTTTAGTCACTTAAATATTTATTTACCTCCCAAATTGTACTGGGAGCTTTTCTATGTACTAGGTATATAGCTATGGAAAAAAAAAAAAAAGTTAATTCTGTTAAAGTGTTTGGAGGTTTTGTATAAAAAAGTTACTCAAACAAGCAATTTAAAAAATTAATTATAGAACATAATAAATAATACCCTTTGGAGGATAAGAAAAAAGTAATAGAGTAATAGAGATACTAATGAAATTGATGATGAAATATTACATCTCCTTGTGACTAACAAAGCCAGCAACAGTTCTATTTTGAAACAAAAAAAGATTGTCTAGAGTCTATAAGGTCTAGCAGAAGTCACCCAGGATCATGAGAATAATGGCATTGTCAGTGATACAATAATATTTTATTCAAAGTTTCCTCACTCAGGCTGTTGGTAAATAGATAACATAATGTTTAAAAGACCCATAATTAGAATTAAAAAATATATTGTGAAATTTTTGTAGTGCTTTACAGAATATAATTGCTGCTCTAATTTTCATGATGGTGCACGTGTTTTGAACACCTCACTTCACTATACAATAGAATTTTAATTTTTCAGAATTTAATTATTCTGATTGTTTAATCTAGTAAGTTAGACCAGGAGGTATTATGATGAAAATCTGTGATAGACATGGGGATGCACTACCCAGATCTCATTTCAAGGAAGAACTTGCTGCCCAGCTACACAGAGAGCAGTCAGGAGATAGCCTTCAGCTTTCTGCAACTTCTGGGTCTGCCTCAGCTGCAAAGACCACTTTGCTCAAGGGCAAGCCCACCCCAAGGCCACCTGCCTCCAGTGACTGAGTGAGATGATATACAGGCTCTGCTTTTTCAACCACAAGTGAGACTCCCTCCAAAGCTCTCTGTATGGCTGGCTGAGGCACATTACAGTTTGACTTCTTTCTCTCACTAATCCTGCTTCTGCCCAAGCCCTTCACCAGTTTCGATCCCCTATAAACATCTTGCACCCGAAACTCCATATCAGCTGTGCTTCCAGAGAACTCAGCCTGGTTCAGTGACTGACCTAAGTTTTAAATGAACATCTTAATATGGCGCAACAGTCTAAGGTAGATGTCTGAACCCCCATGCAGAAGGAGCAGTTTCTGAACTACCTCAAGGGCCTTAATATACTAGAATTGCATCACAAAGAAAACGCCCATTGCAAAGGTATCAAAGAGAGCATTACAGGGATCAAATACAACTTTCTGAATTTTATAAAAGCTTACGGAGTGGGATAATTTCTATATAATTCCATAAAATGGCACATATAAAAAGCTCACCTGAGTCCTGAACATGAGAAGTTATTTCAATCACTCAGTAAATAATTCTTGGTTTCAGGCCCTGCCTCTAGTACGTACTAAGGATGCAAAGGTAAATGTTAGGCCATTCAAGGGAAGAATCCATAGACAGGTAACAAGACTAAAGGTTTTGTGGGTGCCCAGTATGTGTTAAAAACTGAATAGCAAATAAATACATAAACAACAAACAAACAAACAAACCTGAATAGCAGAGAACTGTGAAGGAGAAATTAATGTCCCCTAAGGTTTCGAGTTTCTGTGCTAAAGGATATAGCTAGAAAGGAGCCCTACCAAGCAGAAGTCACAAAAGGATAATAAGAATAATACATGGTGTCATATCTGCAGATTACTAAGGATTACTTAACAATTTTTTTCAATTTACACAATTCTTTCTCCCATGAGACTTGTTCTCCTCAAACATAAGCACATTACAAAATAATCATTTAAATAAGTCACTCTGGAGTCTTGCTGACACAGGAGAGGATTTGTGTAAATTTTCAAACTGTTCTTTTTTATTCCTGATAGGGACACACTAATGGGCCAGCGTTGTGTCTTAAGAAGCCTAAATCCATTCACAGGCATAAAAAGTGTGAATGCCAGATCCAGATGAGACATGGGAGTGTTTGGGGGAATTTGTAGATTGGCAAAGACTTAGAACATACAGCCACTGTCCAGGACCAGCTACATAAATTGCAGGGCCCAGTACAAATTGAAAATTCTCCATGTTCAAAAATGGTTAGGATTTCATGACAGCAACCGGATAACATTAAACCAAATGTGGAGTCTTGTGTAGTACATAGAAAAAATAAAGCAGCATTGCCACTACCCTTCTCACTCAGTGGTGGAGAGGCCAGGTTTGTTTTGTCTGCATGCTATAACTGACACAGAATAAGCACTCAACAAATATTTGCTAAGTGAATAAATTAAAATGCTGACTATAATTTATCTTTTACCTGTCACACACAACCAATTAGTGAAAGGGGGTCTCTTTAGATAGCATCATCCTCCTAATGATACCTGAATTTTCCATGGTGCTTTAGACAGTGCTCGTGGCCCTCAAGTTCCCATGGCCCAGTCTGTTCTGATCTGATCTTGCTTTGTTTTGTAACCAAATCAGAAAAAAATTGTGTGTGTGTGTGTGTGTTTGTGTATATATATATATATAAATGTTTATATATAAACAAAGTATTTTGGCCAGTTATGAAAATAAATGCACTACAAAATAAAATAGAAATATTAACAACCTTCGAAGAATAATATAGATGGAAACATAAGACCAGAGAAAAAGGTAATATGCAAGCATAGTCCGTAAGAGCCTATGTAGTAAATAACTAGTATACATACTTGACTGAGATTCCCAAAAAGCAAAACAAAGAAATGTATGATTAACTACAAAATTCTCATTGTTTATAGGAACAAAGTTGTAATAATTATGTTGAATAAGCAGGACTTGTAAGTTCACTTATACGCAACATGTTGTTTTCTTTTTTTTTCCTGTGGGGCAATTTCTTTCTCTTCCCCTGAATGAAATTTGGGACAAGTCTCATTAATTTTGAATCACTACCAGGTCATAAAAAGTCCCCCAGTCAGTAATTTAAAGGACTAATCGAGCAATTGAAATGCCTAAAGGAATCAATATGTCAAATTTTCCCGAAGTTAAAGCTACTCCTCTCACTAATTTGCAGAAGCCGTAGGCCAGCTCCACACAGTGGAAAAGAGGGCATGGTTGGCTTCTGCTCTCTTTCTCTGCCGTGTGTGAGTGTGTGTGTGTGTGTGTGTGTGTTTCTATTCTTCATCATGCTAATAATGGTCATTGATTCTTCCAGGCAGTTTTTCCCTTAGACCCAGGAATGGGAGCTCTTACTCTGGATCCTGTGTTTTACAGAGTCCCATTATTGGCTATCTCCTAGTCTTGTCCAGCCACATGGGACAGAGA
Organism: Eschrichtius robustus; assembly: GCF_028021215.1. NCBI lineage: Eukaryota > Metazoa > Chordata > Mammalia > Artiodactyla > Eschrichtiidae > Eschrichtius > Eschrichtius robustus. Next base: position 71,871,766 of record NC_090833.1, read on the forward strand.
GATTATCCAGAGCAAGGAGGAATACTTTTTAAGAACCAGCATCCCCTAGCCTCACTATGCTAGAAGTATGCAGGACCCTGTTATTCTTTGCCCAAATGATGCCAAGCCTGATCCCATGGTCTGTGCAGGGCTCTTCCCTAGGGGTAGCCCTCCTAAGAGGGCTGCTCTGCTGCTGTGATCACGCCTTAGATTGGGGGGTGGCCACGGTCCAGTTGTCTGTAGCAATGAGGATGAAAGATGGACGTTTGGTCTTGGGTATTTGTATGTGTATTTGTGAGATTCCTCATGGTGCTGAAAGGAGCTGGGGTAAGATGAGAAGAGAGACAGGCTATATGCTTTCCCAATACATCAGGAGACCAATGGTGGGCTTTCTATATTCTGCCAGTTTCGAGCAATGGACTAAAAGGATATTAAGAATTCTAAATTCAACTCTGATCCCTCAGATATTTAGGAATGTATATTTGTCAGTTAAAATAACAGAACATATTTTATCTAAGAGTTTTTTCCTTTAATTCATAGATAATTCTTTAGACATATGATGTTTCTTGGAACCCTTAAATATTAGAGGTAAATCTAGCTTCAGGATCTGTTGAGGTACAGATGCTGGACAAAAGGAGAGAAGCACAAAGAATTTCTTACTTGACTAAAGCTGTAATTATGTATCAAGCTCTCTGAGTCTCACAGGTGTTTTAAAATGATTCATTTTCTTGTGGGACATTTTGTGGGTTTTCAGAACCCTTGCATTGCTGGAGAAGGGACATATGTATTATAGTCAGTGTATTTATTCTTTCATTCAAGAAATATCTAAGTTACCTTGCTCCTTGCCCCTCTATGCAATATTTTGGGTCAGTCTCTAAGACAGCCCCATACCAGGTTTCTGTGGTATGTAGTCTACATCTGCCCCACAGGACACTTTCATATATAATTTGCTCTGACAACATCTGGCCTGACATGGCGATCTCTCTGTTGTTCTATTGTGAGAATGATTAGTCTTCCAGTCTCATCCTTGAGACTTCCTAGGCTTGGTAGGATATCAGTTGACTTTTGCTTCCACATTTCAGGGGAAACATTATACTTTCTCCAAAAGGTCTCCTTTAAGTTTTTCTATTTTGAATAGAAATGAGAGGAGAAACCCACTTATGGGATGGGGTCACACACAACCAACTTTCTTCAAAAAATCACCCGTTAACATCCTACTTCCCAACTTATTTATATCCTTGTTGTGATGAGGAAGCTCAGAGTTGCAGGACGGGTTTTCTACAGACTTATTTTGCAAGTCATTCATAGTGGTCTTGTACTTCAGTTTAGTATATGGCTTATATCACTTTGGGGGCTTCACTTGACACTGAGAATAAAATGGTTGCACTTTAATTAACATTCTTTTACAAATGCATATGATTTATTTTTCAGGAGAAACAAAGCTTTATTTCCTGATACTTAGATCTAAAGATATTTGTAACTAAAGTCTTTATATAAAGGATCTTACATATATTAAATAACAATGATAATGATAGCAACTAAAATTTAACTAAGTGTATAACGCAAAGTGCAAGTCAGAAGAAATTCTGAGAAGGCCATATATGTAACCTAGAGTATATGAAGGAGGGATTATTTTATCAGGGATGGTTCTGGGGAGTCAGTAAAATCTTGTAAATTCTTTGTAAATTTATGTGTATTTTTATGAAGAAAAGATCCTTTGCTTACTATTATTCTCATAAAGTCAGTCACACCAAAATGGTTTTAAAAATTGACTAAGAAGGTAACAAGATTAGTATCACTTATACAAATTATGGGACCTCACCATAATTCTCCCCAGATGAAATGGTCATCAATAAAAATGGTTGAAAGATCAATAGATGTCAGAATTGGTTAGGGCTAAATTTTTGTCTCTTTTTCTAAAGTGATTTTGCTCTTCAGATTCACTTGTGAAAGTTATTAAAATTTTGAATGCTCAGTGCTATGCAGAACCACTAGATCAGGATTTACAGTATCCTGGGGAATCTGCCAGCCAGCACTCAAGCTCTCTCTTTCTCTCTTATCTTTTTTCAAGTTTTCTAGTTGATTTTGGTAAATGCACGGGTTGGAATACACTCCTTTAGAGTCCTTGTTCTCATCTGGGTATGGTGGGTAAAATGAAACACAATTCTCAAAACACCTGTAGAGGTTTATCAAGTGAAACATATCAATCCCCTCCTCTCCATGTAAAGATGAAAATGGCACTCCAAGGATATCAGTTAGGGGACAATAATAAAAATTCAAATCAGAGATTTTAGAGACATAAGTCAGGACAATGACAATGGGAAAAGGGATATGGATTCAAGAATTTTATCCTTAGTGTTATTAACCACAGAGATTACTATTTCATGATTCATAAAATCCCATTATATGACCCTAACACCAGATATAATGGGTTCTAACCACATAGAATATTTGAAAATATACATTTACCTTGAAACTTCCTACATCTGTGCATTTAAAGGAATATTTTGATCAGCATTAAAATTTTTTGAACTCCATTTTGAAATGTCTACTTAAAGATATATTTACCATACAAATTTCTAGCCTTACACATTAACTACTTAAACTTTTTATTTTGTACATTCTAACACCATATTTCAGTATTTTTGGACACTTTATGTACTTTTTTTTTTTTAAATATTTATTTATTTATTTATTTTTGGCTGTGTTGGGTCTTCGTTTCTGTGCGAGGGCTTTGTCCAGTTGTGGCAAGCGGGGGCCACTCTTCATCGCGGTGCGCGGGCCTCTCACTATCGTGGCCTCTCTTGTTGTGGAGCACAGGCTCCAGACGCGCAGGCTCAGTAGCCGTGGCTCACGGGCCCAGATGCTCTGCGGCATGTGGGATCTTCCCAGACCAAGGCTCGAACCCGTGTCCCCTGCATTGGCAGGCAGATTCTCAACCACTGCACCACCAGGGAAGCCCACTTTATGTACTTTTTAAAATGAGGTGCGTGTTTTAGAAACCTTTCCCGATCACACGGTGTACCATCCTCTGGGTTTCCCATTCATGGTTTTTTTTTTTTTTAATTTATTTGTTTGTTTGTTTGTTTGTTTGTTTGTTTATTTATTTATGGCTGTGTTGGGTCTTCGTTTCTGTGCGAGGGCTTTCTCTAGTTGCGGCGAGCGGGGGCCACTCTTCATTGCGGTGCGCGGGCCTCTCACTGTCGCGTCCTCTCTTGTTGCGGAGCACAGGCTCCAGACGCGCAGGCTCAGTAATTGTGGCTCACGGGCTTAGTTGCTCCGCGGTATGTGGGATCTTCCCAGACCAGGGCTCGAACCCGTGTCCCCTGCATTGGCAGGCAGACTCTCAACCACTGCGCCACCAGGGAAGCCCCCACTTTATGTACTTTTAAAAAATTCTTCTTTTCATGTATTCAGGTACTCACTTCCATGAAGACATCAGATGGTTTTCCTACTAATGATTATTAGTGATTCTACTCAGAGATTATAATAGGCGTGGTATAATTAACTTGACTATATTTAAAATGATACAGTTAGAATAATATTGGAAACTCCTCCTCCCTTTATTTCAATAACATTTTCATTCATCTCTCCCATCTTATGTCAGATTGAAGTCTTTCTCTTAAAATAGCATTGATTCGACCAGTTGTTGGAAACCTATTCATGGTCTGCAAAGTGTACAAAACTCCTCTTGAAAAAGCTGCTTCAGAACTTTGCTCCATATGCCATGGACATATATATATTTTCAAACCAAGTAATTCTTAACTATATGAAAATCTGTTTCATACAGATGTATCCATCATAAGCAAGTATAATATGGAAGCATGGTGTTTGCTTTCTTGTTCTATCACCCTGGAAAATATACTTAAAATGGGTTATTGGAAGAATTGGGTAAATACTTCTTAGATAAGCAATTCAATTGCCATTAGAAATAGAGGACTAACTAGATGAAAATACATCTTGATAAAAGAAAAACTCTAGCAGTTCATTAGATGAGCATTAAGTGCATATAAATGTGTCATAATGATATAAACTCTGAAGTTCTCCATTTTTTGCTGTTCCATAATTAGCCATGCTCACTTCCTGATTTTGTCCTAGTTGGGGGAGAAGGGTAAATTGCATGATCTAAGATGTTATTCTTTCCTCTAATTCTTATAAACACACATACTTGACAGTTGTAGAGATACATGGTGTGGTTCCCTGGGTTGTTCTACTTGCCCAGTGGGAGTGGTTGGCTTCACACAGAGAACAGGTTACTGGAACACTAACTTTTCCAAATGATACCACTGAAATCCTAGAATGGATGTGGACTGAACCAAGAAACCATGATTCTCTCTAGTTAAATATTTCATGCCTGATCTCTTGTAGCTCATTCTATGGAAACAAGAAAATAAACTTTATTTCTATGTCGAGCTTCTCTTACTTCTTAGGAAAGCATTTCAGATACTTGGTCCTCGGCTTGCAATATTTGAAATACGAATTCCGAATTTGTGGCTTATCAATAAAAACACATTGACTTTCACAGAGGTTGTCTGGTGAACTCTAGTACAGAAGTAGAAACATTTACTTACATTGTGTTCACAGCTGATAAACTACAGTTGCTAACCGTTTGTTAATTAAATCTTAGTTAAGCTTTGTCCTTCCTGCTTAGAAACGGGAACTCAACATTTGAGGCTTCAATTTGCATGCATCAGTCAACACAAATACTGAACAAAGTGCTTGTTTAGGTAATAAGATAAGGAGGTGCCCTCTCCACATTTCAGCTCTAACCGCCTCTGAGGCAGCATTTCCCAAGATTCCCAGCTGCTGCTTGTTCAGGCAGCTCTGTGGTTTGCGCTGCATATTAATTTCTGTTCGACACGGGAATTCAATTTGTACTGTACATTTCATTTCTTCACAGATTTAGATTTGTTTCATGTTCTCTGCTTTTAATTAACTCTCTGGCACAGCTGCTGGACAGGATAGAAAAACTCATTGCTCTCCCTGTGTTATGAGTATACCACCAATCATTTGCCACTTAGATGGTGGTGCAGAAGCTATCAGTTTCTATGGCAACCAGAGCCGTGGTGATTGATTCCTTGCCAGTATGGCATCACCACAGGGAGTGCAGCTTGTGATTTTTCTATGCTCACAACATCCATCTAATTAAAACAGGATTATGGCATCATCCCAATATATGTTCGACAACTACACTGCAATCCATTTATGTAAATGTCAACATTATTAAATACAGTGGTCATAGTGTTTATGAAGAAATACTTGTTTTAGTCCTTGGTTTGTACATTGGAAAGCAAATGCCCAACTACCTGGTTTTGGCTATTATCGTCTCTTAAATGGTAGCCTTCAATTGGCACAGTCATTTTGTATTTGAAAATCATATGAAGCAAAGCCAAATGATTACATTTTGATTGATGCAATGCTAGCTAACTCTAGAATGCTATACTAAGCCTGACTTGAAAATTGGTTAATTAATTTATTGCATATGAATTATTTATTCATCAAAAGCTTTTTAATTCACGCGATTGATTTTTTTCTTCAGGGACTTCTCTTGAGAGCAGATATTTCCTTCTGCTCTCATGATTTCCTTCTTACAGAGGATTCCTCAAGTCCTCTAACAGTACCCGGGATTTGGGGAAGCCTCACCTATCAGGTGAAATGAAAGATGCAGTATTCACAGTTGTGCACGGAGGCTCCAGATGAAAAAGGCAGCTCAGGGATTTCATGAAGGGCTAAATGGGGAGACAAACCCTTTAGAGAACTGTGAGATGTGTATGCAAAATAAAAAGGAAGGACAGAGGGTGACAGATCTGTTAGAAATGTTGTTTCGTACATCAGAGTTTTTGCTGGATAAGGCTGACAAAATACTCTGTTAACACGAAAAATGACAGTCTGCACTACCTCATAGCTTCATGTCTCTGTGCATTTCATTTTCCAATGCATTTGTATGTTACAGAAGCTACTACTATGACATACATAAGTATGTGCTGTATAGTATGTATATTTGCTGTCAAAACTCTATTCATTTTACAGATTTTTTCCCCTTGCCTTCACTTATGTTATATGCAGAGATTGCACATTCAAATGATACTGTCAGAAGTACTTCTGGGTTAAATTTTAATTGTTAGTACTCTACTTTCCAAAAGTTTCATGACATTTCAAAGTTCTCATGAATTGACAGTAAAATTACTCCCAAAGCAGGAAATTAATAAAATGACAAAAAATATATAAAACATTTTGACTAGAGAAAGAGAAAGGATTCTAATATCAGCACAGCCATCCACAGAATATGGTGATTGGTTGAGATAAAATTGATGGAAGTAGGAGTGTTTCACTGAGGGTAACTTTTAAAAATACGTGTTGTTCTCTGGTTGCAGTATTGCTGCAGAGAGTGTATAACTGTATAGTGCATGTGATTTGCAGTATTTTTTGTCTCAGGCACACAGTTTATATTATATGTATTTATCTGTACTAGACAATAGTATATTCCCTCCTAGAGTTACAATACATGTTATTTATTGCTAATTCGTTAGTATGAAGCTGACAAGCACCCATTTTAACTACAACTGCAGCAGCAACATCCACCCCATTATAATGCCTGCTGTACTTTCAGGTGTTCATGCTACTACCAATGTTTCCTTTGAACCAAAAGAAAACTTTCATTAACACAAAATCAAAAATCCATTTTTGAGAGTTTATTTTTGAAACAGAAAAATTGTACATTACAAATACAAGACATTTTTGGATAATTTTGAGGGTTTTTTTAAAAAATAATGTGACCGATAAGTTAATGTAATTTTTAGCTATCTGATTTTTTTTTTCTTATTTAAGCTCAAAGCAGTAAAACTATAATTCCCTTAAATCATGTTAAAATGCTGTAGTATGCTTTGTGCTACAAAAATAGTAAGAATGTAACAGAAATTTATATTTCTTAATTTGTGTATAAATGCTAGATATCCCCATTGAATTCTTGACTAATAAAAATATAATTACACAAGCTAGAGCTAGTAAAATTTCAGGCATATTATCTCTATCTGTCTTTATAAGCACTCCCTGTCCTCAGAAATTATGTTTCATTGAAGTGTTAAAGTAATCAATATCTGCACTGTTCGTAGGTAGAAACTGATATTTTCTTGACAAGTCAAAAAGTTTACCTGAAGGATGTTTCATGAAATTAAAGAAAAATTATGCAAAGAGATAATGAAAATATATTTCAGAGCCTAGAATACCCTTGAAAAATATAAAGTACTCTCTTTCTGAAAACATCACAAGTATTATTTATATACTCAGTATTATTAAGATATAAATGTTATTTTATACATTTTTATGGGTCATGACATCTTTGATGGCATCCCATAGTTTACAAAAATGAAAATATGTACTACTCATAAGGAAAGTCTTTTTTTTTGAGAGTTTATTTTTAAACTCTTGCAGCAAAACTGGAGTAAGTAAAATATTGAGTCAAGGACTTGGTTATGTGGCATTCCAGATGGCTGGAGACATATGTGATAGGGCAGGTGCCATGTTCATATGACAGCATTTTTTTTAAGTCTGTTTTAGGTTGAGGGAACCCAGGGAGTCATTACAACTATCCACATGCAGGGAACAGCTGGCCAACCCCAGATCTACACTTATGGGTGCTTAGACTTTATTCAAGCTTTATGGTATGGAAAAAATAAGAGGTACAGTCTTTCCCCTTTTCTATCCAAGTGTAACAATGGAGTAAAAAGAAACAAAACATTCTTTGCTGTTGAAGTAAATGTGATCAACACAAACTTCACTCCAAATACAGTAAATAAGATCAAGGAAAATGTTTCCAAACTAAACTTTATTTGTTCTCTGGCCTCCTTTCCTTATTTCTACGTATGTCGGCATGAAGCTGGATGGACATGGAAGTATGAGCCTGAGAACAGCCGGGGTCACCTTTTAGGAATCTGGAAAGGGTAGAATGAGTATGTACAGATTAAAATTTGAGTTATATGAGTTAAATAAGTAAATGGTAAATAGGTGGATGGATAAACAATAGAAAATTAAAAACACAGAGAATATTATAAAATATGACAGGTAAAGACAATGATGATAGATAGACAAATATGATAGGTGAATACATAAAGGTTTATGACATAAAATGTATTTTTAGTATGGTACTTCTAAAATGTTAAACTGCCTCTGATATAGAGAAATAGGAAAGGATGGCTTCATAGGCTGCGTATACCAGCCATAACTTGGCCAAACACATAATAGTTAATGCTTATTGTGTTAGGCACTGTGTAAAACAGTTTTATAAAATTACTGCATTTAATTATTACGACATCCCTGTAAGATAGATCCCTGTAAAAAAAGATCCCTGTTTTGCAGATGAGGAAACTGAGACTTAGATAAGTAAAGTAATATGTACACGGTCACATAGAGGGTGCATGGCAAAGTAGTAATTCAAACTCAGCTGCTTGAAGTGTAAACTTTTGTTATTACTGTATTGCATAGCACATGAATGCCTAGTATGTGGCATAAAATATGACCTGGACACATTGTAAGAGGCTTTGGAGGAGGCTAAGAGTAATCAACTTGGTTCCAGGAAACTTTGTGACCATCTGAGACAACTTAAATGTTTCTAGCACATCGCCTAAACTTGCTAACTTGTGCTGAACCCTGAAGATAACTCATTCATTTCAGTTTTATCCCAGACTCCAGGGCATGGTGTTGGTCCTTTGGGTAGAATTCTATTATCCAGATGAAATAGTCAAGGTTCAGAGAGGAAGATACCAACACCTCAGGAAAGAGCAAATCGTATCATAGACATTCACTACATTCTCTTTCTAATCACCTCAATTTAATGTGGGTTCATTTCTTACCATGTGACTTTGTAGACTTCAGCTAACACTTATTTATATTTGTGTACTAAGTATATTTGGGGATGGTCAGGAATCATGTAGTTATTTTAATTATATATGGACATATAACTTTGGAATTTTCCAGTGCTAGGAAGATGGAAAATTATATATATGTATAGTAGATAAACATTTGTCATAGCATAATAACTCAAGTACTGACTGGGAATCCCCTGGCCTTTGGAGAGCTAGTTTAACTTGATGTGAACTGACATTACACAATCTTGTAAATTCTGTAATTCTATGAAATCACTTATATCTTTCTTTCTTGGTGCTCTTTGAGCACCAAGAAAAGTGACTTTGCATATGATTGTATAATATAGCTTATAGTCTTTCTCATCGCACTAATTCAATCCCCATTTCCCCTCCTACTATTTTTCTCCCTGACTTGCTTTAGAAAAAAACATTTCCTTCTCCCCGTATATGTAAAACAACTGGGGTCCCACTTTCTACCACACGTTTAGACTGGGATCTCCTTTTCCACAACACTTGCTTAAATATGCTCCTTTCCCACAAGAAATTTGAGTGAATAAAATGATTTCTGTCTTATTATGAGATTCTCATGTTATTTTCTCCCACTTATGTCTTTATATATATTTTCCTCTATCATACTAAAAGTGTATCAATTCAACCCCTAGAATTTTAACTGGAATATGAATTTATGAGATTGTTGTTATTATTATTATTAGCCTTAAGGAATAAATGAAATTATAAATGTATTCATCTAAAGCAAACAATATTATGAAAGTACTTCAAATCACTGAGATTTTTCCCTCCTCCGATTTAGGACTCTGACTTCCTTGGCCGAAATAATTTAGGAGGAAAAATTATAATGTGCTAAAAGCTTGATTTTTTTAAATAGGAAAAGTGGGGGCTTCTCATGCTTATATTTAATCTCATTAACAGCATAGACGTGCAAATACTGATGGAGAGCGACGGGACCCACCTCCTGGGCCAGAATTTAGACCTTTGTCAAAGTTATTAAATACATCCGACCACTCAGGAACAGTTTTGGTTCACTTTTAAAAGTTTCAACTAGCCAAAAGCCATCTTGAATTTTTCTCCTATAGAACTGAACCTGGTAAAACATGGATTTAGTAAATAATATGGTTTTCATGAAATGTCATTTGATCTCGAGTAATCAGCAAAAGAAAAATACTACTTATAATTCAGTATCCCTAACTACAATCATTTTTGCAATTTCTATTACATTATTTCTAATAATACTAATTTAGGGTTATTCTTTTTAATTATCAAGTAATATTTTCCCCTTGTAAAAATTTCTAATAACATTCGTCACTAATAGCTCTCTCTCCCACTCTTTGTCAATCTTTTTTCCAAGGGTAACAGCTGTTAAAAGTTTGAAGTAGATCTGCCTAGTTAATTTTTCTGTATATGCATAAATAAATATAAGTAGGAGATGTAATTCATATTTTGGACTTTATTATTTAATAATAATCTTTGGATATTATTTTCTATATCATAATTTATTGGTTTTATGTATCATGATTTATTTTCTTCCATATTGAAGAATACTTACTGCAAAGACTGGCAGTGTACATCTACCTTTGTGTACATATGCAAACATTTCTTTATAACAGACTCCTAGGAGTAAGTTTGCTGTGTCAAAAGTTAATGCACAGTTTAAAATTTGCTTGACACGACTGAATTGTGTTTGAAAAGGGAGTGGTGGGATTTACCAATTTACTATCTAATTTACCAATTTAAAGATTTTCCTTTGCCTCAAGCTTCAATACGGCTAGACATGATACTGCATAATCTGCTTTTGTTTGTATTTAAATTTTTGATATTTTATTTATCATTGACTTTTTTACAGTGATTTTTATTTTAAAATTTTTACATTAAAATATTATTATTCAAGTTTTTAGTAATATGTTCCTTAGTTTTGCTTGTTTTTGGACTTTATAAAATTGAGATTATACTATGTAGTCTTCTGGGACTAACTTCATTTCTTTCAATACTATAATAATGTGAATATTCCTCCATTCCACTACTATAGCATTTTATTGTGTGAAAGAATATATCACAAATTACTTACCCATTTTTAATAGCTGACATTTAGTTTTTCCCAAGGTTTTTTCCATTATGAACAAGGCTCCTATTTACATTCTTGGACACATCTCCTAGTTATTAATGTGCAAGTATCTTTTGAAGGTATATACCTGAGTAAAGAATTGCTGAGTTGTAGGGTAGGTATGTTGGAAAGTTCAAATTTTCAAGATAATAACAAATTATTTTCCAAACTGATTGTACCATAATGAACATAAATTTTTCATTTTAATGGGGCTGTATGTATTTTTTATGATTAGTACATTTATTTTACCTAAGTACTTCTTCTCTATCTTTGGCATACTGCATTTTCCAAAGATTAGCACACCGAGAAGTATCATTCCACATAACAGTCTTGTAATGTGATCTCATCCTTTTCATATCAAGAGGTGGAATATAATTCCCCTGCCCTTTAATGTAGGCTGACTTTAGTGACTTTCTAAGCAAAACTGACAATCTGGGATTTCTCTGGCTAGGACACAGAATGAGTCTCTTAAATGTTCCCACTTGGGATATGTCCTTTAATATCCCAGACTCTAGGCTCTGGGAAGCCTAAGCCACAAGGAGAGGCCACCTGTAGGCACTCTGGGAGATAGCTTCTACTGAGCTTCCTACCAAAGTCAGAGTGGCTGCTGTCCAAATCAGTGTACCATCTTAGGTATCCAGCCAAACCAAGCCTTCGGATAACTTTAACCCATTCACTATCTGTCCATCCACTATAGCCACATGAGAGACCTCAAGTGAGAGTTACCCAGCTGTGAGAGGTAATAATAAACTGCTGTTTTAAACCACTACATTTTAGTTTATTGTATAACAATAGATAACTAGGCTATTACCCTAAGTACAAAAAAATAGATATATTTGCTTTATATTCCTCTAAAAGTTGACATATTTAAAAATGTAATATTCAACTCCTTAATCCACCTGCAGTTGATTTTTGTGTATGGTCAAATTATAGACCCAATTTTATATCCTTCATAAGATTAATGACATGAAAACCAAGTTTCTTGTAAATCCTGTTATCTTTATTTTAAAATAGTGGTTGTTGCTAGAATCTCTTAACCTGATTTGGATTTGTAGCTTCACTGACTGAGGTTTGTACAAAAAAATTTAATCCATGGCAAGTTCCAAAAATGTAATTTCTTATACATAAATCATCTAAGGTTAGTCATTATTAGTTAAATAAGTAAATTACTGAAGAGGCAGGGAATAATGGTTAATACAGCCTCTTAAAGTCAAATAAATTAAATTCAAATCTCAGACACACAAATTCATTGAACTTTTTCATATCCTTAAAGGAAACAACTAAACTCATATTTCAGCATTTTTGTGCTAATGAAATAAAAAAATCATATTAAATTACTTAACGTTAGAGACGCATAAATTAAATTCTCAGTAAATGGCATCTCTCTTGGCCCATAATAGGTAGAAAAGAAACTCAGTAATTTGTGGGAAAATGTGTCATACTTGAATCTATACCATTTTACCTGATGCTTCTTTAAAATAGAGCCCTGCATTTGCGTGAAAGATTTAGAGGTATAAGTGTCTGTCTTACTTTCTAAATCCTTTTCTATACACTGTATGTGATGTTTTTAATTCCATTTTTCCAATTTTTTAGATTATCAAACTAAACATATTCTTCTGAGAAAGTGTTTCACCATAAAGAGTAGTAATAATTTTAAAATATTATGATGTGTATTTTGTAAAACTGTGCCCTTTTCTTCTGTATTGACAATAGTAAATATCAAGCCTTTACTTTTTTGGCAGTAGTTTGATTTACAGTTAAGCTTACTCTTTTCATGTAAAGATGTTATATGAAAAAAATACTGTTTTCCTCAGGATCTCATATTCTGTTATAAAGAGCTCTGGAATGTATAATTAAGTATTTGTTGGGGTATAATCCTTCAACTTCTTAAGTAATGTGACATTTAAGCTACTACACTTTTATAAATAGACTATTTTTTAGAGCCATTTTAGGTTTATAGAAAAATTGATCAGAAAGTACAGTGAATTCACAGATACTTCCAAACCCTCCCACCCCACACACAGACAGTTTCCCCTATTATTAATATCTTGCATTAGTGTGGTACACTTTGTTACCATTGATGAGGCAATACTTACACGTTATTATTAACTAAAGTCTATAGTGTAGATTTGGATTCAATTTGTGTTGTACATTCTGTGGGTTTTGACAAATATTTAGTGACATGCATTCACCATTACAGTACCATCCAGAGTAATTTCACTGTCCTAAAAATCCCCTTTGCTTCACTTATTCATCCCTCCCTCCACCCAAACCACAAATAACCAGTTACTTTTTTTCTGTCTGCATAGTTTTGCATTTTTTAGAATATCATACAGTTGGAATATATGGTTATATGGCCTTCTCAGAATGGCTTCTTTCACTTAGAAATATGTATTTAAGGTTCCTGCATGTTTTTCATAGCTTGATAGCTCATTTCTTCTTTTTATTGCCGAATAATATTCCATTGTATGGATGTACCATTGTTTGTCTAACCAGTCATGTATTGAAGGATATCTTGGTTACTTCCAAGTTTTGGCAATTCTGAATAAAGCTTTTATAGACACTAATGTGCAGCTTCTTGTGTGAACATATACTTTCAACTCATTTGGGTAAGTACCAAGGAGCATAATTCCTGGATCATATGGTAAGAGTATGTTTAGCTTTGTAAGAAACTGCCAAACTGCCATCCAAAGTGACTCTTTCCACTAGCAATGAACACAAGTTCCTGTTGCTCCAAACCCTTACCAGCATTTGCTGTTGTCAAGTGTTTTAGCCAATCTAATAGGTGTGTAGTGGTATATATTTGGTGTTTTAATTTGCAGCTCAATGGCATATGATATCAGGCACCTTTTCTTATACTTGTTTGCCATCTGTATATGTTTTGGTGAGTTATATGTTCAGGTCTTTTGTCCATTTATTAATTGGATTGTGTGTTTTCTTATTGCTGAGTTTAAGAGTTCTTTGTATATTTTGGATACCAGTCCTTTATCAGATATGTGTTTGGCAAAGATTTTTCTCCCAGTCTGTAAGTTGTGCTTTCATTCTGTTTCACAGAGTAAAAGTTTTCAATATTTATGAAGTCCAACTTACAATTTTTTCTTTCATAAATTATGCTTTTGGTGTTTTATCCAAAAACTCATCACCTCAAAGTCACCTAGATTTCTTCTATGTTGTCTTCTCTAAGAGTTTTATAGTTTTATGTTGCACGTTTAGGTCTATGATCCATTTTCAGTTAACTTTTGTGAAATGTATAAAATCTGTGTCTAGATTGTTTTTTTGGAGGATGGAAGTCCAGTTGTTTCAGTACCATTTGTTGAAAAGATTGCTCTTCTCCATCAAATGGCCTTTGCTCCTTTGTTAATGCTCAGTTAACTGTATTTGAGTGGGTCTATTTCTGGGCTTTCTGTTCTGTTCCATTGATCTATTTGTCTATTCTTTCATCAATGCTATACTCTCTTGTTTACTGTTGCAGTATAGTAAGTCTTGAAGTTGGATGATGTCAGTCTTCTGACTTTGTTTTTGCCCTTCAATATCGTGTTGGCTGTTCTGAGTTGTTTGCCTTTCCACATGAACTTCAGAAACTGTTGATATCCATAAAAAATCTTATTGGAACTTTTATTAAGAATGCACTGAAACTATAGATAAAGTTGGGAAGAACTGATACCTTGACAATATTGAGTCTTCCTACCCATCTCTACAGAATACCTCTCTATTTATTATGCTCTTTTTAAATTTCTTCTATCAGAATTTCATAGTTCTCATATAGAACTTATAAATATTTTCTTAGATTTATACTTAGATTTTAGATTTATAAGTATTTCATATTTTGATGCTAATTTAAATTGTACTGTGATTTTAATTTCAAATTCTAATTGTTTATTGCTGGCATATAAGTAAGCAATTGTCTTTTGTAAATTAATCTTGTATCCTGCAAACTTGCTATAATCACTTGTTAGTTTCATGAAGATTTTTGAATGCTGATTCTTTGGGATCTTCTACAGATTAATGATATCATCTGTAAATGAAAACCGTTTTATTACTTACTTCCCAACCTGTGGGAAGTTTTACTTCCTTTTCTTGTCTTATTGTATTATCTAGGACTTCCACTGTTGAAATGCAGTGGTGTAGGGGATTATACTTGTTTTATTCTTGATCTTAACAGGAAAGCATTTAGTTTTTACTGTTAATTAAGATGCTAGCTTTAAGCATTTTGTAGATATTCTTCATCAAGTTGAGGAAGTTCCCCTCTATTCCTAGGTTACTGATAGTTTTTGTCATGAATGGGTGCTGGATTTTGTCAAATGCTTTTTCTGCATCTAGTGATATGATCAGGTACTTTTTCTTCTTTTGCCTGTTTATTTAGTGGATTACATGAATTTATTGTTAAATGTCAAAACAGCCTTGCATATGTGGGAAAAATCCCACAAGATTGTGGTGTATAATTATTTTTAGACATTGTTGGATTTAATTTATTAACATTTTTAAGGATTTTTGTGTCTACGTTTATGAGAGTTATTGGTCTGTAGTATTTTTTTCTTGTAATGTCTCTTTCTCATGTTGATATCAGAGTAATGCTGGCCTCGGAATGAGTTAGGAAGTTTTCCTTCTGATTCTATCTTCCAAAAGAGACCATAGAGAATTGATACAATTTCTTCCTTAAATGTTTGGTAGAATTCACCAGTGAGCCCATTTGGGGCTGGTGCTTTGGTAGGTTTGGAAGACTGTTAATAATTGATTCAATTTCTTTAAAAGGTGGAGAACTGTTCAGACATCTTTGTATGAGTTTTGGTTGTGTCTTTCAAGGAGTTGGTCCATTTAATTTAGGTTATCAAATCTGTGGGCATTGAGTTGTTCATAATATTACTTTTTACTCTTTTAATATTCATGGAATCAGTGGAGATGACCACTCATTTATTTCTGATATTGGTGATTTGTATGTTTTTTTGTTTTTTCCTAGCATGGCTTATAATTTTTTTTTTTTTTGGCTGCATTGGGTCTTTGTTGCTGTGCGCAGGCTTTCTCTAGTGGCGGTGAGTGGGGGCTACTCTTCGTTGCAGTGCACGGGCTTCTCATTGTGGTGGCTTCTCTTGTTGCAGAGCACGGGCTCTAGGCACGTGGGCTCAGTAGTTGTGGCACACGGGCTCAGTAGTTGTGGCTTGCAGGCTCTAGAACGCAGGCTCAGTAGTGGTGGTTCATGGGCTTAGTTGTTCCGCGGCATGCGGGATCTTCCGGACTAGGGCTCGAACCCATGTCCCCTGCATTGGCAGGCGGATTCCTAACCACTGTGCCACCAGGGAAGCCCGTGGCTTATAATTTTAAGGTTTTTAATTTATTGTAAATGTTTTCAAAGAACCAACTTCTCATGTGTTTATTTTCTCTATTGGTCTGTTTTCAGTTTCATTACTTTATGTTTTAATTTTTATTATTACAAAATTTTCGATACATCGAACTTGTATTTTGTATGCAAGTTCAACAATATTAGAATATTGGTAAGCAAATTCTCCTTCTATACCATGATTTTATAAACAGAAAATGAAATTTCATCATTTATATATTTTTTCTGTGTGAAAGAAGGGGCATCTACTTCAAATTGGAATGCAGTCTCACTACTCAAATCTCCTGAAATATGAGTCCTGAGATGAAAGTCAGCTGATGCCATTTGTTGTCACGGAATTCCTTCTCCTGTCAGTGAATATAAGAATTCTGATGGTCAGAGAAGATGTTAGCTAATGTCAAAATGGCCTCCCCCTATGTGGTTAACAGCAGAATGCCCCTATTATATGTCTGCCTCAAACAGGAGGCCACTTTCTCTCTTTAAAAATGAATTAAGGTGAGAGTGCTTTTGGATGAGTGGCTCTGTAGCTGAAGGATTCAGAGAACACCAGATGAGAAACGGGATGTGGTAGGAGGCTACAAGGGACTGGTATTTTCTTTACTGGAATTCCAATTTATCAGTATACATATAATTGAATATTGCTATGTAAAATTATCACTTTTTAGTTTCACGTAAGATTGTGGTGTTCTTCCTATGATTTTCCTTCTATATCATGTATTTATACTTCCTTATATATTATTATTAAAATATATTTTAATACATTATGTTAATTGGAGACACTGAACAAGTTTTTAAAGCATTTAGCCAAGAAAACCTTAGTGATCTCATGCATAGATTTCGTGCTGAGTTGATCTTTGTATTGATTATCCATCTCACTTTTAAATTATGCAAAGCTCCAATTAAAATATAAAAATAAAATGTGAAAGCAGGGAAGAATCGGGTCTTTCAAAATATGCAGATCAGATGAATATACTTTATTTAGGATATCTCTCCTTTTTGCATCTGTATTTTGAACATATCTGGTTATATGTTCCAAGAATAGACATAGATATTACAGAGAAAATCTGCTTTTAAAATGTACTCAGTAACTATTCACTAATCCTTTCCTCAGAGAGCTTAGTCTGCTAAATATGATACAACATATTCTCTTGCATGCATTGATTGAATGCCAGAACAAGACTCCAAAGATACCATAATCTAAATACCCAAGGGTCCTGAAAGAGAAGATGATTTAATCGATGTCTGTAGCACAAAGTTTAGCAGAAGGAAAAGTATTTGAAGATTATAATGTCACTGTGGAGGATTTAAGTTTGTACAATTAGATTAAAAATATCATATCTATATCAATTTATCTATCTAGTGTCTTTCTATAATGTATATACTAGAGAAAGAGAGAATTCACACACACACCAAAATTAGATCAAATCTAATAAGAAGCATCAACCAATGTCATGGGTGGCTTCTTGTTCACAGGACATTTTATCCTGAGAACAATGTCATTTCAAAACATAGGAGTATGGCAGACCATTATAGCATGAATTTAGCTGTTCGTTCACTTAGAAAAAAATGTCAGTATCAAAATTATATGTGTATATGTGCTTTGTAGGAAAGACTGGGTAACTGGTGAGGGTACTTTCCTTATCTGATACTTCTCATTCCAGTTGCAATTTGGGGGGAAATTTCTCTTTTAGGAACTCAGGTGAGTGTACATGGGCCAACTCACACAGACATTTAAAATGAAAAATGAAGTCTGTGTAAAAGGTAAGCACGTGATGAGTCTCATATCCCCTGCCCTTACATGGGTGATAGAAATAATTACTTCCAGACATATCATTGCACTGGGCACAGTTGGCACACGGGAGTCAGCCAGGTGTTAGACGTGATAGGAAATGTGCCGCCTGATTAGACAGACCCGAATCCAAGTGCAACAACATTCTCTCTTAAATGAGATGAGAGGCGGGAATTTAAATTTGCCATTTAATTTTTCATCTGTGGCCAAGGCATGCCAGTGTTTCAAGATGATTTTGTTAATCACATGGGACTATACACTGCATGTGGTAATGAAAGGATGGAAAAATGTTTTTCTCAAACAAGGCAAACACTGTCCAACTCAGTTCCATTGTGATTGGTTTGGTTGAATTTTTTTTTCATTCTCTTGGTTAGTTCCTCTTATAACTGCATAAACATATTTTGCTTTGTTTTGTTACTACTTGAGGCAAAATCTTTGCAGGCATCCTAAGACTTCTGTTTCACTGAGCCTTTTTTATTGTGATAATTCAGTCCTACTCTGGGCCATATGGATGCTCTGGAAGCTTTATTTATTCCAAAGATGCCCTGGAGCTCAGAGTTCTTAGCCAAGAAGGCTGAAAACTTCTTCCAAAATATAGATCAAATACATAAGATTGTTTAACTTACATTCTTGTTTAATTTTCAATAGTGTACTGATTTTTTTATTTCTTAAAACAATAATAGATTGCATTTACTGAGAATTTACAATTGACCAATGACTTTGCCGCTCATTTTATACGCATGACCTCATCATTTAAATATCATAAAATATTTTTAAATTAATACCATTATTATCATCCCTATTTTAGGGGGCGGAAGTCTTGCCTAGAGAGGCATCGTAAGCTACTCTAGGTCATGTAGCATATAAGTGGAGGAACTAGGACTTTTTCTGAAATTGAAAACTATAGTCTCAGTCGATCTGACAGATACATCAATTTATTTCTTATTTCCTATGTAGTGGTTCTTAAGGCTCTTTCAGGCAGTTCATCAGGTAAAAATTATTTTCATAGTAATATTGATATTCTTTGTGAAACTCTCACTTTTACACAAAAAGGTTATTGGTATGGTTTCAGATTCCATATTATCATTAACCTGTAAGAACCTACTAATAATTGAGTTTTAATGCGGTATTAAAAAGGAATATTCTTGATTATCTGAAAAAGCTTAGAATACTCCTACCTTTTCCAACTATATATCCATTGAGGCCAGATTTTCTTAATAATCTTCCACCAAAACAACATATCACAACAGATTGAATGTAGAAACAGACATGACAATTTAGCTTATTAAGCCAAACATTTTAGAGCTCTGAAAAAAAATGTAAAACAATTTCATTCTTCTTTTTACTTTCTGGTTTGGGAAAATATAGTTAATTTCATTAAAAAATGTTATTTACATTAATATGTAATGGATTTATTATTGTTATTTTTAAGAGAATTAATAACAATATTTTCAATATATCCAGGTTTTAATTTCTAATACTTTAAATACAGATAGATATAAACAACATAATCCAAAGCTCTCAATAACTTTTAAAAAATCTAAAGGCATTATGACAACAAAAATTTTAGAACCACGTCCCTAGAATATTCCCAAAAGAAATAACACTTCTACACAAGTTCCTACATATGATTCAGCAAATAAATATATAATTTTGTTCTTTCTTTTATTCATAAAGCCAAACTCCAGCCTTCCAACAGAGATAATGTGAAATGTTAATAGCACAGTGACTTCCAGGCAGGATGAATTTTCTTCACCAGCCTAAGAATTTTGAGCTATATCTTGAAGGAAATTAAGAAAGCTTAATGCTTTCTACATTAGAAAACAACATAATTAGGGTTAAGCATTAAGAATGTTCTTCAGGTTATAGTGTGTGCAATGAACTGCCAAGGAGACCAACTGGGATGTTAGATTTGTAAAGGTCAAAAATAGCAAGAAGGAAAAGGAAGGTTTGAAGTTATAAATGGTGATGGCACAAGACTGAAATGCTGTAACTGGTTTCAGGATAAAGAAACACTTCAGTGTTAGGATGACATAATTTAGAAGGCGGTATCAATTTCATATGCAGGGCAGGGAGAAGAAGAGGATACAGACTATGCTGAGGTTTTGAGACATATTGCTGTATCGCAAATTTTTATTATCATAGTTACGATGATAAAAATTGTAGATACTTTGCAAACAAAAATGGAAAACAACTTTCATTTACACAAATGGAGCTTAATACAATGTTTTTTAAAATGAATATCATTGATAACTATAAAAACTAAGTAGGATAGTTTTTCCCAAATACAATTTATGCTTCTTTAAAATAGAAGTATCTCTTTTATTCACTGTTGTATCCCTAGACTCTAGAAGAGTACTTGGCGTATAGTAGATGCTCAGTAAATATTCAATGAATTAATGGTTCTGTTGGAGCAAATAAACAGAGTGTTTAATTAAGAAAGAAACTTAGAGATCTAAGGGTCCGAATTAATCCTTTTTTGACAGATTAGATTTTGAAGTCCCAAGTAGAATGTTCAACATCTTAAAGCTTGTTTTAAAACCAAAACATAAAACAGAAGCAATATTGTAACAAATTCAATAAAGAATTTAAAAATGGTCCATGTCAAAAAAAAAAAAAAAAAACTTAAAAAAAAAAAAAAGCTTATTATTAACAGAACCCAGAACACATGACTCCCTGACCAGGGATGGGAAATTCCTCATTCCTAATGATTACAGTTTTAGTGGAGATATAAACAGGACACCCCATTCAAAACTAATATAATTTAGATTTCAGCTACTATATATAGTCAATTTGTTTCACTTTATATTTTCTAAAAATTAGCAGATAGAACATAGCTATGCCTCTGAGGACTTGGAGGAAATTAGAGAAGTAGTCACAATTACCCACTGAAGAATTGGGGTCTGAAGTCTTTTCTGCTTCAGTATTATGTCTATATGAAGCTATTTTAATGTTTTGAATGACTCCTTATTTGACCAACAGAGTCAGTCAGAACCTCCACTTTCAATGTCCTAGAGTGTTTTTCATTGTTTCCATAGAGGATCCAGGAAAAGAAGGTCCTTGTACAACATGGGTGGGTGTTGGTCAAATTCCAATAGCCAAAGGTCTGTAATATCAAGTACTATGGAGAAACCTTTACAAAACAACAGACAATGATTGCAATATCAAAATAATTTATTTTGAAATGTTAATTTATTATGTTAATTTATAAATGTTAATTTATTTAACATTTCTTTCTGACAATGTGGGAATTACCCTCTCACAAAAAAAGAAGGAAAGGAAAGAAAAGGAAAACAGCACCAATAAAGGTCATGCTAATTTCCTTTCCACTCTCTAAGTTAACAGAAATAATAAATATGATGGGATGACATTAGGAGATGTTAGTGGATGGATAGTGTTTCTTCAGTTGCCATAAAACCTGTCTCCCCTGTGACTTGTTGGTAGCTTGAGGATGATCAGATATCTGAAGTGACTGCTCACCAGATTAGTCTGTGTCTCTCTTTAATTACATGAAGGACCAATAGGAAAATGCTTCTTAAAGCAGGATATAACTTTCCAGTGTATCCTAGGTCAGCATAAGTTGACATATCAGTCTTTTAACATGGTTGACATTCTAGTAAAAAAAAAAAATTAGAGGCATTTTGAGGTTGATTTGCAAAGACTTCTTTTAATGAACACAAACAAAATATGTAAATTCCTAAGAAATGTACACACAAGTGTTAAATCTAATACCCTATGTTCACATTGATTTCTTAGCTGTTACTGAAATGAATTATTTTAAAAAATTAGTGGCTATCAAAATATATTGCACAATTTTAATAATTTTATAGAGTAGGAAACAGAAAATTCTGATTACTTAAGAAAATATAATTAATATTTCCCATTTTCCATAAATCAATAGCTTTCTCCTTTGATCATAAGCATATCATTGAACTATGAAAAAGGAATAAATATACACAAAAGATACAGGTAGTGTCATCCCTTATGTTCTAAAATAAATAATTTCAATAGATAAAAATTATGCTTGAAGATATTGAAGATAATAGTGTTCCTTTAACAGATATCTATTGAGAGTCAAGAACTCTAGCCATCTTTTTTTTTTTTTTTTTTTTTTTGCTGTTTAATAATGCAGTTGACAAGAAAATTAGTTATTTCTGAGCTATACATTTTAAAGTAATAACTAGGATTATTACTTATAACATTATACCAGAACATATAAGATTTTTAGAAATTTCATGTAATGTCTGAAACATTTATATTAACATATTTCCATACATATTTCCATACAAATACAAATATAAGATTTTTAGAAATTTCATATAATGTCTGAAACATTTATATTAACATATTTCCATACATATTTCCATACAAATACAAATAAAAGATTTTTAGAAATTTCATGTAATGTCTGAAACATTTATATTAACATATTTCCATACAAATAACCCAATGAAAGTTTAGTATTAGTTGTTTTGTTTGTTTGTTGTTTTATACTGCAGGTTCTTATTAGGCATCAATTTTATACACATCAGTGTATACATGTCAATCCCAATCGCCCAATTCAGCACACCACCATCCCCACCTCACCGCAGTTTTCCCCCCTTGGTGTCCATATGTCCATTCTCTACAACTGTGTCTCAACTTCTGCCCTGCAAACTGGCTCATCTGTACCATTTTTCTAGGTTCCACATACATGCATTAATATACGATATTTGTTTTTCTCTTTCTGACTTACTTCACTCTGTATGACAGTCTCTAGATCCATCCACGTCTCAACAAATGACTCAATTTCGTTCCTTTTTATGGCTGAGTAATATTCCATTGTATATATGTACCACGACTTCTTTATCCATTCGTCTGTTGATGGGCATTTAGGTTGCTTCCATGACCTGGCTATTGTAAATAGTGCTGCAATGAACATTTGGGTGCATGAGTCTTTTTGAATTACGGTTTTCTCTGGGTATATGCCCAGTAGTGGGATTGCTGGGTCATATGGTAATTCTATTTTTAGTTTTTTAAGGAACCTCCATATTGTTCTCCATAGTGGCTGTATCAATTTACATTCCCACCAACAGTGCAAGAGGGTTCCCTTTTCTCCACACCGTCTCCAGCATTTGTTGTTTGTAGATTTTCTGATGATGCCCATTCTAACAGGAGTGAGGTGATACCTCATTGTAGTTTTGATTTGCATTTCTCTAATAATTAGTGATGTTGAGCATCTTTTCATGTGCTTCGTGGCCGTCTGTATGTCTTCTTTGGAGAAATGTCTATTTAGGTCTTCTGCCCATTTTTGGATTGGGGTGTTTGTTTCTTTGATATTGAGCTGAATGAGCTGTTTATATATTTTGGAGATTAATCCTTTGTCCGTTGATTCGTTTGCAAATATTTTCTCCCATTCTGAGGGTTGTCTTTTCGTCTTGTTTATGGTTTCCTTTGCTGTGCAAAAGCTTTTAAGTTTCATTAGGTCCCATTTGTTTATTTTTGTTTTTATTTCCATTACTCTAGGAGGTGGATCAAAAAAGATCTTGCTGTGATTTATGTCAAAGAGTGTTCTTCCTATGTTTTCCTCTAAGAGTTTTATAGTGTCCAGTCTTATATTTAGGTCTCTAATCCATTTTGAGTTTATTTTTGTGTATGGTGTTAGGGAGTATTCTAATTTCATTCTTTTACATGTAGCTGTCCAGTTTTCCCAGCACCACTTATTGAAGAGACTGTCTTTTCTCCATTGTATATCTTTGCCTCCTTTGTCATAGATTAGTTGACCATAGGTGCGTGGGTTAATCTCTGGGCTTTCTATCTTGTTCCATTGATCTATGTTTCTGTTTTTGTGCCAGTACCATATTGTCTTGATTACTGTAGCTTTGTAGTATAGTCTGAAGTCAGGGAGTCTGATTCCTCCAGCTCCATTTTTTTGCCTCAAGACTGCTTTGGCTATTCGGGGTCTTTTGTGTCTCCATACAAATTTTAAGATGATTTGTTCTAGCTCCGTAAAAAATGCCATTGGTAATTTGATAGGGATTGCATTGAATCTGTAGATTGCTTTGGGTAGTATACTCATTTTCACAATGTTGATTCTTCCAATCCAAGAACATGGTATATCTCTCCATCTGTTGGTATCATCTTTAATTCCTTTCATCAGTGTCTTATAGTTTTCTGCATACAGGTCTTTTGTCTCCCTAGGTAGGTTTATTCCTAGGTATTTTATTCTTTTTGTTGCAATGGTAAATGGGAGTGTTTCCATAATTTCTCTTTCAGATTTTTCATCATTAGTGTATAGGAATGCAAGAGATTTCTGTGCATTAATTTTGTATCCTGCAACTTTACCATATTCATTAATTAGCTCTAGCAGTTTTCTGGTGGCAGTTTTAGGATTCTCTATGTATAGTATCATGTCATCCGCAAACAGTGACAGTTTTACTTCTTCTTTTCCAATTTGTATTCCTTTTATTTCTTTTTCTTCTCTGATTGCCGTGGCTAGGACTTCCAGAACTATGTTGAATAATAGTGGTGAGAGTGGACATCCTTGTCTCGTTCCTGATCTTAGAGGAAATGCTTTCAGTTTTTCACCATTGAGAATGATGTTTGCTGTGGGTTTGTCATATATGGCCTTTATTATGTTGAGGTAGGTTCCCTCTATGCCCACTTTCTGGAGAGTTTTTCTCATAAATGGGTGTTGAATTTTGTCAAAAGCTTTTTCTGCATCTATTGAGATGATCATATGGTTTTTATTCTTCAATTTGTTAATATGGTGTATCACATTGATTGATTTGTGTATATTGAAGAATCCTTGCATCCCTGGGATAAATCCCACTTGATCGTGGTGTATGATCCTTTTAATGTGTTGTTGGATTCTGTTTGCTAGTATTTTGTTGAGGATTTTTGCATCTATATTCATCAGTGATATTGGTCTGTAATTTTCTTTTTTTATAGTGTCTTTGTCTGGTTTTGGTATCAGGGTGATGTTGGCCTCGTAGAATGAGTTTGGGAGTGTTCCTCCCTCTGCAATTTTTTGGAAGAGTTTGAGAAGGATGGGTGTTAGCTCTTCTCTAAATGTTTGATAGAATTCACCAGTGAAGCCATCTGGTCCTGGACTTTTGTTTGTTGGAAGATTTTTAATCACAGTTTCAATTTCATTACTTGTGATTGGTCTGTTCATATTTTCTGTTTCTTCCTGATTCAGTCTTGGAAGGTTATACCTTTCTAAGAATTTGTCCATTTCTTCCAGGTTGTCCATTTTATTGGCATAAAGTTGCTTGTAGTAGTCTCTTAGGATGCTTTGTATTTCTGCGGTGCCTGTTGTAACTTCTCCTTTTTCATTTCTGATTTTATTGATTTGAGTCCTCTCCCTCTTTTTCTTGATGAGTCTGGCTAATGGCTTATCAATTTTGTTTATCTTCTCAAAGAACCAACTTTTTGTTTTATTGATCTTTGCTATTGTTTTCTTTGTTTCTATTTCATTTATTTCTGCTCTGATCTTTATGATTTCTTTCCTTCTGCTAACTTTGGGTTTTGTTTGTTCTCCTTTCTCTAGTTTCTTTAGGTGTAAGGTTAGATTGTTTACTTGAGATTTTTCTTGTTTCTTTAGGTAGGCTTGTATAGCTATAAACTTCCCTCTTAGAACTGCTTTTGCTGCATCCCACAGGTTTTGAATTGTCGTGTTTTCATTGTCATCTGTCTCTAGGTATTTTTTGATTTCCTCTTTGATTTCTTCAGTGATCTCTTGGTTATTTAGTAACGTATTGTTTAGCCTCCATATGTTTGTGTTTTTTACGTTTTTTTCCCCTGTAATTCATTTCTAATCTCATAGTGTTGTGGTCAGAAAAGATGCTTGATATGAGTTCAATTTTCTTAAATTTACTGAGGCTTGATTTGTGACCCAAGATGTGATCTATCCTGGAGAATGTTCCGTGCGCACTTGAGAAGAACGTGTAATCTGCTGTTTTTGGATGGAATGTCCTATATATATCAATTAAATCTATCTGGTCTATTGTGTCATTTAAAGCTTCTGTTTCCTTATTTATTTTCATTTTGGATGATCTGTCCGTTGGTGTAAGTGAAGTGTTAAAGTCCCCCACTATTATTGTGTTACTGTCGATTTCCTCTTTTATAGCTGTTAGCAGTTGCCTTATGTATTGAGGTGCTCCTATGTTGGGTGCATATATATTTATAATTGTTATATCTTCTTCTTGGATTGATCCCTGGATCATTATGTAGTGTCCTTCCTTGTCTCTTGTAACATTCTTTATTTTAAAGCCTATTTTATCTGATATGAGTATAGCTACTCCAGCTTTCTTTTGATTTCCATTTGCATGGAATATCTTTTTCCATCCCCTCACTTTCAGTCTGTATGTGTCCCTAGGTCTAAAGTGGGTCTCTTGTAGACAGCATATATATGGGTCTTGTTTTTGTATCCATTCAGCCAGTCTATGTCTTTTGGTTGGGGCATTTAATCCATTCACGTTTAAGGTAATTATCGATATGTATGTTCCTATGACCATTTTCTTAATTGTTTTGGGTTTGTTTTTGTAGGTCCTTTTCTTCTCTTGTGTTTCCCACTTAGAGAAGTTCCTTTAGCATTTGTTGTAGAGCTGGTTTGGTGGTGCTGAATTCTCTTAGCTTTTGCTTGTCTGTAAAGCTTTTGATTTCTCCATCAAATGTAAATGAGATCCTTGCCGGGTAGAGTAATCTTGGTTGTAGGTTCTTCCCTTTCATCACTTTAAGTATATCATGCCACTCCCTTCTGGCTTGCAGAGTTTCTGCTGAGAAATCAGCTGTTAACCTTATGGGAGTTCCCTTGTATGTTATTTGTCGTTTTTCCCTTGCTGCTTTCAATAATTTTTCTTTGTCTTTAATTTTTGCCACTTTGATTACTATGTGTCTCAGCGTGTTTCTCCTTGGGTTTATTCTGTATGGGACTCTCTGCGCTTCCTGGACTTGGGTGGCTATTTCCTTTCCCATGTTAGGGAAGTTTTCAACTATAATCTCTTCAAATATTTTCTCTGGTCCTTTCTCTCTCTCTTCTCCTTCTGGGACCCCTATAATGCGAATGTTGTTGCGTTTAATGTTGTCCCAGAGGTCTCTTAGGCTGTCTTCATTTCTTTTCATTCTTTTTTCTTTAGTCTGTTCCGCAGCAGTGAATTCCACCATTCTGTCTTCCAGGTCACTTATCTGTTCTTCTGCCTCCGTTATTCTGCTATTGATTCCTTCTAGTGTAGTTTTCATTTCAGTTATTGTATTGGTCATCTCTGTTTGTTTGTTCTTTAATTCTTCTAGGTCTTTGTTAATCATTTCTTGCATCTTCTCAATCTTTGTCTCCATTCTTATTCCGAGTTCCTGGATCATCTTCACTATCATTATTCTGAATTCTTTTTCTGGAAGGTTGCCTATCTCCACTTCATTTAGTTGTTTTTCTGGGGTTTTTTCTTGTTCCTTCATCTGGTACATAGCCCTCTGCCTTTTCATCTTGTCTATCTTTCTGTAACTGTGGTTTTTGGTCCACAGGCTGCAGGATTGTAGTTTTTCTTGCTTCTGTTGTCTGCCCTCTGGTGGTTGAGGCTATCTAAGAGGCTTGATGGGAGGCTCTCCCCTAGCCATCTTTTAAGTCTCAGTTCTCAACATTAACTTTTTTCCCATATCAAGAAGACTTCAGCTTGATTTTCCATTGATCAGTATCTTTAAGATCTTGTGACATGATCTGAGTTTGTTTGACTCCATGACAAATACCTTTAATAGTCTTCTTTTAAAATTGATGTCTCCTCTACTCTTTCATAATCTTTGAACTACTCACTTTCAGTGAGATTAGTAACTATCATCTGTTCTCCTTTTTAAATTCTGTAAACAAAAGGAAAATGGACCAATCATCGATCCAGCAACTCCATGAAAAAAAGTACATGCCTTTTCATCCAATCCTTTGAGCAATTAATTTTGATATTTTGCTGCTTGGCTCTAGTGTACTTATTTATATTTCCAAAATATAAAATGTTTATAGTAGCACTTCTGTTATTTGTGATTTGTTTCAAATATCAAACCTTTGTAAACATGGTGCATTATTCAAAACCTCACAAATGTAAATAAATCCCCTCTTTTATCCAGTGACTAGATCTTCCTTCTTATAAAAATGAGACATCTTACCATACTCCATGAAGATAATCCCCTGCACCCTAGTTGGAAGCATTTCAGTCATTTGTTACAGCTCATAACCTCTGAATAAAATTGAAACATCAAGATTTTTGAGCTATTATTTCATAATAACCATAGAGCTTTGTTTCAGTGTTCACATATGTCAAATTATCTCATTTTACCACATTTATTCATGGGAGTAAAATAAATATGACTAATTCCAAGGACTGTATCACCTCTTTTGTTTAGTGGCATTCATAAATATTTGGTTTATCCCCCTAACATTATAATTATGTGATAAACCCCAAAGCTATTGGGACAAGGAAGGAAGGAAGAAAGGAAGGGAGGGAGAGAGGGAGGGAGGGAAGGAGGGAGGGAAGAAAACACAATTACAGAAACACTGTAAGAAACTGATCTGTTCTATTTCTTATAATTATATAAATTAGTGAAATAAACTGGGAATTGAGAATTTTAGGAGAAAGTATAATTATATCTGATTTCAATAAACATCTCAAATATAACTTCCAAAAGAAAAGAGGTGAGGAACACAGGATTTTGTGAGAGGACAGAGGCATGCAGCATTATAAAAGAATTACCAAATTGACAGGTTAGCAGAAAGACACTAGAATAACATACATTGATTTCAGAAAACAAATAGGAATTCCTTCAAGAAAACACTTCTGGACAAAGTGGTATCATGATGATGATTCTAATGAACATTTGACCCATGTTTTTTGAAGAGGCTTTTCACATTGTGGCAATTTCCCATATTATAAGTTCTACCTTACCAATGTAGAAGCTAGGTAACTCTTTGTCCCAGCCATTCTTACCCTTGGAGCATAGCATGTGACCTAGATTTTGTCAATCAGATACACCCGACATAAGCATTGGTTTGAAAGACATCAATGTGAAAAATCCATTGCGTTATATGGGAGGCAGAGTATGGGCAATAAACTTAAGCTTTCAAAACCAGCAACGGCAGAGATTGTGCTGTAAATTGTGCCATATTTTGCTTTTTGTGCCAATGTCCACTATGTAAGCTGCAGTGCCAATATTCAGTGGCAGTGCCGTTGTATCTGAAAGTTGTCAGGCAGTGCAATATTTGTGTACTCTTCTTTGTTGTATAACCTTGGGTGGCGATTCTCTGGTGCCACGTTCCCAGAGAAGCTGTGAAACATTGAAAACCCTCTAATAAGTTCATTTTATGTTTTTATAAGCTGGAGAGGGTCTTGTGGTTGCAGCTAAGGTCTCTGAATGAAACAAGGCTCACACTGTACTTATCACAAACCATGTAGAGAACTTCCTGCTTTCCTATTCATGAACGAGGGGTACAAATTTTTTTTCATTTCTAACTGATCTTCCTTCTCCCTCTTTATGTCAACAATGCCTGTGGCTCAGTGTTTTCCTCCCATACTCCTCTTTCTCTTCCTCATTTCAGCTATCTACACTATAGAATTTTCACAGTTTTCAAACCTGGGATAGTCTGGATGCAATTTGCATTGGAAAGTTCTACTGTAAAGTCCTAGGAAAGAGAGACGAAAACCAATAGTCACCCAAGTTTTTTAAAACAAAAGCAAAAAAAACGTAATTATTAGCTGCTTTGTTTACAAGCAAACACGTTAAGAGTTATATTGAATAAGACAGCACTTTGAAATACAAACAGGGAAATAAATACACACAAAAATACACACACATATATTTTTCCCCCATCTCTAAAGAAAAAAAATGATCAGTAAACAAATATTGAAATCTAGTTAATGCTATGGATGCTGAAGTGTTTAAGGGTAAAGTGATGGTGATATAGGGGAGGAAAAATTCTCCTCTACCCTCTTTGGGACTCTGGCTGGGCCTAAGAATTAAACTGACATAAGACAGATTAACAGGAGAAGAGCATACAAGTTTAGTGAATTTTTACATGTACATGGGAACATTCACAGAAGAATGAAGACCCCCAAGAAGTAACAAGAGCTTTATACCTTTTAGACAAAGAAACAAAAAATATGTAAAGAATTGTCAAGACAAAGAGGTTTGGGCTGTGGGTAGGATATAGTGGAAAAGTAACAAGGTTTGTTTATAGAACCTTTGCAGCCCTAAATTCCCTGACTCTGATGATAAGGGTATCTCTTTCCTCCTAATACAGGGAGGGTGCATCTCACGTGGGACAATTATCTCCTGCTTTCAGAGAAGAAGGGAGAGGAAGGGGAAGGTCAAAGTGACCTTCCTGCTTCTGCCATTTTCTTAAACTCCTTTAACTTAAGATATTCAGTATGCCAAGGTGCTGTACTGGGGGTAGTAGCATGCCCTGAACCCCACCAGTGTATGGATGACTGCATGTTACTTTGACATAACCATCAAAACCACAAGACAAATAATGACAGAGAGATGCCTAGAGAGATGAATAAATGGAAAGCTATAGAATAAAATAAATATTGTGAAAATTAATTATAGAATCTAGGTAGTAGGTATACAAATATTTATTTCACACTTCTCTTACTTTGTGAATATTTGAAATTTTTAATAGCACACTTTGGGGAAAGATGTTATAAAAAAAACAATTGAAGCACTCTGTATTATGTAAAAATAAATGTTCACCATGACCTAGACCTAACACAGCAAGAAAATTTTTGCTTTATTTAGTTTGTTAGTTTAAGGCATTAGACAAATATATAAACATGTGGTAGTAAAAAGAACCATCAAAAATGCTTTAAAAGATTTAAATGAATACTCTTAATAGGGTGTGATATCTGTCATTATTTTCCTTATATGTTGAGCAATTCTTTGTTCTCATAAAACGTGTATTTCTTCACTATGCTAAAACTGTCACCCTGTCTCTCACAATTGGAAATCAGAATTAGAATGAAAGACTCTTCAGTTTTAAACTGGCATGAGCCTTAGAAGTCATTAATTAAAAGTTCTTTAATTTTGGTTAACATTAAATTTGAACATTTAAAGTGACTTGCCTGAAGTTATTTGCCTGGGTGATGGAGTGAGACAAGGACCCATGTTTTCTGACTTCTAACATAGAAGTCATCCTAAAACTGTACACTATCTTTTACTGAACAGCCACGTTTAAAATTTGTGTTAAAAATCATATAAAAAACTACATAAAGCCTTGAATCATTACCAAATAGGTCAAATGTCTGTCCTTTAATTAAAACCTAAATTCAGAAACAAAATATATTTAATTTTGCTTTCATTGTCCTATATTATATCATTCTGTTAATATTATAAATTATTCTCATATTATTATATAATGTGTAAGATATCTGTATATATATGTATGTGTATACGTATACATGTATATATATATTTACTCAGATCAAGAGTGTTTAAAAAAGCCCTTTGGTTTCTAATAAATTATTAGTTAACACAATAGCTACAGAAATACATACCTACCTTACAAAATGTGGAAAACATTCTATAATAGAGTTTTATAGAATTCATATAATTTATCAGAGAAAGATTTTAAAACAAAGATGTTTTAAGACACAATGTAATTTCATTTCCACATAAAAAAGGCACCTACTTGAAGTGCTCTTAAGATTCTAATAGGTCAATTGTTTTTAGACTGAAAATCTTAATTGCTTTTTATTGTTTGAACGATAAACAAATATGGTAAAAAGATTAATAACTCTTTTAATTCTCCTGATTTTCTCTTGTCTACCTGGCTGACTGAAGAAAACATTAAGAGAAATTAATTCCTTTGAGAGAGGTCAAAGAATTTGGTTTATTTCTACAAGTGATTATTGTTGGCAAATGAGGAGATTCCATTTTAGGTATTGAACACTATTTTCTCGTACTTCACAACATTTTACTAAAAAATTTTCCTGTTGAGATTTCCTGGAAAATATAAGAGTAAGAATTTCTGTAATCATTTTTTTGTAAAACCCTTAAACGTTTGAAAAAAAATTTTTTTATAATATCTCTAGAGAGAAAATAATTGAGTATACTCGATGTCCTTAAAGAATATTTTTCTTTCTCAGACTTCAGTGTGCCATAGAATTATTTGGGGTAACTTCAAAAGATTTTTTAGCTCAACTCAAGAAATTCTGATTCAGTAGAAGTATCTCCTCAGATGATTCTAAGGCCAGGGCTTTATGGTCAAGAATTTGAGAATTATTGCTTTAAGAATCCCTACCATTTTTAGAATTGATGATATACAATAGAATCAATCAAGTATTATTCACACAGTCCATATGAATTCGAACACAGTGATTCTAGAAGACCACTCAGCTCTCATCTGAAATCTTAGAAGAAAATCCTCTTGAAAATCAAGTGTCTGAAATCCAAGACACTAAATGCTCTGGATCACTTGTCATACTCCTCAATCCCAAATCCAGGCAAAATGCTGTTGATGATCCTTGCCTGGTTGACTGGATTTGAGCTTTAGGTCATTATGTGGAGGCAAATTCACTGTGACTCTCCTCCTGTCTCCAACCTTTCCCACCAACGATAGAATTAAATTTAAATTGTACTTTCAAAAATACCTCCAGTAGCCCTAACCCTTTCACCCAGCCTTAGCACTGAGAGCTTGTACGGTCATGAAATATAAATCATAAGCAAGATTGTAGAGCCATGTCCCTCAGAGCCTATTTTCCAAGGAAGCTTGAGTGAGCAGAAGAAACAAAATCTAGCATCAATCATGAACAATTTCAACCATATAAAAATGCAAAGACAGTAGAAAAATGAGTGACATCTTTTTAGTAATTGTGGAAAGCAAGATTTTAGAAAATAGTCATTTTCTATTCTCCAGGAAAGGGAAAATCCTTGTTTCCATGAAATACAAACAGATAAAAACAGCGTTTTTTTCACCTATGGAATAAATGTGATCATCAGTAGAAACACTGTATAGTAAAACCAATCCTGAAGAAATCTAGGTCAGTGAAACAGATAATACACACACACACACACACACACACACACACACACACTGACTAAAGAAGGACAAAGTGATGATAAAATACACACTTAGAATCTAGAACCCAGGCTCTGAGATCAGCTCAAACCTGGTTTGAGTTGTAGCTCTGACACTTACTAACCATTTATCCTCAGGCAACTTATTTAATGTCTCCATGATTTAAAATTTCCTTCTCAGTAAATGGAAATTATACCTACTTGATATGACCATTGGGAAAATACAGATAAAAAATTGTGCGAACTGCCTAAGTATCTGGTGCATAGAAATCTCAATAAATGACAGAAGATGACAAACACTGAGAGAACGTTAATATTAACTGTGCATTTAGAGTAAACTCCTAAAAGAGAAGTCAGAAGAAACAGTTTTAAAACAACAGTTAAATTACTTACCATTCTAAATTCTTTACGTATATTAATTCACACACACACACAAAAAAAACCATGAAGTAAGTGCTATGTCATTTTCAGATGAGGATATTGAGGCACAGAAGTAATCAGAATTTAGAAAAAGCACCATAATGGGATATTTTGGAGGGGGATTATAATGTTCTAGGCAAAATTAATAATTTATAACCTTTAGCGGAAAATCTGGTGAAATTCTACAATTCATGAAAATAATAGTTATTTAAGCATCTAAATAGGAGAAAAGAAATACAACCACCACTAAAACAACAACAACAACAAAACATTTTCATAGCTGTTAAAAATCAAAGTGGCTTTGGAAATTTGCATAACAAAAATTGTTACAACTAATCCAGCTATAATCATTTGAAAAGCTAAGAGAGACATCCATGTGCTTCCAAACAATTAAAAACTATAGACCTTCTGCAAACATCACTGGAGCAACCCCAGGTAAAAAATTCACTGTTGATATTATTTATAAAATGTAGCTCTTATTATAGAAATAAACAAAAGAGACTTAAAAAAAAGATTTTTTGGTAAAAATAATTATATAGACATTCATTATATGAGGCCACTCAGGGTTGCCACATAGGCAACTCCCCATCAGCACATTTAAAAATTCCCCCATTTGTTCCTGCATAGGGAATGCAAACTCCATGGTGGCATTAAAAAATACTTATTTCTACTTTTCCTTGGGAAAATGTAGAATAGTGCTTTTCCCTTGAAAATATGTACCTACCCTGCAGATCCCTTTATAAATTGAACATCTATTGGTATAGTTCTGTTTTCCAATTGTGTTTTACATACTTTTTACAGTGAGTGTCAGGTGTCAGTGGTTTGGTTCAAAGTCTGGGACCTACCAGATCTGCTTCCCAATCCTTGAAAAGAGTCAGCAGGCTGTGGTTAGGCTTCCATGATTTTTGTGGAGCACTCTAGAAGACTTCATGACAGACAGCTTTGCTTATTTTTCAATGAAAATGTATCATCTCATGTTGTTTTTTCATCCTTTACAAAAATACAATTATCTTCTTTTCCACAGGTTAAATTCCATTCAGGTAAATGATGATGTTTTCCCAATTTAAATTTGCAAATGAGTTAACATAGTAAGATTTATTATGCAGGAAGGACCCTTGGTATTTAGGGGCTCACATTTAAAGCAGTGTGTAGGAAGACCATAAGCTGATGTAAAGATTAACTCTGACATAATAACTGTTTTTAGATCCACGGGGTAACAGTTTTCATTTTATTTATGAGCTTCATATTTTAAATTGACGTTTATGCTGGGCAATGTGTGAAATTATTTGACTGTGACCAGACTTATTTATAAATTCAATGTGAAGACTGACACATTTCATATGCTATTTGTATTATGAATATATTGGAAATGGTACAATTAAAATATCTGAGCTTAAAGAGGGAAGGGGAGTGATACAGATCCAGTTAAGAAATAATGTTTGAGTGCACACATATTTAAAAAGTTATAAAAGGAAAAGAAGCAATATGAACTACTTATCTCGGTGCCTGAAAATATGCAGGAAGCAAAAATAAGACCTGCTAAGGCTGGCATATGAAAAGGACTTCATGAAATGTTAACTTAACACATTTGAAATCATATTATAATTAGTACTGGGTGAGCCATAAATGTTCCTAAAAACACCTAGAAGTTAATATGCTTTCTCTCTCTCCCTCTCTCACTCTTGCTGTCATCTTCATATCATCTAGTACGAAGGTCTTAATTGAAAATCGTGTTCCTAGAGAGTGTGCATCTTGTCAAATGGCAAAATATTACAACCTGAAATGAGTTCTTCTTAGCTATTTTAGCTCTGAGTGGACTCTGGAAATTTAAGGGTCTAGGGTCTGGTTTGTGCAGACTGCTATATACCTGATCTCTTCAGTTTACCTGGCCAGCAACAGGGAGAGGACTATATAGCCACGGGGTTCTAACAGGTTCATCTTATTAATTCTGAGGCAGCTCAGAAAAGGAATGATACTATAATTACTAGCAAGAAAAATTCTAACAAGGCATACAAACAATTTGTTCCTTTTTTGACTCAAAATTTCTGACTCACATTTAGCATAATTCATTTCCTTTTAGTGAAAGTGTCAGTACCATTCTTTTCAAAATATTCCTTCTTCAGAATTCCCCTCTGCATTCAGAAATGACATACAATAGCAATAATAGCAATAATTATGGTAATAACAATACCATGTAGTTAGTGATTCAGGATAGAGTGATTGACACTGAAGACAATTATTGCTAACATATAGTAAAGAAAAACGGTTTGTTGGTAGGTAGAAGCATAAGACGCTTGGCAACTATTGAAATGATGAAATCTATTACCAAACACATAGCTCATTAGAATCAGCGAGTCTTGCGTGCTGAGGGTGGCAGCAGAATACTGTAAATTTTTTATTTGTATGTATATATCATTTATCTCGCTACTGGGCACACAGTAGGCACTTAATCAATGTAGCTCGTTTTATCAGTGATGACTGCAGGGTAAGCTTCCGGGCAAAGAAGAATTGAGAAATCCCCAAGAAATGAAGATTTGATTTCTGAAAAAAAAAATCCTTGAGTCAGAAGCAGGTAGGGGAGTCAGAATAAAGGAATATATCAAAAACAAGGCTAGGTTAATGCAGCAGGTCAAAAAGTCTGTGAAACAAACAAGAACCAAAGGATGCCTGTACCAAGAAACAAAGTGACAGGTACAAAGACCAGTCACATGGTCAAGAATTTACCTACAGATATATCAGAAGATGCTGAAAAAAAGTGAAAAAATGAATGTGAGATGCCAGCACTAAAGAAGAACCATGGTAAATGGTCCAAGAGTCATTTTAATCTAGTATTTAAATGAACCTATTTAAGGACGTACATAATGACAAAGCCAGAGCTCAGAGTGGAGATGGGTGCTAATAATAGTAGGTGATAATGATAACAACAATATTGCTTCTAATACTACCACTAATAATAAATAACAACCATTCCACAGGAGCTGAAAAAATCTAAAAATTGACACTAGGGTTATAGAATTTATATACTATGATAATTCTTAAATGTAATGTTTATGTGATACATATAGTTGAGTGCATAATTATTATTGTAATGAATACATTATATAAATTTAAGAAGTTTTAGTAATTATTAATGAAGTTAAATGTATAGTTTTCTCTCTGGCCTTGTTAGTAGTCCAGCATCTGTAATTACCGTTAATTTGACCAGATAGCCCTGAAATATTTAATCATAACCATTACTATCATGTTTATCTTACAAACACCCTAGTACTTAACCTCTGGGACTGAGAATTCTTCAACTACTTGTCATTCCCACCAGAAAGGGGGAAATATCACCCAAAATACGAACTCCTGTTCCCTTAAATGAAGGAAATTGGGACAGAGCGATAAGGAAAATGATAAAGTGTGAAGAAGGGGGCTGACCTCTTTATATATCCATCCCTTCTGACAAGACCACAGAAAGTAACAAAAGCAGGTTTACCTTAGAAAGAATATGACTTCTTGGGTGGCAAGTAGACCCACTTCCCCAGTTCCTTCATTAAAATAAGAAACAAGACCCAGACACATTTACCTGTGGCGTAAATCTTTTTAAAAAGTCATAAAACGTTTAATTCTATAAAGAAACATAAGGACTTAAGCTACAATGTAAGTTTCTTTAATCTTCTCTCTCCATGTAAGAGAGGAAAATGTAAGCAGAGGCAAAAGGTAAACAATTATCATAAATTAAGATTTCTTAATGTCAAAAGATAGATACATTCAACTATTATTATACAGTATATCCAATTAAGTGCATTTAGCAGTTTGGGGAAATAATAGTGTTTAATCATCTCTTTCACTATGCATAAAAATTAATTTTGAAATGTTTTAATATCAAAGCAATTTTGGTTTTTATTCCAAGGAAAAAGTATACACCCTTACATATTAATTTATAATGGTAGTCATTATAAACTCAGATTTCTACTGATTGAAAGAATAAAATTTTGACAGAGAAAAAACAGAAGTCAAATGAAACAAGAATTAATACAGTAAAATTTATCCTTTATTTCCTATCTCTTCCTATCTTCCTAGTCCTGATGAAATGGAGCATTAAAGACCCATTAACTGGAGTCAAATAATTTTAATGAATGTGTACCCTATTACTTAAAATTCACATATGCCATTCTATAATTGTATGCTATAAATTTAAATCTATTAATTTTTCCATATTCTTTGTTTAAATCACTTATTTAAAGTCTCTCTGTATTCTCACAGCATTTTAGGAGAAAATGAATAATTCAATTTCTTTATCCATTTTGAGCTAAACTAAGTGAAAAATCATCAAAGAGGAAAAAGCTTGTATTTTCTAAATAACTGCCACGAATCTCTTTGCTTACACAGGAATTTAGAGCACCATAAAAAATACTGAATTCAAATTTCTTCAGAGTTATAAAACTCCAATATCACCTTAATTATTCAGTATGCACAGATGTTTAATATGTCCAATATTTAATATTTTTAAATTGTATAATGTTTCATTTGGATTTCTATGAAGTCCTACCTCGCTCATTGTTTTATATAACATTTGTTATTTTCCATTATTAGTTCCTTAATTAAAGAATATAGGTGTATCAGTAGAAGGTTCACTCTCTTTTCTCTGTTGGAAACAATAGTCTACTTTTTAGAGGTTAATGTTTATTTCCTTCAGTTTCCCCAAGTATATCCATCTGATTACAGTGAAAGAATTTTCCTATTTTCTTTTTTTATTAAAAAAAAAAGTTGTAACATGAAATTTACCATCGTTACCATTTTTAAATGTACAGTACAGTAAATTACAATATATACATCTTATTCTACAGTAGATCTCTAGAACATTTTCATCTTGCAAAACAAACTCTATACCCATTGAACAACTCCCCTTTTTCACGTTCCCTTAGCCACTAGCAACTACCATTCTACTTTCTGTTTCTAAGAATTTGACTTCTTTAGATAATTCACATAAATGGAATCATGCACTCTTTCTCTTTTTGTGACTGGCTTATTTTACTTAGCATAATGTCCTCAAGATTCATCCAAATTGTAACATACCACAGTATATCCATCATTTAAGGATGAATAGTACTCAACTGTATGTATATCCTGCATTTTCTTTATCCGTTCATCTCAGTGGACATTTAAATTGCTCAGTGAATGTATTAATTGCAAATGTTTCAATGAACATGAGTGTAAAAATATTGCTTCAAGATCTTGTTTCCTTTTTTATGAATATATAACCAGAAATGGAATTGCTGGATCATGTGATAATTCTAATTTTCATTCTTTGAGGAACTTCCATATTGTTTTCCATAATGGCTGTACAATTTGCATTCTCACCAGTAGTGCACAAGCGTTCCAGTTTATCCGCATTCATGCCAACACTTGATATTTTGCCTTTTTTGATAGTGGCCATCATAATGAGTGTGAGGTGATATCCCTTTGTGGTTTTGATTTGCATTTCCCAGGTGATTAGTGATGTTGAGCATCTTTTCATATACTTGTCAGCCATTTGCATATATTCTTTAGAGAAATGTCTATTCAAGTATTTTGCCCATTTTTAAATTGGATTATTTGTTTTTTTGTTGTTGAGTTGTAGAAGTTCTTTATAAATTCTAGATTTTAACACCCTGTCAGAGATATGGTTTGCAAATCTTTTCTCCCATTTTGTAGGCTGCCTTTCACTCTATTGGTTGTTTCCCTTGTTGTACAGAAATTAAGTATGATGTAGTCCCATTTGTCTGTTCTTGCTTTTGTTGCCTGTGCTATTAGTGTCATATCCAAGAATAATTGCCAAATCCATTAACATGAAGTTTTTCCTCTATGTTGTCTCCTAGGAATTTATAGTTTCAGTCTTATTTTCAGTCTTTAATCCAGTTTGAGTTAATTTTTGTATATGTTGTAAGATAAGAGTTCAACTTAATTATTTTGCATATGGATATCCAGTCGTAACTATTCGATTCATAGAAATGTATACCAAAATAACTGGTTAAATTTGTATAAAATATATTGAAGTCATCCCAGTAATATAAGCATTATAACATAATGTAAGCAATAAATGTAAGTAAAAATAAAAGCAATATATAATTTTAAATGTACCATTTATAAATTGATTTAATTATTCTGTTTATAAATAACTAGGGATTTGTAGAACTAAAGAGTTTAAATTTTGCAATCAAGCAAATATAGGTTTTACTTGATTTGTTCCACAGAATAACTCTACATCCATTACTGAAGAGTCCCACATTTATTAATAGGATGCATCCTATGTTGTTGTTTTTTTTCTTTTTATTTATTTATTTTTATTGAAGTATAGTTGATTTACAATATCGTGTTAGTTTCAGGTATACAGCACAGTGATTCAGTTATTTTTATATATATATATATATGATAGATAGATTGATAGATAGTTTCTTTTCCCTTATAGGTTATTACAAAATATTGAGTGTAGTTCTCTGTGCTATACAGTAGGTCCTTGTTGGTTATCTATTTTATATATAGTGGTATGCATATGTTAATCCCAAACTCCTAATTTATTCCCACCCTTCTTTCCCTTTTGATAACTGTAAGTTTGTTTTTTATGTCTGTGAATATAGTTCTGTTTTGTAAATAAGTTCATTTGTATCATTTTTTTAGATTTCACATATAAATGACGTCATATGATACTTGTCTTTTTCTGTCTGGCTTACTTCGCTTAGATGATAATCTCTAAGTCCATCCATGTTGCTGCAAATGGCATTATTTCATTCTGTCTTATGACTGAGTAATACTCTACTCTGTATATATATCACATCTTCCGTATCCATTCATCTGTTGATGGACATTTAGGTTGTTTCCACGTCCTGGCTATTGTAAATAGTGCTGCAACGAATATTGGGGTGCATGTATCTTTTTGAATTATGGTTTTCTCTGGATATATGTCCAGGATTGGGATTGCTGGATCATATGGTAGCTCTATTTTTAGTTTTTTTAAGAAAGCCCCATACTGTTCTCCATAGTGACTGCACCAATTTACATTCCCACCAACAGTGTAGGAGGGTTCCTTTTTCTCCAAATCCTCTCCAGCATTTATTATTTGTAGACTTTTGAATGATAGCCATTCTGACTGGTATGAGGTGATATACCTCATTGTAGTTTTGATTTGAATTTCTCTAATAATTAGCAATTTGGAGCATCTTTTCAGGTGCCTGTTGGCCATCTGTATGTCTTCTTTGGAAGACATTTAGGTCTTCTGCCCACTTTTTGATTGGGTTTTTTGTTTTTTTGATATTGAGCTACATGAGCTGTTTGTATATTTTGTAGATTAATCCCTTGTCAGTTGCATCATTTGCAAATATTTTCTCCTATCCTATAGGTTGTCTTTTTGTTTTGCTTGTGATTTCCTTTGCTGTGCAAAATATTTTAAGTTTAATTAGGTCCCATTTGTTTATTTTTGTTCTTATTTCTATTACTCTAAGTGACAGATCCAAAAAGATATTGCTGCTATTTATGTAAAAGAGTGTCCTTCCTATGTTGTGCTCTAGGAGTTTTATAGTGTCCAGTCTTACATTTAGGCCTTTAATCCATTTCGAGTTTATTTTTGTGCATGGCTTTAGAGAATGTTCTAATTTTATTCTTTTACATGTAGCTGTCCAGTTTCCCCAGCAGCAATTATTGAAGAGACTGTCTTTCCTCCATTGTCTATTCTTGCCTCCTTTGTCATGGATTAATTGACCATAGGCACATGGGTTTATTTCTGGGCTCTCTATCCTGTCCCACTGATCTACATTTCTGTGTT
Source organism: Eschrichtius robustus (assembly GCF_028021215.1). Classification (NCBI taxonomy): domain Eukaryota; kingdom Metazoa; phylum Chordata; class Mammalia; order Artiodactyla; family Eschrichtiidae; genus Eschrichtius; species Eschrichtius robustus. The sequence continues at coordinate 71,913,085 of NC_090833.1, forward strand.
TGTGCCAGTACCATACTGTTTCAATGACTGTAGCTTTGTAGTATGGTCTAAAGTCAGGGAGCCTGATTCCTCCAGCTTCACTTTTCTTTCTCAAGACTGCTCAGGATTGCTATTTGGGGTCTTTTGTATTTCCATACAAATTAAAAAAAATTTTTTTCTAGTTCTGTGAAAAATGCCATTAGTAACTTGATAGGGATCACATTGAATCTATAGATTGCCTTGGGTAGTTAATCATTTTAACAATATTGATTTGTCCATTCTAAGAACATGGTATATCTTTCTTTTTGTTTGTGTCACCTTTGATTTTTTTCATCACCATCTTACAGTTTTCAGAGTACAGGTTTTTGCCTCCTTAGGTAGGTTTGTCCCTAGGTATTTTATTCTTTTTGATGTGATGGTAAAATAGAATTGTTTCCTTAATTTCTCTTTCTGATCTTTATTAGTGTATAGAAATGAAACAGGTTTCTTTATATTAACTTTGTATCCTGCAACTTTACTGAAATCATTGATGAGCTCTAGTAGTTTTCTGGTATGTGTCTTTAAGATTTTCTGTGTATACTGTCATGTCATCTGCAAACAGTGACAGTTTTACTTCCTCTTTTCAATTTGGATTCCTTTTATTTCTTTTTCTTCTCTGATTGCTGTGGCTAGGACTTCCAAAACTAGGTTGAATAAAAATGGTGAGAGTAGGCATCATTGTCTTGTATGATGTCTTGTATGATGTTATGATGTTAGCTGTGGGTTTGTCATATATGGCCTTTATTATGTTGAGGTATGTTCCCTCTGTGCCCAGTTTCTGGAGAGTTTTTTTTTTTTTTTTTTTTTCTGGAGAGTTTTTATCAGAAATGGATATTAAATTTTATCAAAAGCTTTTTCTGCATCTATTGAGATGATCATATGGTTTTTAATATTCAATTTGTTAATGTGGTATATCACACTATTTGCAGATATTGAAGAATCCTTGCATCCCTGGGATAAATCCCACTTGATCGTGGTTTATGATCCTTTTAATGTATTGTTGAATTCAGTTTGCTAGTATTTTGTTGACGATTTTTGCATCTAGGTTCATCAGTCATATTGGCCTGTAATTTTCTTTTTTGTGGTATCTTTGTCTGGTTTTGGTATCAGGGTGGTGGTGGCCCCATAGAATGAGTTACGAAGTGTTTCTTCCTCTACAATTTTATGGAATAGTTTCAGAAGCATAGGTGTTAACTCTTCTCTAGATGTTTGGTAGAATTCGCCTGTGAAGCCATCTGGTCCTGGACTTTTGTTTGTTGGAAGTTTTTTAATCACAGATTCAATTTCAGTACTTGTAACTGGTCTGTTCGTATTTTCTCTTTCTTCCTGGTTCAGTTGTGGGAGATTGTAACATTCTAAGAATGTGTCCATTTCTTCTAGGTCATCCATTTTATTGGCATATATATAGTTGCTTGTAGTAGTTTCTTATGGTCCTTTGTATTTCTGTGATGTTGGTTGTGACTTCTCCTTTTTCCTTTCTAAATGTATTGATTTGAGCCCTCTCCCTTTTTTCTTGATGAGTCTGGCTAAAGGTTTATCAATTTTGTTTAACTTTGCAAAGAACCAGCTTTTAGTTTCATTGACCTTTTCTATTGTTTTCTTTGTCTCTATTTCATTTATTTCTGCTCTGATCTTTATGATTTATCTCCTTCTCCCAACTTTGGGTTTTGTTTGTTCTTCTTTCTCTAGTTGAATAAGTTTAGGTTGTTTATTTGAGATTTTTCTTGTTTCCTAAGGTAAGCTTGTATGGCTATAGTCTTCCCTCTTAGAAATGCTTTTGCTGCATCCCATATGTTTTGGATCATTGTGTTTTCATTTTTATTTGCCTCTAGATATTTTTTTTATTTCTTCTTTGATTTCTTCAGTGATCCATTGGTTGTTTAGTAGCATATTGTTTAGCCTCCATGTGTTTGTGTTTTTTCCAGTTTTTTTCTTTTAGTTGATTTCTAATCTCATAGTGAAAAGATATGTGATATAATTTCAGTTTTTTGAGACTTGCATTGTGGCCCAGCATGTGATCTATCCTGAGAATGTCCTGTGTGCACTTGGAAAAAAATTGTATACTGCTGCTTTGGGATGGAATGTTCTATAAATATCAATTAAGTCCATAATGTGTCATTTAAGGCCTGTGCTTCTTTATTGATTTTCTGTTTGGATGATCTCTCCATTGATGTAAGTGGGGTGTTAAAGTTCCCCACTATTATTGTGTTACTGTCAATTTCTCCTTTTATGCCTGCTAACATTTGCCTTATATATTGAGGTGCTCCTGTTTTGGGACATATATATTTACAATTGTTACATCTTCTTTTTGGATTAATCCTTTGATCATTATGTAGTGTCCTTCTTTGTCTCTTGTAACAGTCTTTATTTTAAAGTCTATTTTGTTTGATATGAGTATTGCTACTTGGATTTCTTTTGATTTCCATTTGCATGGAATAGCTTTTCCATCCCCTCACTTTCAGTTTGTATCTGTCTCTAGATCTAAAGTGGGTCTCTTGTAGACAATATATATATGGGTCCTGTTTTTATATCCATTTAGCCAGTCTGTGTCTTTTGGTTGGAGCACTTAATCCATTTACATTTAACATAACTATCAATATGCATGTTCTTATTGCCATTTTGTTAGTTGTTTTGGATTTGTTTTTGTAGGTCTTTTTTCTTCCTTTCCTCTTTTGTTCTCTTCTCTTGTGATTTGATGACTATCTTTAGTGTTGTGTTTGGATTCCATTTTCATTTTTGTGTGTATATCTATTATAGATTTTTCATTTGTGGTTACGGTGAGTTTTTGATATAGCAGTCTATATAAATACATGATTGTTTAAAGTTACTGATCTCTTAATATCAAATGCATTTCAAATATACTGCACTTGTTCTCTCCTCCTATTACAATTACTGGTTTTGATATCATAATTTTGTGTGGATGATTTCCTACCTTCACTATATATTTGCCTGTACCAGTGAGCTTTCTTATTTCATAATTTTTTTGTTTCTAGTTGTGGACTTTCCTTTTCCTCTTAGAAAGTTCCTTTACCATTTGTTGTAAAGCTGCTTTGGTGGTGCGATTTTTTTTAGCTTTTTCTTGTCTGTAAAGCTTTTGATTTCTCCAAATTTGAATGAGAGCCTTGCTGGGTAGAGTGTTCTTGGTTGTAGGTTTTTCCCTTTCATCACTTTAAATATATCGTGCCACTCCCTTCTGGCCTTTAGAGTTTCTGCTGAAAAATCAGCTGCTAGTCTATGGGGATTCCCTTGTTCATTATTTGTTGCTTTTCCATCATTCCTTTTAATATTTTCTCTTTGTCTTTAATTTTTGTCAGTTTGATTACTGTGTGTCTCGGCATGTTCCTCCTGGGGTTTATCTTATATGGGACTCTCTGTGCTTTCCCATGTTAGAGAATTTTTCAGCTATTATGTCTTAAATATTTTCTTAGGCACTTTCTCTCTCCTTTCACCTTCTGGGGCCCCTATAATGTGAATGTTGGTGCATTTGACATTGTCCCAGAGGTGTCTTAAACTGTCCTCATTTCTTTTCATTGTTTTTTTTTTTTTTTCTGCAGCAACGATTTATACCACTCTGTCTTCCAGCTCACTGATTCGTTCTTCTGCCTCATTTGTTCTGCTATTGACTCCTTCTAGTGTATTTTTAATTTCAGTTATTGTATTCTTCAACTTCGTTTGGTTGTTCTTTATCTCCACTTCACTTAATTGTTCTTTCAGGGTTTTATCTTATTCCTTACTCTGGAACACATTCCTTTGCTGTCTCATTTTGTCTAAGTTGCTATTTGTATTTTTATGCATGTAGTAGATTAGTTATGTTTCTCAACCTTGGAGAAGTGGCCCTCTGTGTGGGATATCCTATGTGCCCCAGCAGTACACTCCCCTCTCATAACCCCAAGACCAGGGACCACCTGCTCCCAGAGGAGTTTCTGACCTTTGTTTTTGGACTCAGTTCTGCAGGCTGCAGGATCTTAGTCTCCTTGCTTCTGGTGCCTGCCCCCTGACTGGTGAAGCTGGTCTAGAGGTTTGTGCAGGCTTCCTGGAGGGAGGGGCTGGTGCCTGCCCACTGGTGTGTGGGGCTGGGCCTTGACCCTGTGGTGGTGGGCAGGGCTGTGTCAAGGGGTGTGTCTAGAGGTGACTTTGGGCTCAAGATGTCTTTAAGTAGCCTGCATGCTGATGGGTGCACCTGTGTTCCCACCCTGTCAGTTGTTTGGTCTGAGGCATCCCAGCAGTGGCGCTCACAAGCTGTTGGGTGGGGCCAGGTCTCAGTGCCAAGGACCTAAAATGTCTGCCCCCAGCCAGAGTTCACATAGGTCCCTGCAATGTCCACTACCGTATTTTATGACCCCAGAGAGCCACAGCTGCCCACTGCCTCCCCAGGAGACCCACCAAGACCAGCAGGTAGGTCTGGCCCAGGCCCCAATGGAGTCACTGCTTTTGCCCTGGGACCTGGTGTGCACAGGACCTTGGTTGCACCCTCCAAGATTGGAGCCTCTGTTTCCCCCAGTCCTGTGGAACTCCTGTAGTTAAGCCCTAGTGGCCTTGAAAACCTAATGCTCTGGGGCTCCTCCTCCTGATGCTGGACCCCTAGGCTGGGAGGCCTGTCATGGGGCTTAGAGCTCTCACTCCTGTGGGAGAACTTCTGCAACATAATTATTCTCCAGTTTGTGGGTCACCCACCCTGGTGTTATGGGATTTGATGATATCGGGAGTGTGCTCCTCCTACCATCTCCTGGTTTCTTCTTTATGTGTTTGGACGTAGAATATCTTTTTTTGGTAGATTCCAGTCTTTTTTATCGATGGTTGTTCAGAGTTAGTTGTGATTTTGGTGTGCCCGTGAGAGGAGGTGAGCCCAAGGTCCTCCTACTCCACCATCTTGTCTTAGTAAAAGCAGTGATGTTGTTCTACTTAGAGTCTTATATAAAACATGAAACAAGCAATGTAGATATAAAGATACCAATCTTGGTAAAAACAAACAAATCCACATTTTCCATGAAATGGAGGAACAGACACCATACCTGCAATGTTTATGCATATTTCACCTATTTTAAAATTTTAGAAAAAAAAAAGTGAGTGTTCTCTCCTTTAATTCAGAAAAAATATAGAGTTAACTTGCCAAACTTCAATGCCTGGTTTCCTCAGAGCCTCTACTCTACCATACATAATAAAGAGCAGTGAAGAAATGATGCTATCCTAAATACTGAGTCCAGTTTCTTCTTTTGGATTTGATTATGGGCACCAGCATTTTAATACTCTAAGCTTTGCGATGAGGGAGGATACAAAAATTTTCAAGCCTTCATGTGCATATGTTATGAATATCAGCTAATATTCTCAGTAGGGGAGAGCAATTGGCAAATTCGTGACTTATCCTTCTGCTTACGTGGTTATACAAAGAGCTAAATGCTAGTTTATCAGCCTTCATGCCTTGATCACAGGTGTTAGCATATGAAAGTGGTGAATAATCTTGACTCCCTGATGTGAAATGCAACTCGTGAAATTCAAGAACTGTTTCATAGGTTAATGATCACTAATGGCCTATACATACACAACCTGTTAGTTAAACAAAGAATGTGTCTGTGGTTGGAAATATAAATAGAAAATTTATGAATTTGCCTACTATTTTCCTTATTTCATTCTTTAGCTGGTCTTGTGGACTCAATTATGGCATATGTTGAATGGCTAACTTTCTAGGACATCATCAAACAGATCAGAGATATCTATAGCTCCATAAGATGTAATGCTTAGCCACATAATACTATAATTAACTTCATGACTTTGTATTGAATTCATTCTCTGATTTTTTTTTTTTTTTGGTTCTTGTACAATTTGTTTAATGATATTTTGCATCTGTTTTGCAAACCTAAACAGAATCAGCGTCAGAATTCTGAAACGTAATTAAATTTTGGAGCTATTTCCTTTTTGATCATTAATATTCTATCGCCTATTGAAAGACAGAGTTTACTGCATTGCAAGATAATTACCTTAAGAGGGCTTCATAAAGAAGCAATATTTTCTGGCAAGAAGTTAGTCACTCTTGATTAATACAATAATTAGGAAGAACATGTCAAGGGCAAGATTCTCTGGTGTAAGAGTAACTCTTGTTATGTGGAATCATGATATAATTCTAGTTAGTTAAAGGAATACTTCCATGTCTAGCTTTTTAGTTTCCTTTTTATATTTGCTATATTTTGCCTGAATAGTATTAGCATAGGAGAGTAAAATTTAATATAGGAACTTCAAGCTGTACTAACTCTAACTTTCACTGTTTTTGCTACTAACACTTACAATACCAAATACAATGTTCTTTCTAGATTCTTGCTCTGCAAAGTGATCATGAACCAGTAGTATCTGTACACCCTAGAAGCTTGTTAAAACACAGAATCTCAGGTATGACCCCAGACATACTGAATCAGAATCTGCATCTTTACATGATCCCAGTTTATTAAATGACAGGTACCAAATAGATCTATATCAATTGCCCCCGATTCCTGCTCCCCAAAAGAAGTTTTCAATACAAACCTTAAACCAATAGAGTGAGGAAAATATAATCACAAAAAAGGAAGAGAAAGAGACAAGGAAGAATGTCACTGTCATTTTGGTACATATCTAGTAGTTGTTGACAGATCCAAAGGTTTTTGGAAAGCTGTCTCCGTGACACCATCAGTTTCTGGAGAATCTTGAGAAATTCTCAATTTTAGATCTACCATCATTATACAAGTCAAAGAGGTGGTGCATAATATTTTTCAGCTAAGAATTATGAATCCAAGGTTTAATTCCCTAGTTTTTACTTTAAGAGAGCTTTATGTCCCCATACCCTAAATTTTTATCTTCCATATACCACTGAAAGAATGGAATTGAAGTGAGACACATATAACACGACTTGAAACCCAAAAGCTATTTTAAAATAGTAGTTAAAGAGAATATTATAGTTGATTATTTTCATGAACTTTCTGTTTGATTCATCTGCATTGAAAACAGATTTACATAGCTCAATACCCATTGTATGCCTAGTATAAATAGATATAATAAACTATTTGGAGGTATGTATGAAAACAATAGTTATTTTAATGATCATGCCTACTTATGCAGCAAAAAGAAAAATCTAAAGTTTACTATTATCTAAAGCCAAACTTATAGCACGAATTTTTATTTTATTACAAAATTGGATGAGTTATATCAATATGTTTTATTAAATAACAAACACTTCATTACATCTTTGCAAATGCCTTTTCTCATTCAAAAGCTGAACATTCTAGTTCACAAATATTAAAATATTTCTTTTTTATTTCTGTTATTTTTTAAATTGTTCATGAGTAAGAATTTTAAATCTTGAGAACAATAAATGTTTTCTAGATTTGTTGATTTCAGAGTAATTAAGACAAACCATTGAGGCTAGACTTCTTCCTCATTGCAGGGAGTGAAGTAGCAAATGTTTCATTTGAGTAGGCTCCAAGTAAAACTATTTTTGTGACCTTAAATTCACAAAACATATTCAGCTGGAATATATACATATTTTACAAGAAATAAGAACATGGAGAAAATACAGAATTCAATCAGATTATAAAGAGATTGATGAAAAACTTAGCTACAACCTTAGTGACATGTGCAGTGGAGCGAAGACTCTTGTTTATTCAAATTAGAGAAAATAATGATGTAAGGGTCTGGATGGAGGCATTAAGCTGTCTCAGAGCCAAATGGAAATATATTAAAATGTCTTCAGAGAAACAAAGAAATACAAAATGCAACCAAACAGTGAAATAAAATAGTTGAACTTTTAGTGGTGTTTCAGGATTCCATTTACTCAAATCAAAGAAATATGTAACCATATATAGACAGAAACTATGAAAATCAACTCTCTGTAAACAGTATGGAATTGTAGGCCTTTGATGTCACAGCAACCACAAAATAATGACGTAGAAAGAATCATCCTGACATGCACATTATGTTTGAATTGTAAACAAGCATAACGTTCATAAGCAGGAAAATGTTTCAGTTGATCTTAGCCAAAATGCTGAGAAAGTGATAGTAGGAAAATGTTTCATTATATTGTACAACTTTCTTATGAAGTAGAATTTTGCAGATATACAAGAAAAAATGCCATACCTCTAATCTCTTGACTGCAGAAATACTCATGTTTTATTTTTCAGCAACAAAAGCAAATTCAATAGTAACGTGATTAACATGATGCTATTAGTATAAAAAAGCACAACAGAGATTGACTATATAGTAGTCTAAATTTGTATGAGAAAGGACACCAAAGATTTGTACGTTATGATAAATGGATAAATGTTGTTTTTCTGCAACAGGAGTGAGTTTCCTGCAAAACCTTTTATTTTCCTCATACTCAATAGATCAGAGCAAATGTATATTACTTCCACAATTTTTTATAAGAAATATAAAAAATTGTTCTTAAAATTAAGGTAGTGAAATTTAACTTGAAGATAATCAAGCTTTTAGATAAAGCTACCAGTTTGTAAAAATGCAAGGGATGGAGTAAGTAATTAAAAAACATACTGTAAACTAAATTAGAAGAAATAAATAAATAGACAAGTAGACCAGGTTTATGTATTGATAGAATCAATATTGTTAAAATGTCAATCTCTGCAAATTTACCTATAGATTCATTGCAGGTATGTGTGTATAACTTGACCAGCTGATTCTAACATGAATTTGTAAATTAAGAAATCTTGGATAGGTAATACAATTTTTGAAAGAAGAATAAAGTTCGAGGACTCACATTATCAGATTAAATACTTAATATATTTAAAATAGTCTCTTCCTGGTGCAAGGATAGACAAATGGACCAATGCTCCCAGGATCATATATTCAGTCACCTGGTTATGGCAAAGGTGTTACTGCAATTCAGTGGATAAACATGATCTTTTCAATAAATGATGTTAGATTAGTTGGCTATTTATTTGGAAAAAAATTACCTCACACAATACACGAAAATTTATTCACAGTGAATTGTAGATACAAATGAAAAGTATGAAACAATGAAGCACCTGAAAGGAAACATAAGAGATGATCTTCATGACTATTGTTTAATAAAAGATTCTTAAACAAGACACATCTTAAACAGAACACATGAAGCAACTAAACAACTAAAACATATGAAACAACTAAAATATCCAAAAAAAATTATTTCCAGGATTTGGCAATTAAACAGTGCAGTATTGTGATCCTTAAGGAAAGAGAAAGATCAAAGTAAGCCTTATGATTGCACCAGCTTAATACCTAGAATGGCAGTCTAACTGAATTGGTATCAGAGGTTGTTAGGAAATTCAAGGTACCTAGCATTTTGGGCTGCTCCACCACTAAGTGAGGGAAAAGTGAATTTCACTGTCATAATAAAAGTACATATATTTAATAATGGTGACATAAATACAGTCCTTACTTATGACCAAATTACAATTAGAGTTGACTTTTCTCCTAGACTTCAGATGATGATAGTTCAGTCATTTCCATCAGTAATTATAGGCTGGCTGAAATCACAGGCACAGACTAATGAGAGAGAGTCATGTGTCAAATAGACAACACACTCTGTCCTTTTCAAAGTACCAAAGGGATAATGAAGTTTCCCATATAAATATAATAAAATAATAAAGAATTTAACATATCTTCTTTCACTTGATTTCATAGATTTGTCAGGTGCTCACACACACAAAAAGTATAGTTTACAGTTTAAAAGCATGGAAATAATAAAGAAAAATGTCAAGATACACTATCTTGAGTGTTCATCTCTCAACTGAGAAACATTGGAAATGATCAGGCTAGAACACACAAGGAAGTTTACCAATAATAGTAATGCTGTTATCTAGCATTCATAAGATACTGCTGTAAAAAGAAACTCCAAAATACAGTAGCTTAAGTAAGACAGAAATAATTCTTTTTCTTCTTCTTATCATTTATCAGAAAATAAGAAATATTGGGGAAAGTGATCTAAATATTCAAATCAATAAGTTAGGAAGAAAAGAAAAATGAACAAACCTACAGACACAAGAAAAATTAAAATAGCACAGTAAAATAACATTTCTTGTCTGCACCTACATAAAAATCAATTCCATATGTAATAAGATATAAATATTAAAAGTGAAACTTTAAAACTATTATAAAAATATGATAGAATTATTTTATAACAATAACATATTTTAAATATATTATAAGTATTTAATTATAAGATCATGTATATCAGAATATATATATATTTACAAAAATGTAAAAGACTGGCCACATACTAGCAGAAGATATATAAGTATAATGCCTTTCATTAACAACAGATTACTATTTAGACTATGTAAGAAATGTGTTCAAATCAGTAAGAAGAAGCAAGCAACCCAATTTTTAAAATGGGTAAAACGTTTGAACATTCAATTCACAGAGAAGGAACTCTAAATGATCATAAACATATGAAAAGATGCTCAACCTTGCTAATAATTAGCAAATTTCAAGTTAAAAAAATAATTTACATTGTCAGATCTAGCAGATTGGCATAAATATAAAACACTGGTAATATTAAATATCAGTGAAGATGTGAGGAACTGGGAACATTCAGTTCTGGGAACTGTTAGTAGGAGTGTGTAAATTGGTGAGAATTTTATATAAATATTTGGTGCTATCTAGTAAAAGGAAGAGGCAAGTTCTTTATGAACCTGCAATTCCGTATGTATTTGTTCATCAAAAGAATTTCTTGTTAATGAGAAAGAGAAAATGCAAAAAAGAAAAGGTTAATTGCATTTTTTGGTATATATGTATATGTATATGCGTACGAATATATATGTATATATGTGTGTATCTTATATACATAATGTAAATGATTTAATTAGGGAAATTGGTAAATAAATAACATGTTCAGATATCAAGATAGAAGACTCTAGTTAAAGTGAATGTCCTAGATAAATAAGTAAACAATGGATACATTTTAAAACAATGTTCAAGTTACAAAATAATGAATAGCATATAGTTACATTTATATACGTTTTCAAAAAGCTATCACAACAAATCCCTATATTACATGTTATTAATATCTCTGTCACTATAATAAAATTGAAAGCAAATGTTGTAAAGAAATATATAACCACTGTAAAATATTGGTTATTTCTAAAGTTTGAGCGAGGCAAATGAGATCTTTCAGGCAGACCTCTAGCCTTAGCTCTAATGTTTTATATCGTTTTAAAATACTGATCTGAAGCAAATATGGATGATAGTAATTTTTGGTATATCAGTAGAAAAAAATTTGCTTACTGTTATTTAACATTTTTACATTTGGAATGCATTATATTTATGAGGAAAACAAACTTTTCTCTTTGAAATAGTTTATTCTTAAAAAAGGAAAGGAAAAAGTTAAATGAATTAAATGAGCTGATTTTCCTTTGTAAGATTCTCCTTAGAGAAAACTTGTCATGAGTCATCAGGTTTGGAAGACAATTACACAACGGCTATTGGTCCATAACTTTGTAAACACCTAGGGTCCTCCTATGCTTCTGTATTTGCCCTCCTGTCCTTCATTCTCTTTTAATTTGCTCATTTAGCAGGTTTGGTTATATAACTTTTAAACAATTTTTCCCATTCCATTTTTTCTTCTTGTTCATTTCTTTTTATATTGTTCTTTGTCTTAGGTGATATCAACCAATTTATAGGTTTATTTCTGTCATTTTTTATTATTTTATCTTCTTTCTCAATTTAGATTTCCTACTGTATCTGTAACATGATATTCTTATGTGTACTGAAGTTTTATTTTGTCATTTTATTTTACTCATTATTTGACAGGCTCAATATTTTATCTTCAATAATATCCCCATTGCTAATTTTATCTATTTCTTATAAATTCTTTTGTCATCCTTCTTTGTTATTATCAAGTATAAAAACCATTATGAAACAGGAGTAGTAATGGGGATTGTCCATGCCCTGAGGCATATTGGATGCATTTTCTTTCTGACTTACTTCACTCTGCATGACATTCTCTAGGTCCATCCACCTTGCTACAAATAACTCAATTTAGTTTCTTTTTATGGCTGAGTAATATTCCATTGTATATATGTGCCACACCTTCTTTATCCATTCATCTGTCGATGGACACTTAGGTTACTTCCATGTCCTGGCTATTGCAAATAGAGCTGCAATGAACATTGTGGTACATGACTCTTTGAATTATGGTCAGGGTATATGCCCAGTAGTGGGATTGCTGGGTCATATGGTAGTTCTATTTTTAGTTTTTTGAGGAACCTCCATACTGTTCTCCTTAGTGGCTGTATCAATTTACATTCCCACCAACAGTGCAAGAGGATTCCCTTTTCTCCCCACCCTCTCCAGCATTTATTGTTTGTAGGTTTTTTGATGATGGCCATTCTGACTGGTGTGAGGTGATACCTCACTGTAGTTTTGATTTGCATTTCTCTAATGATTAGTGATGTTGAGCATCCTTTCATGTGTTTCTCGGCAATCTGTATATCTTCTTTGGAGAAATGTCTATTTAGGTCTTCTGCCCATTTTTTGGATTGGGTTGTTTGTTTTTTTCATATTGAGCTGCATGAGTTGCCTGTATATTTTGGAGATTAATCCTTTAAGACATACAATCTTAAACTGCAAAAAGCAAATGGCTTGACCTCTGATGTTGTAGACTTCCTGGAATGTAACTTTCAGTGACTTCAACTCTGTTCTGAAATGACTGGCTATAGTTCAAAATGCAAAAGACTTAACTTTTCCACAAAATGCAGTTTTACACTATTAATCTGCAAGAGGTCAGCCCTTATATTTCAGAAATGTATTATGAAATTTTTCCACATAATGATCAAATTAACTTACATATATTATGGTTATGCTTTCAAACAGAGCAGAATAATACATTATGAGAAAGATAAAGGAAATAACAATAAAAACTGGATTTTACTGAATTCTGGCATGAGTTCTCAAAACAGTGAGTTTATTTGTCAAAGATTTTACTCTTCTATCTGTAAAATGAATAGCTTACTTTAGATTAGTGGTTTTTAAAACAGATTTTTAAGGCCTATTAGTAGATCATAAAATCAATCAGGTGGTTACAATCAGCATGCAAGGATTTATAATAAAATGAAATAGAATAGAAGAAAGATTTTTTAGGGTATCATATATATAAGGATAGGTAAAGTGTTATGAAAATTAGTTTCCAGTTCATGTATGTGTGTTTGTCGGTGTGTGTTCTGGATCATGATTAAACATGCCTTTACTGTATATCTTGATTTTAGAAAAAAGGAGGCACTCAACCTGCTACCCTCCAAATATGACCAATTCTGATTTGAATATTCTAGCTGTTTCAATCAACCAAATTCATTCTTGCCTCATTTATCTTATGAAAAATATAGAAATACCTTGTTTAGAAATCTATATTTTAACTAATTTATTGGCAGAAAATAAAATTTGATTTGAATATATTACCTGATTGACTTCCCATTTATTAAACACCTTCTAATGTTATACAAGCCACTCTGCTCATATGTCAATTTGCTTTATCATTAAATATTTTATACTTATACATATATATACAAAAATATGACATACCAAATAGAAAAACAGAAAGTGATTAAATCTTTGAGAAAAATCCTTGCTTTGTAAAAAACCTGATGGAGTTTCATAAAATGTAACCAATTGTCAGACACAAAAGCCATCTTTTATTTACTATTCATGGTCAGATAATTTAATCTAGCTACTTGTACATATTAGTAAAGGGGAATACTATGTTAAGCTTTTCAGGAAAAAAATTGTTTTCACTTCCTTGGAACAAAAAGCATGAAGATAATCTTCTGTAATTTTCTATTTTACTTAGCCTAAGAAGATTTGTTACAAATACTTGAACCACACCTTCACATTGATTTTTAAATATATTTTTAATTTTAATTTTTTATTGAAGCATAGCTGATTTACAATATTGAATTAGTTCCAGGTGTAGAGCAGAGTGATATAGTTATTTATATATATATATTATTTTTCAGATTATTTCCTATTATAGGTTATTATAAATCCTTGTTGCTTATCTGTTTTATATATAGTAGTATGTATCTGTTAATCCCACACTCCTAATTTATCCCTCCTGCCCCCCTTCCCCCTTGGTAACCATAAGTTTGTTTTCTGTGCCTGTGGGTCTGTTTTGTAAATAAATTCATTTGTATTATTTTTTAGATTCCACATATGAGTGATATGTATTTGTCTTTCTCTGTCCAACTTACTTCCCTTAGTATAATATTCTCTAGGTCCATCCATGCTGCTACAAATGGCAATATTTCATTCTTGTATATGATTGAGTAATAATCCATTGTGTGTGTGTGTGTGTGTGTGTGTGTGTGTGTGTGTGTGTGTGTGTGTACACCACATCTTCTTTACTCATTCATCTGTTGATGGACACTTAGGTTGCTTCCATGTCTTGGCTATTGTAAATAGTGCTGCTATGAACATTGAGGTGCATGTATCTTTTCGAATTAGTGTTTTTGTCTTCCCCAGATATATGCCCAGGAGTGGGGTTGCTGCATCATATGGTAACCCAATTTTATTTTTTTACGGAACCTCCTTACTGTTCTCCATAGTGGCTGCAACAATTTACATTCCTACCAAGATTGTAGGAGGGTTCCCTTTTCTCCACACCCTCTCCAGCATTTATTATCTTTAGACTCTTTGATGATGGCCGTTCTTACCGGTGTGAGGTGATACCTCATTGCAGTTTTGCATTTCTTTAATAATTAGCGATGTTAAGCATCTTTTTGTGTGCCTATTGGTCATCTGTATGTCTTCTTTGGAGAAATGCCTATTTAGGTCTTCTGCCCATTTTTTGATTGGATTGTTTGTTTTTTCAATATTGAGTTGTATTAGCTGTACAATATATTTTGGAAATTAAGCCCCAGTTGGTCACATCATTTGCACATATTTTTTCTCATTCTGTAGGTTGTCTTTTTGTTTTGTTTATGGTTTCCTTTGCTGTGCAAAAGCTTTTATGTTTAATTAGGTCCCATTTGTTTATTTTTGCTTTTATTTCTTTTGACTTAGGAGACTGATCCAAGAAAATGTTGCTACAATTTATGTTAAAGAGTGCTCTGCCTATGTTCTCTTTTAGGAGTTTTACCGTGTCATGTTTTATATTTAGGTCTTTAAACCATTTTGAGTTTATTTTTGTATATGGTGTGAGGGAGTGTTCTAATTTCATTGATTTACATGAGGCTCTCCAGCTTTCCCCATACCACTTGCTGAAGATCCTCTCTTTTCCCCATTGTATATTCTTGCCTCCTTTGTTGAAGATTAATTGATCATAGATGTTTGGGTTTATTTCTGGGCTCTCTATTTTGTTCCATTGATCTATATGTCTGTTTTTGTGCCAGTACTATGCTGTTTTTATTGCTGTAGCTTTGTGGTATTGTCTGCAGTCTGGGAGGGTTATGCCTCCAGCTTTTTTCTTTTTCCTCAGGATTGCTTTGAAAATTCTTTGTCTTCTGTGGTTCTATATAAATTTCAGGATTATTTGTTCTAGTTCTGTGAAAAATGTCAGTAATATGATAGGGATTGCATTAAATCTGTAGATTTCTTTGGGTAGTATGGCCATTTTAACAATATTTTAATATTATTTTTATACTATTCTAAGAAGTAATAATTGTGAAAGTTTATTTTATTTTTATAGATGAAAACAAAATTTAATTTTGTCACAGGAGAAGGTCTATAATTATTGAACACTAAACAATATAAAACACTGATGCTTTAGATCATTAGCCTTCAAGATCACTTTGATTTTTTAGACTTTTTTTCAGAACATTCTGATATTCCATTCCTGGGATACTAATTTTTTGTTTGCTGTATTTACTGCAACTTTCAGCTGTTGATTGCTTTTCCTGTTTAAACTTTAATATTGCTATTGTGAGGTCATCTTTATTTTTCTTTTAATACAAGTGTATGTTGCCCAGAAATAAAAAGTGCACTTCCTTTGTTTGCCTTGACTCTGAAGGAGTCAGTGACCCCGAATTCACTTACATTTTACTTTTTAACCTTACAATTCCTTCTACATATTAATAGGTTCTACTTGATTCCTCAGAGATGATTTTTGTGGCTCAAAGATATAAGAATTTGTGTTGATTCCCAAGGAAGGGAACAAGATTTCTAGTCCCTATTCACAGGTGCTCCAGCTCTTTGGAGCTGCAAGTTTTATCTTAGGGATTCCTTTCTGGTGTTCTGCTTTCTAGGGATCTAGGGTCTATAGATAAGTCCAAAACCCCTAGGGCCATTGGCATTACCTGCTCACTTTCTGAACTGGTTTTGATTTTGCTCTTTGTTTTCAGCACTTGGAATTTCACTTTATTTTAGGGAAGTTATTTATTTTGAAAATTGTTGTATTATTCAGAATTTCTATGTTTGTACAGTTGGGCTGCTTGCCACATCAGCTCAGGTTACTTGGGGACAAAGTCAAACTGTAGCATTTTTCAGATGGAAGTTTGAGCACACATATCCACTTATTGAAAGTATAGGTGATGCGCTTCCAGTTCAAGAAGAATTAAGCCTATTGGTTATCCCTCTTCCAACATAAATCTTATAAAAATATATTGTTTACAGTTATCAGTTATAATTGATAACACTGTATTATAAAATTGAAACTTGTTAAGAGAGTAGAACTTAAATTGTCCTTACCAAAAATAAAAGATAGATTAAAAAAAAAAAAGAATGTGTTGTTTAAAAAGCATAATCCTCAATTGGAAAGGGCACAACCAGTCCCAAACCAGATAAACAAAAACCACTCTTATACATATCACAGCAAAATTTTAGAACCCTGTAGTAAAGGAGAAAAATTATGAAAGCTTCCTAATGAGAAGTAACAGACTATTTAAATAACAGAAATCATACTGACCTTAACTTTCCTATTTGTTACATTGAATTTAAGAAGACATTGTCTTCAAATTACTGTCATAAAAAAATTAACTTAAAATTTTATACATTTATAGAAATAATGGTAACTAAACTATCATTAATAGTGAGGGAGAAAATACAGGTCTTTTTCAGAAATGCAAAGAAAATGGATATTTAAATGTTACTAAAGGATGCATTTTAGCAAGAAATATATATCTAGTGGAAAATGGAATACAATAAACAATGAGTAGGGGAAAAAATGACCTCCTATTACATCTTAAGGTAATCATAAAAAATAAATAGAAGTGAAAAAATAAATAAATAATAAATAAATAAATAAATAGAAGTTTGAAGCTAAAATCTCAAATGTTAAAAAAAAAAAAAAAAACCCATGATGAGCTTTTTTTTTTCACCCAAGTAGAAAATATATTGGTCAGAATGAGGTTCCACTGCATATAAGAATAAGTAATTTTAAAAGACAGAGCTTATTTTTTCTCATATTAAAAAAATCTTGAGGTCGGTAATCGAGTGCTAATATGGTGACTCCACCATTATTTATGTAACATTTATATTAAACATTTGTTTAACATTTAAACATATTTCTCTATCAACATGGTGAACTAATCAGCAACTATAACATTTCCTTCCAAATAAAAATACTTTTTGCAAGCTGTCACTTTCTCCATTTCCTTCCAATATCCCATATTTTGTTGAATTCTTCTGGAGTTTTAATTTCTGGTCTTTATTATATTTTCAATATGCTTCTACTTTTATAGATGTAAATTTTATTGATTGTCTTAAGGTTTACACTCACAATCTCAACCATTATGTATATTCAACTCTAATTTTTTCTGGCTTCTTTGCTCAACACTGCGTTTTTGTGTTTTATGAGTCCAGTAGTTCTTGACCTCAATTAAAACCTCCAAGTTGGAATATGTTATTTTCTTGCTCCCAAAAGTGAATGATATTTTTGAAGTCTATAAAGTTTTACATTTACAATTTTCTTTTGGAATTTAAAAATATTTCTCCATTTATTTCAAACATCCTGAGTTACAAAGCAAAAATCTGATGCTAGTCTAATTCTAATCCCTTTGACAATAGTCACCTTTTGTTTGCCTGCTGTCTTCATAGGAAGCTACTATGAAGCTTTTTAACTTTGGAATTCTTAAATGTCTGCACTAGGTCTGTAGATCTCCTTCAACACCACCACTAACATCCATGCTTGAGGGTTTTTTCGGCTCAAGAAAATTATTTATTTTTTATTCCCTCTTCTCCACTTCCTTTATTCACTTTTTCTACAGATGTTGCTCAAATTTTTTGTTTTTTGTCTATTTACTTTTAAAATCTCACCTATTATGTTTTTAATTTTCAATGTTCTAATTTTTTTTTGTATAATAGTAACTTTTAATTTTGTCAGTATGACAACCTTTCAATAATCTCAATGGATTTGAATTGCATACATATATCTTTTATTTCCTTAATATACACTCATTCCATATATTAATTTTTCTCTTTTCTGTGATTGGTTATCTCTCCTTTTCATGATGCTGATTTCCTCAAAAACTTGGTGATTCTTGTCGTAGTGCCATGTTTAAAAGTAAAGGTCTGTACTGATCAGTATTGGTAGTTTGAGGATATTTCCCCAAGCTCACATGAAATTCCCTGGTTCATTCTTAGTGAGGGCTACATCTGTAATAGATATCCTGGTCCCAATTCTAGTGGTTGGAAAGTTCGGGGGGCAAGTGCATAATATGTGGCCAAAGGAAAAGTCTTGAGGGTGTCAAATTAGCTGGTGTGGGGAGTGAAGAAATTCTCAGTCTTTTGTATTGGCTGCTGTTTAACTCTGGACCTAACATTTCTCTACTCAGCAGATCCTCAGAAAGTAATCAGGGTCAGGATTTCCTCTTTCATTTGAAAAGCTGGCTGTGCTTGATGTTTTAACATCTAGATGCACATAGGAGAAATCTGTTTTAGATGCATAACCCTTTAATTCCTTAACTGATGACTCTGTTTCCTCACCCATGCCCTGCTACCTTAAATTCTGAAGATATCCTGTTTTTCTTCTGAGAGTACTCACTATTTTACTTTACTGTATTTATTTTAATTCTCATTTTATTTCTATCATGTTGGAGCCTCCTCAGTTCCATAGGATTCTGAATAAATCTAATTAACTGTCATAGGTTCCAGGAATTCCTCATGGTTCTGACCAGCTATGGCATTCTTCATGGTTTTTCCACGTTATGAATTTGCTTCTTCATTTTATTTGTTATTTTGATTGTTCTAAAGAATATTTTAGAATAAAGAAGAAGTAGAATGGTTTACAGTTAGCAGTTCAAATCAGAAACCCCTACCACTTTATTGTTGCCTCCCTGTGCTTTAATTAAGAGAACAAATATGCGGGTCGGAGGAAAGCATATAGAAAAGTAAGGACTTTGGAGTTAGGTATGGGTCCTAATGTTGTTCTGCATCTTGCTGCGTGACCATGAGTAGATCATTTAAACTCTACCAAACTGCTTCCCTTCACCTAAAATGAAGATATTACTATTTTAGAGGTAGGCTTTATGAGAGGATTATGTAAGATAAATGTATAATTTAACCATCATAGTCTTTGATAAAAAACAATATGAGAGTACTGGTTTCACATACCTTGAAAACATTGGCTTTTATTGCTTTTTACCTTTGCAAGTTAATAGGTGAACAATGCCGACATATTTTAATATTTCTTTTTTTAGCAAATAATTGGCTCTTTTTAAATTTATTTTGCAAACTGGCAAACATATCCTTAGCATTATTTTCTAAGGCCGTTATCCATTAACATGTGAAAAAAATAGCCACTTTTCACTGCCGTCTGATTGATTTTGGTATTTTGGACACAATTTTTAAAATTGTGTGTCTTCAAGTCTATAAAATATTTTATTTAAAATTTCTTTCCTTTTATGTCAGAAGGTCTGTAACTACTTTGATAGTAAATGAATAAAAACTATGTTTCTTCTACATATTTTGTGGATTAATTTTTTATATGTCTACATTAAAATAATAATTAGTAAACCCAGAAAATTCATTATATGGTATGAATAAGAATATCACTTTATTTTACCTAATAATTAATTCATTTTCTCAACCATTGATTGAAAATATAGTCTAGAATTCACTTATTTGAAGTAATATCTTTAATATTTACTACCTTTTAATATATTAGGCATTTGGGGAGGATATTCTTTTCTATTGCAATTATCTATAGTTCTATCCTTACACTGATGATCTATTCCTTAAATTATTATGGCTATATAAAATAATGAATATCCATACATAAAATATTCTTTTTCAGCATTTTATTTTTTGCTATTTTCACCTCTTTGTATTATGTATCTTACTTAATTCTGTCATATCTCAAGCTTGTTTTCAGTTGATCCTCTTGAGTTTTCTAAGTAAACAATTATCTGTGTATTGATAATACTGTATTTTTTCCCTATTGTATACAAAATCTCTCTTTTTATTATTTCCTCCATAGTCATCATGATATGGGTTTTAATGTTTTCTAGATCCTGGTTTCAGTGGGAATATATCTTTTCATTCATTATTAAGTACAAAGTTGGATCTTTTGAAGATATTCTTCATTTTGTTTAAGATCTTTCCATCCCTGGTTCAATACAATTTATTTAATTTGTTTTTGTTTTGTTTTTTAATCAGGAAGTTTGTTCAGGCTCTATAAAGATCATTATTTCTCTCATGAAGTGTAGATATATAAATTACATTACTGTCTTTCTTAATAAAAATTATTTTTCAAAAGTTTAATAAACTTCTTTGGTCATGGTTCACTATAAATTTAATTTATTGCTGATTTTATTTAGCTTATTTTTACATTAAGATATGTTTAGAAAATGAAAAGCATGAGAATGGTAATTCTTTATTTGCAAATTTGTACAATTTTACCTATATTTAATTTCACAATTTTACTAATTTGAGGAAAATGTTCATCTATTACTGTCTGGAATAATACGTATGTCAGAGGAATTATGGGTTTCATGAAAGTCTTAGGGCCTTCACTTCTAAAATTATTAAACTTTATAACTATTATTTAAATAATAATTTATTAGTTATTATTATCCTATAAAATATTTCAAAGAACTTTTGTAGGCTAGTAGAGATTTTTATTTTTGCTTGGCGTATATCTTAACTTTTTCAAATTAGAATCAATTTTTTATTTTATGTATCCTGCATCTACATATGTTCATATATATATAAAACACTTATACATAATTGTTACTTTTTCCCAAAATAATAACTTTATGGAATGATGAACGATACAGCATGCATTCTTATTTCCCTTTTAGTTTTGCTAGGGAATATATTTTATTAATCTTAAGAACACTAATCAGCTTTTAGTGCTGACTCTTCCTGTCAGTCGAGGACACAACTCTTAATAACCAATTTCATTTTTTTCTTTCACTGACTTTATCTTAGTTCATCTACCTACTATTAAATTATTTATATCCCTCATTTCTATTTTTCAAAGGATTTAATTAAAATGTCTCTGTATTCATTAAGTAAGTTTTTTCTTAGTAATCATCATGTGGATAACTTTTGAGTTAATGACCCTTCGGTAATTTGGAATATTTTCGAATATTTAGCATAGTTTTTCTTAATAGCAAAGAATTAAAATGAATGAAACTGTTGAACTTCTGGCCAATAACCAGTGATCAGTTTTAATATACATTACATGACTCACTATGTTGCTACCTCACTAATGGCTATCATGTCTTTTCTCACTGGATTTTATTGCTACAGCTCTATATTCTTGTGTAATGTTTATAATTACTGAGTTACAGACAAAATAATTTTGAATAACTTAAAATAAGCCTTTTTCAATATTCTTATTAATCTGTTGAATTAGGGGGCATATTGATTTTAAAATACTATATAGGGCTGTGTAGATAACTTTTTAATTACTAACTGGGAAAACTTAGTTTCCCAATTGTAGTTTAAGTTCTGTGCTTTTGGAAGTTTTCTTTTCCTTTCACTTAGTTTTTCAAAGTCAACTTTTGCCTTTTGCAACAACTGTTATGCCCCATTTAAAAATAAATGACCCTCTATAAGAAATAATTTTTGCTAGTTTTACAGGAAAAATCAATATAGTACATAACTTTTTCCTGGCTTAGTAGCTAATCTGAGAAAATAAAAGACCATACACTTCAACTGATGGATGCCCCAGACCATCTTAAATACAAACTTCAAACACAGATATTTTATCATATAAGTTATTTGATTTCCCATAAAAAGTTTACACTTAAACTTGTATCTCTTTTAATGATTGTCTTATGCAGCACTATGCAAAATTTGGGAGGCTTTTAAAATACAGAATTTAGACTGAAATAATTATCAGCACCATGCACAAGTGGGTCAAGCTTGGAAGAGAAAAATTGCACTGCCAGTTTTGAGTAAGACCCAAGAGTCAGGCACAAAGCACATGATGTGGATCAGCCTTGTTTGATTATTTTCAATGAAGTTCCTCAGCTCCATTTAGGTTGCTTGTTTTCTTTGGTTCATTATTTTAAATATGCTGAGTTCTTTTAAAGATAAGTCCTACACAAACATTAAAATATCTGTGAGAGTCTGTCTTATCTCTGGTAGCTCCCTTGTGCAGCTTCTATACAGAGGGCAAACATATTAGCTAATCTTCTTTATGTCTTGAATAAAGAAAGTCTAGAATGCCACCTGTAGAGCCAGCCGTGCTAGACTGATTAAACACATGTCCTTGGATTTTAGAACTAGTTCTCCAAGAAATTATTTCCAGTTGCTGGTGGGCAGTAGAGATTCAAGGTCAAGGTTACCACAGATTGTGCTCCTAACCAAAAAAATGATTTCTATTTCTCTCTTCTTTCTTTTCCCTTCTCTTTTCTCTCAGACAGTGCAACTGAGGACTTTGGAAATTTAGCTAAAGGCTAAACCCTAGAGGGAAAGAGAAATAAAAAGCAGTAAAAATATATATGTTCCTGTATCTTTTAAAAATTGAATTCATTATAAAAACTTTCGATAAAAAATATTACAAAGCCATATGATTTCATTGGTGAATTCTACCAAACATCCAAGAAATAGTGCCAATCTCACAAAATCTCTTACAAAAATACAAAATAAGGAAGTATTTTTCAACCTGTTTTTATGAATCCAACACAAACATGACACTAAAATGTGGCAAAAATATTACAAGATAAGAAAATCAGAGACCAGCATCCCTCTTGTACATGGGTATAAAAATTTTAAACAGTGTATTAGCAAATGGAACCCAGAAACACATAAATATATAAAACATAATGACCAAGTAGATTTACCCTAGGAATGCAAGGTTAGTTTAACAGTTAGTTTAACATTAAAATTTAACATTATAGATGCATAACAAGATTGTTTTCCAAATATAGAAGGCAACTTCTTCAGGAAAGATAGAGTCAACAACTTAATGGTGAAATATTGAATCTTTATCCCTTACAGGAACAAAACAAGGATATCCACTGTCATCATTTCTAATCAGCATCATAAAGGAGGCTCTAGCTAGTGCAATAAGCATGAAAATGAAATAGAAGTTATGAATATTAAGGAGGAAGAAGTAAAATTATCTTCATTCACATATAACAGCATTGTTTATGTAGAAAATCCTAACAAATCCAAAAAATGTTTTCTACTAAAACTAATAAGTGAATTTAGCAATGTAGTAGTAGCCTACCTGTACCTCTCTGTTTAAAAGTGGATTCAATGCATGACCAAGCCATTGGCACTCTAATCTCACTTACCATACTCATTGTATTTTTTTTTTAACATCTTTATTGGAGTATACTTGCTTTACAATGGTGTGTTAGTTTCTGCTTTATAATGTAGTGAATCAGCTATACATTTACATATATACCCATATCTCCTCCCTCTTGCATCTCCCTCCCACCCTCCCTATCCCACCTCTCTAGGTGGACACAAAGCACTGAGTTGATCTCCCTGTGCTATGCAGCTGCTTCCCACTAGCTATCTATTTTACATTTGGTAGTATATATAAGTCCATGCCACTCTTTCACTTCGTCCCAGTTTACCCTTCCCCCTCCCCATGTCCTCAAGTCCAGTCTCTACGTCTGAGTCTTTATTCCTGTCCTGCCCCAGGTTCTTCATTGTATTTTATTGTTTGCCTCCTTTTGTGAAAGTACAAAATTTCACAAGGGCTGAGATCTTTTATCTGTTTGTTTCACTGAAGTATCACCAGTGCAAAGAATAGTACCTGATAAGTGGTAAACACAATAAATACTTGTTGAATTTTAAATGGTCTGTATTTACAATTAAAATAAAGCATGGTAATGGAAAAGAATAGTTTTCACAAAAGGAATTAAACTGGTGAATGAATCATGCCAACTCCAGTTATCTTGATCTTTTACTATGAATCAGTTTTACAATGCTTCAAAGTTAGTTGTAGATGTTACCTGGAATCTGGCATACAGGGTTATAGCTTCCTTGAGCCTTTTTCTTGACTTTGAATACAGAGTACTTGTATTGTTTCACAAGAGTGCTGGAGAGTTGTCACAGAGAAAAAAAAAAAACTCAAAACAAAATCTAGTCATAGTTTCTTCATAGAATAAGCCATCTTGTATTTTAGTGCCTATACAATTTCAATTAGTTTTACCCGTATTTTCTCATTGATTTATTTTGCAGTTTATCAAGACTCCTTAAGGGTCATTTAGTTAAAAATCTTTTTAAAGAAATAATACTCAAATGGCTGTCATTTCCTGAATGGTCATGGATGTGTTGAATTGTTTAAATAGAAGGCCTTGTTCATTTCTGAGAATATATTTAAAAGAGAATGTCTATGTGTAACCATATATAAAAATACAGCCATGTAGAAGGAAATGCATGCACATAGTTAAATTACTTTCACTTTCAGGTCAAGCTCTCAGAAGAATCCACTGCTTTCCCATAAAGATTTATGTAACTTAGTTAATCCAACTCTTGTTTGTTAATCTTAAAGATTGCTTATAAATGAACATTTTTTGGTATTCACAGTGAAAAGTCACAGAGACTACACAGTAGTTACAAAATCTGTATTGGGAATGTCAACCTCATTGTGAAAGATTTTTTTTAGAGAATATAGATCGGTGAGAATGACTGACTTTTCCAGATGCATATATTGCTTGAGATTGGAAAGACAGTGATAAAGAAAGTTATTTGACTCTTGTCAGAGTGATGAATTTGGACAGTAAAGGAAAGAATATAAAAATTGACACGGGAAATATTTGGAAAGTTTCAGCAATATAGTTACAGATGCTTATTGGTAAACTTCACAGCACCTCCAATTTTACATTCATGTCCACAGAAAAAGCCATATTTCCATGCCAGGCAAATTTGTCACATTAACAATAGTTCACCTACATCATAAAAAATAAATTTCTTTCCAACAGATTTTACACTTCCAAAGCCCCTTGCCATTTGGTCCCATTTGCACTAACATGCTTACATATTAAATGGCTCATAATTTGAAGGGCACATACTTAAATGATGGATCCCTGATTTACTGTTAGATTTATGAACCTGACTCAATGTTACCTTGCCAATGCAATACTTATGCTTTAGAATTATTTGTTTCATCGTATTTTATCAGGCATATGAAGTCATGTTCTCTAGTGAATTCCCGAAAGTAATTTGCTAGACTCTTAATTTTAAATTGCTTTCACTCAGACACAGATTCCCAGATACCAAGTACAGGCTATAGCTTTGTTTTTAAACAATTTTCAGTACAGAAATTTATCAATAAACCATTGAGGTTTGGGGGGAAAAAATACTTAATCAGATATTTGGAAATATAAGGAAGAAGGAAGGGGATTTTAAGGACTCTGCATACGTACATACAAAATTCATACAAATATATATGTCTGTAAATCTAATAGCTCCCTTTTCATATTGGTATACTGGCTCATTATTTAATCTTTCAGGTCTTATTGTCTATGTTGTCATCCATTTCCCTGATAGTGAAAATCTGGTGCTATTAAAATGTACTTGTGATTCATATTATTTGTATGATAGTCTAAATTGCTGAGTCAATGTGACCTGGGATCTATGTTGGGTCTCTCCATGTCTGAAACTGGCATTCTCCCTCATGCTGTTGCCTCTTTAACTGGAGAATGCCTGCTCCATTAAGAGAAGACTATGCTCAATTGGGAAAAATCAAAATGTGGCCATTCAGAGTGGGAAAGTTTCATGTAAAAGGAAACTCTGCAACTCAAGGACTTTAGGCTCAATAGAGTTATTCTTGGCTTTCAACCACAGGTGCAGATCCCACCAAGTGTTGTTAACCCCCTCTGAAAAGGGGGTCCAAATGAAAAGGCCCTCACCTTAACTCAGTCAGAACTCCAGTATTGATCCTCCAAATTACAGGATAATTGGTAAGTTCTGCTAATGTTTTGACCTGTAATCCATGAATTTTTTTTATTCATCCCAGTGCTTCATTGATTTAGTGATTTAGTAAATCAATAATTGTTAATTGAGTGATTGCTATGTTTTATGTAATGTTTTAGGCCCTGGACCAAATAGACCAAAATCCCTGCTCTTGAGTACTTACTTTCTGATAGGAATATTGACCTACTTCCTCAGGAAGGAGAGTTCTGAGTCAACTTTAAATTATGTCCTTTAATCTAGCCCCAACTGTCCTATATCTAATAGTAAATCTGTAATAATATTAATGTTCATTATGTTTTTATATTTTTATAGGGCTGATATATAAACATAAAAGATTTTATGTTTATATAAAAAAGATTTAAACATAAAACATAAAGATTTTCTTTATGTTTGATGCTTTGATCATTTAAGTAGTTTTTGGAGGACTTATTCTGGAAGAATGGACTTCAATTTTCATAGAAGAGAGAACAAATATCATTTGAACTTAACTTGAGTAATAATATTCTGTATCTAACTGGGTCAAAAATATAAGATTACCATACTCATCATAAAGATATTCATGTTCCATTCCTTTCATTTTCCTGTGACTCTTTCCTTCTCCCCCATTGAATGGCAATTTCTAACATAAATCAAGATTTTGCTATAAGAAAATAAGAAAAGGAGATATTGGGGCTTAATGTTTTGAATATAAAAATATAATGTCTGATATTTTCTACAAAAATTATGTCAGTCCATACATTAGAATATGAATTCATTTTATTGACAAATATTCCTGCTATATGCTTATGCTAATTTATTAGATCAGATATATGTCAACATTGCTATGTAGAAACAATGCCAGTACATTATATGAAACATTCACTTTCAAGAATAACACTGATAATTATTGGCCAAGTAAATGTAACCATCAAAAACAGAAACTATCCAGAAATATCTAGAAAACTGCTCCATAGGGAGAAAAAGAAAACAAACACCCAAGCTGCCAAAGTCTACTTTACAAACCAATGTAAAAACCAGTGACAACGTTGAGATCTTCTGGACATTAAAGCTGTATTATACTGAATCTTTTATAAAAATGTCAGGATATGTTTGGCTTCTGGATAGACTACAAACAAAATGTAATAGAAAAACAACCCAGTCTTTTTCCTTCCTATGTAGGGAAAAACCTAGTTCTTCTCCACTGTGTGTTTCTTCTCTGTGTGTCTCCTTTACTACTTACGCAAAACATTTCATTTCTGACACTTCTGGTCTCCAAACGTGTGGAGATTTTTCCCCACAACAAACAACTCTGTGACACCAGTAGGGTGTTCAAGACTTTAAGTCAATTATGACACTGTCTACCTGGAGATGGCATTAGATTTCACAGGTTAAGGGTTCCGTCCCACAAGTGTGTCCCCACCAAACCTTCCCTCGTCCACAACCAACCCCTTCAGATGCCAGTCAAAAGTCCAGGTCATTGTCTGTACTTCTGACCAAGAAGCTGTAGTTCAGCACTTCCAACAAGGTTCCAACAACCCCATCCTTGGGTTCGATTAATTTGTTAGAGAGGCTCACATAACTCAGTGAAACACTTAGTTACATTTACCAGTTTATTAAAGGATATAGATGGACAGTTAGAGCAAGAGATGCATAGGGCAAGGTCTGGGAGAGTCCTGAGTGCAGGAGCTTCTGTCCCCATGGAGTTGGGGTGCATCATCTTGCTGGGGTGAATGCATCCACCAACCTGGAAGCTCTCCGAACCCCATGCTTTTTGGGTTTTATGGAGGCTGCCTCAACTAGGAATGATTAGTTATTGACTCCATTTCCAGCTCCTCTCCCCTCTCTGGAGGATAGGGGAGTGGGGCAGAAGATTCCAGGCTTCTAATCATGGCTTGGGCTTTCTGGTGAGCTGCTCCCATGCAGGAGCCATGCGGGAGCCCATCCAGAGTCACCTTAATAGAACAAGAGATGCTCCTGGCGCTCTTATCCCGTAGGAATTTATAAGGGTTTCAGGAGCTTGTGCCAGCGGGCAGAAACCAATATATAGTTTTTCTGTTATCTCACACAAAATCATTTCCAATATTAGAATTGACTCATCTTAACAAAATGTTATAGTGTTACCCTTTTTTCATTGTTTTTAATGGGTCAGAATTTGGGAAAAGGAAGAGAGAGCATACTATTAGCTGCTTGTCAGGGACAATGAGGTAAAATCCTCTCAGTGTAGGATATATAGCATCAATAAGGAAGTACCAGCTTAGCCGAATTTTACAAAAATGGTTAACAGAACAGAAAGAAATGGAAAAAGGAAAAAAAAAAATCAGTGTGGTGACTAAAACAATGTCCTAACAACTCAGGCTGATAAAGCAACATATGTATAAATATAAACGTCTAATTTGGGATTAGGGTGATTTGGGAAGGGCAGTCCCCTGTCTTATCTATTATGGATTGGTCTTTTAAGGTGAAAATATTTTTAAGATAAATTAACATATGCTATATTATTTGAATAACAGAATATTTATATAGAATTCTTTTAAAATGCTTTTATGGTCATCAGTTCATTTGAAAGCTTTGTGAGTTAAGGCAAGGAATGTATTATTATTCTGAGATTCATGGAAGTAGTTGACTGGCTCAGTAAGAATTGGGGCAGAGATTCAAATCTAAGCCTGCACTCTATCACAATGCCATATGTCCCCATACATTTGCTATTGTGTTTGGCAAGCATAATATGTACATGGTAATTTTATTCAGGACACACACACAGCCTCAAATTCTTATTCTAGGAGCAAAAGTGACAAAGGACACAGCAATATTAGGTATTTGGGGGATGGATCTTCATGGGACTGCAAACAGTAAGAGCTACCTGAAATTGGAAACATATATAGACAGAGCAGTCATCAGAGCACCAAAGTTGCATGATAATATCATTTCCCTTTACTCAAACTAAACAAAACAACCAAAAGCAATGAATCCAATCTCTCTCTGAAATTTTTAAAGATACCTTTATATCCGGTGTCCTAAAGTTTCATTCATCATAGTGTTTCTTTATTCTGATAACCCAGAGTGTTTAAGTATGGAAATTTACTTCCTCGGATAATTTACCTCCTAACAGGTGCATTGTTTTCTCCTTCTTCTAGCTTCAATTAATCAGATATTGTGCTTCCTACATTGACTGTTTGATTTTCACTTTTCTGCCCTATTTTGCAGCCTTTGCCTTTCTGGTTCCATTTTAGGATTATTTCTCAGCCATATAGTTTGAACTGTTCATTAAATTTTTATATTTCTGCCTACATACTTTAATTTTCCAGGGCTATGTTTTACTCTCTGATTGTTCCTTTGCAATAACTTCTGTTCTTATTGCATGGATACAATATCTTCCTGTCTCTATGAGGATATTAATTATAATTATTTATGATATTCTTCTATCCCTACCATTGTTTTTTCTCCATTTATTTATGTTATTGTCATTTTTATATGAGCCTTTTTAAAAGTGAATTTTGGTCTGTGCTTTGTATTCATACTTAAAAATGAAGCACTATAAAGCTCTCTAGACTTTCCATGTATATAAGTAAAAGAAAATCTATGTTTGTCTATCCTCACAACACTTCTGACACCAAATATGTGGGACTGTCACACCAAACAATTCTTCATTTCTTTGTGAACACCAGCTGGGTGCCCTGCAATTTAATTCATTCTGACAATAATTATATGGAATTAGTGCAGACCCCAAAGGTTAGGGGCTCAGTCCCACAAAACCATCCTCCACTTCAGAGGCAAATCATAAGTTTATAAGAGCAGCACACAACCATTAAATAATTCAATATAAACTTAACAGTAAGAGTACGAAAATTTTATGAAAAACTTGATTGAAAGACATGGAGATAACATATGCAAAGTCATCCTTATGTTAATTATAAGTTGAATTCATTCCAAATAAAAATACTAACACGTTTGATTCAAACTAGAGAATTTGATACTAAAATTGACATAGAAAAACTAACATTCAAGAATAACCATGTAAACACTAGAAACAAAAAGCTGTGATGGTATGCTAGCCTCCTAAACCTGAAAACATGCAATAAAACCAAACAGTATGTTATTTGTGCATGAATAGACAAAGAAAAGAGTGGAATTGAATAAAAAGTCCATAAATAAACTCAAGTACATATAGATATTTAATATATAATGATGTTGACATCTCATGCCACTGATATAGAGATGGACTTAAAAAACAAACAAAAACACAGCTAAAGTCATGGCAAATGATTAGCCATTGAAAAAAGATGAAATTAGATCCATACCTCACATAATACACAAGAATAAACTAAATAAATCAGGGATCTAAATGTAGTATAATATTAATAAGGAAACTACGCAAGTACTGAAAGAAAGCATGGATGAATTATTTGATGACATAGATATAGAAGATAGTTTTCTAACTATGATTTAAAATCCAGATTCAATGAATGAACAGATTGATGTATTTGACTATATAAAATATTTTTTTAAAAAACTTTCCATAGCAAAACACACAGTCAAGAAAGGCAAAAGGAAGTAGAAAGACTAGGAGAAATTTTTAGCACAATATAACAGATATAAAGAGCTAATATCATTACTATGTGAAGAACATTTACACAGTGAGGTAAAAACAGACCTACCCAACAGAAAAAAAAATGGGCGAAGACATGAACAAACAATTTACTATATATATATATATATATATATATATATATATACACACACATATATATATATATCTCATAAACATATGAAAAGATGTTTAACCTCAGTCATACTTGGATATATATAAATAAAAACTATAATGAGATATTTCTAAGACATCACATTGGCAAAAATTAAAACGTAAATTGCTGATAAAATCACTAAAAATTAGTAATTTTTTGTTAGAGTAGTTGTAGGAAGGACTCTCTCTTGTTAGAGTAGTTGTAGGAAGGACTCTCTCATACATTTCCTTTTTGACCCTACATTTCCACCTTTTTAATTTACCATGAAGATATACTGCCAACAATATGGAAACATATATATTCACAAGGTTATTAATTACAGCATTGTTTGTAATTGCAAAAGATTGAAAATAAAATGAATGGCCATACATAGAAAAGTGGTTGAATCAACTATAGTACACATTACAAAGTACAATGCAACTATTTATATAAAGTATACAGTATAGGTCTGTGAACTGATATGAAGGAGTTTTTTTCTAATATCAACATACATTTTATTTATTTTTTTAAAACTTTTATTGGAGTATAGTTGATTTACAATGTTGTGTTAGTTTCAGGTGGACAGCAAAGTGAATCTGTTATACATACACATATAGCCACTCTTTTTTAGAATCTTTTCCCATATAGACCATTACAGAATATTGAGTAGAGTTCTCCATGCTATACAGTAGATCCTTATTAGTTATCTCTTTTATATATAGTAGTGTGTATGTATCAATACCAGTCTTCCAATTTATCTCTCCCCCCCCTTAACCCCCGGTAACCATAAGTTTATTTAATATGAAGTTTTCAAGATACATATTCTTAGGGGAAAACAGCAAAAGACTATCTATGGCATTACATTTTTTATAAGAAAGAAATTAGAAAATATATATATACACAACATAAAACATATATGTATAATTGTATAAACATACATATATGTATACTACATATACGTATATGTATAAAATGTGTAAATATGTATTTGCTTTTTTTTATATAAAGAAATGAACAGAAAGAGTAAACAGAAACAAACAGAAAGAATAAACTAGAAATGAATGAGATTGGTTTCCTGTAGGATGTGGGTGGAAATAGGTTAAAAATGACGGAGACATTAAAATGGGAAAGAATGGATAGTAGAAAATGACATTTGGTATAAATATGTAAGATATAATTATCTGAGATGCATTTTAAGTCAGTCACTCTGGCTGCTGATTAGCAGCTTTGAAGAAGGGTTTCTTTAAGGAAATCTTTAAAACTAGAGACTACGAGGAATTTTTTGGATTATCTGTGAATTTGATATCATCCTTGATAATTAGGAACTCTGTGTCCTCTCAGGATACAATTGAATAAGCAAAACTCTGTAAGTCAGAAGTCAGCTTCTATAAAGCTGGCCTTATGTATTTATTTTAGATTTTTTGAGAGATTTATCACGTTTTTATATCTACTGTTATAAATTGGTTATATTGTGGCTCTTTTAAAGTTTATTTCTAAAAACTGCAATATGTTGTCTAAAAAATACATATGTAAATGTTTGATTTAAAAAGAAGATTTTCATTAAAACTTTTCTCCTTACCCCATTGTCAGAGGCGTAGTAACATGCAAAGGTAGTTTTAAAGTATAGTCCAAAAAAAGAAAAGGAAAAAAAAAGAGATATTGCTTCTAAGTCTATTCTATTCTAGGTAAAGGAGATAAAATTCCTGAAAGGAAAATAATGTTATTCAAGAAAATTTTCTACATAAAGGTTGTTAGGCCAATGGTAAAAATTACAGGAATCATTTTGAACTAGTTTTACTCCTATTGGAATTTAAAAATCAAGCCGTTAAAATAAACAGTTGCAGTGTTAACAGTGAATTCCTGTTAAAATGAAGCAGTTAATCACCAGGAACAGCATATTAAAACTGTTAATTTGTAGGTTTGAAACTTCCTTTTAATTAGGGGCTGTAGGAAAAGTTTCTTGTTCAAAGCAAATCTGAGATCTCACGGCTCTCTGTCACGATTGTGAAATTTCACAAAGAAAAGTCTTTTCAGAGGGGAGGATCAGTGATGAAGGGATATTCGAGTGCCTGATTTCAGAGAATTAAACTGTTTGTTTTCTCCTGGCCTTTAAAAATAACCTATAACTGAATGGCAATGCTTTTGATTTCTGAAAAGTGACAAAAGCCATTAGACTCGGTTAATCATTAGTGGGTTGCATCTACATGACATAAATATTAAAAGAGAAAGCGAGAAGATGTCTCTAGAAACAAGATCTAAAAAGGTAGCATCGTAGAAGGAGCTTTTAGAAATAAGGGAGTTGTTGATAACAGTGTATTTTGGGGTCAGTAGGTTTTGGTTCCTGAGGCCAGCTTCTCTGACCTGGACCTCACTGATTATAGTATTACCTGGGGATGTTGATAAAATCCAGGTTCCTTGGCCATTGCAAACAGAGATTCTGATTCAGTCAATTTGAGGTTAGCCAGGAATCTGCATTTTAGTGTTCACCCTAAGAGACCTTAATACAGGTGCTTCAGAAACTGACTTTGAAATATGCTTCCTTTGACTCACATATTCAAGAATGCTTTTACCTCTGATTTTGGTGAGCTCTCTGTATGAATGACAAGAACCAGCAGGAATCAGAGGACTCTGTAGAAACTACATTCATAAATAAATGACAGGGAGATTAACCAAGATGGCGGATTGAAGGACGTGCTCTCACTCCCTCTTGCGAGAGCACCAGAGTCACAACTGGCTGCTGGACAATCATTGACAGGAAGACCCAGGACTTCACCAAGGAGGATACCCCACGTCCAAAGACAGAGGAGAAGCCACAGTGAGACAGTAGGAGGGGCGCAATCAGAGTAAAATCTAATCCCATAACTGCTCGGTGGGTGACTCACAAACTGGAGAACACCTATACCACAGAAGTCCACCCACTGGAGTGAAGCTTCTGAGCCCCACGTCAGGCTTCCCAACCTGGGGGTCCGGCAACGGGAGGAGGAATTCCTAGAGAATCAGACTTTGAAGCCTAGTGGGAATTGATTGCAGGACTTCAACAGGACTGGGGGAAACAGAGACCCCACTCTTGGAGGGCACACACAAAGTAGTGTGCACATCGGGACCCAGGGGAAGGAGCAGTGACCCTGGGGGAGACTGAACCAGACCTACCTGCTGGTGTTGGGGGGTCTCTTGCAGAGGCGGGGGGTGGCTCTATTTCACTGTGGGGACAAGGACTCTGGCAGCGGAGGTTCTGGGAAGTGCTCCTTGGCATGAGCCCTCCCAGAGTCTGCCATTAACCCCACCAAAGAGCCCAGGTAGGCTCCAGTGTTGGGTTGCCTCAGGCAAAACAACCAACAGGGAGGGAACCCAGCCCCACCCATCAGCAGTCAAGTGGATTAAAGTTTTACTGAGCTCTGACCGCCACAGCAACAGTCAGCTCTACCCACCACCAGAGCCTCCCATCAAGCCTCTTAGATAGCCTCAACCACCAGAGGGCAGACAGCAGAAGCAAGAAAAACTACAATCCTGCAGCCTGTGGACCAAAAACCACAGTTACAGAAAGATAGACAAGATGAAAAGGCAGAGGGCTATGTACCAGATGAAGGAACAAGAAAAAAACCCCAGAAAAACAACTAAATGAAGTGGAGATAGGCAACCTTCCAGAAAAAGAATTCAGAATAATGATAGTGAAGATGATCCAGGAACTCGGAATAAGAATGGAGGCAAAGATTGAGAAGATGCAAGAAATGATTAACAAAGACCTAGAAGAATTAAAGAACAAACAAACAGAGATGACCAATACAATAACTGAAATGAAAACTACACTAGAAGGAATCACTAGCAGAATAACGGAGGCAGAAGAACGGATAAGTGACCTGGAAGACAGAATGGTGGAATTCACTGCTGCGGAACAGACTAAAGAAAAAAGAATGAAAAGAAATGACGACAGCCTAAAAGACCTCTGGGACAACATTAAACGCAACAACATTCGCATTATAGGGGTCCCAGAAGGTGAAGAGAGAGAGAAAGGACCAGAGAAAATATTTGAAGAGATTATAGTTGAAAACTTCCCTAACATGGGAAAGGAAATAGCCACCCAAGTCCAGGAAGCACAGAGAGTCCCATACAGGATAAACCCAAGGAGAAACACGCCGAGACACATAGTAATCAAAGTGGCAAAAATTAAAGACAAAGAAAAATTATTGAAAGCAGCAAGGGAAAAACGACAAATAACATACAAGGGAACTCCCATAAGGTTAACAGCTGATTTCTCAGCAGAAACTCTGCAAGCCAGAAGGGAGTGGCATGATATACTTAAAATGATGAAAGGGAAGAACCTACAACCAAGATTACTCTACCCGGCAAGGATCTCATTTAGATTTGATGGAGAAATCAAAAGCTTTACAGACAAGCAAAAGCTAAGAGAATTCAGCACCACCAAACCAGCTCTACAACAAATGCTAAAGGAACTTCTCTAAGTGGGAAACACAAGAGAAGAAAAGGACCTACAAAAACAAACCCAAAACAATTAAGAAAATGGTCATAGGAACATACATATCGATAATTACCTTAAACGTGAATGGATTAAATGCCCCAACCAAAAGACATAGACTGGCTGAATGGATACAAAAACAAGACCCATATATATGCTGTCTACAAGAGACCCACTTTAGACCTAGGGACACATACAGACTGAAAGTGAGGGGATGGAAAAAGATATTCCATGCAAATGGAAATCAAAAGAAAGCTGGAGTAGCTATACTCATATCAGATAAAATAGACTTTAAAATAAAGAATGTTACAAGAGACAAGGAAGGACACTACCTAATGATCCAGGGATCAATCCAAGAAGAAGATATAACAATTATAAATATATATGCACCCAACATAGGAGCACCTCAATACATAAGGCAACTGCTAACAGCTATAAAAGAGGAAATTGACAGTAACACAATCATAGTGGGGGACTTTAACACCTCACTTACACCAATGGACAGATCATCCAAAATGAAAATAAATAAGGAAACAGAAGCTTTAAATGACACAATAGACCAGATAGATTTAATTGATATATATAGGACATTCCATCCAAAAACAGCAGATTACACGTTCTTCTCAAGTGCGCACGGAACATTCTCCAGGATAGATCACATCTTGGGTCACAAATCAAGCCTCAGTAAATTTAAGAAAATTGAAATCATATCAAGCATCTTTTCTGACCACAACGCTATGAGATTAGAAATGAATTACAGGGCAAAAAACGTAAAAAAGACAAACACATGGAGGCTTAACAATACGTTACTAAATAAGCAAGAGATCACTGAAGAAATCAAAGAGGAAATAAAAAAATACCTACAGACAAATGACAATGAAAACACGACGACCCAAAACCTATGGGATGCAGCGAAAGCAGTTCTAAGAGGGAAGTTTATAGCTATACAAGCCTACCTAAAGAAACAAGAAAAATCTCAAGTAAACAATCTAACCTTACACCTAAAGAAACTAGAGAAAGAAGAACAAACAAAACCCAAAGTTAGCAGAAGGAAAGAAATCATAAAGATCAGAGCAGAAATAAATGAAATAGAAACAAAGAAAACAATAGCAAAGATCAATAAAACTAAAAGTTGGTTCTTTGAGAAGATAAACAAAATTGATAAGCCATTAGCCAGACTCATCAAGAAAAAGAGGGAGAGGACTCAAATCAATAAAATCAGAAATGAAAAAGGAGAAGTTACAACAGGCACCGCAGAAATACAAAGCATCCTAAGAGACTACTACAAGCAACTTTATGCCAATAAAATGGACAACCTGGAAGAAATGGACAAATTTTTACAAAGGTATAAGCTTCCAAGACTGAACCAGGAAGAAACAGAAAATATGAACAGACCAATCACAAGTAATGAAATTGAAACTGTGATTAAAAATCTTCAAACAAACAAAAGTCCAGGACCAGATGGCTTCACAGGTGAATTCTATCAAACATTTAGAGAAGAGCTAACACCTATCCTTCTCAAACTCTTTCAAAAAATTGCAGAGGGAGGAACACTCCCAAACTCATTCTATGAGGCCACCATCACCCTGATACCAAAACCAGACAAAGACACTACAAAAAATGAAAATTACAGACCAATATCACTGATGAATATAGATGCAAAAATCCTCAACAAAATACCAGGTAACAGAATCCAACAACACATTAAAAGGATCATACACCACGATCAAGTGGGATTTATCCCAGGGATGCAAGGATTCTTCAATATACGCAAATCAATCAATGTGATACACCATATTAACAAATTGAAGAATAAAAACCATATGATCATCTCAATAGATGCAGAAAAAGCTTTTGACAAAATTCAACACCCATTTATGAGAAAAACCCTCCAGAAAGTAGGCATAGAGGGAACTTACCTCAATAAAATACAGGCCATATATGACAAACCCATAGCCAACATTGTCCTCAATGGTGAAAAACTGAAAGCATTTCCTCTAAGATCAGGAACGAGACAAGGATGTCCACTCTCACCACTATTATTCAACATAGTTCTGGAAGTCCTAGCCACGGCAATCAGAGAAGAAAAAGAAATAAAAGGAATACAAATTGGAAAAGAAGAAGTAAAACTGTCACTGTTTGCGGATGACATGATACTATACATAGAGAATCCTAAAACTGCCACCAGAAAACTGCTAGAGCTAATTAATGAGTATGGTAAAGTTGCAGGATACAAAATTAATGCACAGAAATCTCTTGCATTCCTATACACTAATGATGAAAAATCTGAAAGAGAAATTATGGAAACACTCCCATTTACCATTGCAACAAAAAGAATAAAATACCTAGGAATAAACCTACCTAGGGAGACAAAAGACCTGTATGCAGAAAACTATAAGACACTGATGAAAGGAATTAAAGATGATACCAACAGATGGAGAGATATACCATGTTCTTGGATTGGAAGAATCAACATTGTGAAAATGAGTATACTACCCAAAGCAATCTACAGATTCAATGCAATCCCTATCAAATTACCAATGGCATTTTTTACGGAGCTAGAACAAATCATCTTAAAATTTGTATGGAGACACAAAAGACCCCGAATAGCCAAAGCAGTCTTGAGGCAAAAAAATGGAGCTGGAGGAATCAGACTCCCTGACTTCAGACTATACTACAAAGCTACAGTAATCAAGACAATATGGTACTGGCACAAAAACAGAAACATAGATCAATGGAACAAGATAGAAAGCCCAGAGATTAACCCACGCACCTATGGTCAACTAATCTATGACAAAGGAGGCAAAGATATACAATGGAGAAAAGACAGTCTCTTCAATAAGTGGTGCTGGGAAAACTGGACAGCTACATGTAAAAGAATGAAATTAGAATACTCCCTAACACCATACACAAAAATAAACTCAAAATGGATTAGAGACCTAAATATAAGACTGGACACTATAAAACTCTTAGAGGAAAACATAGGAAGAACACTCTTTGACATAAATCACAGCAAGATCTTTTTTGATCCACCTCCTAGAGTAATGGAAATAAAAACAAAAATAAACAAATGGGACCTAATGAAACTTAAAAGCTTTTGCACAGCAAAGGAAACCATAAACAAGACGAAAAGACAACCCTCAGAATGGGAGAAAATATTTGCAAACGAATCAACGGACAAAGGATTAATCTCCAAAATATATAAACAGCTCATTCAGCTCAATATCAAAGAAACAAACACCCCAATCCAAAAATGGGCAGAAGACCTAAATAGACATTTCTCCAAAGAAGACATACAGACGGCCACGAAGCACATGAAAAGATGCTCAACATCACTAATTATTAGAGAAATGCAAATCAAAACTACAATGAGGTATCACCTCACTCCTGTTAGAATGGGCATCATCAGAAAATCTACAAACAACAAATGCTGGAGAGGGTGTGGAGAAAAGGGAACCCTCTTGCACTGTTGGTGGGAATGTAAATTGATACAGCCACTATGGAGAACAATATGGAGGTTCCTTAAAAAACTAAAAATAGAATTACCATATGACCCAGCAATCCCACTACTGGGCATATACCCAGAGAAAACCGTAATTCAAAAAGACACATGCACCCAAATGTTCATTGCAGCACTATTTACAATAGCCAGGTCATGGAAGCAACCTAAATGCCCATCAACAGACGAATGGATAAAGAAGTTGTGGTACGTATATACAATGGAATATTACTCAGCCAGAAAAAGGAAAGAAATTGAGTCATTTGTGGAGAAGTGGATGGATCTAGAGACTGTCATACAGAGTGAAGTAAGTCAGAAAGAGAAAAACAAATATCGTATATTAATGCATGTATGTGGAACCTAGAAAAATGGTACAGATGAGCCGGTTTGCAGGGCAGAAGTTGAGACACAGTTGTAGAGAATGGACATATGGACACCAAGGGGGAAAAACTGCGGTGGGGTGGG
This sequence comes from Eschrichtius robustus, assembly GCF_028021215.1. Classification (NCBI taxonomy): domain Eukaryota; kingdom Metazoa; phylum Chordata; class Mammalia; order Artiodactyla; family Eschrichtiidae; genus Eschrichtius; species Eschrichtius robustus. The sequence goes on from NC_090833.1 coordinate 71,952,506, forward strand.
GATGGTGGTGTGCTGAATTGGGCGATTGGGATTGACATGTATACACTGATGTGTATAAAATTGATGCCTAATAAGAACCTGCAGTATAAAACAACAAACAAACAAAACAACTAATACTAAACTTTCATTGGGTTATTTGTATGGAAATATGTTAATATAAATGTTTCAGACATTACATGAAATTTCTAAAAATCTTATATTTGTATTTGTATGGAAATATGTTAATATAAATGTTTCAGACATTATATGAAATTTCTAAAAATCTTATATTTGTATTTGTATGGAAATATGTATGGAAATATGTTAATATAAATGTTTCAGACATTACATGAAATTTCTAAAAATCTTATATGTTCTGGTATAATGTTATAAGTAATAATCCTAGTTATTACTTTAAAATGTATATCTCAGAAATAACTAATTTTCTTGTCAACTGCATTATTATGAACTTTCATCAAATCTTTAACAGTGGTCATTTTTAAGTCTTTTGTCATTTACAGACAGTTCTCGGTGTACTCTGATGCTTTTGCAAATATGTTCCTATAAAAGGCTTTCATCTTCAAGAAATTCATGGAAAAGACTCTGACAAGTACAGGTTTCTGGTAACTGACTGTACTGCTGAACTGAATGAATAAGCATTTTCAGAACTCTAATGAAAAACTGATGAACTCATAAAAGTGCTAACAAAAGATCAAGATGAAAAAAAAATTAATTACATGGGACTGAGTGAACTGATGAGGATGAGTATAATTTTTGTGACTTTCTGTCTGAATTTAAAAAAAAAAAATCCCACAAGGACTCAGAGGCAAAGAATATACAAATCAATTTTCACTGCAAAGTAAAGGAGCTGTTACAGTGGAGGATTACTGGACTGAATGTCAATATTATGACACAGTATGAGTGTGTTTCATGTTTGGTAATTGCAATAATTGTTGCTTTTGTTGTGGTCATCCAAAAAAAAAAAAAAAATGAACTAACCATTTGATTAAGTTATAATATAATACTGTGTATTCATGTACAGTTTCTCAAGTATGATTTTATATTAATGGACTAAATTAATCCAGTATGTATGTATATATATGTGCTAGTTTGGAGTAACATATTTACTTATGTGACCTTCTGTAATGATAATCCACTATGATCGAGCACAATTACATGTATTGGGAAAAGTATGCTATTGACATGAAGACTAATAAAATTAATCAATTATTGCCAAACAAAAAATAAATAAATAAATAAATAAATAAATAAATAAATAAATAAATGACAGTCAGAACTAGTATGGAATTCAGAAGTACCACGAGGTGAGAATAACAATAAAGAAAAGAAATGAAGCAATTTTTAATACAAGTACATTTATATCAACTAATTAAATAAAACGTGCAGTGAAAATGGGCAACAAAAAATCCAGCAACCAGGAAAAGTTATGTCAAACTTGCTCATAGTGAGTCCAAACATCGACTTCTATTTCTGTTTACAAATAAAATAATAACAAAGATTTTGTGTATATGTGTATTGAACATTTTATCACTCATTCTGTGCCTAACCAGATGAAAAAGTATTTCTAGGTTCTCTGGTCTAGCACAATATATGGAATATAGCAGACATTCTGTAAATGTTTCTTGAATGTGATCAATTTCCATTAATACTCCATGATTTTAATTTCTTTCCACATGTTGCAACCTGAGCTAAAATACCCAACTACAGGCATCCTCCATGGCAGTAACGGCAGTATAGGCTGGTAGATAAATAAAGATGCAGACCCTCAGTCAACCAGACTTAGTTGCTAACATTTATAAACTATGTGTAATTGCTCATACAATTACTTCACTTTTCTAAGTCTCAGAATCCTTAATTGTAAAATCAGATAATAAAAATAACTACCTCAAAGGGTGTTTCATTGATTAAATTAGCATTGTTTGTGTCAGTGCAAAATAAATATAAATTATTCCCTGGAGCAGCCATATGTAGTTATGAAATTTCTATTTACTGAAGAAAAATTTAATGTTTTAATCATATATATGCTGCAGTATTATGCTGATGATTTTCAGATCAGAAAACTAGAAATCCAAGCTATGTCACTACCTTGTAATATAAGATAAAGATAATTAAGGAGATAGCATGTATTCTTGGTAATGATAGAGAAAGATCATTCAGAAGTAAATGCTACAAGTAATTCTTAGTAAAACTGCAATGTGTATTTATTGACATACACAACACTCACATATACATGTGCATGCATATACACACATACCACAACATATGTCCAGTAATATTTTTATGTATAGGAATAACAAATTATTAACATCTGTATTGAGAAGTAATTGACATACAATAAGCGGTACATACCTATGTTTACAATTTGATGTTTTGTAGCACATATATACCTGTGTTATCAGAATAACAAACATATGGACACCAAGAGGGGAAACGGGAGGGGTGGAATGAATTGGGAGATGGGGATTGACATATATACACTATTGATACTATGTATAAAATAGATAACTAATGAGAGCCTACTGTATAGCACAGGGGACTCTATTTAATGTTCTGTGGTGATCTAAATGGGAAGGGAGTCTGAAAAAGTGGGGATATATGTATACTTATAGCTGATTCACTTTGCTGTACAGTAGAAACAAACAACATTGTAAATCAACTATACTCCGGTAAAAAATTTTTAAAAAGAACATATGCATCATCCCCAAAAGTTTCTTTATGCCCCTTTTTAATTCCCCCCTCCGTTACTTTTTTTTTAAATGTCTGTAGAGTCTATAGCTATGTCTCTTCCTCCATTTCTAATTTTTAATATTTGTGGATTTAAAAAAAATTCCCTCCCAATTAGTTTGACTGGAGATTTATCAGTTTTATTGATCTTTTCTAGGAATCAACTTTTGATGTCATGGATTTTTTTTTTCCTATTGAATTGTGTTTTCGATTTCTTTGATTTCTTTGTAGTTAAAATACCTTTATTTAAGTAGTTTCCTAAGGTGAAATTTTAAATCAGCCATCTTAAGATGATCCTTTTATAATTTAAGCTTTAAATGCTATAGATTTCCTTCTAAATACTTCTTTAGCTATGTTTCACAAATTTTGAAATGTTTTGTTTTGGGGAGATCAAATTTAGTCTTCATCTTAGGCTAATTCATCCCCACTTCTTCATGTGGCCTTCTGTTCTGTAAAGTCAGTGATGTTTCTCCACTCTGGCTTGGGAGGAACATAAATGATTACCTGCTCTGTGTTTGCTCTGGGAATTGTTTTCCATACAGCAATCCTATTAAGTATTTCCCCATAAGTTATTCTTACTCAACAGTGTTGGGTTTTACAACACTGTACAGACTTGTATCCAGGCAAAGATTCAACGAAACCTATGCAGATTTCTGGACCTCTTTCTTTGCCTAGCCTATACATGGTGAATGAATAAAACGGGTAATAACTTTAATGGCTCACTCGCGACATTTGGTTGCTTATTAGCATAGCATTAAAGCTTATAGAGAAAAATAATATTTTGACTAATTCGCCTCATGGTACCATGGAATATGGTACTTATTTCTAGAGGAGCGAAAATATCTTTTCCACTTTACCATAGCACACAGATTGAACTTAAAAAAGAATAGCAGTAAGATGAAAGAATCATTGTTACTCTAAAATAGTTAACTTCACCCCATTATGTTAAATATCTATAAAGAGTGCTAATCAGCACAGTACTAGGTGTTGAAATACAGCATCAAATTATTATAAAAACCTCTAATATAGACCAAACTTTATGTCCTTATCTTAAGAATTTGAGACATACATTATTTTCAACAAGTATTCAAACCTCACAAATATACATTATAGCGTAAAATGATTTCACTTTCCAAACTAGGAAGAATAGGCCACCTATCTGTAGCGTTGAGGATAAGAAAATATATCTTTTTGTAAATAATTTTTAAAGAATTTTTTAGATGTGGAGTGATTGAATATGCATGTAAACTATAAAGTAAAAACATGCTTTGAACTTATTGATTTGAGTATCTCTCAACTGGCTAAAAAGCACATTTTTCAAAATTGTACAAATTCTTCTATCCTGCTATATATAGTATTTATGATAACACATAGGTTGTTACCATTCATATATCTTAAGAAATATTAATGCAATAAAATACATATAACTCAAGCTTTGCTCTTCATAATTTGATATTTAATTTAATAAAATGTTACAGATTATACTGATTTTGATCATGATGAGTATTGTAATCATAAAATGCAAAAGTTCTCATTGGAATTACATATGAAGATTTCTGGGTAAATCTTGTATACTCGAGAGACCTTGACAACTAATCGTTACTTTAGCCACTGTAGGTTTCAACTTTGGGAATAGTTGAAGTTCTATTAAAAATGTCCTCAGATGAGAACAAGCATGTCTTAAACAACTAAGCAAACCATTACTTTTCCCCTTCAAAAGTGTCTGGTACTGCTGATATCATCGAATCTGTAGGGTTTCATTCTTATGTACATTTGAGCTTGCCCCTCACTCCCCAAAGTGTCTACGTTTCTCCACTTTTCAGTGGACTGTCTCTTCTAGACTTAAATGCTGGATAAAACAAGAGCTCAGTGTGACTCTAAACATATGCATAAATCACTGCCCAGAGTATCTCACTTTGTGATAGTTATCCATGGTCTCAGTCTCTTAAGAGTGAAGGAATTCTCCAGTTCTTATATGGCAGAAAATGTAAATATTACATAACAGAAAGTCTTAATTGACCTTAAAATTTATGACTAGCTTAATGCATTTTTCCTTCCCTTTATATCCCAGCTCTCTGTTCTCTCAAGGCAAAGCAAGCTGTACCATATAAGAAAGACTACGTGATTAAGTCCAGATAGACCAAGATTCAAATCTCAGTGCATACAGTCAGTATTTGTATAATATTAGGCAAGTTTTATAAACTAAATCTTAATTTTGTTATTGCTAATCTTAGTCTTATAAGATTATGACAATTAAAAATAAGTCATACACACCTGGGATAAAATAGAAGCTCAACACATGAATATATTATTAAAATAAGTTTTAAGTAAACTAGATGGTTTTAGAGTTAGTCAAGTCCAAGCAGAATGAGCATTAGAATAGACAGTTTTCCTGGAAAAGTTAAGATCTCTAATCCTAAGGGATTTTGCCATGGGGTAGTCAGTACCATGGATAACTCCTTGTGAGAAAATGGTTTTCGACACTCCATTTTTATCTGAGCTTTCATCTTTGAGGCTCCAGGGTTATTCCTTGCTGCTATCATTTCTTTGAGAATGGGCTCTCTCTTATTTTTAGATTGTTCCTATGGATTTGGGGAATTATATTTCTCCGTAGAGGTTTTGGTCTTCATTAAATTTGTCTTCTTTAGTATTTTTTCTTCGATAGATTGACAAGATTCTCCAAGGTGCAGAACCCTCTTATACTGAGAAAACTCATCCATGATGTCCCCATCTTTCCTAGAGGAAATAATACTCATGCCAGGGTATAATCCTGATTCCTTCTACCACAAAATACTTCAAGTGGTTGGGACAGCACAAAGTCAAAATACTTTCAGTGTACAATAGCACCACTGATTTTAGTCAGGATTGTTCCCTCTTCAGTGCGTTCTTCTTCACGATTTCTCACATCTGCTCTATTCCTGGACTCTACATTTTCTAATAGACAGTTCCTGTTTCTGTGTTATTCCCTAAATAAACATCCCTGTCACAACTCTAAAATATTTTATCTTTTATCACAGTTTTAAGAAACATAGAATTTGTTCTTGAAAGGAAATAACCACTTTTATATTTTTGTTATCAATTGCTTAGAGAATGTTTCTTGCAATATATCTCATTCCCACAAAATGAATCATTTAAGCAACCCATGTTTTATTTTTCAGTTTTGGAGCATATTTAAGGGGAAAAAACACCTAATAGAATTTCATAGATTGAGAAAATTTTTATTCACTATAATTTGCCACACGATGAGACTGATAAATAATTTGTAATGTTAGAACTAGGAGAGAAAGTGTTATTTTTAAGAGGTCACTCCCAGAATTTTTCTCAAGGAGGAAATTTGTCTTTTTTGGACATATTTTAATGGGCTTATTTGGTGTGAACTTGAGGCCCTCTGAGTATATCTTGAAAGACTCAGGTGAAACCAAAAAAGGTAGCTAAAAATATATACTTTTCTGGCTGATATAAACATATTATGAATATGATTTTGGGTGAGTGGTTATGGTTTATCAAGCTCGGGATAATAGAAGATGAACCAAAAGTGTGTGGTATCAGGATTCTATATGAAGGAATGAGTGCTGTAAATCTTCTGAGGAAAGGAATCACAAAGGAATTTTTAAGAGTGTGAATTAATGATATTAGTAATATTAATATGCTACATATCTAGTAATGTTATTTCTGTTATGTCAAAATAATCAGTAGATAGTTACCTTACACTAAGTCTTATGCTACTACTCCTTATAAAAGGCAAAAAATTGAGATCTAATAGAATGAAGAAATGTGGAAAAATAGAATAGGCACACGTTCAAAGAAATCATCAAGACTGAGTGTAGGGATTTGAGGTGCTCTGCAGAAACAGAAACTCCCTGCCACTCTAAAAATAGATAAATAAATCAGATATTGGAAGAAACACTACATTATTCACTTAAGACATTTCAGTCAAATTTAATCAAAATTTCTAAAGACAGAATTTCTTGGTTGAAAAACAATAAGCAATTAAGAGTACCTTGGTCTTATATGTTGTCTAATAGTTTTAATGTATAATTTGTCCTCACGCACTATATTTATTAATTTATTTTAAGCAACGTGTTTAAACGTAACCATGCAAATGTGTTATTGGAGCATGCTGAGGACACTTTAATAATACGGATCTTAGAGAAAAAGTTTACATTCTTGGAGTCAAATGAACATACAATTACTGCATTTACAGACTTAGTTGTCTTTGATTTTAAGAAGTAAATGTAAGTGACTTTGCTAATAATAGTGACATCTAAACTCTGTATCCATAAAGACTGTCATTCATTTTATAAACACAATTATTAACATGGAGTGTCTTTGTTTTTCAACCACCTTTCAAACTCCATACCTCTACATCTCAGCCTTCTCCTAATATTCACATTTTTATTTGCAGTTTTAAATTCAACACTGCTAAAGTTGAAATCATGTCTTCCCTTGGTTCCCATAAGCTTGCACCTCTTTTCAGTTTTCTAATTATGCTAACAACTTCACCATCTACTCGTTTACTAAACAATAAGACATGTAAATAGTGCTGCAATGAACATTGGGGTGCATGTGTCTTTTTGAATTATGGTTTTCTCAGGGTACATGCCCAGGAGTGGGATTGCTGGGTCATATGGTAGTTCTATTTTCAGTTTTTTAAGGAACTTCCACAGTGGCTACATCAATTTACATTTCCACCAACAGTGGAAGAGGGTTCATTTTTCTCCACACCCTCTCCAGCATTTATTGTTTGTAGATTTTTTGATTATGGCCATTCTGACCAGTGTGAGGTGATACCTCATTGTAGTTTTGATTTGCATTTCTCTAATAATTAGTAATACTGAGCATCTTTTCATGTGCCAACCTAAATGTCCATCGACAGACGAATGGATAAAGAAGTTGTGGTACATATATACAATGGAATATTACTCAGCCATTAAAAAGAACGAAATTGGGTCATTTGTAGAGATGTGAATGGACCTAGAGGCTGTCATACGGAGTGAAGTAAGTCGGAAAGAGAAAAGCAAATATCATATGTTAATGCATATATGTGGAATCTAGAAAAATGGTACAGATGAACGTATTTGCAAAGCAGAAATAGAGACACAGATGTAGAGAACAAATGTATGGACACCAAGGGGGGAAAATGGGGTGGTGGGGTGGTGGTGGTGGGATAAATTGGGAGATTGGGATTGACATATATACACTACTATGTATAAAACAGATAACTAATGAGAATGTGCTGTATAGCACAAGGAACTCTACTCAATGCTCTCTGGTGACCTAAATGGGAAGAAAATCTAAAAAAGAGGGGATACATGTATACATATAGCTGATTCACTTCACTGTACAGCAGAAACTAACACAACATTGTAAAGCAACTATACCCCAATTAAAAAATAAAATAGAAAGAAACCTCAAATCAAAAAAAACAAAACAAAAAACCAATAAGACATGACCTCACCCTCTCAGTTCCTCTAGGTATCTCTTTGTCATCTCCATATCTGGTGATTATCAACTCCTAAAGCATCTTTTTCTCCTCTCCTCTGTTACTACCTCAGTTCACATTTCCTAACTTTATCTCACCTCCAGTCTCTTTCCCTCCACTTTATCCTCTTCATGATCATACTAGAACAAACCTGATTATGTTACTCTCCTCAAAGGAAAAGCTTGCCTTTCACTATAACTCTGTAAGATTATATCTTTGATAATATTTACCAGCCTATCATTTTAACCTCATCATGTAATACTTCTCTAAATGTTCTAAGCACAACATATTTATTCTTACTTTCATACTATATCCTGTCATTCTTTTCTCCCTCTACTGTGTAATTACTCTTAATTAACAAGTTAAAATGTCACTACCCCTCTAAGACAAGGTGTGTATTTCACTAGCAAATAAAAAATAGCTGCTACTTATTAATATATTAACTTAGAATCTATTATACAAATCTTCCAAATGACAGTTGACTTTCTTAGATTTAGTTATGTTTCCCACCAATTCATAGCATACTGAAGAGGGAGATGACCAGGCAGTAAAATTCCACAGATGTCATAGGATATCACCTTACTGCAACAAGGGCTTGAACATTTATGTCAGGTAGTTGGTATCCTTTAATGTCTGTGAACAAAAGTTGTTGATACAGCAATTTGAGTGGAAAGTTAATGACTTACCTCTGGAAATGCATATTTAAGAGAAGGGATTATAAAAGCTTTGCAGGGTCAGCAGAGCACTGTAGGCTAAGGATATGCTTGAAGAAGATTGAGGTCATGTAGCCGATTGCACTGGGGAATAATTGCATTTGGCTAAAAACCTACCTTCAAGAGGCTTAGAGAAATAGCAGAAGCCATCCTACATGAAAATTCAAGCAATAAAAGGAAATCTTTATTTGCCTCACAAAGACTGAGAGGCCAGAGAGGAATTAACTCTCTATCAAGAAAGTAAAAAAGCCAACCGACTAAACATAGCTGCAGAGAAACCAGATACACAATTGGGACACCCATGAAAAGGGAGACCTAAGCCACTAAAGGAAGAAGACCATGAGCTTAAATCAGAAAAAATTGAGATATTCCTGCCAAGAGATATTTACAAAAAGAAGAAGAAGAAGAAAGAAAAAATTTTTCTAGATAGCTGAGATATATAGAGAGAATGTTTTTCTGAGTTCTATGGGGAGCCAAGCTTTGAACAGATGGGGTGCAGTGGGGAAGATCATAGCCCAGCAAAAGATTAGAATAAGAAGAAGCCTTATACCTAAATTAGCCCAACCCCATGATTTGGAGATGAGAAAACTTAGGCCCAGAGAGGGGAAAATCTTGCTCTTGCTCTGACTCACACTGCAGTGCTTGACTACAGTGAGGATTGGTACCTAAGCTCCTTAACACCTAAATAATGCACTGTATTTCTGGAATAATTTCCTCCATGACCATATGAGTGGAACTCTTCTGGAATATTATTGTTATTTTGATCTCTTAAGATATAGCTATCTTGATGAGGTATACAAAGTTAGAAACATCAGTCACAAAATTGTAAGGGGGATAAAATTGCCCTCTTTCTTGGCCTTTACTAATGGATCTAGATGTCTGAGGATACTCCTTAGAGGTGAAATTTATGATTAGTATTTATCCTACAAGTAAGGAAATAAGGAACTGGAAAGTCAGTACTCTGGAAAGTTTTCTCTCTCTCTCTCTCTCTCTCTTTCTTTTTTTTTTTTTTGTTATATCCTAAGTCAACAAAGAAAAATCTGTATGCCTCAAAAAACAAGTTATATCTGCATGTCAGAAGATGCATGTATTATTGTCTATTTCTTCTTTGCTCCCTTAAGCCTTTAGCAAAATCTTTTTCCTTTTTAATCAATGTTTTCTTGGTCATGTTATGGATAAGTAAAAAAAGTTTAGGGCCATAATTGGGCACAGTCTTAAAAGGGAAACTATATTACTCCTATCTTATGCAGTATCAGAGAATAAAAAAGAGATAATTAATATACAAATCTTTATAATCTGAAAGGGTTAATGCATTATTCCATCACTAATTAGATACATTAGTTTAAGTCTCTGTCCTTCCTGTTAACATTTTTCATTTTTGATATCATTTTTATAAATGATTCAAAGGAGTGTATGGAAGAGATTTTTATTAGTACAGAAACTGACACCAATCATGGAGGAATAAAATTTACACTGGTTATAGAGTGAGTTAATATCTAAGATGATTTTGTCAGGTTGAAACAAAAGGACCAAGTGTTTAACAGGATGAAACTGAAAAAAGAAAAAGAATATAAAATACTACATGTAGATTTATAAAAAGCATTCAAGGAAGTGAAGTTTCAAAGAAACTGTAAGTTATTTCTGAAAGCTTTTAAAATTTTGAAGCATAACTTATTTTTTAAATCCATCTTTTAAGTGTTGGTTTCTATTTTAATTGCCTTACAGTTAAAAATGTGTTTTGTGAAGAATCATTTCTTTAAAATTATAGTCAGTTTTGTATAAAAATATGTTGAGCTTAAGGATTTCTTTCTTTAACTGCTTGGTTTATTGGTGTCTGATAAAATTTTCACTTTATTGATTTCTTAATTATGTTATATACGTAAAATTTTATGATTTTTATGCCTTCTATGTAAATTTTATTTTGATTATTATGCCATATACTTTTTAATCTGTGTTAATATTTTGCCTTAATTTTAATTTTGCCTATTATTTTATTGGCAAATAGCATTCTTCTGAACAGTTTTTGTTCAATATATCCTTTGCCATTTTTTTGTTAGGAACATTTCAATGTGGCTTTATTTGTGTTGTGATTTTTTTAAAGCAGGTAATAGCTAGATAAGTTTTTTCCTATTAAAAAATCTTTTTATACTTTAGTAGGTGTATATAATCCATTTACATTTATTGTGATGATATTGTTTAACTTTTCCCACCATTTTATTGTTCATTTTTGGGTTTACCCTTCTTTTTTTCCTTCTCTGCCACTATTAGTACTGTTTTCTACAACCCATAATCTTCTTTTATCCATATATTACCAGGAATTTATAATACATAATATATGTAAGTTATAATATATATATTTTTTAGAATATAATTTTAATATATATTCTTGACATATTTATCTAATAAAGTCAACTGTTATTTGGTATTTTTGTCTTCCTCCCAAAGTGGCAGTAAAACTTGCTATGCTTTAACTCTCCATTATAACTATCATCCCAATTAACACATCTTAATATTTCAGAGTTTTTATTTTACCTTTTTAAATTCAGAAAATAGTTATTATTTTTACAGTCAGTAAAATTTGACTGTAAATCAAATTTACAGTTAAGCAAATTTACTGACATCATTTGTCAAGCTCTATGCTTCTGTTCTTACATCCTGTGCGTTCTCTCTGGGTTCACTCATCTTCTTAATTAAGTGCAATTTCCAAGAGTTATTTGAGTGACTTAGGGTGCTAAATTCTTTCTGTTATATGATCTTGGAAAATATTGATATAGTCCTTACTCTCAAATAATAATTAAGCTGGTTATAAAAACATAAGATAAATATCTTTTACCTTTTAACTTCTATATAAGTTTAGGAAAGTCTCTTAACTTCTCAGGGCCTCAATTTCCTCATTTGTAAAATGGGAATAATAATAGTAACCATATCAAAAGATATACAGATTAATTAGAACACAGACTAAATCCAAAGAAATAGTTAACTGATTATTTAAAGCAAATACATCATTTTCTTCTAGAAATTACTGTTGCTAATGATACCCATTTGTTCACAGTTATCTCTTATTTTTTTCCTTTCCATTCAGCTTCAAGATTGTTTCTTTTGTTTCGACTTTATATAATTTTACTATAGTGTTCCTTGGTATGGACTTACTTTTACCTTAAAAAATGCAGCTTGGTACTTGAAATGAACTTTTTTTTTTTTAACATCTTTTTTGGAGTATAATTGCTTTACAATGGTGTGTTAGTTTCTGCTTTATAACAAAGTGAATCAGTTATACATATACATATGTCCCCATATCTCTTCCCTCTTGCATCTCCCTCCCTCCCACCCTCCCTATCCCACCCCTCTAGGTGGTCACAAAGCACCAAGCTGATCTCCCTGTGCTATGCAGCTGCTTCCCACTAGCTATCTATTTTACGTTTGGTAGTGTATATATGTCCATGCCACTCTCTCACTTTGTCACAGCTTACCCTTCCCCCTCCCTGTATCCTCAAGTCCATTCTCTAGTAGGTCTGCGTCTTTATTCTCGTCTTGCCCCTAGGTTCTTCATGACCATTTTTTTTTTTTTTTTAGATTCCATATATATGTGTTAGCCTACGGTATTTGTTTTTCTCTTTCTGACTTACTTCACTCTGTATGACAGACTCTAGGTCCATCCACCTCACTACAAATAACTCAATTTCATTTCTTTTTATGGCTGAGTCATATTCCATTGCACATATGTGCCACATCTTCTTTATCCATTCATCTGTTGACGGACACTTAGGTTGCTTCCATGTCCTGACTATTGTCAATAGAGCTGCAATTGAAATGAACTTTTAAACTAGAAATTCATGTCTCCCTTTAAGTGTAGAAAACTCTCAATAATTATTTCTTTTTTTTTTTTTAATAAATTCTGGTTATTATTGCCTTTATTATTGTCACTTTCACTCTTTTTTTTAAATTTTTTTTTTTTAAAGGTGTAGGCTTATTTATTTATTTATTTTTGGTTGTGTTGGGTCTTCATTCCTGTGTGAGGGCTTTCTCTAGTTGCGGCAAGTGGGGGCCACTCTTCATCGCAGTGCGCAGGCCTCTCACTATCGCAGCCTCTCTTGTTGCGGAGCACAGGTGCACAGGCTCAGTAATTGTGGCTCATGGGCCTAGTTGCTCCACAGCATGTGGGATATTCTCAAACCAGGGCTTGAACCCGTGTCCCCTGCATTGGCAGGCAGATTCTCAACCACTGTGCCACCAGGGAAGCCCAATAATTATTTCTTCAAATATATGCTGTCATTATTTCTGCCATTCATTATTTCCAAATATCCTGTTAGACAAATTTTGGTGTTTCTCAGTCTATCCTTCATGTCTCTTAAATGTTCTTTTGCGATTTAAAAAAAAATCTTCCTTTGCTTTTTTAAAAATCTCTTTATATTTTTTCTTTAAAAAGCCTTAATACTAAGGTATACCTTCCAGTTCACTCATTTCTTGTTACTGTGTTAACTCTAAATTTTATCCTTTTTATTTTTTATTTAAATAAATAATTTTATTTTCAAATATTTTAAATTAATTCATATTCTATTAATCTTTTCTAGTCTAATTTCTATCTGTATTTTTTTTTCAAATTTTTGTATTTTTTATGGAAGTCATGTCTTACTTTTATTTCACTGGCCACAATAAAATGCTTATTTTATACTTTTTAAAAACGTTTGTGTGAAATTAATTTTCGCTGCAGTAAATTCATGTTCTACTTATCTTTTTTGGTATTATATTTCTAAGTGTATTTTAACATTTTTGTTTGTAAATTCATTTTAGGTGGAGGCTATTTGCCTTTGTTTTTATTTATAATTTTTTCTCTCTCTTTCCCTCTGTGCTTATTCCAAATGGCCAGGTGATTCTGCAGTTGTTTCCACAGTTCTTCCAGTCCCCCTTTCCATAACCAGACCTTATAATTCCAGTTTTCTACTGCCTTGTGGGTTATTGGGAAGGTTGCAGATTCAAGCACAGAGACATCAAGCAAGTTTTTTTTAGATTCTGATGGAAGGGGTCTCTCCATATTTCCTTTTGCCTGTCTAGCTTGTGTGTGTGTGTCTGTGTATGTTTTAGCTCATTTCTCATATAAAAAATAGATTTGTTTTTCCTCACCTGCCATCATAGTTGAGGTTGGCAGGAGAAGTCCAAACTCAGTCCCTAATTTCAAGACCCTAGCCTAGCTTCAGCCCTGTTTTACGTAGAATGTTTTCAGTCACCTTTGGTCCATATAGCCATACTCTAGGTATCTCTTCCTGCTTCTAGTTATAGAGTCATTTCTTCCTTGACAGCTGCTTAACATTTTCCAGGTCTTTTATCTTAGGCATGAATTTTTTTTTTTTACTCCACTTGGGTCATTTTTGGTTTTGTTTTTTGTTGTTGGTTTTTTGTTTGTCTGTTTTTAATTTGATCTAGCATTGCTATGTTTGGAGCAAATGAGGTTTCAGGGCATAAACTTTATTCATGGGGTAACCTCCAAAAGTCAAGATACAAGGGCATAGCACAAATAATAAACTCAGTGATTAAAATCATAGATATCTTGGTAGGCACAAGGGAAAAAATGTAGTGGTAAAGTATGACTTTTGTCATTTCACTGGAAGGTTTCCACATACATATATATATATATATATGTGTGTAGTGTTATGTCTTCCCTAAAGAATATGGAAATGAGAATTGTTTACTCCACCATGATAGTCAGCAACAGTAATATTTATCAAGACCTTACTATGTACCAGGCAGTGTTCTAAGTGTCTAAAATGAATTAATGCACTTAATCCTCACAACAAGATTAGGTACAGATCTCATCATTAGCCTTCTTTTAAGCGTGAAAAAAATGAGGCACACAGTGGTTAAGTACCTTGCAAATGTCACGTAGTTAGTAAATGATAGAGCTGATATTTGAGCATGTGTAAGCTAGGGTCTATATTCTTAACTAGTGTTCTGTGCTGCCTTTCAGTGACTGTGATGGACAAGTGGACACATTGTAAGGTCACCCACAGTGATTCACAAACTTGTCCTCTTGAGTGAAAGCAAGACTTATGACTTGCTTCTAACCAATAGAATATGGCAAAGATGATGTGATGTCACTCCTATGATGATGTTGCATTACATAAGACAGTGTCTTAGTGGACTGGAGCAGTAGACTCCTCTGTTGACTTCAAATAAGCAAGCTGATATGATGTGAACCATCTGTGGAGCAGGACCACATAGAAGGGAACTGTAGATAACCTCTAGGAGATTACAGCCTCAGTCCTACAACTGAAAGGAACTTAATTCTGCCAATAACTATTTTATCTTGGAAAAGACAATGAGCCTCAGAGGTGTCCAGTAGACACCTTGATTGCAGCCTGTTAGACCCTGAGCAAGGACCCAAGTTAGCCTGTGCTCAGACTTCTGACCCAAAGAAACTGAAATAATAAATGTGTATTGTTTAAGCCACTATTTGTTGTAATTTCTTATGCAGCAATAGAAAACCAATACAGCAATGTGGATATGATGACGTTTTCCTTTTCTAGAGCAATATTTGTCCTCTATTGTTCCCATGACTATATAAGTTATTGTTATTGCTTTTGTTATTCTTTGTTGTTATTGTTATGTTATCATCATCATAATGATGTTGAAAACAGTAGGTGTTACACAGCGCTGTAACAGAGCTGAAAAACACTAAGTCTCTGTTCTTTCTCACAGGGCAATGTTATTCAATGCAAAAATTCTTAGGAAATGAGCTTAAAAGGAAAGTAAAATAGAAATAAGCACACTTTAGGGTACTAAAACTTTTCAATTCAAGTTTATTTTAAAGCCACCTCAGAGGAAAAACGTATGCTTTGAAAATAAGATCTGCTAAAGTGCCCCAAATACTTGCACAAATAAGAACACCCACAGAGAACTAAAACCCATATTATACACAGAAAGGGTCATCTGCCAACATCAGCAAATTAACGACTTGTATAAGGAATTTCTTAGTGAGAGTGGATGTAAGGGTGGGAGCATGTCATCTCTTTAGTTAATGATGTTGCAGCAGTGAGCATATTCAAATGCCTTGGCTCTGAAGATAGTGCCACTTAATGAGCATAATCATAGCATACGACATATTGCCTCAACTCAGAAATGTGTATGCAACACACAACTCCAAGCTCTCAACAGCTTTAAAGAGCCCTCACAAACTACAACTGGTCACCTCCTCTCTGATCCTCGCAGACACATATAAAGCAGTGCTGGGGTTAGGTGTGTGCATGCAGGCATATTTTATCACCATTTTCCCCAAAGCATTTTATTTGTATAAACTCCTTGTGTTACACCCATTTCCATTAACTTTGTATCTCAGTCTTAGCCCAAAGGTGGCAGTTTAAAAAACAAACCCCCTTATATAATGTATGGATATGTCTATACAACTTGTAATGTTTAATTAAAATAAATTGTTATCAACAGACATCATCTTTCTGCAACCATGTATGAGGAGATTTATCTGTTGAAAATTAACTGTAGATTGACTTGACTTTTAAAGGCAGTATGTGAGTTTCTCATTAGCCTTATTATCATTTCTGAATCATAAATATGTAAATGATGAGTTTCACACGGGAGATTTAATTCTGCACTCTTATTTCTGATTAGCTGGAAATACGCTCTGGCTCTGTCAGATAATTGGTAACACTGCACACCAATAAGGCATTTCCCTACGCTTCATCAGAAGCAGTTGAAATTAAAGAAGGCAGGGCTGTTACGTTTTTGACAGTTTTGTAACACCAACTTGTTAAAGTTTTAACTCAGCCATTAATATAGTCCATGAATTATTAATACAATTTTTATGTCAAGTTTTTTTTAAAGTTGAGATCTAAGACTAAAGTAAAATGCTCTGGAAAAGAGAATGCTTTCATTTTTTCATTATATTTTTAAAAACATTCTACATTAAACAATAAACACCAACTCAATTTGAGTCAAGGGGGAAAAAACATTGACCCCTGCTATGAACCATCTACTCCCTAGCTCTTTGTGCCAAAATATTTGTAAAAAGTGTTTGGCACTAGATGAACTTTTACTACTTTAATATATGATGTTTTGTATTGAACATAGGCAACTTAGAGTTTTTTAAAAATAGGAATTGCACAAGAGAAAAACCTTTTATCAATTTTTCACAAGTTGCCTAATCATTCTAGAAAAAAAGCGTTTCATTCTGCTTCAACCTAGAGAACCTAAGCAATTTTCATTCATAAGGAATCCATTTTTTTCCTGACAGGGTGATGCTTTTATCCCCCCAACAAGATAATGAACTCCTATGGGTAAGAAGTAACTCTCTTTATCTGTACTAAGTGCATTGAATATGTTTACTAAATAGAGAAATAAGTTGTCACTTAAAGAAAAATAATATTTCAAAGTATGCAAGTCATAATCTTTAGTGGAAATTTATATGAACTTTATAAATGTCTAACAACTGGCCATACTTAAACTTAGTGGACAAATTAGTTAAAGGGACTTAATCTTTGGATGGCTATTATTGTATTATTTCTGTTTCAAAAATTAATATCAATATATTCATGAAGATTTGTGCTATATATGATCATAAGAACTTTCAAAACAATTCTGTTTTCTTTAAAGTTTTCCTACGGAACGCATTCCTTATTATCATCTTTACTTCATAATGGATAAAATCAAGGTGTAGATTGACTAAGTAAGAATTTCAGTAGGTAAACTAGAAGGGCACCCCAAATGCCCTCCTTCCAATGGGCAGCATTCATGTTATTGATATTGCATTCATTCAACCTCATTCCTCCTAGCAGCTTTTCTTGATTTTCACCACTTTCTTTCAGAGCTGATCACTACACAGCAACTCTTCAGAGTAAGATCAGTTTCCTATTTTGAGTCCAAAGCAAAGAGTATTCCAATGCCAATTAAAACACTAATATTTAAAAATCAATACATATTTTCCTAGTGTAGGTTCATTTTCTTTTCAGTAAAACTCATATATTTTTAAGAAGAATATGTTTAGAGTTGAATGAATAACATCTGTAGTATAGGTAAAAGATCACACAGTCATTTCCGTAGGCCTTCATTCTGGCCTCTCTAAATCTAATTAATTCACAGCTGATCTTTCAGCATAAGTAAATTTTCCCTTAAAAAGATAAGTGAGCTATTACATGGAAAACAAGATTTGGTGTGAAATTTAATTCCAATTGTCAGCACACATGATTGAATGTAGTACATTGTGCTTAATCAATCTTGTACTCATGTGCATCCACACATTTGTTGATTCTACAGTAAGTTATGAAACAAAACAAAACCAACAGACAATGTGCTGAATATTACAAAATTGAGAAACAGCTAAATATGTAAAATCCTATATCCAAGACATGTAAATCAATCCTATGAGGACTAAATAGAAAGCAAGACATAGTAAAATTTCCACTGAGATTGGAGTGTGGATGTTAGATATGAAGGAATTGTTCTATGACTATGAAAATATGATACTAGATATTCTTGGTAATTAGAAATGAATGCTCACTGCTGATCTGAGACCTGAGCTCAGGTGCACTTATCTTCACACAGGAACCAGCCATATAACATAGAGTGAAATGAGAAATGAGCTATCAATTCCCAACTCAATTATCAGCCATCATGAGCTGAAGAGTAAGGCAGCAAAACACCACAATTAACCACGTGGACTGTGGACCCAAATAGGCCTAAATTCAAATTCTGGTTTCATCATTACCTGGGCACAATATCTTTGAACTTCAGTGTCCTTATTAATAAGACAGGGAAATGAGATCTTCTTCATATGTTCTTAATAGGATTAAGTGAGATAATGTAAGGCTTGTTACATAATAAGCATACTCATTGCTTATCATGAGACTTTTTTCTTTAATTTCTTTTTCCTGATTATCAAAGAAATACTTGTAAAAATTCAAACACAGAATATCTCTCTCCATATATATACATATTTATATATATATAATTTCAATATATATAGTTCATTCATATTGAAATTAGCCTAAAATCTTACCCTTTGAAGAAAAGCAATATTGACAGTATAATTTTCCAGATTTTTTTTCACACTGACTAGTTTAAATAATTCACTTTTGGAAGGCATTGCTCTGAAAGCTAGAAAATTTTAAGAAATTATCAATTTTAGGATTTTAAGGGATCCAAAAAATAGCACTATTCTTCCCATCGTAAGGCCTGACTCAATTAAGTAATAAACCACAAGAACAAATCAGACAGAATATATTTATCAGCTTTATTGGTGCTAAAGTTGGTATTGCCTAAACAATAACACTTGTTTATTCTATTTGGTACCATCACTCATTCTCAAAAGTCTCTGAGTACAGACAACAACATATATGGTCACCCCCATAAATTTTATATTGAAGAATGTTGACTAGATATGGGACAATATTTGACTTCCTAATAAGAAACCCCATAATTAAACAGACATGTCTATCCAGTCACAGGCAGTAATGTATCACCACAGGCCTTCCCAAGTAGCATGGCTTATTCTGACAAATGCCGTCAAGGAGGAGCAGAGCAGAATGCTTCCTGCTGTCCTCCTGGCTCTTTAGAGAAATGGGGCAGAAAGGCTGTGTGAAGCATCCCTGACATGTTTCCCTAACCTACCAATCTGGTAACCCATTCACCATTTATAGGTAGGAGGAATAGCCCGGGCACCAACCCAAGAGGGTTTTACTGTTGCGTGGTAATCAGTGTAGAAACACAAGTTGTCAAAAAAAGAAGTGACTGCCTCCTGAAAAAATGAATCTGGCTTTCTGTCATAGAGAGGTCACTCAGTGAAAGCCTGAAGGAGCCTAATATAAATACAGTTAGATAGATGGAAAGAAAGGATAAACGGCAGTTACCTCCTTTACCTCGTGACACTTGAGGATTTGTCCTTTGATTGAATACTCCCTTTAATGATAATTCAAGGAACTTTTTGGAATATACTAAGATCCCAGAAAAATGAGAAGCTGTCCAAAGTAGCATGCACAGGATCTCCAATCACCTGAAACTTGTTGCCCAGATTGTTTATTGAGTAATGATATTTATGAAATGTGGTTGTACTAGTAAATGGAAGTTAATCATGTATTCCTCAAGAGACTACATAACTATAAGGCACAAAAGCTGAAGGCACCACAGGTCTGTTAGCATCCCTGAAATGAGGTGGTTGATACCCAAACAGTCTAGAATTTTGTATCCATGTGGATCCCAAATGCAAAGTGGCTGAAGTGGATGGGACATTCAAAAGTCTCGTGGAAGGGAATTTAGATCTCAACTCCACTATGGCGTTGTCTCTTGTTTTGTTTTTCTACTGCTGTGTATCAAAACTTAGTGGTTTAAATCAGCACCATTTATTTGCTATCTGGACAGGGCAGGAGGAAAGCCCAACTTTGCTCCTTTTAGCATCAGCCTGGACAGCTCAACTGGGGCTGGAGTATTGACATTCACATGGCTGATGCTAATATTCCCCAGAAACTCAGCTGGGGCTATGATCTTGGCACCTTGATTCATGACATGAAGCTATCCATGTAGCTTCTTAGCAGTCACGTCACAGTAAGGAAGAAGCATAAACTGCCAGGCTTTCATGATGCTTAGACTCAAAATCCCAGAATACCAGAAAGCAGTTAAAGGTTCAGCCCAATTCAAGGAGAAAGGATATATCTCCATCTCTTGATTGGAGAAATGGTATGTACATAGAGGGAGGGAAATAATTTGTGGAATGAAGGGAGAATCGTTGGTCTCTAGGTATACAGGGTTTATTGCGTTGCCTGTTTTATGTCCTTTCGTAACGCAAGGTAATCTTGCTGCTGGGGGAACCGAATCTTTACTCATGAATCCAAAATCAAGACCATTGCTGTTGGCTGAATAGAGTGGATGTTGCAATAGATACATTTGCTTGAATACATCGATGTCATTACATATATGCTGTTGTGTATCCTTTTTATATACTTAATGTTATATTTTGAGCAACCTTCTCTGACATCAAATGTTTTAAAAGACATAATGTTCAAGTTCTGGGTAGTATTTCTTTAGATGACGTATTCAAGTTTCTTGACCATTGTTACTGTTGGATAGTTGGTGTGCTTTTACTTTTTTATAAATAAATATTTAATGATGCTGTTGTTATATAAATATTGGTACATACCTGGGTTATATAAATCCCTAGAAGTAGAATTGCTGGGTCAAATATTTTTAAGGTGTGTCATGAGTTAGCTTGACAAAATGTCTTCCAGAAATGTTTTCCATTTTATTGATTTTTTCAACCAATCTTGGATTTATGATTTTAAAAGTCTTGTCAGTACTTGCAAATGCCATCTCATTTGTTTTGGTTTGTGTTTTTCCTGCTGCCTTGAATATTGTATTACTTGTTAAGCACATTTACTTTTTCTAAACATCTTTCATCTTTTTCCAAATATGATAAGCTATCATTTGTTTTCACTTTATTCTAGAAGATAACCTTCTAAATTTTAAAAGTCAATGATATAAACAACACAAGATGGATTTACAATACAAGCATCTTGCATATCATGGCCTGTTCTCCCCTTCCCTTAACTCATGGATAAACACCTACACCTCCTGTAAAACTCAGCTCAACTATTCTCTTACCTGGGCTGACTTCTCTGAGTAGGAGCGTGAACTTCTTTCTCTGTGCATCCATTGTGTTTCATGCATATTATTACAGATTTTTCTTAGCATATTGCAACTATTCCTTTCTCTTACCAGACTGAGATTCTTCATTAAAATTCAACAAAATTTGGGAGCCTACTTTATAAATAACATGCTAAGTACTTAGGTTACAAAGGTAAGAATATATTTTCTCATTTACGGACAAAATAGACACCGTATCTTTTTCTTGTATCTTCCACTGCTTTCCTTGAATATAGTAATAGTAATTGTAAAATGTTGCTCAATATTGAATAAATGAATTACCAGAAAATAAAAATAACTCAACCTCAAGCCATTTTCAGGGAGAGGTCTGAGAGAAGGTCCTTTTCTAAAAGGATTAACAAAGAATTGTAGTCAAGCCTGAATCGGCATAGCTTAGGCTATCAGGTTTTTAAATGTTTCTTTTTTCAATGAGTATTTTTATCCCCTCAAGCATAATTATTAGGCATCACAAACAAGACAAAGATTTGCTTTCATCTTCTATTATTTTCATTTAAAAATCACAAAGTATCATGGGACCTTTCTTTCTATCTTGCTGGTTAGATGCTTCTATTCCCTGCTGCTATTAGTCCCAAGGATAAAAATGTGAAGTTTCTATAAATGACTTTGTCAATTTTATTTAGAAATCAGAAGTTTCAAACTGACGCCAAGTCAGGCAACTCCAAATGTTATTGAACTTCACCCTCATATGTTTACCTTCAGGGGAATTTTCTTACCCAAGAAAGAAAAAGTAGCAGCAGACCATTGTTTTCTAAAGCACAAAATGATTTCCCTTGCTACCAGTGCCACCTATGTGATGACAGCAATTTAAAAATATATATTTGAGTTTTCCTTTTTGTTTTTGTTAGATCAGTCCTCAGAAGAGATAAATATTTTTTCAATACGTTAGATAAACTTATTTTTCTTTATCGCTGTACCTATTGGGTTGTGTTACTTAATTTCTGCACAGCCTGCCACAATACACTAAAGCACCGGAGGATAATTAAAATATTGAGGAAAACTATATAGAATGTGGTAGAAAACAGATGAAGTAATATTTTCACCTGGGTTAAATAATAAATTTTATTGTCCTATATTGTAAGCAAGAATAATATGGTCAAAGTGTAAAAAAGCAATACTTTATAGAATAAGTAGTAGGGAAGGGAAGCAATGAAATAGCAAAAAGAAAGACTAAAGGGCTTTAGAAGGCAAATTGAAATCATAAGAGAAGTGTAGATATGAGGAAGTTATATAGGGTTTCTGAAAAGAGTGGCACATCTTGGAGTTGTATCAAAGTTATTAGAGCCTCAAAACAAGTAGTCAAAACAAGCTTAATGACAAAGGAATAACTTCAAATTGCCTTCTGAAAAATTTTAATGTGTTCATGTCCATTTACAATATTCTCTATTTGAGTCTGCTGAGATTTTAGATTTGTTTTGAAAGAAAGGCAGAACAAGTACTCTCATAATATCTTACAATAATACTCTGTCACGCCTTCCAGCTAGGGTTGCTGTACCTCAACCTCTAAGTTTATTCTAGCACTACTCTCACTTGAATCAGAATGGACTTAATAAATCCTTCCCAACCAACTGTTTGGGAACTACACATCCTGAATCTCTCACTTCTGATTTGACTCTGACCTTGTCTCTCAGGTCTCTAACTGGAATTAGGCATTGTTCCTCAGACGGCATCTTCATTTCATTTTGTGCCCCAGTTTGGATAACTGGATTTCTGTCTTCTTTCCTCTACCTTAGTCCCTATTTTTTCACCTGAGAAATTCCCTAATGCCATTAGGTCTGCATCTTTACTTTGTTCATCAGAGTCCCCTGACCAGGGAAGAGAGTGTGGCCTCTGGATCCCAGCCACATACTGGAGCCCTGGTACTCACTGACAGACCAACCCTTGCCTGGTAGCTTATGTTGCACTTGTTTTGTCCACCATTAGCCAGCACTGAAGGGCATTATAAGAATCAGCCAACTCTGTGAAATCCATTTCTGTGAGCAATAGAAGGCTGCTGTTTGAACCTAGAAAGAGGAATCGTTATATTTTACTTGAAATTCATTATTTTTTGTTTATCGGCTTGTTTGTTTGTATTTTTTGGATACCTGAATTATGTAACTGACTGTGTTTTCTACCTTTTGATAGCCTTTAGAAAAATTTAGCATCCACTTCGATCAATTATGCAGGACCACACAGCCAATGTTTGTTTGCAGTAATCTCATCCCTGACTCTCTCTACCAACTTCATCTCCCCAAAGTCCAGAAAGGCTCACATAATTATTTTTAGTTTGCTTTTATCTTGCTGAATTGAGTGTATTTTTATAAGCTGTTTATAGTTTTGGAGAGGATAAAGGAGGGATAAAATGGATAAGTACTATAGAAACACTGCTTCCCGTTCCAGCCTGCAATCACGTAATGCCAGTTACATCAGGGAGAAAGCTCCCCACTCCATACATTCTCCTCTGACTGCTGGTTTCCAGAATCTACACATAGGTCTGTGTCCACAGTATCTGCCCTAGGATATGGGGGAGAATAGTCTAGGGTCTAAGTCTTCTCAGTCTGCTCCATGTTGCTGAAGATGACTTGTAAAAAGCAAAGTAAGATAGTCTAATCTTTCATCTGCTGGGCTGCAGGTATAATCAACTTCTAAAGCATCCTTCTCACCTTTAACAAACTCAGTTTTTAAGTTCTTCAAAGTAATACATTTTACTATTTCCTTCAATAATCCATTTCAGTGTACGAGGTATTCCAGGTTTAGAAAATCCTATTTGTATCTAACAGAAGCCTTATTGCTTTATATCAAGATTATTGTTAAGGCTCAAGTGTGGAAGAGAATATTTATTTGTTCTTTCCTCATTATCTTGAAGATGATCAATCAGTAACTATAATCCCAGGCCTAAGCATTTTAAGAATATTCAACTGATACATTCTTTAGTTTTAAAAATGTCATCAAACATCCATCAGGCAATGCATGTGGAGGAAGAACATACAGGGTTAACTAGTATTATTATTATTGGCTGTCAGTAATCTTTCATACACTTATACATATGAATTTATATAATCCTCTAAAAAACCTTATAAGATGGAAGCTATTGTTATCCCCCTATTGTAGCTGTGGAAACAAATATTTAGGAATCTTTTCCTGGTCATAATCACCTTCAAGTGATGGAGCCAGAATCCAAACTCTGAACATCTGACACCAGAACCCATGTATGCTCTACTGCCTCTGAACTTCAAGGTCTATGCAAGCAACCAAATGTCCCCAATCTTTGTAGAAATCTCTTTTTTGTTTATTTATTATCCTCTAAGTAATGCAAATTTTACTGAAACAACAATATCTAATATAACACTGCATATTTTCTATAAAATTTGAGTATTTTGGTTTAATGAGTGCTATCATAACCACACAGTTTTATATTGTTTTCAGTGCAAAGGGACAGTGTTTTAGTTTCAGACTTGTGTGAGCTTGCCTAGACTTGGCTCTTCATAATTGTGATCTTGTTTCTATGGACAGAAGGAAAAATAAAAGCAATTCCCACTTTCTATATATCTGAATTTGAGGGCTTCTAATAAATGAACAATATTCATAATTCATAAATTAAGAATGTAACTCTATTTTACATGAAACTGGTGAGAACTATCCTTACAACTATCAGTTATCATTATAGCAATTATTTTGAAAAATGATATCATCATATCAACGATCATATCACAACTCTCATTTTCAACAGTCTACAAAATCATGGATCCAAGTCCTTGTAATATATTTTCTCATTTATTGTACCCAGGAATTCTATGACCTGGAGAGAATTATTAGCCCTATTTTACAGGTAAGAAAAATCAAGGCTCAGCAAAGTTAAGTAACTGGCCTAAGCTGATTTATTTAGTTCTGAAGCAGGATTAGAATGTCTTTTGCCAAGTGTGTCTAACAGGAACGAGCAAGGTTTTATGATAAAGGCGTCATAATCCAAATCTTGTGGTCCAAGTGTAATTATTTACAAACATGCAATACTTGTCAGACACTCACAGCATGATTGCCCCTTTGCATCAAAGTTTATTACAATACTTTGCAATCTCTCCCCAAACCAATTTTGCAAACCAATCAACAAAAAGCAAGATCATGAAATATGACCCCTTGGTCACCAGGGGGAGTAAGGTCCAGCTCAGCCATTAGCCATGTCCTGAACTCAGCAGGCCTTTTCTTATTTGTATAAGAAATTCTGGTGGTATGTGGAAAGGGAGAACCTCTCAGGAAAAGCACAGAGTAAATCTAAGGGGTTTTGTAAATCAAAGGTCAACATCCCTTTGAACTACCCCTGGTGGTAAATGTATGTCTTTGAGTTATGAAATTTGATCGAGGACTGACAGAATGTGATAAAAAGAAATCAAAGAAATGAAACCTCTACTTACTCTACACTATTTTCAGTGTTATAAAAATTTGAAAGTGCCTGGCAGAACAGTTAGCCACAAGGGTTTTTAAGGTATTGATTTCTGGGAGACCATTTCTCTTGATAGACAGCCTGCATTTTAATGACGACCACTTTTAAAGGTGATCTTGCCTGTCTACATGTCAAGTCATGCAAATTGCATAGAGCAGGGTATATATGCCCAGCAAGGCAGAATGTGGATTCAACTTTGTGTACCTTTCTTTCTCAAAGCACTGTTTGTATATCTAAAATTTATGTGAAATCTTGTTTCCTTGGAGGTGTAATGCAACTGCTGTCCTATACCTGGGTTAGTTTTGTTTGAATCTTTCCTTTGTCATGCAGATTGTCAGCATGGTCCACAATTATGAAGAGTCCCTGATCGTAAAATAAAATAATAAAGAGAAAAATCAGTAGGAGAGTGCCTGGGGTGAATATATAATGCATTTAAAGTGTGAAGCTGTCCATTTAACCCTTAACAATATTCATTTTCTTCACAGTGTGCAAACCTTGTCAGTAGTTTGAAAAGCTATGAATTTAAATAACCTTAAGCAGCCTGAGAAATGAATAATTTGATAGGTATATCTGGCAGATGGTTGAAATGTCTAAGTTTCTTTTCTTTTTCCCTGAGAATATGCTGTAGGGTTTCTGCCAAACTTAGGTTGTAAGGAAGGCACAAAAATCAAACAATAAATGCTCCATATTTGCAAACTACCAACACTAAGGTAGCATTTAAGGAGAATAGTTGCCAGTCCCTCCTCCCTTGATCCTTTAGAGGAATGACCTGAAAATCAACAGCTTTTCTGTTATTTTTTTTGAAGTATTTTTTTTTAGTTTGTCAAAATGAATATTTAATCTGACTAAGATTAAAACCAATGACTTGCTGGTACCTCTCCAGCTTGTCTTTATTGTCTTGTAAAGCTTAATCCTTCTTTCAGTATTAATGTGGGTACTGACAACTAGACTAACATACTTTGATTGACATCTCATTGAAGTGACTCTAGTGAGAAACAGAACATATCTTTTTCCTTCTGGCTATTGTTGATGTGTAGCAACACACTCCTTATCTTGTTCAAATAGCTGAAAAAAATTAGCTGAAAATAATATTGTTGGCCCAGGTCAACACTCACCATTATCAACATCCATTTATCAAAAACCAGTGTGTTACCAGAAGTATGGTCTGGATGTAGAGTAGATATCCCAATACACCTGGTGCTGTAAAAGAGGACCCTGATATGAGAAAGCCTAGGATTGATCTCATTACATTCACAGCTGAGTATGCCTTGATCCAACCAAGAAGTATATACCGAAGTCTCCAAAAATAACCCCAAGCAATCAAAAATAGCAACATGGTAGCATTCTTTGGAAAGTATCAAGGTGGGAGAAGACACTTTTAAGTAAGAATCAAGAATATACTAAAAATAATAATATAAAAGTCCATTAATTTATTAGCCTCCAGAGGGTATGTTCAAATCGCAAATGTTTGAGGAAATTTCTGATAACAAAACTCCAACTTTTAATACAATGATTACAATTTCTTAAATACTTCAGAATGTTGAGATAACAATAACAGCTAAAGTATAAAATATTTTAAAATGTCAAAACAACTTATATACATGGTTTTATTCAAACCTCACACTCTGACACTGATATAGGTGTATGAAAGAGGTAACGTAATCATCCAGCTAATGATAGGAATTAGAATACAGATGTTCTAATTTCTAATTCAGTGTCTTGTAGTACACAAATCTACAGCATATTCGTAAAAATAAATTATAAAAATTTTCAGGCTTATAATTGAAAATGAAACAAGAATCACCTCTATCAATTAACTTAAAATTTTATATGGGAGATAAATATATAAATAGGAGGTTGATTTTTCAAATCTTTATGTTTACTTTTATTATCTAAGTCATCAGTATGTCTTTGGTTTGAGTTTGATGCTTCAAAAGTTCCTTTCAATTGGAATTCAAATTCTTCTCTATAATCTCCATTCACTGACTATAACAGCCACAGTTCCTGCCCTGGCAAAGCTTCTGTTCCTCTGTCAGGGGAGAAACAACTTAAAGAACTATTACAGAAGCAATTATTCGATTATTGTTTGTTAAGTGCTATGAAATAGAGTTACAGAGTATTATCAGAGAGTGTAGTAGGGTTTCCTGAAGTTATTGAAGGGAGGAATCAAAAACTGTTTTTTAGAAAGAAAAATTTAGCTGAGATCTGAAGAATTAGCTTTGATTTAAAAAAAAAAAAAGTTAAAAGTAAGGTTTGGTCATGGGAACAGCATATACAAAGTCATGAAGATATTTTGACGAAAAGCATGTTTGAGGAACCTAAACAAGGCCTGTGAGCTAGAGCCCATATAATAAACAGAGTGAAAATCGGGAGTTCAGCTTTGTGCAGTTGGCAAAGACCAGGTTATTCAGATCATTGCAAGGACAGGTTAAGGCTTTTGTTGCTTATATGAAGCGAAGTGTTTTACGCTGTGCAAGGGAGTGACATGGTTCAATTTACACAGCTTGGTCCCAATTTACTAGCCTCATCTTCCACTCCCTTATTCCTTGAATCTTGGTTCTAGCCAAACTGACCTACCCACTACCTCTTTTTCTTTTAATTGAAGTATAGTTGGTTTACAATATTATGTTAGTTTCAGGTGTACAGCATAGTGATTCAGTATTTTTGCAGGTAATATTTCATTATAGGTTATTACAAGATAATGGGTATAATTCCCTGTGCTACACAGTATATCATTGTTGCTTATCTATTTTATATCTAGTAGTTTGTATCTGTTAATCTCATACCTCTAATTTGTCCCTCCCCCCACAAATTTGTTTTCTATGTCTGTGAGTCTGTTTCTGTTTTGCATTCATTTGTATTATTTTTTAGATTCCACATAAATGTGATATCATATAATATTTGTCTTTCTCTGTCTGACTTATTTCACTAAGCATAATATTCTCTAGGTCCATCCATGTTGCTACAAATGGTATTATTTCATTATTTTTATAGCTGAGGAATATTCCATTGTATACATATACCACATCTTCTTAATCCAGTCATCTGCTGATGGGCATTTGGGTTGCTTCCATGTCTTGACTATTGTAAATAGTGCTGTGAATATCGGGGTGTATGCATATGTTCTAATTAATGTTTTCATTTCTCCAGATATATACCCAGGAGTAAAAATGCTGAGTCATATAGTAGTTCTATTTTTACTTTTTTTGAGGAACCTCCATACAGTTTTCCATAGTGGGTGTACCGATTTACATTGTCACCAACAGTATACAGGGTTCCCTTTTCTCCAAATCCTTGCCAACATTTGTTATTTGTGTCCTTTTTGATGGTAGCCATTCTGATAGGTGTGAGGTGATATCTCGTTGTTTTGATTTGCATTTCTCTAAACATTAATGATGTTGAGCATCTTTTCATGTGCCTGTTGGCCATCTGTATGTCTTCTTTGGAGAAGTGGCTATTTATATCTTCTGTCCATTTTTTGATTGGGTTATTTGTTTTTTTGACATTGAGCTGTATGAGCTGTTTGTATATTTTGGATATTAACCCCCTGTTAGTTGCATCATTTGCAAATATTTTCTCCCACTCAGTAGATTGTCTTTTCATTTTGTCAATAGCTTCCTTTGCTGTGCAAGAGCTTTTAAGTTTAATTAGGTCTCATTTATTTGTTTTTTCTTTTATTTCTTTTGCCCTAGGAGACTGATCTAAGAAAATATTGCTATGATTTATGTCAAAGTGTGTTATGTCTATGTTCTCTTCTAGGAATGTTATGGTTTCAGGTCTTACATTTAGGTCTTTAAACCATTTTGAGTTTATTTTTGTATATGGTGTGAGGAAGTCTTCTAATCTCAGTTTTTTACATGTGGCTGTCCAGTTTTCCCAGCACCACTTGTTGAAGAGACTGTCTTTTCTCCATTGTATATTCTTGCCTCGTTTGTTGTAGGTTAGTTGACTATACGTTTATTTCTGGACTCTCTAATATGTTCTATTTCTATGTGTCTGTTTTTTTGTGCCAATACCGTACTGTTTTGATTACTGTAGCTTTGTAGCATAGTCTAATGTCTGAGAGGGTTATACCTTCAGCTTTGTTCTTTTTTCTCAAGATTGCTTTGGCTATTTGGGGTCTTTTGTGGTTCCATGTGAATTTTAGGATTATTTGTTCTAGTTCCGTGAGAAACGTCATGGGTTCCACTACCTCTTATATATGTCATTTAATTTCCTATCTTATTTCCATTGCCTCCCTCATTTTCCTTGCCTAAAAATATCCATATTTCTTGCCCCAATGCCCCTATTTGGAAATATAACTATGCCATCTACTCTGTGAGGCTGTAAGTACTTAGCATACCTATAAAGTTTTCCCCCACTATCTGAAAGCCAAAATGGTGTAAAGCAAAGATGCAATTACCTTAGGACCCATCTTGCTAACAGATACACAAAATAAATCAAGATAAGCACAGATGCTCACAAACACAGTTCAAAGCAATGGTGACTTGATTCTGAGATGCTGAGTGTAGTTCCCTGGAAGGAGCTTGGTGATGCCACTCTCACTGCATAGGGCATGCTTCCTCTATAATGGCTCACTGCAAAACAAACACTGAACACTATTTTTGCTTTTTGACATTTTTGTAAAAGCAGAAACCCTACTCAGTTTTCTTTTGATTAGTGAAAACAGGTACTAATATAGGTGTATCCTAAAAGCAAAGTGGCTTAAAGTGAACTTTCAGAAAGCAGGGGCTACCTGTCTTTTCACATACTATAGATACATCACTGACAGGGAGGAAAAAAACTTTTTCCTCTATCCTCTTAGGTTCAGTAACAGGGGCCCTGCAAATTGAATGGACAAAATACAGATTAACAGGGGGAACATGGTTATTTCATATGTATATGTGGCTAACAGAAATGAAATGAAAAACCCCAAAGAGGCAATCAGACCTGGAGGTTTATATACCGTTTTAACAAAGGACAATAAATCTATGGAGAAATGACAAGAGAAAGGAAAACGATTTTGAGCTTCTAGGGTCAGTAAATTGTGGGAAAGCAAAAATGTGGGGGAAACCAATGGAAGATAAGGGTTATTTAGTCAAGTTTGTTTGTGAAGGCCCATCTCAGTGCTGAATTTCCATTTTTTTCATAGCAATAAAACTCCACTGGGAGAGGGGATTTATGGTAGTCCTCATGTCTCAGAGGTTTCTGCTGTCAGTCAGATAAGGGAAGCCCTGAGAAGGCTTCTTTCTGCATCTGTTGATTTTCAATGGCCTTAAGCTCAAAATAATACAGGAAAAGTGGTATTTTGGGGGGTGGCATATTATGATCCCCTTTACCACTTTGAATAACTATGATAGCACATCCATGCTGCACTTCACCTTGGACAGTTAGTTTTTATAAATGGAAAATTCTTCAGTTCTCATCAAAAGAGATACTGGGAAAGACTCAGAAGAAGAAAAAAGCTAAGGAATCAATCAAGATGGATGCCTGAGTACACAGGCCTACCCTTGTATCCAAAGTTCTTAACATTAAGAATACTTATTTAAAATTAATAAATGCTTAGTGCTGAGAAATAGAGAATACTGCTTGTGGGCCTAGAACATTAGAAGTTCTTAACATATAGAAAGATATGGATCAGATTTAGGAAAATACCTATAGCCAAAAACATACAAGAATAGCTCTGGAGAGGTGGGAACTTTTCCATAAATATTCTAAACTCAGAAGTAATAGATAATAGGTATAATCAGAATCCCTGGGGAAATGTACAAGTTGATGATGTAAGAAATAGCGCTTAGAACATCCTAGAGGTTTGGTCTCTCAAGGAGTGGGCAGCAGAAGCATTTACCTGTAAGTATGGGCAATTTTACCTAAAAAATAAGGAAGTGCCCCTGGGAGATGGTTTATTCTTTATGGAGACTTTCATAAAGAATTACTATTGGATGTACTTTAGCAAAATAGAAACTAATTTCACGTAAACTCCTCAGGGTCAGCTATCTCACATTAACTACTTCCTACTTATCAATTACAAATTACTCAGTAAATGAGCTTGAGGTGCTCAGTTAGTATGTAGGATTTATCTTGGGTCCAATATACTCCTATAACTTTGACTTAGTGTTACAAGCAGGATTACACCAAGGGCCAAATCTTCATATGTTCCTAATGATAAAAGTAAAGGTCATAGACCTTTCAAATTTCTTCTTTTGGATTTTGATTGTTAGATCGTTGCAATTAACAGAGTTGATCTAGTTATACATATCATTTTCAAGTACATATGAAATACTTCCAAATATTTAAAATATGCTGTCAAAGATTCCAGTGAAAAATTCCAGTGAATTGAAATCATGCAGAAAACTTTCTTTGACCCAAATACGTTAAGTTAAAATCAATGTAAACATATAACCAGAAGATGCCCATATGTCAGAAATTGAAAACTACATTTCTAAATTGTAATATTGATAATTAAACTGAAAATTAGAAAATATTTTAATTAAATGATAATCAAGGTGCATATAGATCTACATTTAGAAGGAAATTATAGCCTTAAATCCATATATTAAAAAAGAGAAAGAGCAGAAAAAATAGCTAAGCATCCAACTCAAGAAGTTAGAATTATAAAACAAATCAAATACAAAGAAATTAGAAAGAAGGAAATAGAGATAAAAATACTGATTTAAAAAAGTATATAATGAAAAATCAACAAATACAAATGTTGGATATTTGTAAAGAGTAATAAAATGGATATGCTCCCAAGAATACTGATCATTGAAAAATAAAGAATGGTACATACAAATGACTGATATTGAGAATTTTTAAAGGACATTACTAAAAATACTATAGTTACTAAAACCAGCATAATATGACATTATACATAACTTAATGGTAATAAATTTTAAAATGTAAATTTTAAAAACATTCCTAAGAGTGAAAATAAACAAAATTGAAATTAGAAGATATGGTATATCTGGATAATCTTACAACTATTAAAGAAATTGTTTCTTTAATTTAGAATATTTACACACAAAAAGAGTTGAGGCACAGATGGCTACTATAGGAATTTCTATCAGGTTTTAAATTTCCAGGCTGAGTCCAATTCTGATGCTTGATAAAACATTTGATAAAATTTGGTATATTTTTCTGAACATGAGAATGCATACAAAATTAAGAGTAGAAAGGAATTTCCTGGATACGGGTTAAAAATCTACAAAAAAATTTGTATCACATATTATAAAATCTACACCAAAAATCTATAACATATATTTAATTGGATATATTGAATACTTTCTCTTTCAATTAGGGGAAAAAAACAAGGTGCCCAGGACCACCATTCCTTTTCAATACTCAACTTGAGGTCCCAGTAATGCTGTAAAGAAAGACAAACAAGCAAGCAAACTGACAAATGGTATAAGGATTAGAGAGGGAAAAAATAAAACTCTCATTATTTGCAGAAGATATGATGGGTATAGAAAATAAAAAAATATCCACAAGCACAATATTAAAATGAATTATTGAACTTAACAAGTTTGCTCAACACAATTTATTTTATATACCACTAACAAAAAATTAGCAAATAAAATTTTATAACAGATACTTTTTACTATAGCATGAAATTTATCAAATACCTGAGAATAAATCTACCAGAAGAGTATAAGATATAAATGTAGAAAGCTATAAAGCATTTGAGAAAATTAAAGAACTAAATAAATGAATACATATACCACATTGATGAAAGACTTAATATTGTAATTGTCAAAGCTTCTCCAGTACCTTATACCACAATGGAGAGAGAAGAAAGAAAAAGGGGGAAAGATGGAAAGATATAGGGTGAGAGAAATAGAAGGAGGACAAGGAAGAGAAAGGAACAGAGTGAAGAAAACAGAGGGAGAAA
Source organism: Eschrichtius robustus (assembly GCF_028021215.1). Classification (NCBI taxonomy): domain Eukaryota; kingdom Metazoa; phylum Chordata; class Mammalia; order Artiodactyla; family Eschrichtiidae; genus Eschrichtius; species Eschrichtius robustus. Next base: position 71,986,363 of record NC_090833.1, read on the forward strand.
GAGGGGGAGAGAGAAGGGCAGGGTCACAGAATCATTTTAATTAGAAAGGTATCATTTCATATGTAGTTTTATTTCAAAATCAGTGTTCAGATAGAGTTATAATATAATTACTTTAGATGGGAAGGGCTTCTCTACCTCCTTTCACAACTGAAGAATCAAAGTTCTGCTGTGATCACCATGATTTAAAAAGTCATTCTGCTGGCTGAAACTATGAGGTTGGAAGTGACACAATGTTTATAGCATTTGCTTGGATGTCTTACACATGAATTGAGCCTGTGTTAAAAAAAATAGTAATATATATTCTACATCATTCAGCAATCAAAAGAACAAGAAAAACCAAGAAAATAGCTTTTACATTTCCCTTTTCCCCAACAAATATTAAGAAAAAACAATGAAATGCACAAACAAATTTACCTACACAAACAGGCAAACTGGTCTTTTAAAATCTAGGAGCAAAATGCTCAGAGAAAAAGAAAAAGAGTGGATTGAAGTGTGTTGTCATACAAGATTCACTTTTCTTCCCATATTTCAACTTGATTATTGTTCACAATAGAGCACTGGAGTACCTGCATGTATCTAAGGTACATTTCCCAGCACCAATGCAAATTATTCTTTTGTATTAGTTTAATACTTTACAACAGTATGCATTGCATTGAGACCTTGTAAAGCTCAGTGTTACTTGTGAAACTTTGATCTCCAAAAAAATATCAGGATCAAAGTTTTCCCTGATTTGGACATAAATCTCAGCTAAAATAAGGTGATAATAGTCTAGTCAAGAAAAAGCAACCTGGTAAAAATGCCTTCGAATTGGTGTTACTGTACATGGTTGGTGCATTACTGAGTTAATTAATCATTTCTTTGAACTTCCATATTCTGCTGTTGCTAAGTTAGGAGTAAATGCCAGTCACTGTTACTTTATTTGACATTCATTTTCCATGCTTAATATTTGGTAAATAGAAAGAGAAAAGAGTAAAAGCTTGCGGCTCTGAGAAACACAATGCAGAGAAAGTTCATGAAGAAACGCACAGACAGGATTTAACATCTTTACTATTCTTAACTGGAAAATTCTCATCCTAAATAAAGGACTGATTGAATTTGTGGTTGTTACTTTTTTGTTGAAGTTAATTTGAGTGTCAACTGCTGTAATTAATGTAGTTATTAATGGGAAGTCAGGCAGCATGAGCTGGGATCACAGCTCCTCCAATTACCAGCTACTTGAACTTGAGCCAATTACATGACCTCTCTAAGCCACAGTTGCTCCATTTGCAAAAGGGGGATGCTAATAGTACCCATTATATAAGATGGTCTTAAACATTAATAAGATAACAATTGTAAAGTGTTTTCCATAGTAATTGACTGTGCAGTATTTCCAACTCATAACTAATTAATTTATCATAGAGATTTCAAAAGTATTCATCAATGGCAGGAACTTTAAAGTTTATTCTGAGGAATTATAAGGATTCCATAGAAGAGCAGCTAAGGAGATGAGGAAACGGGCCTGAGATTCTCATCCCTTGCTTTAAATAGGACAGTTCCACTCATTTTCTTTCATGCTTTTTTTTTTTATGGAGAGTTTTAAACACATTCAAGAGTAGTGAGGACATTATAATAACCCCCCATACATACCCAGCTTTATAGACTCAACATTTCAATACATTTATGTAGTGTTTTCCTTAAGATTTGGCTTGCAAAGTATTTCTGATGCTAAAAAAATAAATAAATTTGAAAACCACTGATTTATAGGCTGAATACATTCTAGCGAAAAATAAAATCTTTCCTAGCCATCAATTTGAGTTCAGGTATCCAAAAGAATGCCATATATTAAAAGTACTTTAATTTTGAGTCAGTTGTGTGCTCAACTTTCTCATTTCTGTCTACACACTCTCTCTCTAGATAATCCAGTCCAGCTCTCTAGATAATCCAATCCAGCTCCATGGCTTTAAACTCCACATGGATATCTCATAAGCATCTCAAACATAAAATGCACCAATTCTTTTCATTTTCCCACCCATGACCATCTCAGTCTCCCCCTCTCAGTAAGTGACACTGTCATTCACCCAGTTACTCAAACCAAAGCCATAGTGATTATTTTGCTCCCCACCCCCCTATTTCTTCACCATTCACATAAGAATGTTGACGCTAAAAAATATATATATACATCTCATTTCTATCGACTCCTTACCATATCCACTGCTAACGATCCTAGTAGGTCTCCATGCCTGTTCTCTTGCCTTTTTTTTTTAATAATCTATTCTCTGTGCAGCAACCTGAGGGATCTTTTAAAAACGTAAATCAGATAGCGTCTTTTCCCTGCTCAGAATCCTCCAAGGGAATTATATTGTCCTGTAAATGCAATTCAAACTCATCCCAAGGCCCTGTGTTATCTTGTCTGCCACCTCCTGTGTTACTCTCCTCCATATTCACCAAACACGTTGCTCTCTGCCATTGTTAGGCTGTTCTTCACATAACCTACCAAGCTTGTTCCTGTCTTATGCATTTGTGCTTTCTGTTCCCTTTTCTTGGAACACTTTTCTGTCAGATTTTAAAAGGCTGTCCTCTCCATAGACTCTTCCTATCCTACAGGTCTCTGCTTAAATAGTACCTCATCAGCGAGTCCTTTCCTTCTCACCCAGTCTAAAGTCATCTCTTTCCCAGTTCCTCCTCTCCCAGTAACTATCATTGGAAAACCATACTGCATTGTCTTTACAGCACTTACCACTATCTGAAATGACTTTTTTCCATCATTTGTCTTATTTTCTGTCTTCTTATTTTCTAAAAGATAATCTCAGCAAGAGCATGGACTTTCTGACTTTCCTGTTAAGTGAATTTTTCCCCAACATCTAGATATTGGGTGGCATAATACATATTTTTGATAATATAAAATAAATAAAAATTTTATTTGTGATGGAGATAATTGCTAAGATACATTATTGTTGAAAAGATGGCATGAAATGATATAAAGCTTATACCCCAGATCTATTTTGTACCCCTCTCCACTCTACTCTTGGCCATGCCTGACATCCATGATATGTATCACCTAGATTCATTTTCCCTTAAGCTTTGAGATTCAACAATGAGAGGAACTTCCTCTTCCTGTCGGGCCCCCATCCTTTTCCCTGTGTGGCTATGGTTTCTTCACTAGCTGACCATGGAAACAGCTTCTGCCTGGCAGCTCTCTTCTTTTCTTAGCCCAGCTTTTATCAGGCACTGGTAACTCCATTTCTTCCTCTTGCCTTTTCACAGGTAGTAATGTCTTCCCGCTGTTTTTAGTGCCTGAATACCTCACTGCCCAAACCTTTGTAAATAGTCCTTTTCTTGGGTAGCTTTAGCTAAACCCTTAGGTGAGCCTTTGTTTCCTGCCAGGACCATGACTAACACAGATATTGTATATGAGCATTTTCTATGCTTCCTAACACATGCTTTATTTCAACAAATATTGAGTGCCTACTGTATATCAGGCACTAAGCACCCAATCAACACTGCTTGTATCTGACATATATACATGAGTCTTATGTAAATATTTTAATTAAATAAGGTAGCAAGCTTTAGGCAAAATTAAAATTCAAAATAAAGCACCACCAGATTAAAATACAGGTTAAGAAAATCATGCAGCAAATGATTTGTGTTCTGGTGTGTTTCTGTTAGTGTTTCTGTTAATTTTATACACGTATCCTGGAAATAAAAAAAATATATATACACATATACCCACATACATAAATAGGTTTATTTATACTTGATCTTATTCAGAGCTGCAGCTTATCAAACTGCAGGTATGAGTGTATATATATATATATATATATATATATTGCAGCTGTGCATTCACTGGCATGATCTACAAATGCAGTACTGAATCAGATGAGGCAAATACAATAGTGCTTATTTAGTTTTTGTTTCATCAAGCAGCACTCCCTGGTAATCAGCTGTCTGTAGGTCCATACTGTAGTGATGTTTCTACATATCCAAGACAGGGTGGCATTGGGGCATTGGTTCTCAAGGGCTCTGACTCTGGAATCAGAGTTCTTAGGTTCAAATCCAAGCTTCACACCTTACTAGCTCTTTGACCTTGGATAAGTTACTTAAACTTTCCAAATCTCATTTTTCTCACCTGTTGAAAGAAGGTTAAATAAATAATTGTACCAGCTTCATAAGGCTATTGTGATAGTAAACTGGAATAAAACATACTAAATGCTCATCAAAAGAGCATAGTAAGTGTTCATAAAATACTTACTAGTAATGTGTTATTAGTGATAATCCTGAAACTGGGTAAGATCCTGAAAGATGTTCACATATCTAAAAGTTGTAGTCTCCATATTTGCAATAGCATATGACACTTGACATCCTTTCTATATCAGACATTCTACGAACTACTCTATATTATCATCTTATTTGCCTTGTCGACTATACACACACCCATACCTATAAAATATATAAATATATATTTCAGATTATATATAGGGACTTGATAGACCAAATATAGTATATGCTACCTCTGTACTAATCCAGGATAATTACTAAGCTCTACAAGCCCCAATGAAGTCTGTGGATAATCTAAACTAATAGAAAAACAACAATAATTCTGAAGTGGGAAGGACGCTATCTGACTAAACTTGCCTCTTCCATGAAGTCTTCAGGAAACACAAATAGATCTTTTTTTCTATAATCTCTGGTCTTCATCCCTCACCTATAAAGCAAAGGAAGTGAGCTAGATATAGTGCTTCTGAAAGAGTCATATATGAAACACGTATTTAGGAATGACCTAAGATCTTGGTTTTTAATATACAGATTGCTGGCCTCTATGCCCACATTTGTTGAGTCTAAATCTTAGAGAAAGAAAAGGAGGCAACAGAACTCTTTTTTAAAGAAGGATCTCTTCCCGGTAATTCTTATCCACATTGAAGCGCTGAGAACTGCTCGAGTAGAAGATGGCCTAAATGGTATCTTCCAACTTCAGTCCTCAATGAAATATGTCAAACTCTTATCATTATATTTGAGATATATTCTTGAACTGATGACTGTCCCCATGGATTATTGTGAAAATCGACATGGTTTAAAACATACAGACCTTTCTCTCTGTTAAAACTATTACTATCTACCTTATTTTTTAACTGGAGTTTTCGTATCACCACAATTTTAACATCACCAAAAAGAAAAAAAAAAAAAAAAAAAGCGTAGCCTTAATGGACTGTGAAGCAGTGAGCCAATCACAAAGGCAACACAGAATTCAATCACAAACACCTGCAACTCATTACAAATTTAGCAGCACAAATGCCAGAGGCTGTAATGGGTCTCAGATAGTCTGTGCAACTCTGCCAATACTCACCTATAATTTGGACTTGACATTTACAAAAAAGACAACATTTACAAAAAGAAAAGGGCAAAGAGTTTTACCAAATAACCCCACTCTTTCAACTTCCCCCTCCTGCCAAGGCACTGCAGGAAAAAAATCAGTTCTAAATACAGGTGCTATTTGTATTCCTTCTGGAGTGCTTATGAAACCAAATTAATTGATGAAGAATATTCACTAAGGGATTTGGAGGTATTATATTTTTCCCCAGAACGTAACATTCTCTATAAATGTCTTTAGCATAAAAATTAGGGACCAAAAAGCAAGAGAAGGAAGACAGATTGGAAATAAGAAATAATGTCAGCTTTATTTTTAGGTTATCTTCCTATTTTGGTTTAAGGATTAGGTGTATACAGTAAATGTATACTCGAAATCTTACAAATGAAAACTGTCATACTTGCAGATATGGAATATTATGGTTGTCATTGTGTGGAGTGGAAAGAAAACTAAACTCAAGCATCTGAAGAGTTTAATACTGGTTCTGGATTTGTTGCTAGTTGGGTGACCTTGGAAAAGTTGTTTAGCAACCTGGGATTCTGTTTCCCCCATTTTAACTTTTGAGAACTGCAGACTATGGCCTGATATCTCCCTCAGGAGCCTCAGTTCCAGAGTAAGGACTCCTCATAAACTATGACCTATAGACAGTTAGTTCTTCTCTCCATACTTCCTTCAACGTTCATTCTCTTCCCTATTTTTCATGATGTATACCTGAGAAACAGACCCTGTCACTAGGAACAGACATTTAATGTGCCTACTGCTAATGCATCTGCTATCCTAAGGAGAAATTTTACTTTGTACTTTGTTCTGGAGTGTTTTAAAATCTTGGCATGATTTTCCTTTGCCCATTCTCTCAGCACATTTTGGAAATTGCTTCCCTTCAACACCATTTGATGTAAACTGAGGAAAGCAAATTCATTTTACTACTTGAAATATAAATAGGAAAATAGTCTGTTAATAAGCAAATCATAAGTAAATAAAATAGTTAAGGGTTACTCTTGGCTCTGTAGCCCACCATTCACAAGCACTATTGAAAGTTTTACAAGGAACTACAGTTTGTGTCCTACAAATGTGTGATTTCCCATCAGAAGTCACTCTCATTTCTTTTCTCACATGTTCCATAATATTTTTTGTAATTTCTCCATACTTCAGCTAACGAATATGCTTAAAGTTGACATATAAACACCTTCCTTTTATCTGTCAAGTATGCTGCTAAAAGCGAAAAGCACTAACAATCTATGATTTCGGAGACTCATTCTCATGTTTTAGGTGTTATATCATAACTCTCATCTAGAAGATACTCACAATTCATTTTCAAGGAAGTTCCAAGATATCCCTTTCAACACCTCATGCTGTTTGGGAAGGTTCTTTCTTTGAAAAGAAGAACATATACAGTTCCTGAGTATCACGACAGTGTGCAACAGTCAGGTATGAAGGGAAGGAAAGGAACTAGAAAAGGAAAGTGATGACCAAAGATAACTAGAAACTATATACAAATGAAGTCTATGTCTTACTCTGCTTGGGCTGCCATAACAAAATACCATAAACTGAGTGGCTTAAACAACAGAAATGTATTTTCTCACAGCCCTGGAAGCTGCAAGTCTGGATCATGGGGCCAGCATAGTCTGGTTCTGGTAAGAGCTATCTTCCTGACTTGCAGACAGCCACCTCACTGCATCCTCACATGGCAGAAAGAGAGAGAGAGAGAGAGAACCTGTTGTTCTTCTTTTCGTCTTCTTACAAGGCCACAGTCTTATGACTTAATTTAATGCTAACTACCTCCTAAAGACCTATCTAGCTCCAGACACATTGTGGGTTATGGTTTCAACATGTTGAATTCGTCAGAGAGGACACAATTCAGTCCATAGCACTATTATAGAAGTAATGAGGAGGGGAGATATCTGCAACATGTACTAGTTAAAAGCAACAGCTTACTGTGATATTGTGATTTATAATAAGAAATACATATTTGGTCTTCGTCCACTGTTTGTGGCACAGAGCTCTTAAAACCTCTGGAATTTCCTAAGGCTTCTTTTGTTATGTTAATCAGATGACTTTTATAAAGCTCCTAGGTAACCTAAGGATGGGGGGCTGGTTGCCAGAGAACCAACCATGTGATTGGAGGGTTGGAACTTTCAGTCCCACCCCTCAACATTGGGAGAGGGAAGAGGGGCTAGAGATTGAGTTCAATCGCCAATAGCCAATGATTTCATCAATCATGCCTATATGATGAAGCTGCCATAAAAAAACAACAGGATGGTGTTCGGAGAGCTTCCAGGCTGGTAAACACATGGATATCTGAGGCGAGTGGGGCAACTGGAGAGAAGCCCCACTCTCCTTCACAATGGAAGCTCTGTGCCCTTTCCCCATATCTTGCCCTCTGCATCTCTTCCATGACTGTTCCTGAGTTGTATCCTTTTATAATAAACCAGTAATCTAGTAAGTAAAATGTTTCTCTGAGTTCTGCAAACCTCTCTAGCACATTAATTGAAACCAAGAAAGGGGTCATTGGAATTTCCAATCTACAGCTGGTCAGTTAGAAGCAGAGGTGATTACCTGACCTTGTGACTGGCATCTGAAGCAGGGGTGGGGGCAGTCTTATGGGACTGAACCCTTAACCTTGTGGAATCTGATGCTTTCTCTCAGTGGATACTGTCAACTCAATTGAGTTGAACTGTAGGACACCCAGCTGGTGTCAGAGAATTGCTTGGTGTTGTGGAAACCCTCCCCCCACACACTGGAATTGGTGGCTAGAACTTTTACTTACAAACAATATATCTTAATATTTTGTATACATATCTATATATTCATAGAAAAATGACGAGAAAGATGTGCTCCATTATATTTATGGTAGTTGCTTCTGGGTGGTTGAATTATGAGTAATATCTAATTAACTTTAATTTCTATTTACACAATTTCCTATAATTAGGAAAATATTGTTAATAAATATCATCCAAGTGAATTGACATACTCTGGAAAATAATCTGCTAACTTCTCTGGTGATTTGTAGCCCTCTAACTCACATCACTATAAGTGAAACTATTTCTCTGTTCCAATGAATTCTTAACCTCAAAATGCTTTTGTGAGTTCTCCTAGAGTGTAAATTATGAGATTATTCCTAACCTTGTCAGGTTCTGGTGACATACTGCCTACTATAATATAATAGAAGCAATTCATAAAATATTCCTTCACCTGAACCAGTTTCAAGTTCTGTGGCTTTTCAGCTGCCATTCTTCTTGTTCCACACAGAATGTTTGGTACAAGAGATCCTTTATGGAACAGACCAGATAGTGGAGAGCTGATTTTACTTGCTAATTCTTGACATTGTTACTCTGTCTTTAAGGTGGCAATTAGAAAGATGCAAAGCAGTTGCTTCCTGAAAGGGATCCATGTTCTTGTTGGTGCTCTGCAAATGCTTTAAAGGGATGGTACATGATACTGAGTCAGTGCATCTTTGGAACTTCTGGGTATGGCCTGAGGTCCGCAGAAACCCTAGGTTGGTTACAGACAGACTCATCAAGGAATTCTTGGATAGTGGACCAACAGCACCCTGCTGTCCTCACAGGCAGCAGGCATTGTAAGGCTGGGTTCAGCACACGCTGTTCCTTAAGGGTGTACACAGCATGACTCTACTGCAGCACCTCAATGCTGAAGGTGAACCATCTTCGCTCAAACAAGGCAGTCAAGACGTTGCTAAAGGAAGTTGTGTTCCAATCTAAGGAGCGCTGTGCTCAACCTGAGGTATGCGTAGTTGGGTTCAGGTGTAGGGGACAGTAAGAGGCCAGGCAGGGCTCTTAGCATGCACTGTTTCAAGCGCAAATCTTCACATTTAAAATACACACTTCATTTTGCAACTGATGACCCCTTTCAGTGGCATTCAAACTTGCTTCATGAGTGATATCTGGAACAATATGCGCTTTTTTAAAAAATAAATTTATTTGTTTATTTATTTTTGGCTGCGTTGGGTCTTCGCTGCTGTGTGCGGGCTTTCTCTAGTTGCGGCGAGCGGGGGCTACTCTTCATTGCAGTGCACGGGCTTCTCATTGCGGTGGCTTCTCTTGTTGTGGAGCACGAGCTCTATGTGCGCGGGCTTCAGTAGTTGAGGCACGCAGGCTCAGTAGTTGTGGCTCGCGGGCTCTAAAGCGCAGGTCAGTATTTGTGGCGCACGGGCTTAGTTGCCCCACAGCATGTGGGATCTTCCCGGACCAGGGCTCAAACCCGTGTCCCCTGCATTGGCGGGCGGATTCTTAACCACTGTGCCGCCAGGAAAGCCCATATGTGCTGTTTTTAATACACAATATCTGTATTTGCTATAATATTAAAAAGACTGGGAAGCAATGGGTTAACCAAATAGCATTTTGCAATCCTCTAGATTCAGCCCAGTTGTGAGAATTGAAAGCAAAGGAAGAAGATTTGGGATATTTGGTAGTAAAGTAAAAATTATTATATATGCACAGTCCGTGTCCCTGCCCACTTAGCTGCCTCTGTGACTAATGGTCTAATTTGCAGATGACTTAAAATTCAATTTATTTAGTACTTCCTTTGCTGCTAAGCAAAACCTAGTGCACACAGTTGTCTAAACGCTCTGCTTAGTTGTGTCGTCAGTCATACACCGCTCTGGCTGGCAGCTTACCCCATCATAGGGCTAAGAGACCTTGAAGAGTGTTTATTTCACTTTCCACTAATTAGGTGTGGAAATCTCTTCAGATGAACCAGAAGAGAAATACTGCTTTTTTTGACATAATGCTCTCTGAGAGCTAGTATGGGGGACAAAAGTGAAGCCCTAGACACAGTATTCAGGAGATGCAAATATCCTTCTCTATTTATATAATCCTAGGAAGACCTCTCATTCTCTTGATCCAAAAAGTAGACTTAATATGTGCCCCACCAAAGGATGTCTGGTCGTCACAGATAGGGTATGTCTAAATGACATCATCAGGTTTATTTTTGAAACATGATGTATTAAACAGAGGGCTAATATTGGAGGAGCCCATACTGGACAGTCCTTTAATGGGTTGGTTGACTTTCTCTATAAGTATATAAGCACTCATTAACACAATCGATTATATCATCAGTATGAGTTTTTCTTTAAAAAATCCAAATTCTATTTCTATTTAGTCTATTAGTTTCTATTTATAATATGCTTCTGTTTTCTTCTTTAGACTCAGTTACCTTGGAAAGCCATGAGGGCCACAGGGAAAATGCTTTGTTGTGATTTCAGATTTATTTCTTTGTAATGATGAACTCACATTTACTGTCTTTTCTTGGGTTTTAAAAGAAAAAGAATAATGGAAGCATCCAGAAATTTCAAAATCTTCCTCAGTTTTATTCACTTTCTTTCCTTCTCCCACTCCCACAGCATCCTACCATTTTAAATTTGATAAAAGAAAGGAAGCTGTGGGCAAGACCTCAGTGCTTGGGCTCTCACGCAGGGAAAGGACAGATCCAGTGCCTCGGGAGAGCCCCTGCCTCACTGCTCGTATATGGCAAAGTTTCTTGCCAAGCTCCTCAGCTGCACGTTTCCAAGCAAGGGCGCCTCTCCCATGTTTGAGCTGTGTGGTGGACAGGGTTTTGGTGCTCTGGCCGGGAGTCACACCTGAGCCTCTGAGGTGGGAGAGCCGAGTTCAGGACATTGGTCAACCAGAGACCTCCCGGCCCCACATACTATCAAATGGCGAAAGATCTCCCAGAGCTCTCCATTTCAACGCTAAGACCCACCTATGCTCAACGACCAGCAAGCTACAGTGCTGGACACCCTAGGCTAAACGACTAGCAAGGCAGGAACACAAACCCACCCAATAGCAGAGAGGCTGCCTAAAATCATAATAAGTTCACAGACACCCCAAAACACACGACTGGATGTGGTCCTGTCCACCAAAAAGACAAGATCCAGCCTCATGCACCAGAACACAGACACCAGTCCCCTCCACCAGGAAGCCTGTACAACACACTGAACCAAGCTTAGCCACTGGGGGCAGACACCAAAAACTACAGGAACTACGAACCTGCAGCCTGCGAAATGGAGACCCCAAAAACAGTAAGTTAAGCAAAATGAGAAGACAGAGAAATACACAGCAGATGAAGGAGCAAGGGAAAAAACCCACCAGACCAAACAAATGAAGAGAAAATACCTGAAAAAGAATTCAGAGTAATGATAGTAAAGATGATCCAAAATCTTGGAAATAGAATGGAGAAAATACAAGAAACGTTTAACAAGGGCCTAGAAGAACTAAAGAGCAAACAAACAATGATGAACAACACAATAAATGAAATTAAAAATTCTCTAGAAGGAATCAATAGCAGAATAACTGAGGCAGAAAAACGGATAAGTGACCTGGAAGATCAAATAGTGGAAATAACTGCTGCAGAGCAGAATAAAGAAAAAAGAACGAAAAGAATTTAGGACAGTCTCAGAGACTCTGGGAAAACATTAAATGCACAAACATTCAAATTATAGGGGTCCCAGAAGAAGAAGAGAAAAAGAAAGGGACTGAGAAAATATTTGAAGAGATTATAGTTGAAAACTTCCCTAATATGGGAAAGGAAATAGTCAATCAGGTCCAGGAAGCGTGGAGAGTCCCATACAGGATAAATCCAAGGAGAAACATGCCAAGACACATATTAATCGAACTATCAAAAATTAAATATAAAGAAAAAATATTAAGTGCAGCAAGGGAAAAACAACAAATAACACACAAGGGAATCCCCATAAGGTTAACAGCTGACCTTTCACCAGAAACTCTGCAAGCCAGAAGGAAGTGGCAGGACATATTTAAAGTAATGAAGAGGAAAAACCTACAACCAAGATTACTCTACCCAGCAAGGATCTCATTCAGATTCAACAGAGAAATTAAAACGTTTACAGATAAGCAAAAGCTAAGAGAATTCAGCACCACCAAACCAGCTCTGCAACAACTGCTAAAGGAACTTCTCTAGGCAGGAAACACAAGAGAAGGAAAAGACCTACTATAACAAACCCAAAACAATTAAGAAAATGGTAAAAGGAACATACATATCGATAATTACCTTAAATGTAAATGGATTAAATACTCCAACCAAAAAACATAGATTGGCTGAATGGATACAAAAACAAGACCCGTACATATGCTGTTTACAAGAGACCCACTTCAGACCTAGGGACACATACAGACTGAAAGTAAGGGGATGGAAAAAGATATTCCATGCAAATGGAAATCCAAAGAAAGCTGGAGTAACAATTCTCATATCAGACAAAATAGACTTTAAAATAAAGACTATTGCAAGAGACAATGGAGGACACTACATAATGATCAAGGGATCAATCCAAGAAGGAGATATAACAATTGTAAATATATATGCACCCAACATAGGAGCACCTCAATACATAAGGCACATGGTAACAGCCATAAAAGGGGAAATCGACAGTAACACAATCATAGTTAGGGACTTTAACACCCCACTTTCACCAATGGAAAGATCATCCAAAATGAAAATAAATAAGGAAACACAAACTTTAAGTGACACATTAAACAACATGGACTTAATTGATATTCATAGGACATTCCATACAAAAACAACAGAATACACTTTCTTCTCAAGTGCTCATGGAACATTTTCCAGGATAGATCCTATCTTGGGTCACAAATCAAGCCTTGGTAAATTTAGGAAAACTGAAATCATATCAAGTATCTTTTCCGAACACAATGGTATGACACTAGATATCAATTACAGGAAAAAATCTGTAAAAAAATACAAACACGTGGAGGCTAAACAATACACTACTAAATAACCAAGAGATCACTGAAGAAATCAAAGAGGAAATCAAAAAATGCCTGGAAACAAATGACAATGAAAACATTATGACCCAAAACCTATGGGATGCAGCAAAAGCAGTTCCAAGAGGGAAGTTAATAGCAGTACAATCCTACCTCAAGAAACAAGAAACATCTCAAATAAACAACCTAACCTTACACCTAAAGCAATTAGAGAAAGAAGAACAAAAAAACCCCAAAGTTAGTAGAAGGAAAGAAATCATAAACATCAGATCAGAAATGAATGAGAAAGAAATGAAGGAAGAGATAGCAAATATCAATAAAACTTAAGCTGGTTCTTTGAGAAGATACACAAAGTTGTTAAAGCATTAGCCAGACTCATCAAGGAAAAAAAGGGAGAAGACTCAAATCAATAGAATTAGAAATGAAAAAGGAGAAGTAACAACTGACACTGCAGAAATACAAAGGATCATGAGAGATTACTACAAGCAACTATATGCCAATAAAATGCACAACCTGGAAGAATTAGACAAATTCTTAGAAAAGCACAACCTTCTGAGTCTGAACCAGGAAGAAATGGAAAATATAACCAGACAAATCACAAGCACTGAAATTGAAACTGTGATTAAAAATCTTCCAACAAACAAAAGCCCAGGACCAGATAGCTTCACAGGTGAATTCTATCAAACATTTAGAGGACCTATCCTTCTCAAACTCTTCCAAAATATAGCAGAGGGAGGAACACTCCCAAACTTAGTCTATGAGGCCACCATCACCCTGATACCAAAACCAGACAATGATGCCACACAATAATAAAACTACAGGCCAATATCAGTAATGAACATAGATGCAAAAATCCTCAACATAATACTAGCAAACAGAATCCAATAGTACATTAAAACAATGATACACCATAATCAAGTGGGGTTTATCCCAGGAATGCAAGGATTCTTCAATATATGCAAATCAATCAATGTGATACACCATATTAACAAATTGAAGAAAAACCATATGATCATCTCAATAGATGCAGAAAAAGCTTTTGACAAAATTCAACACCCATTTATGATAAAAAAAACCTTCCAGAAAAAGGCATAGAAATTACCTCAACATAATAAAGGCCATATATGACAAACCCACAGCCAACATCATTCTCAATGGTGAAAAACTGAAACCATTTCCACTAAGATCAGGAAAAAGACAAGGTTGCCCACTCTCACCACTGTTATTCAACATAGTTTTGGAAGTTTTAGCCACAACAATCAGAGAAGAAAAAGAAATAAAAGGAATCCAACTCGGAAAGAAGAAGTAAAGCTGTCACTGTTTGCAGATGACAGGATACTATTCATAGAGAATCCTAAAGATGCTACCAGAAAACTACTAGAGCTAATCAATGATTTTGGGAAAGTAGCAGGATACAAAATTAATGCACAGAAATCTCTTGCATTCCTATACACTAATGATGGAAAATCTGAAAGAGAAATTAAGGAAACACTCCCATTTACCATTGCAACAAAAAGAATAAAATACCTAGGAATAAACCTACGTAAGGAGACAAAAGACTTGCATGCAGAAAACTATAAGACATTGATGAAAGAAATTAAAGATGATACAAGCAGATGGAGAGATATACCATGTTCTTGGATTGGAAGAATCAACATTGTGAAATTGACTATACGACCCAAAGCAATCTACAGATTCAATGCAATCCCTATCAAACTACCACTGGCATTTTTCACAGAACTAGAACAAAAAGTTTCACAATTGTATGAAAACACAGAAGATTCCGAATAGCCAAAGCAATCTTGAGAAAGAAAAATGGAGCTGGAGGAATCAGGCTTCCTGACTTCAGACTATACTACAATGCTACAGTAATCAAGACAGTATGGTACTGGCACAGAAACAGAAATATAGATCAATGAAGCAGGATAGAAAGCCCAGAGATAAACCCACACACATATGGTCACCCTATCTTTGATAAAGGAGGCAAGAATATACAATGGAGAAAAGACAGCCTCTTCAATAAGTAGTGCTGGGAAAACTGGACAGCTACATCTAAAAGAATGAAATTAGAACACTCCCTAACACCATACACAGAAATAAACTCAAAAAGGATTAAAGACCTGAATGTAAGGCCAGACACTATAAAACTCTTAGAGGAAAACATAGGCAGAACACTCTATGACATAAATCACAGCAAGATCGTTTTTGAACCACATCCTAGAGAAATGGAAATAAAAACAAAAATAAACAAATGGGACCTAATGAAACTTAAAAGCTTTTGCACAGCAAAGGAAACCATAAACAAGACGAAAAGACAACCCTCAGAATAGGAGAAAATATTTGCAAACGAAGCAATTGACAAAGGATTAATCTCCAAAATATACAAGCAGCTCATGCAGCTTAATATCAAATAAACAAACAAGCCAATCCAAAAATGGGCAGAAGACCTAAATAGACATTTCTCCAAAGAAGATATACAGATTGCCAAGAAACACATGAAAAGATGCTCAACATCACTAATCATTAGAAAAAAGCAAATCAAAGCTACAATGAGGTATCACCTCCCACCGGTCAGAATGGCCACCATCAAAAAATCTACAGATAATAAATGCTGGAGAGGGTGTGGAGAAAAGGGAACCCTCTTGCACTGCTGGTGGGAATGTAAATTGATACAGTCACTATGGAGAACAGTATGGAGGTTCCTTAAAAAACTAAAAATAGAACTACCATACCACCTAGCAATCCCACTACTGGGCATATACCCTGAGAAAACCATAATTAAAAAAAAGTCATGTACCACAATGTTCATTGCAGCCCTATTTACAATAGCCAGGACATGGAAGCAACCTAAGTGTCCATCGACAGATGAATGGATAAAGAAGATGTGGAACATATATACAACGGAATATTGCTCAGCCATAAAATGAAACGAAATTGAGTTATTTGTAGTGAGGTGGATCGACCTAGAGACTGTCATGCAGAGTGAAGTAAGTCAGAAAGAGAAAAACGAATACCGTATGCTAACACATATATATGGAATGTAAAAAAAAAAAAAAAAAGGTTCTGAAGAACCCAGGGGCAGGACAGGAATAAAGACACGGACATAGAGAATGGACTGGAGGACACTGGGAGGGGGAAGGGTAAGCTGGGACGAAGTGAGAGAGTGGTATGGACATATATATGCTAACATATGTAAAATAGATAGCCAGTGGGAAGCAGCCACATAGCACAGGGAGATCAGCTTGGTGTTTTGTGTCCGCCTAGAGGTGTGGGATAGGGAAGGTGGGAGGGAGACGCAAGAGGGAGGAGATATGAGGATGTGTGTATATGTCTAGCTGATTCGCTTTATTATACAGCAGAAACTAACACACCATTGTAAAGCAATTATACCCCAGTGAATATGTTAAAAAAAAAAAAAAAAGGAAGGAAGCTAACATCATAGGTTCTAAGGCTTTATTTTCATTCTCTACAGAAGCGGAAATATAGGATTGTAGTTGAGAACCTGTGTTCAACAGTTAAAAAAACAGGATTCAAATTTTCTATTAGTAATATCTGCAAAGGTTAATTATGACAGTTATTCTTATTTCCAATTTACTATAGAAAAATAAAGACTCAAAGTGTTAAATACCATGTCAGAGTTCATATGGTTGTTGAATTACAACCCAAGTCTTTTTAACTCCATATACCTGCCTATGTTTTTCCTCCATATGCAATTATAGGTGTATTAGGTTTTTTATTTTTAAGTTCTAATAGTCTAGGTCATAAAACTATAGAAAGGAATTTAAAACAAACAAATCTTTTAAGAAACCCAAACCTGCTGGTTACTCTTGGTCCTTGATGGAACATGTATTAATTGTTAATGAATTCCAACCAGAATGGCCTGCTTCAACCTTTTCATCTTCAAATCCATCTGGTCCTGGCTGACCTGCACCAACAGGAAATATCCAGGATGCTTCTTTGCTAACTGAATTTGTTTGTTTGTTTGTCTGTCTCTCCCCTACTAGGTCTGCATTAACATTTTCTTTCTCTTATGAAAAAATATTCAAATGCAAAGAGGAAGCAAAACACTTAATCCACTCTAGTAGGTCTGTGAGACACATGGCCTGTGGAGTAATTTAATCCAGCCCACCATGGAGTCTGAAAATTGCTTCTTCCATCCCCTGCTGTACCTAAATCTGAATGCTGGAAGAACAGTCTCAAAAACAAGAGCTCCTGAGTGCTGTTTCTAAGGGGCAAGGCTACAGAGATGTACAACAGTGGGGGGTTTTGAATTCAATTTACTCGTATTCAGAACAGTTGAAGAGAAATGACTGTAGTTCCACTCTCATACAGAGCTCTAGGTTAGAACAGGAAGAAAAGAATGCAAAGGTTCTGACTCATTTAAGGAAATATGCAGCCAGATTGGATCCAGGAGCAGAAGGGGAATTTCTGGAGATTCAGATAGCTCCAGTTGATAAACTAATCCCTTGTTGAGACAAATCTAACATCGTCACCTCCTCAATAATGATGGAGCTTTGTGCAAACTACCTTAGCGCACACACACACACACACACACACACATTTTTCAGCTGCTGATTTGTGGAATTTCTAGATTCTTTAGGAAAAAAATAAGATATAAACTTGCTTGAACCCTCCTTTAAAAGGCTCTTGAATATTCTTCTTTGAGTACACATGATTAGAATAATTAATGATGCCTCCTTACAAAAATAAAAGGCTCTCCATTCCGAGGAGTTATACCCCTTGTAAGAGTCTCGTTAATTTGTTCCTTCTTAAACCCTATTCCAATTTATTTTATTTTATTGTTTTCTATTTAGTGAGCTTTCATTATCCACAGGGCTGGAGCATGTCCTAACAAGAACATGACAATTACATTAAATTAATCCAGTGACCAGGAAATGTAATTCTTCGTAAAATATAAGGCATATCAAGAAACAAAATTTGGTAGAGAATTTTCAAGGATTAACATAATTTTTCCCAGTAAAGTGTCATCATTATATCCCAGAATACTGCAACACACACAGAAAATGGCATACAGACCTCCTCTAACTGCGTGTCATTGCTGAATTTGGACTTCGAGAATCCATTGTCTCACCTTGGTACTGTCTCTTCATCCAGCTGTCCATTCAGTCAGTTGATTTAACAAATAATAAAATACTATTGAATTTTTTTATGCCTGTAGAGCCTGTGTCATATTCAAAGATGAAGAGACAAAGTCCCCGAGGGCTAGCTTAATGGATTATCCATCTCTTATTTGCTCTTCTAGCCTAGTCAGTTAAACTCCCTGAGTTCCAGTTCTAGCATTTGCTGAATGGGGATACCGCTACTTTATAGCCTTATTGAGAGGATTAAACAAGATTATCTATGTAAAAGTGCCTAGTACATGCCAACTGTTCAAGGAATATTAGTTGGTGTTGATTTCACTCCGGATCCAATATTAAAAAAAAAATACACAATGAAATTATTATCCCTGTCTCTGCTCATTTTTCCATGTTCAGGAAGGGCCTTCTCACTGAGAAAACATGCTCTAAGGGACATTACTGGATCAACTGACAAAATTGGAATACAGATAGCAAATAAGAGAAAGTTACTAGATCAATGCTAAATTTACTGAAGTTGAGAACTACACTGTGGGTATGTAAGAAAATGCTTACTCTTAGGAAATACACACTCAGATATATAAGGTACAGTATCATAATGTAAACAATTTACTCTCAAATGGTTCAGAAAAAATTATACACACACATATATGTACACATATACACACACATATACATACATATTTAATAATGGAGAAAGAGAGAGTGGGCATGTGGAAAGCAAATGGGGCAATAGATTAGCAATAGGTGAATCTGGGAAAAGGGTATATGGATTTTTTGATACTATTCTTGTAACTTTTCTGTAAGTTTGAAATTAAAGCTTACAAATAAATACTAAAGTTATGATAGTAGTAAAGACAATGTAAATATAGCTATAGTTCAGCAGTGCTGCAACCGAGGAGTGAGGAAGGGAGTTAGAGGGTGCTTGAAGTACAAAGAAGCACCTAAGGAGTATCAGAATTCATCCTGGGGAAATAGGAGAGGTATAAGATGAAGAAGGTCCCCTTGTGACTTACAAAAGATAGATATAGGAAAAAAATCAGATATAATTTTTTTAATGGGCAGAAAGAAAACTCATTATTCCCCAGCAGATGGTACAGCAAAATGTAATATGTTAAAAAATATTTATCTGAGTTCATGGCTGAGAAATCAACCTACAGTGGACCAGGAGAATTGCTATGCCAATTCTCTAACCCATTTTCTGCAGAACAATAGTCTGGTGAAATGTTCCTGGGGGAAAAAAGTGACTATCAAGTTTGGGAAATGCTGTACAGCAGAGTCTGGTCTCAGAGATTCTTGATGCATAAGGGCATTTATAGGCTCTAAGAATTCAGCAGTAAAAACCTGGATGATTTCCCAAACGTTTAGTAGGGAGCCATCTTTCTGGTGTCCTGGATTGTGCTCCCCGATGTATACATTGAGATGGAGCTCCGGGGTGCCAGGGGAAATGTCCTACCTCAGTCACCAGATGAGGGAGACCAAGAACGCAGTTCTCTGCAGCTGAGGCCTGCCCTGAAGGCGCTGAGAACTGGAGAGAGTGTGATGACCGCTGTCTGCCCTCCACAACTTCCTGTAACCCAGACACAAGTCCTTCCTTGAAGAGAGCCTATCTCCATGTTGATCACATTTAGTTACACCGATTTCCATCCTGCATAATACACTTTAGGAAATGATGCTTTAAACTTCTGAGAGCAAACAAGTTATCTCTCAAGCCAAATATTAATTAAACTGCCAGAGATAGAACACTGAAGTATACAATTATTGCTTTCACAAGTAACTTTTCTTTCATTCTTCTGTGTCTGCCCCCGGTTGTATGATCCTGGTCGTAGAATATAAGTTGTTTAAGGAATATATTTCTTTGGCATAGTGTTTACACAGCATCATAGAAGTAGACTGTTAATATTTTGATGACAATATTCTCTTTTCTCCTAATGCCTCCTTTAGATAAAACCTTACATGTTTAACGTCATGAAACCTCCTTGCTCCTCAGTACCTTTCAGTTCAAGATAAATCATTATGGTCACAGTTCAGTATAATTAAAGAAGTCCTAGAATCAATGACAAAGGGACTTACCCGGATGGGAGTTACCAATACTAATGACCTGTAAAAAATAAGTGAATTCAACTCTCCTTTCTCTATGAAAATTGGTTGACTCAATATATGTGAAAAGATTTTGCAAATTGCAATACAATCTAAAATGCAGGGGATTTGCTTGTTATTATCATATCATCCTCATCAAACCTGGCAATATTATTATTACATAAACAATGGAATACAATCACTCAGAAAGATATAGCAGGGTTCAGCCTTCATTTATTTATACACTTGTTCAATCAACAATTTTTTTTAGCATCTATGATGGATCAGGCAATGTTTTTGTTGTTCATATCGATGGATGAGTGCATTATTGCAGCAAAAGAGGCATCAGCAATAAAAGGTTTAATAAGATGTGTATGTAATTTGTTGTTGGGAGACTTGTGACTTCAGGCACAGCCACCTATTAATTAAAGCTGATTATTAGTATTACAAATCTGTGCCAGAGTACAAGCAAGGGAAGAAGAATTCCCCATTGTTAAATATTTACCATTTGGGTGTCTGCACTCTCGTCTCTATCAGGCACAAGCAGTGGCTCCTTTGAAAACCACTTGACAGCGAATTCACCAAGTGTGCCTCCCCTCAAAGTAACTGAAGACCAAAAACACATGATATATTCTGGAATTGTGTTGTCAAGACAATAAAAGTGGACTACAAGAGAGCCCTGCTTGATCTCCGTGAGAAAGTGTTTTCCTCAATTTTTGCAGCAATATCAGTAAAAGGAACTGGGGAGCGGATGGCAGAAAAAGGAAGGAAGGCGAGTTAATAGTCTTTTTTTGTTTAATTAGAGCTCTGTTAAAAACTTCCCAGGGCTCTTAAACATATAAATCATGTATTTCACTCATCTAAAATGTTCTATCAATTCTGACACTGTTATATAACACAGACTAAATTAATAACATCTTTGGTATATCTCAGACCCCTCCTATTATCATCTTGGAGGGCAGAGAGGTGAATAGAAGTAAAGGAGAGAGAAGTAGGAAGAGAGGGAGGGAAGGAGGGAGGAAAAAATGAATTTGGTTTATTTCATTTCATTGACAGGAGATTTTATAAATTATTGGGGAAAGATATTTAGACAAAATTTAAACTAAGTGAATTATTTAATAAACAGATGCCAACTAGAAATGCATAATTTATTGCTAATATGCATAAGCTAGTTTAAGGATTCCAAGGCTTTTCCTTGTTTGCTGGACTAAAGTATTTCCACACATAACTCTGTGTACATATGAGGAAAAAGTGCAAAAATAGTTGCATTCAATCAATCAATCCATTTTCAATTTAGTTCAGCAATTATTTATACAATGTATACATTTTCTTATGTGTTTTAAGGGGTAGAGAAGTAACTGAATACACAGGAATGTAAAGAAGAAAAATACATAAACACCAAAAATTGTTTCCAGATTAATCTCTTTCTCCAAGTATCTTATTATGCACACCAGAGTACCTGCCTGCCCTGTAAGGGCTGCAACTTCCCATCTGACCCACTATTGCTCTTTCTTCTGACCTGTTTTCTCCTTTCCACAGCAGTTTTAAATGTCCAGTTGTCCTCTACTTCTTTCTCAGCTTCCTAACTAATCAGTTTTCAAGAGCTGACCATTCTTCTTTTTGATGTCTCACATCCCCCAACCCGTTTTTTGGTTTGTTTTTTTTTTGTTTTTTTTTCTATTGCAACTGCTAGCCTTCTGTTCAGGTCAGAGGTATCATTTACGGTTTTCTGTACTGGTCTCGGCTCAACTGAATTCAGTAAGCACTTACTGACAACCTAAACAAGACTGCTTATTGGCCAAAATAAGTTAACTGACAAATGGCAACAATATAAGTCCATTGTATTTCCACTAGGATTATTTAATTATCAAATTTTGAGTAGAAAGGCCTTTAAAAACATTCTAGTCCAGTGCATTCCAATAAAGTTGGGTGCAATGATGGAAACATTCTATGCATGTGGCTACTGAGCACTTGAAATGTGCCTAATACTGCTCATGAACTGAATTTTAATTTTATTTAATTAGTTTTAATTTTAATGTAAATAGCTATATTTATATGTAGCTAATAGCTACTGTGAAATGGATTTTATATATGAGAAAGTATACCTACAAAAGTTAAAGTTAGTAGCCCAAGGTCACATAGCTATAAAACTCCTAAAATTAAATCCTCTCTTTTCTTTAAAAACTCATAATCATCCCAACAGCAAATTATAACTTTAAACTATATCCAGTATCTGAAAACTTCTCACCATTTCTACTGTTACCACCCTCCTGCAAGCCACCATCTTCTCTCTCTGCTCTCATCCTTGCACACAAGGATGGCCTACAAGACCTTACATGAACTGGCTCCTACCGCCTTTCTGACATCGTCTCACCCATCTCACACTCATTCTCACTATGTTCTAGCCACACTTGTCTCCTTGCTGTTCCTCCAACACTCCAAGCACTTGTAGTGCCCCCTGCCTTAGAGCTCCTAACCCAGGTGTCTGTGTGATAGGTTTCTTCATTCTTCTCAAATGTCCCTTATCAAAAAGAAATATATAGAGTTGTGTGTCCCCTTAATATCTGTGCACCATTTTGAATGCAAGTTTTGTGAGAGAAATTGGCTAAATCCTACACATACAGAGATGGAAATAGGGTCAACTGAGAAACATCAAAATGCCAAGGCTATGCCTCAGTTTGAAGTCTCAGTTGATACTATTCATCCCAGAATAAAGGTTAATATAAAAACTGGTCTGGAACCAGTAAAAACACTTAGGTTCTGAAGGGAAAACTTGGAAAATGCCTTGTAAGGGTACTTTGAATTTGAAATTACAAGGTGTAAGGAATCCCCACCAAAAAAATAACTCCTGCTGAAGATGAGCTCACAGTCAAAATTTCCAAAAGCACTAAAGGAAAGGAGTTCTGAATGATAATGGGTCAATTTAACGAATGGGAGGTTTCATATCCAAGAACCAATGTTAACAGAAAAATGTGTACGTGACTTTCAAATGTGTCATTCCATTCTGAAACATGCTGGCAAGTCCCAAACGTGCAGAGCAGTCAGGCAGACTGGAGACTAATGAAAGAATTCATGTTGTAGCTGGAGTCCAAAGGCAGTCTGTAGGCAGAATTTTTCCTTCCTCTGGGAACCTCGGTCTTCTTCTCTTAAGGTCTTTAACAGATCGAATGAGGCCCACCAGCATTATGGGAGGTAATCTGCTTTACTCAAAGTTGGCTGAATAAATGTTAAGCTTATCTAAAAAATACCTTCACAGAAACATCTAGACTCACGTGTGACCACATATCTGGGAACCATGGCCTAGCCAAGTTGACATATAAAATTAACCATCTTAAGCCCCAAAATGTTGCCTAAATGCAAGGCAGCAGTCCAGGTTGCAGTGTCCTGTGATTTCAGCAATTCTGTTTGAGTGTCTGGCCTTATAAATATTATATTGTAATATTTCATCATAAATTTCTATGTGCATAGCTAGAGAAAACACAAGACAACTTGTGTTATGAATGTGTGCACTTATTTAGCCTGTAGCAATCATTTCTTTTTGAAAAGTTGTATCATCTAGTTCCGAATTTGTTTGCATGACCATCTCACTCTCTGATTGAAGCAGAGTGGCATTTTAAAAAGAGATTGAAATAAATCATATTTTTATTATTACTATAATATTTGTATGATTTGCCTTCCTGTTTCCCCCCTGCCCCTATAAGAAAATAAATCACAGAAAGAGATGACACTACGTTGTACATTGCCCTATCCTTTTTCCAACTCTATTTTCATCACCAAAACAATTTACAAACATAATAAACAGCACTTTTCTCTAAGAGAGGCAGAATAGAAATCCTTTAAGACTTCTTTTCGAATTTCTCTTTTAAGGTTTTTATCTTTTGTGTGTGTGAATATTTAGCATCTCATTATTTATATTGTTACTAAATAGGATATAAATGAACTGGCTCTTCCTATGTATCAGAGTACCAGTGTTTAGTTTTCATATGCCAAAAAGCATTTGCACTTATGCTACATAAAAAATGAATGCAGGGATTTTTTTATTTTATAATAACCTAAACATACTCAAAAAAGCTATTTTGAACTCCCTCAAGCCAATCAAAGACCTCTATTTAGATGCATAAAATAAAAGAGATAAAAGGACATTTTCCTTGTCAAAAATAATTATTCTATTTAATAATATGTTTTCAGCAATGACTACACTAGGCATCATCGTACAAGACACTCACAGTAAAAAGTGAAAATGAGAAGTTTGTCTATGCCATCAAGGAGATTTTAGTCAAGTAAACCACCTTTAACAAAGAAAATAAAGAAACTAGAGGTAAGTCCTCAAGATCCTAGAAATGGAACTAATCTTGCAGACAATCTTTTCACCCCAAGCACTTCTGGCTCAGAAAATAAAGGTAAGAGAACTTAGGTGGGTTTCATAATTGCTTTGTTCCTGATGCTAGATGCTCAGCTCAAAGCATCCCAGTTGTGTCTGAACATTTGGCTTCCCTAACAAGATACGTACACCACAAAGCCCCCTCCTATAGAAGGAAATTGTCAGCTTGCCCAGACACTTTTTCCTGTCCCAGCAGGAATCCTCCTGGTTGAGATAACATGTTTCCTCTGTACCAGGATCTGCATAATCATTATTTAACGTGCACTCCGCATGCCGTCCACTGGATGTTTAGTATCTATGAATGTCCTCCATTCAGATTCTTGCCTACATTTGTCCTCACCTACTTGCCTGGCTTTTAACTCACCCTTACCCCAGTGTTTAATATTTTGGACTTAGTGGCCTATTCTGTCAGCATTGTTTCAGCTGACTGCCCTTTTCCTAAACTATCTGAACTGCTTAAAGGTTTTCCTGGCAAGACACCAAGGGTGGAGTAACAAATCTGGAATATCTACACTTTCTTTTAGGCAAAGTTTCCAGCCCTGCGGCTAGGCTCTACCAGCATGTTATAGTACAGACACAATGAGTCTGAGTTCAGGTGTCTGATTTGCTAATTAGTTACTATAAAACTACAAGTAAAGTAGTTTTTCTCTCTTTCTTTTAGGTTATTATTAAAATGCACTGACACATTGCTGGAATATATGGGGAAAGTTCAATGTAATCAATGATTTGTAAATCAAGATACATATATATATATATAATGAGAGAGAAAGGAGGATAATATTGTATATTGTGTTTCATTATCTTGGGTATATTCTAGGTGCCACTTAGTGATACAGCAAAAGATAATACGAGCCCTGATCTTTAGCAAATCATGACTTAAAGGGGATAGTGTGATTTACATGGAGTTTGGAGATTATGATTATTTGCATAGAATATTGAGGCTTATTGAGATTGATGTATTACAATTACCTCTATCATTGGAAATCCAACCTTTCTTGATAAAATCCTGCTACCCTGATCTTTTGAAAGGTAATTCTTAAAACATGTAATATTTAGCATGAAATCATTTTACTTCCATGGATGAAATAAATTAGGTGGAATGAGTAGAACATGGTATGTTTTCTTCTGGTAGAATTCTTGCCTTCAGTAACAAAGAGAAGGGAGCTAACAATAAAGATTTACTAAGAATCAGTTATTCTACTAGGCTCTTTACACACATTAGTGCTTTTAATTCTAATAGGAATCAATAATCAAAATATATTAATAAATTTTATACAATGGGGAAAATGTGGCTCAGGATAACTGAACAAATTTCTACAAATAAAATAACTAGTAGATTGAGCAGAGTCAAATTTGAAATCATGTCTATTTGACTTCAAAGTCCATAGTTTTTAAATTGCATCCTAAGAAGAATATCTTCCTAGAACTAGACAATAGGAATTAAAACCCTGGGTAATCCTAAAATTACCCTCCATGAATGTAATAAAATTTTATTGGCATTTTTTCCATGATACTCTACTCTGCCTACTCCAGTATCCTCATACGGGGATATTATTCACTTACGTATTCTTGATGTATATTTTCTTCATTTTCTGTAAATTTTGAGTGGGTTTAAGAAGGAAGTGGGTCTAAGAAGCAAGTCTGCTTAGGCTGTTACTGTGTCCCTATTGACTTATCATGTTAAAAGATGATACACTCAATACAGTATACTTTTTTAATAGAATACAAAAAGACTGTAAAGAGGGATACATTTTTTTTAAATCACTCATTTACCTTGGTTTTATAGAAATCTAATGATTATCACTAATCATTTGAATTGTAGATTATTTTATGTTGTAATATTTCTTCATTTCTTTTATTTAAGCCAGTAATATGATGTTTTAAAAATATAAATTGAATAGCATCTGTTTATTATTATTCTGAATTTTATAATTTACCATGTTTACCATAAAATATTGAGGAATTTAGTGTTACTCTCTGGGTATAATATCTGATTTTAGGAGTATTATACTGGAAAAAATGCATTGAGCACCTACTTCTAGGTGTTGTTGAGGGCTTGGAGATCTCTATTACACTGTGGCGTCCATGTTACATCTATAGTACTTTTTTTTTAAACATCTTTATTGGAGTATAATTGCTTTACAATGGTGTGTTAGTTTCTGCTGTATTACAAAGTGAATCAGCTATACTTATACATATATCCCCATATCTCCTCCCTCTTGCTTCTCCCTCACACCCTCCCTATCCCACCCCTCTGGGTGGTTGTACAGCACTGAGCTGATCTCCCCGTGCTATGTGGCTGCTTCCCACTAGCTATCTGTTTTACATTTGGTAGTATATATAAGTCCATGCCACTCTCTCACTTCGTCCCAGCTTACCCTCCCCCTCCCTGTGTCCTCAAGTCCATTCTCTACGTCTGCATCTTTATTCCTCTCCTGCCCCTAGGTTCTTCAAAACCATTTTTTTTCCTTTTTTTAGATTCTATATATAAGTGTTAGCATATGATATTTGTTTTTCTCTTTCTGACTTACTTCACTCTGCATGACAGTCTCTAGGTCGATCCACCTCACTACAAATAACTCAATTTTGTTTCTTTTTATGGCTGAGTAATATTCCATTGTATGTATGTGCCACATCTTCTTTATCCATTCATCTGTTGGTGGACACTTAGGTTGCTTCCATGTCAGGGCTATTGTAAATAGAGCTGCAATGAACATTTTGGTACATGACTCTTTCTGAAAAATGGTTTTCTCAGGGTATATGCCCAGTAGTGGGATTGCTGGGTCATATGGTAGTTCTATTATTACTTTTTTAAGGAACCTCCATACTGTTCTCCATAGTGGCTGTATCAATTTACATTCCCACCAAAAGTGCAAAAGGGTTCCCTTTTCTCCACACCCTCTCCTGCATTTATTGTTTGTAGATTTTTTGATGATGGCCATTCTGACCAGTGTGAGATGATATCTCATTGTAGTTTTGATTTGCATTTCTCTAATGATTAATGATGTTGAGCATTCTTTCATGTGTTTGTTGGCAATCTGTATATATTCTTTGGAGAAATGTCTATTTAGGTCTTCTGCCCACTTTTGAATTGGGTTGTTTGTTTTTTTGGTATTGAGCTGCATGAGCTGCTTGTAAATTTTGGGGATTAATCCTTTGTCAGTTGATTCATTTGCAAATATTTTCTCCCATTCTGAGGGTTGTCTCCTCGTCTTGTTTATGGCTTCCTTTGCTGTGCAAAAGCTTTTAAGTTTCATTAGGTCCCATTTGTTTATTTTTATTTTTATTTCCATTTCTCTAGGAGGTGGGTCAAAAGGATCTGGCCATTTTGAGTTTATTTTTCCATATGTTGTTAGGGAGTGTTGTAATTTCATTCTTTTGCAGGTAGCTGTCCAGTTTTCCCAGCACCACTTATTGAAGAGGCTGTCTTTTCTCCATTGTATATTCTTGCCTCCTTTATCAAAGATAAGGTGGCCATATGTGCGTGGGTTTATCTCTGGGCTTTCTATCCTGTTCCATTGATCTATATTTCTGTTTTTGTGCCAGTACCATACTGTCTTGATTACTGTAGCATTGTAGTATAGTCTGAAGTCAGGAAGCCTGATTCCTCCAGCTCCGTTTTTCGTTCTCAAGATTGCTTTGGCTCTTCGGGGTCATTTGTGTTTCCAACCAAATTGTGAAATTTTTTGTTCTAGTTCTGTGAAAAATGCCAGTGGTAGTTTGACAGGGATTGCATTGAATCTGTAGATTGCTTTGGGTCATACACTCACAATGTTGATTCTTCCAATCCAAGAACATGGTATATCTCTCCATCTATTTGTATCATCTTTAATTTCTTTCATCAGTGTCTTATTATTTACTGCATACTGGTCTTTTGTCTCCTTAGGTAGGTTTATTCCTAGGTATTTTATTCTTCTTCTTACAATGGTAAATGGGAGTGTTTTCTTAATTTCACTTTCAGATTTTTCTTCATTATGGTATAGGAATGCAAGAGATTTCTGTGCATTAATTTTGTATCCTGTTACTTTACCAAATTCATTGATTAGCTCTAGTAGTTTTCTGGTAGTATCTCTAGGATTCTCTATGTATAGTATCATGTCATATGCAAACAGTGACAGCTTTTACTTCTTCTTTTCCTATTTGGATTCCTTTTATTTCTTTTTCTTCTCTAATTGCTATGGCTAAAACTTCCAAAACTATGTTGAATAATAGTGGTGAGAGTGGGAAACCTTGTCTTGTTCCTGATCTTAGTGGAAATGGTTTCAGTTTTTCACCATTGAGGACGATGTTGGCTGTGGGTTTGTCATATATGGCCTTTATTATGTTGAGGAAAGTTTCCTCTATGCCTACTTTCTGGAGGGTTTTTATCATAAATGGGTGTTGAATTTTGTCAAAAGCTTTCTCTGCATCTATTGAGATGATCATATGGTTTTTCTCCTTCAATTTGTTAATATGGTGTATCATATTGATTGATTTGCATATGTTGAAGAATCCTTGCATTCCTGAGATAAACCCCACTTGATCATGGTGCATGATCCTTTTAATGTGCTGTTGGATTCTGTTTGCTAGTATTTTGTTGAGGATTTTTGCATCTGTGTTCATCAGTGATATTGGCCTGTAGTTTTCTTTCTTTGTGACATCTTTGTCTGGTTTTGGTGTCAGGGTGATGGTGGCCTCGTACAATGAGTTTGGGAGTGTTCCTCCCTCTGCTATATTTTGGAAGAGTTTGAGAAGGATAGGTGTTAGCTCTTTTCTAAATGTTTGATAGAATTCACCTGTGAAGCCATCTGGTCCTGGGCTTTTATTTATTGGAAGATTTTTAATCACAGTCTCAATTTCAGTACTTGTGATTAGTCTGTTTATATTTTCTATTTCTTCCTGGTTCAGTCTTGGAAGGTTGTGCTTTTTTAAGAATTTGTCCATTTCTTCCAGGTTGTCCATTTTTTTGGCATATAGTTGCTGGTAGTAATCTCTCATGATCCTTTGTATTTCTGCAGTATCAGTTGTTACTTCTCCTTTTTCATTTCTAATTCTATTGATTTGACTCTTCTCCCTTTTTTTCCTGATGAGTCTGGCTTGTGGTTTATTAATTTTGTTTATCTTCTCAAAGAAGCAGCTTTTAGTTTTATTGATCTTTGCTATCGTTTCCTTAATTTCTTTTTCATTTATTTCTGATCTGATCTTTATGATTTCTTTCCTTCTGCTAACTTTGGGGGTTTTTTGTTCTTCTTTCTCTAATTGGTTTAGGTGTAAGGTTAGGTTGTTTATTTGAGATGTTTCTTGTTTCCTAAGGTAGGAATGTACTGCTATAAACTTCCCTATTAAAACTGCTTTTGCTGCATCCCATCGGTTTTGGGTCGTCGTGTTTTCATTGTCATTTGCTTCTAGGTATTTTTTGATTTCCTCTTTGATTTCTTCAGTGATCTGTTGGTTATTAAGTAGTGTATTGTTTAGCCTCCAAGTGTTTGTATTTTTTACAGATTTTTTCCTGTAATTGAGATCTAGTCTCATAGCGTTGTGGTCAGAAAAGATACTTGATACGATTTCAATTTTCCAAGGCTTGATTTACCAAGGCTTGATTTGTGACCCAAGATATGAATTTACCAAGGCTTGATACGATTTCAATTTTCCAAGGCTTGATTTACCAAGGCTTGATTTGTGACCCAAGATATGATATATCCTGAAGAATGTTCCATGAGCACTTGAGAAGAAAGTGTATTCTGTTGTTTTTGCATGGAATGTCTTATAAATATCAATGACGTCCATCTTGTTTAATGTATCATTTAAAGCTTGTGTTTCTTTATTTATTTTCATTTTGTATGATCTTTCCATTGGTGAAAGTGGGGTGTTAAAGTCCCTAACTATGATTGTGTTACTGTCGATTTCCCCTTTTATGGCTGTTACCATGTGCCTTATGTATTGAGGTGCTCCTATGTTGGGTGCATAAATATTTACAACTGTTATATCTTCTTCTTGGATTAGTCCCTTGATCATTATGTAGTGTCCTTCATTGTCTCTTGTAATAGTCTTTATTTTAAAGTCTATTTTGTCTGATACGAGAATTGCTACTCCAGGTTTCTTTTCATTTCCATTTGCATGGAATATCTTTTTCCATCCCCTCACTTTCAGTCTGTATGTGTCCCTAGGTCTGAGGTGGGTCTCCTGTAGACAGCATGTATATGGGTCTTGTTTTTGTATCCATTCAGCCAGTCTATGTCTTTTGGTTTGAGCATTTAATCCATTTACATTTAAGGTAATTATCGATATGTATGTTCCTATTACCATTTTCTTAATTGTTTTGGGTTTGTTATAGTAGGTCTTTTCCTTCTCTTGTGTTTTCTGCCTAGAGAAGTTCCTTTAGCATTTGTTGTAAAGCTGGTTTGGTGGTGCTGAATTCTCTCAGCTTTTGCTTGTCTGTAAAGGTTTTAATTTCTCCGTCAAATCTGAATGAGATCCTTGCTGGGTAGAGTAATCTTGGTTGTAGGTTTTTCTCCTTCATCACTTTAAATATGTCCTGCCACTCCCTTCTGGCTTGCAGAGTTTCTGCTGAAAGATCAGCTGTTAACCTTATGGGGATTCCATTGTGTGTTATTTGTTGTTTTTCCCTTGCTGCATTTAATATTTTTTCTTTGTATTTAATTTTTGAGAGTTTGATTAATATGTGTCTTGGCGTGTTTCTCCTTGGATTTATCCTGTATGGGACTCTCTGTGCTTCCTGGACTTGATTAACTATTTCCTTTCCCATGTTAGGGAAGTTTTCAACTATAATCTCTTCAAATATTTTCTCAGTCCCTTTCTTTTTCTCTTCTTCTTCTGGAACCCCTATAATTCGAATGTTGGTGCATTTAAGGTTGTCCCAAAGGTCTCTGAGACTGTCCCCAGTTCTTTACATTCTTTTTTCTTTATTCTGCTCTGCAGTAGTTATTTCCACTATTTTATCTTCCAGGTCACTTATCTTCTGCCTCAGTTATTCTGCTATTGATCCCTTCTAGAGAATTTTAAATTTCATTTATTGTGTTGTTCATCGCTGTTTGTTTGCTCTTTTATTCTTCCAGGTCCTTGTTAAACGTTTCTTGTATTTTCTCCATTCTATTTCCAAGATTTTGGATCATCTTTACTATCATTATTCTGAATTCTTTTTTAGGTAGACTGCCTATTTCCTCTTCATTTGTTTGGTCTGGTGGGTTTTTACCTTGCTCCTTCATCTGCTGTGTGTTTTTCTGTCTTCTCAGATTGCTTAACTTACTGTGTTTGGGGTCTCCTTTTCGCAGGCTGCAGTTCATAGTTCCCATTGTTTTTGGTGTCTGTCCCTAGTGGCTAAGGTTGGTTCAGTGAGTTGTGTAGGTTTCCTGGTGGAGGGGACTAGTGCCTGTGTTCTGGTGGATGAGGCTGAACCTTGTCTTTCTGGTGGGCAGGTCCACATCTGGTGGTGTGTTTTGCGGTGTTTGTGGCCTTATTATGATTTTAGGCAGCCTCTCTGCTAATGGGTGGGGTTATGTTCCTGTCTTACTAGTTGTTTGGCGTAAGGTGTCCAGCACTGTATTGAGTTGAGTGGAGCTGGGTCTTGGCGTTGAGATGGAGATCTCTGGGAGATTTTCGCCATTTGATATTACATGGAGCTGGGAGGTCTCTTGTGGACCAGTGTCCTGAACTTGGCTCCCCCACCTCAGAGGCATAGCCCTGATGCCCGGCTGGAGCACCAAGAGCCTGTCATCCACATGGCTCAGAATAAAAGCGAGAAAAAAAAGAAAGAAAGAAAGAAGAATATAAAATAAAATAAAGTTATTAAAATAAGAAAAATAATTATTAAAAAAAATTTTTTTAAGTAAAAAAAAAATTTTTAAAAGAAAGAAGAGAGCAACCAAGCCAAAAAAGAAATCAACCAATGATAACAAATGCTAAAAACTATACCAAAAAAAAAAAACAAAACAGAAAAAACAGAAAACAACGGACAGACAGAACCCTAGGACAAATGGTAAAAGCAAAGCTATACAGACAAAATCACACACAGAAGCATACACATACACACTCATAAAAAGAGAAAAAGAGAAAAAATGTGTATGTCGTTGCTGCCAAAGTCCACCTCCTCAATTTGGGATGATTCGTTGTCTATTCAGGTATTCCACAGATGCAGGGTACATCAAGTTGATTGTGGAGATTTAATCCACTGCTCCTGAGGCTGCTGGGAGAGATTTCCCTTTCTCTTCTTTGTTTGCACAGCTCCTAGGGTTCAGCTTTGGATTTGGACCCGCCTCTGCGTATAGGTCGCCTGAGGGCATCTCTTCTTCGCTCAGACAGGACGGGGTTAAAGGAGCAGCTGATTCGTGGGCTCTGGCTCACTCAGGCCGGGGGGAGGGAGCGGTAGGGATGCGGGGCGAGTCTGCGGTGGCAGAGGCCGGCGTGACGTTGCACCACCCTGAGGTGCACCGTGTGTTCTCCCAGGGAAGTTGTCCCTGGATCACGGGACCCTGGTAGTGGCAGGCTGCAAAGGCTGCTGGGAGGGGAGGTGTGGATAGTGACCTGTGCTTGCACACAGGCTTCTTGGTGGCGTCAGCAGCGGCCTTAGCTTTTCATGCCCATCTCTGGGGTCCTTGCTGATAGCCGCGGCTTGCGCCCGTGTCTGGAGCTCCTTTAAGTGGCGCTCTTAATCCCCTTTCCTCACGCACCAGGAAACAAAGAGGCAAGAAAGTCTCTTGCCTCTTCGGCAGTTCCAGATCTTTTCCCGGACTCCCTCCCGGCTAGCTGTGGCGCACTAGCCCCTTCAGGCTGTGTTCACGCAGCCAACCCCAGTCCTCTCCCTGGGATCCGACCGAAGCCTGAGCCTCAGCTCCCAGCCCCCACCCGCCCCGGCGTGGGAGCAGACAAGCCTCTCGGGCTGGTGAGTGCTGCTCGGCACCGATCCTCTGTGCAGGAATCTCTCCACTTTGCCCTCTGCACCCCTGTGGCTGCGCTCTCCTCCGTGGCTCCGAAGCTCCCCCTCTCTGCCACCCACAGTCTCTGCCCGCGAAGGGGCTTCCTAGTGTGTGGAAACCTTTCCTCCTTCACAGCTCCCTCCCACTGGTGCAGGTCCCGTCCCTATTCTTTTGTCTCTGTTATTTCTTTTTTCTTTTGCCCTACCCAGGTACGTGGGGAGTTTCTTGCCTTTTGGGAGGTCTGAGGTCTTCTAACAGCGTTCAGTAGGTGTTCTGTAGGAGTTGTTCCACATGTAGATGTATTTCTGATGTATTTGTGGAGATGAAGGTGATCTCCACGTCTTACTCTTCTGCTGTCTTGAAGCTCCCTCCTATGGATTATTTAATTTCTCCATTTTAATTGACTAAAGGTGAATGTTTCCGACTGGCTCCCAGCCGTCAGCCCACCGCGCGCTCTTCTCAGTAGTACAGTATCTTTATTTCAAGCCCAGGATGTCTGGAAGCAAGCATAAAAGCAGCGGTGATATAGCTGGTACTGCTAAGAAGCGCCAAGCAATAATGTTGGAAACAAAAGTGAAAATAATTGAGAGAGTGGAGCGAGGCGAAAAGATGGAATTGGAGGCCCAGAGAAAGGCTGAAAAGAGACAAAGAAGAAGAAGTAGCTGAAGAACCGAAGAGATTCACGACTCGGGAAATGGCATGGAGATTTTCTTCATTTGAGGAGGCACTGTTAGTTTTTGAGGTACAAGACCCAAATGTAGGACAGTGCACGAAGTTTGCAGCAGCCATTCAGAATGCAATCCAGTGCTACCATCTCATCTATGATGAGAAAAAAGAGAGCTATTACCCAGACATCACTGGATCATTTTTTCAAGAGAATAGATAGAACTGAATCCAGCAAGGAACCAGAACCTGTGCCATCAACGTCAGACATGAGTGAAATTGCAGCTTGCCCTCCATCTCCTATTGCTGACGATCCTTCAGCTCTACCATCTCCCACCTCCTCTCCCTCCTCCAGTTAGTAACTCTTCTTGCCTGTTCACTAGATGCCAGCCCCTGTATGCCAGCTGTTGTACTGTACTACTGTACTTTTCAAGGTACTGTACTGTAGGATTAAAAATGTTTTATTTTTTGTGTTTGATTTTTATGTATTATTTGTTTAAAAAATTATTATAAACCTATTATAGTACAGTACTATATAGCTGATTGTGTTAGTTGGGTACCTAGGCTTAGTTTGTTGGACTTGCAAACAAATTAGACCTACGAAGGTGCTCTCAGAATGGAACTCGTTCGTATGTAGGGGACTTACTGTGTCAGGACATTTATTTCAGTGTTGTTATTATTGCAAAAATTTGAAAAAAGAAAGTAAATTCCCCCAGTAGAGAATGAATAGATAAATCATCATACAGATAGTATATTTTGCTGTAATTAAAAATAATGTTTTAAACATTTTAATAACATGAGAAATTGTTAACCATTTTATATTGAATAAAAAATGCCAGACATAAAATATGCAGCAGGATTTTTAAATTATATAATATTATATAAATTATATATGTGTACTTTTTATTTATTTCTGGAAGATATTATAAATGTGAACAAAATGTTAATGGAATTTTCCATGGTTAATAGAATCATAGTGGGTATATATTATTCTTTATACATTTCAACATTTTTTTCTAAAAAGAGTATGCATTACTTTTGTAATCAGAAATATTGGTAATTAACATTAGCCATTTTTATATAATTACTATTTTAAAATTTTTCTATAATATGTTATATAAAGCCTTTAATTTGTTACATTGAAAATACTTTGAGAAGACTTGTGGGATAGCAACCAGGCCCATTGTGAATATCTAAAATCTAAACAAGCCCCTTTACTTTTTTTTTTTTTTTTTTTTGGTATGACAGGGGTCCCCAACCCCCGGGCCATGGACCTGTACTGGTCTGTGGCCTGTTAGGAACCAGGCCGCACAGCAGGAGGTGAGCGGCGGGCAAGGGGCGAGCTAGTGAAGCTTCATCTGTATTTACAGCTGCTCCCCATCACTCGCATTACTGCCTGAGCTCCTCCTCCTGTCAGATCAGCGGCAGCATTATATTCTCATAGGAGCTCGAACCCTACTTTGAACTGCGTGTGCGAGGGATCTAGTTTACGCGCTCCTTATGAGACTCTAACGCCTCATGATCTGAGGTGGAGCTGAGGGGTGATGCTAGCGCTGGGAAGCAGCTGCAAATACAGATTATCATTAGCAGAGAGTTTTGACTGCACAGAGACCATAATAAATCAGTTGCTTGCAGACTCTTATCAAAACCCTATCAGTGAGTGGCAAGTGACAATTAAGCTGCATCTTACGGAGTAGACTGGACATAAGCAACACATTTGGGGTGTCACTGTCTCACATAACCTCCAGACGTGAGACAGATGGGACCATCTAGTGAGACTAGATGGGACCATCTAGTTTCAGGGAAACAAGCTCAGGGCTCACACTGAGTCTGCATTATGGTGAGTTGTATAATTATTTCATTATATATTACAATGTAATAATAATAGAAATAAAGTGCACAATAAACGTAACACGCTTGAATCATCCTGAAACCATCCCCCACCCCAGTTCATGGAAAAATTGTCTTCCGTGAAACTGGTCCCTGGTGCCAAAAAGTTGGGGACCGTTGTCGTATAGCACTTAGCATGTCACAATTCTATACTTACTGGAGTCTGACAATTAGATTTCATTTTCATGATAGCTTATGTTTTGTTTCAGTAGAGTTAGGGTTTTCTTTTTTTTTTTTTTTTTTTTTTTTGGTATTGCCACAATAGACCTAATTCATAGGTAATACTTTTACCCTTTATAACTGGCTTTAGCTCTATCGTACTTGATTCAGAAGGAAGTTGTGATCTTTGGCTGGTTTCTCAGTCTGAGACATTGCAGCTCAAGTCCACTTAAACACTTCAACCTGCTTCTTGTCATCTAAACTGTGAGTTTTGATCATATTTAAGACAAGAAATTCTGTTTCTTGTTTATTTTTTTCATACCCTTGCTTTGATGGACCGGACTTATTTGACATGAACTTTGAGTGACTTTTGTAAACCTTCGTTTAGTCTATCTCTTCTTAGTTGTCTGTGAGTGCCTTTGGCGAATAGAAGCAACCTAACTGTATTAAACCACCAAAAACACTAGTCTAGTTCAAGGACACCTTGTTTGATTACAGATGTTCAAGTCAGTCTCTTTTCCTCTAGAGCGAAATAAAAAAAATTGTATTTATAGGTTTTAAGTGATTGGTACAAAGTTGTTTCCAGATGGATTGATACCAGCCCCTTCCTTTAAGTTCTCAGTTCTTCAAAATATATTTGGGGAAATCCACCTAATGCATTGAACATATATTATATGTTGAAGCTTTGGCAGCAAAAGGTTGTTGACTTTTTTCCCCAACGCTGATGCAGTATTTATCACTCTCCTGTGTATTTGTCTCTATGCTGTGTATTACGGATACAAA
Organism: Eschrichtius robustus; assembly: GCF_028021215.1. Classification (NCBI taxonomy): domain Eukaryota; kingdom Metazoa; phylum Chordata; class Mammalia; order Artiodactyla; family Eschrichtiidae; genus Eschrichtius; species Eschrichtius robustus. The sequence goes on from NC_090833.1 coordinate 72,023,421, forward strand.
GATGACAGAATAGCTCTAGCTTCAAGGAGTCATGTTCTGATGCAGGATACGGACACATAAACTTATACTACTGATTCCGTAAGTACTGTGAACATAAAGGGATATGTGCACAGGGTGTATGAGAAAAGGGAGGTACAAATCAAATCGGAACCCAGGAGTTCATGTGTTATTTCAGAACGATTAAAAAATCCTTCCTTAGACCATATTTTATGTTCATTTTCATCAACAGTAGACAAGATTTATTCTTTTAGACACCATTATTCATTTAATTTCATTTCCAACATACAATACCTTCTTTTCATCACCATCATTTAATAGTGAACTAGGTTCAAGAATGTGGGAAGTGACGTTTGCATTGGTAAAAGATGGAAGAGATTTAATTTCCCTTAACATAATTACAATTGAACTCTGCCTCATGCTGCCTACTGTCTTTTTTATTTATGGTAGTGATTGTTTTGTATATACATGTCAAACCAAAACTTTTCTCTTTGTTTGGGCTTTTGATTCTTTCACCACTTCAGTCTGCAGCTGGCATGTACTTAATCTTTTATTAGAATTTGCAGTGATTTTGGAGAATGTCATGGGCAAAATTTCTACCACAGACTCAGGCAGAATATTTCACTAACTTTTCCCATGAAAGAGTAAATCATTTATCCCTGAGAATTGTGCATTTAAAAGTCTAAGAAAAATTTTGCACATTACAAAATCACTTTGAGGGCTTCCCTGGTGGTGCAGTGGTTGAGAATCCGCCTGCCAATGCAGGGGAAACGGGTTCGAGCCCTGGTCTGGGAAGATCCCACATGCCGCGGAGCAACTGGGCCCGTGAGCCACAACTACTGAGCCTGTGCGTCTGGAGCCTGTGCTCCGCAACAAGAGAGGCCGCGATAGTGAGAGGCCCGCGCACCGCGATGAAGAGTGGCCCCTGCTTGCCGCAACTAGAAAAAGCCCTCGCACAGAAACGAAGACCCAACACAGCCAAAAATAATTAATTTTTAAAAAAATGTATAAAAAAAAAATCACTTTGAATTTTAAAGTTATTCTGATTTGATAACAATATGTATGGAATATCAGTTAGTTCACATGTTCACATGTTTGAAACTGCTAATTGAGTTTTCCTAGTTTTGAAAGCACATCCTTATATAGAGATGATGATCAATAGTTATTTGAAGATGATGGTAATATTTTTCTAAGATTGTTTTATTTGTTATTAAATTACTAATCCAACCAATATGGAATTGGCAGGTTTTGGCACAATTTGGACAGATGTTTCACCTTTTGAAAGTTCAATTTAAATGCTCTACTTGCTATTTCAAGCTGTTCTGTTTTCATGATTTCATTATAGGGATGTATATAGTTCTTACACATTCCAAATATCTTACCCTAATTACTTTATGCTTCCTTCTTTAGTAATCCAAACTATAGTATCTCATGCTCAGTATGTTTATTTCCAACTTCAACTGTAATGTCTTCCTTTGTTCAGTTTAGAGAATAATTATCACCAGTAACCCACCACCTATGAGAACCTAGAATATTCAACACTAATGAGGTACTTAGAAAACTTTTCTTTAATTGTGATTCTATTTGTGACAGAGAAAAAGACTGGATCATAATTTTTTGTATTTTTAAATGATAGAGTATATGGTGTTACTTGACACATACAAATTACTAAGACATATTAGTATCTTCTATCCTCAGTTATAGAAGAGATAAGAGTCAGTGGCATTGAAAGTAGTATATGCATACCTTTGGTGGAAGGAGGGTGAAAAGAGGTTCCACTGGTCACATTTATTTTTTATTATTACAATCTATTATGTTGTCTATTTTTGTATGTCTTACATTACATATAATATATTTATATAGATTTATAATAATTTAATTTTCTTGATTGGTACATCAACAGAGTTTGGAATAACACTGGATTAGATTAGTTTTGCTCAAACATCGGTCCCTCACTCTTTCATGAATTTTGCTATATTTGACTAGCGCTAAAGATAATTTTAATGTACTGCTGAAAAGGACACAGTGAAGGGCTTGGAAATTCAGAAAGTAAAAACCCATACTAGATAGACAATGCATAGATATATAAATGTAAATGATAGATGGATTGGTGGGTGGATGAATGGGTAGATAGATAGATAGATAGATAGATAGATAGATAGATAGATAGATAGATAGATCTAAATCACCTTTCTCAGAAGACTTTCAGCTAAACTATATTTAATTAACACTTGGAACATTTATGGTCACCCTCAGTACCACACCAGTAATTCGTGTGTTCTATGTAAACTGGATTAGAATGCCCCTACCTTATTTTCTACTTTGTCCTAAAAAATGATATACCTGGATATGAATTATAGTATGCTATTGATATTTGTATAATACACATTAAAATAAATACATAACTATAAAAATAATATAATTTGAAGCCAATGCCATCTAAAAATATCCTCCTCATTCACTCTCAGTACACATATTCCATTCCACACTCAGAGTAATTAACACTAAATGCCCATGTGGCTTGATGATCCCAGAGGCAGGTGTGTACAATGAACATGAGATGTGGCAGAGATCTTTCTCTTACTTCTGTCATATACTAGCTTTAAGTCATTGAGCAAATGACTCACATTCTCTGAACTTCAGATTTCACTGCAAAGTGAAGATGGTAATGCTTACCCTGAAGGAGAGTAATGAGAATTTGACACCGTATAGGGGACTACCTCAGTGTTAGGCACGTAGTAGGTACTCAGTAAATTAGAGCCACTAGCTGCTATAACTATTAGTGTCCTTGTGTTTGCATTTCCACTTGGTCAGAGTAACTTTTTAATATTGATGCCATGAATCCAACCTTACTTAATAAGCTTCCATGTGCTGTCCTATCTCCCCTCTGTGTTGAAAGCCTGGATTTATGACTGTGGCAAACCAGGAAATTAATTTCAGATTCAATTTTGCAATCTCCAATATTCCTTTCTTCAGGTATCTAAATGTTGATTTTCTACATCGATGTTCATATACCACATATGAGAAAATGATCTGGTATCTATCCCTAAAATTGTTGCTAGATCTCAGTGCTCAAAGCTAATATTGAGTCCTCTCAGACTCATTACTCCAAGTTTCTGAGTTCCTTGAACTTCATCTAAGGTGGATACACATATCAGTCTTTCTCATTCCCCTTTCAAAATGAAATTTCCTTTCAGCCTTCTTCTCTGCCCAAAGCAGGAAACAACTCTCCTACTCCCCAGCAGTTCTCACTGTTTTCACAATATTAGGAAGCACTGTCTGCAATTTGGAATCATTTTGGCTTATAAGGGCTCATACTGTACTTCATTAGCAGGGCTGCTGTGAAATTATGAAACATTTTGGTGAAAATTACAAGATACTTAGACTTGTTTCTTGCTGAAAATATGCAAAGCCCTTCAGGGAAGATACAGGCAGATGGTATTTGAGACATTTATTGTTTTCCTATGTATTTGTAAACAAATACTATAAGAGTTTCAGAATGATCTTTAGGAAATCTAGTAGCAAATTAATATATGAACCCTCAAATTAAGGAAACTGTGATATCCATTTCCATCTTACCAGTCTTTTTCTTTCCTGTATTTAATGTTTTGAAAAGGTTTCAGAATTGATCCAAAATTGATTGTTGAAAAGCTCCAGAAAAGCAAAAGCAGCAGCCTCTTTTTTTTCCAGGTATAATTTTTGTAAGTCCTGTGTGCTCTATAATTAACACTACCAAAAATATTATTATTTCTCATGATATATAGCAATATTGCTTGTATCTACCCAGAAAATCTTAGGTAGCTCAAATCCACAGCCATCTAGAGGTGAATTGAATTATTCACTTATTTCCATTTAAAAGTCTAAAAATGTAATTTATATTCTTCGTGGGTTCTTTCTGAGGAAGGGCTGTGATTTTTGGAAGCTTACAGTTGCTACCCTGAGGACTTTATTGGAGAAAGTGATAACACATGAGTAACTATGTATTCATAGTTTCTAGCTGCTTTGGCCATATATTACAAGCATCTAAGGCAAGAAATTATTTACTGGTTGTAATAGAGTTCAAACAGGACTCTCATGCAAATCAAGGAGGTGTATTCTAAAAGTATAAATCACCTATATCCCTCCACTAATTGATTTACACTGTTCCCTTCTACTTTGCCTAATGCTATTTCCCCTTGTTCTCATAGCAGTCTGCCTTCTCATTCTCTTCTCTCATTTTCCAATTTTGTTTACAGAAAGGCAGAGAAAAGGTCCAAATGAGTTGTCTGATCACCAGAAAATGCTTCTAAGGGGTATGAAGTGGAAATAAAACACCTTTTAGAGCACACCTTTGAAGATATGTTATTGATAAGCAATTTTATTTTAGTACAAGACATTTAATTGTATTTTGACATTCAGATTAATTTTCTCTGGTTGAAGTTGAACACAGATACAGGGAGAAAACATTCTATTTTAGTGAAAAAGGTTAAGGTAGTGAATCATATTGTTTTTCTGACTTTTACAAATAGACATAGTCATTTTCCCCAGTATTCTCATAAGAATTGAAGTCATAAATTGAATTGCCCATTCTTTTTATCTCTCTCCTTTGCTGTATTTCCCTCATATTCTCATATTTACACAGATATACATGTCAGAAATTGCTGGGAGTTTATGAAGAGGTGTATTGACTATAAAGATGCTCCTAATGTCATGGACAGTAGCCAGGTGTCCCTCTTAAAACTGGTTGCTGTTGAAGGATGAGCTCCACATTCTTTACAGACTGTCCACATGGGTAGAATCTAGTGAAAATCATTCGTATTAAGTACCAGGCATTTCAATGTGAAGAAGGGACAGTCTCATCTATTGAACAGCTGACCATCTAGAGGGGGAGATAATTACAATATAGTTCTCTAAGTCTTTAGTACAAAACTAAAGTTTTTAAAAATGGTTTAAAGAATGCAGTACTGAAAGCCTCTTCCAGGATGACATGAATCCTTTCTTCATTTGTTTATACCCTGCTTTTGAATTTGAGTGACTTAATTTATTAAAAAACATTCTTGAGGTGAAATTTTTTAGCTTGCCACAGAGCCTCCTAATTGCCTCAACTCCCAGTCCACACTTTTCTACTTTGTCCTTAAGTAACCAATAAAATGTTTTAAAAATACCCTGCAGAAATCATGATACATCATGCCAATGGATTGAGGAAGATGAATACACTTATTCCAGACCCAGAAGACCTAGACTATAACCCACTTTCCTCTGTTCTTCACAGGAACATAAAAGCACCTGGCGATACCACACTCATCGTCCCTCTTTGCCTCTCCTATACAGAAAAATAATTATAGGTGCATTACATACCTTTTCCAGTAAACAGTTTCCTGGTACCTCCCTCTTTTTTTTTACTCCTTTCCTGAAAAGCTAAATCAACTGCTTAAAGTTCACTCACATAAATAGAAAGGATATCCAGACAGTATCCAGAAAGTCCTGGAAATAGAAACTTGGTTTCTTCAGAGGGTATATATATATTTTTTTAATTTACTTAATTAATTTATTTTTGGCTGTGTTGAGTCTTCGTAGCTGTGCGCGGGCTTGCTTCTAGTTGCGACGAGCAGGGCCTGCTCTTCATTGAAGTGCGCCGGCTTCTCATTACAGTGGCTTCTCTTGTTGCGGAGCACGGGCTCTAGGCACGCAGACTTCAGTACTTGTGGCTCACGGGCTCTAGAGCACAGACTCAGTAGTTGTGGCACACTGGCTTAGTTGCTCCACGGCGTGTCGGATCTTCCCAGACCAGGGCTTGAACCCGTGTCCTCTGCATCGGCAGGCGTATTCTTAACCACTGCGCCACCAGGGAGGTCCCCCAGAGGGTATATTTGTTTAAGAAAGATGGAAAACATTCATGATATAATTACCTGTAATACCGTAAGAACAAAAAGTGGCTTCTTTGGCACCCAGTGCACACATCCCAGAAAATATAGCACCTTAATCTTGTGCACTTTATGAAGTTTGCCAACTCAGGTTGTCGAACTTGGGAGCTTAGAAGTACCCAGCTACTTTGAGTTAGTAGATTTGTCACCCAATAATGAAAATTCTGCTTCAAAAATAAAATTATACTCTACAAATATGACTTTGAACAATAGTGATGAATAGTTTCTGAAGAGGAATCACAACTCCAGCTTCAAAGAATTGAGCTTGACTAAACCGTGCTGAAACAATACGCCTGAGACACAGCGGCAGAAGATGGCTCTTCCTATTGTGCGGAACTCTTCATAGCTGACTCAGGACCAACAGGTGCATGAGATCACATCCAGGCATCTTGACATCTTGAGGAGATCCAAATTTAGCCTTTGGGCTCTCGAATTTTTCTGAAACAGGATACAGCCTCTCATTTCTGAAATAAAATGGGGTGGGGAGAAGGGGGTGGAAATTTTAGAATTCTGAATATATTGAGTGAAGAGACTTAAAAATGATCTCAGGCATCCCCCTTATTTTATAGATTGTGAAAAAACAGAACCCAAATCAATGAGCCACACCATTAAGTCAGGGCCTAATCATTATATAGTCCATTAATTTAGTGAATATGTATTACGTGTCTGCTTTATGCCAGGCATTATTCTAGGTTCTGGGGATAAAGTAGTAAACAAAACATCTTTCTCCAACTGGGCTTGCTTTGAGTGGGGAAAAGCGACAAACAAATACACAAGTAAATATATAGTATATATGAGAGTGATTAGTGCAATGAAGAAAAATAAAGTGGCAGATAGGGAAGAGGGAGATAAGGAGGTAGGGGAAAGTTATTTTCTTCAGTGTCTTCAGGGATGGCCTCAGTAACATTTAAGTGAAAACTGAAAGAAGTGAAGAAGTGGGCCGTGTAATTATCTCCTCATTCCTCTTTCAGCACTTTCCCACCAAACCAGGCTATTTTTTGATTGCTTACAACCATTAGAATCTTCAATTCTATGAAACTAATGCAGACTTTATATCATTGACAGTGTGACCATAGAGGAGGCCACCGTTCTTCAGTCCAAGGTGCTCCAGAAGTAGCTCTCCTGCAGAGACCGTACTCCTAATCACCTGAACTAACGAACACCTCACTAGGTCTTCATTCTCCTTGATATCCCCATCACTGTAGATTTCACCTTTTATGAAATGCTTTTCTATCTTGGATATTGAGAAACTACACAATTCAGATTTTCCTAATGACTCTCCAAGGCATGCTCTCTTTTGTTCTCTTCTTCACCAATTCCCTGACTTCATCTGGCCCATCAGTGGAAATTATCTCATAATATTCTGTGATCCACCTCTCTTCTTTCTCTACCATCCTCTGTACTGGCTGAAATTCAAGCTTTGTGACTAGATTGCATGGGTTTGAAACCCTGACTCTGACACTTCCCAGCTAAGTGATTTTGTGGAATTTACTTAACCTTTTGTTCCTTCCTTCCCTTGTCTGTTAAATAAGCACAATAATAATATCTACCTTCCAGGGTTGTTGTGTGGATTAAATGAGTTAATTTATGCAAAGCATTTAGGACAATCCCTGGCATACAAAATGTGCTCAATGTGTGTTAGCCATTATTATTAGTCCTTAAATGTCACCTCTTGTAGATTACAGATTTTTAAATTAACATTTCAAGTTCTCAATTCTGTTCTAAGATTTATCTTCATATTTCCTAATTTATGTTGAGAATGTCTTCCTAGATCAAAACCAGTACCTCAAATTACCATGTAATTACCAAACTTCACTATTTATTCTTCTCCAAATTACTCCTTTCTTGTTTCCTGGACCATCACATCGTTCCTTTTCTTATACTGTTCTCTACATACAGAGAAAAGAAGTCTAAGTCAGAATATGCCAAGAAAAACAATCCTAAATGGGGTTTTTTTTCTTCAGAATTGCCTCATTTATTTTTAAATAAAATTTAAAACCTAATACCTAAATAGATAATTATTAATAATGTTTTATACTAAAATGAATATCTTAAAACTCGATCTAGAAGCAGGATGTGACAAATGAAATACTGGGTTATAGGTCAAGTAAGGAAAGGCAGTACACAACTTTTATTTCGCCTTTTGTTTTCCCTTTTCCTTTGCTTAATATTTCTGTTTTGTTTCCCTCAGTTAGGGGTGCTAAAGTGAATGAACATCTTTGTTTTTGTAAATCAATATTTATAAATCTACAAACATTGTACATATCTATAAAATGAAGAAAAATGTATTTACCAGGAAATATCAAGAATTTCTGGTAATAATAACTTTCAGAGTGAGAAAATGGTACACTTGCTGGTACAGGTGCTATGAACTTGCTGGGACCCCAACCGTCATCAAAGCAGCCTGCATGACTCATGAGTGGCCGCAGATATCCTGGAAGCCACTTCCAGCCAGGAAGCACATAAAAGATCAGAGGAAACAAAAGGAAGTGAGAAAAAGAGGGATAGATTTTTCATGGTTGCCTGTGAAATATGAGAACCCAGAATGTGTGCCTGCTAAGAACTGTGTGTGATACGTGTAAGACCCTGCGCTGGCCTCTTTAGGAATATGTACCTATAATTACAGTCATGTTATATAGGGTTCTAGATGGGATTTGTGATTTCTTCAAGAGAAACTCCATGAAAAAACTGAACCATGTATAACATACATAAACAGAAGTTATTAGAATGTAACCCTTTAAAAATTTTATTCTCTTACGGCTTGAGATGAATGTATAATAACTAGTGGTATGAAGTCCCCTGTAACCAATGTTTACTAAAATCCTAGTCCAGAAATCAGTATCCAAACACATACAGGTAAATATAAACTATATGACTGACAAGTCTCTTACAGTTCTGATTCTATACTGACCAGACTCAACTTCAAAATCAGTGACATTGAATACAGGAAGAGATGTATTTACCGGATGCTACAGGTACGTTTCAAAATTAGGCTTCTACTTAAAGACAAGTAGATGAATCAGAGAAATGTATAGGGTCAGCAAAATGGCTAACATTAAACTGATTCCCACGTCCCTTCTTCCTTCTAACTTTTGCTAATGTGTCTGCTCCCTATTCTGCAGATGCTGTCCGTTAGAAATAAGACTTCTGCACTCATCATCGATGATGTGACTGCTACAGAGAAAATCCAGGCCAGTTACAATGCATGGTACAAAGCTATCTAAAACACAAGTGTAGGCGTTTCAGCTTGGGTCTTATCTCATTTGAAATTGAAATATGTTTGCAATGCTTGAATGTGGGAAGATTAATTATCACCTCTGTTTCAAAATAAGCAGCAGTAGAAACCCATCACATGAAAATGTGGAAGTGACATTGTTGACAGCTAAAAAGAGAGGTTTTCAGCTGGAAAAGGGTGCAAACAGAAACAAATACATTCATATTTCTCATCTGCAGTCAAACAAAAAACGTGCTTGATAATGGTGAGCTTGCCTCAGAAAACCAGGGCCCCATTTTATTTAGCACACTAAATGCAGCAAGATGAACCATGGAGTTTTGCCTCCCAATTTTGTCAATGATCTTACATTTCCAAAGTCAGGCAGCTCTCACTTTTGTTTTTCCCCACTAAGAGAGGGAAAAACCTGCAAAGGCTCACCACTGACTAACAATGTGGCCTTAGGCAAAGAAATTGATCTCTCTAAGCCTCAGTTCCCCTGTCTATAAAATGGACATACTAAGTACATGCTTAACTCATAGAGTGGTTGTGAGTCTATCGTGTATTGGTACAAACAATTAGGATAATATCTGGCATGCAGTAAGAGCTCAATAATTGTTAGCTACTGCTATTGCAAAGTTATTCCACTACCTTAATACAACGAAAACAAAAATTCTTCCTTCCTGTCTGAATGCAGCTCTATCTCAAGTAGTAAAGGTATTATCCTTTCTTCTTAAACTTCATTGATTATAGGAGATCATTTTGATGCTTCATTCTGGAAAGATACTTCTTTTTGTTTTGTTTTAAATGTCATGTCAGGACCCCCATAGTTAATATCAGGTCTTTAAGAAAGGTCTCTTGGGTCATTTGAGCACTGGCATTGTGAAGCCCAGGTCTCCTTACGGATCTCTTTTGTTAATAGGTAGGTTTGAAGTTAGTAAGTCTGCTGTCTGTACCATACATTAAGATAAAGATATGAAAATGGTATAAATTCAAATCATTTGGCTCCCTCCCCCGTCTCTATTTCTCTCAATTTACGTTGCACAATGACTTAAAGTACCACCTTTGGAGGTGAGCCTGCCTTGTGGTTAATCATCCCCATACGTGCTAAAATACCCCACACTATAATTTAACGTGAAGAACAGCTCGGGGTTGTGTTGAAACTGTCATGACTCACAGAAATCTACTAATTTTGTCCTATTCACCTTCATTCTACAACTTTGCAAGAATTTCTGCCAACATCGGCGAGGGTGGAGAGAGTGGGGAAAAAAAAAGAAAAAAAGAAGCTCTTTGTGAGATGGCACCTCAAGTCTATCCCATTGATAGTGTCTTCCTGATTCCCCAGGCAAGCTCCTTCCGAGCTACTCTAAGCCCTCCAGAGACAATTTCTCTTATGAAAGTGAAGCTTCCTTCTATCAGGCTCTCACATCTCCAACAACGATAATCATTCCTGAAGCTGGAAGTGTTGTCTGCTCTCTTGATGTTGCTGGTGCTACAAGATGCAAACGAAGTCAGCTTGATTGTTTTAGGTCTGGATGAGTCTGGAGAGTATAGAGAAACATTTTAAAAGACTTATTTTGACTATCAAGGTGAGTCGATATGACAGCAGTCGTCAGGGGAAAAATGTGCACCACGCAAACACACAAACATCCCACAGCAACCAGCTCCAGCTACTTTGCAGTAGCACATTAGAGGAGAAATTGCTTTCCTGAACATCAGTGAGAAAGAGGGCAGTTCTCCAAGTTACTTAGGAAAAGATACAACCACAGAGTGGCATCCAGGATGACACAGAGGTCAAAGGGGTTTGGAAATAAACTCTTAAAGCACATAATCTCATTGCAAGGAGGGTAATTTGGGTTAGGAAATTGGGGAATAACAAAGTGACATATAACAAAATAAAAGTAAAAGCGAAATTAATGACTAGTTATGGTAACATTTACTTGCTGAAAGCAGTTTGAGAGTTCAGCTCAACCACCTAAATATCTGAGTGTGTGAATGGAAAGCTATCTCGACGATTATGGTTATATTATGAGGTGCATTCTTAGATTTGTCATTCAGGTAAGAAAACTCCCATTAACTTGGCATGGCAACTGTATGACTCCTCACTAAAATGCATTAAATTAAAGATAGACTTTTGCTATTACTCGCAAATAATCAAATTTCTATTTAATCAATTAGAAATGTCATATGATTACCATTTTCCAAGAGAAATTAAATCTGCCAGCATTTATCCCAGCAAGATATTGATGTCTACCTAAACACAATTTGCATTTATCAGCTCTTTTTGTTAGAAAGTAGAGCAAAAATTATCTACTCACTTTGGCACAAACAAGTATTATTTGGAAATAATCATCCTCAATATGTTTCCAAGAGGTAGACACACTTGCTTGCTGTGTGATACGAAAACAAAATGGGGTAATTTCTTCCTATTACTTACAAAAGAGTTGTACAGAATTCTCTTTCAGATCATCTGGAGAGACTATATGAAATCGTATTTAAAAATACTTCTAAAAGAAAGTATTCAGAATACTTTTTTGCTGTATGTTTGTAGAAATTTCTTGCCTCTTAGTAGTTAGATTCTTACATCAGGCAACAAAACATGTTTCAGATTTATTATAGAGATAAATACCTTAAAAGATCATAAAGGTAACAAAAGTATAGTAGACATTCATCTTGTTTGAGAAGCATTCTTATGATTTTTAAGGCACGTGCTCAGAAGCTTCTACCAAGAATATAGACTTCTCATAGGAAAGCCTGGGCTTCTTACCCACCTTGGGGTAACAGCTGGCCTGGGATCTGACCCTCTCCTCAATACTGGGAGGACAAGTTCAGGCAGGCCTGCAATGAAGTCCCTGATCCAGAATTCCAAACAAAAGAAAATTTGTCCTGAGATATTTTAGACAGAGTAGGCCTAATCCTACAGTCTTGATTTATCTCTGTTCTCTTCATGAATATGTATTCCTAGCATAACCTTCCTTATTATTTCACTTAGAGAGTCTGAATTCCAAGGTTAATTTTCTTCTCTCCAGGAATGCTCTTTAGGTATAGCAGACCCTTCTAGTGGTCAGGGCCGTTGTGGTCGGTAGGGGCAGAAATGTAACTTGAATTAGGCCAATAAAAAAGACCTAATTGCCCCGTGTACATTTTCCCTTTGATGGTTTTGTTTTCATTGCAATAAACTGAACCATGAGTACAGCTATACATCGGGTTTTGTGAATCCTTCTAGCAGATCATCAAGGTGGTATTGAGGGCACCCAACCCAGCCTCTAACTTCCTAGCCACTCCCCTCAAATTCAGTTCAACTTTCCGAAATCTCTTGTATACCAGCCTATGGCCTATTTCCTGTCAGTTCTACACAGATCCCACATGCTCAGGGACTGTAAACCTGAATATACACCCAAAGTAGTGTTGGATTTAGAATAGCAGTTATTCTTTCTATGATAATTTGCCAGTAGAGTTAGTTGCCTAGATAAAGAAAATATAACCATATATTCTATATATAAAAATTTCAGTCTATATCCCTACTTAAGTAAACACATTTGATTATTTTACATGTGTAATTGATGCCCAGGTATTTATGTCATACACATATTTATAACACTTTTAGTCTAGAGAAGTTTTAAAGCAGGCATAACCAAGGTGCCTGCCTGAATCATACCAAAAAAAAAAAAAAAAAAATCAACAGAAACTTGTAGAATGCCTAATTTTTTTAGCAATGCTCATTTATAGTGAAATTTCCAAAATAAAATAACTGTAAGGTCTATATCAAAGTTACTGGGTGAGATGACTGATGAATAGAATTCTGTGTATAACCAAGCATTTAATCATGGTAGAATAAAGATATGTTTTGTCATGCAAAGAATCAAAGGGAATTCCCCGGTGGTCCAGTGGTTAGGACTCTGCACTTTCACTGCCAAGGGCCCGGGTTCGATCTCTGGTTGGGGAACTTAAGATCCCACAAGCCATGCGATGTGGCCAAAGAAAAAAAAAAGAATCAAAAATTTAACTTTCCTTTTACCCATCCTGTGGGCATGTGCTCACTAAAGTGAAAGTAAATCTAGAAAGAGAAAAAAATGGGATCCACAAAAACAGGGCAAAAAACAGTGACAAAAAAAAAAAGGGCAAAGGAAATTCCTAAAATGAAGAGAAATCATTGGATAAATGCACAAGTCCTGCCAAACCATCAATCCAGCTGGAGCAGAAATATGGACACCTCTGGAAGTGATATCTTACAGAAGAATATGGAACCTTTAGTTTGTTGATGTGTTTGTCCCCAATGAAAAGAATGTGTCTCTTCTGTCAAAGAGCTTGAGGAATATTTTATGACCTAGCCGTTGAAAAGTTTCACAGGAGAAAGAAAGATCACTTTTAACTTATAGGAAGATAAAGTTTTGCAAGAAATAAATGTATTTGTAGTTTACTATATAGTTTAATGCTGAATTATATTTACATAGTTTAATATTATTATGATAAATACTGATTGAACCAAAATTTTAGATATCATTATTTTGAGATTTGGAGGAAGAAGGGTTTGTGTATGTGTGTGTAGAAAGAGAGAGGGTGGTGTCATAAATGAGTCAATCCTAATTTTCCATAATAGAGTATCAATAAATTATGTCATGCCTAATATTATAAAATCAAAGTATTACAGTCTAATCATATTTATAGAATTGATCAATTAAATACATGAAGAAATATCTAAAAGTGATGAGATTGGTTTCAGAGTGGGGTGGAGATGGGAAGAGGTGGGAAAGAGGACCAGAGGACTCCAGTTATTTATGATAAACCTTGGCTATACATATGTACGTGTATATACATATATACACACAAATATACATATGTACAAACATATATTTTTGTACATTTGCATATAAACATTTATATATAAATATAGGTGTATATTATATATTTTTAAAGAAATAAAGATTTGATTTTAGAAAACAAAAAGAAAAAATAAACTAAATGCATTATGTAATTATTTACTATAGAAAAATAAATCATGAGAAAAAGCCCTAAGGAAAATAGAATTTAATAACAAATCAAAGCATAAGTAAGTTGGGAAGAGGAAAAACTATAGAGGAAGAATTTTTATGAAGAATATAATATTTAAAAAGATCTATGACTAATCTAATTTTAGTGTGATATAATTCATAACAAATTTGAATGCCTGGAGCAATATAGCATTCAAAAGTGATCCCCATTTTTCTCATGTCTCTTAAAGCAAATAAAAGGATCCAAGTGCATAGCTTTTCACAACCCTTACAAAAATTCCCTTTCTACAATACGTGTCTTCTCTAGAATGTTAGATCACTTGATACTCAGAGCCACTACACAGATCTAGTGCTGAGGATGATTCATTCCAGGGTCCTTGTCTTTGCCTCAGTATAACTGACACTAAATGACTCAAAATTCAGTCAGAAGTAGAAAACTAGTCGATTACAGCTCTTTCTATGTGGTTCATTAAAATTTGGAAACCAAATAATTGGTTTGAAAGAAGCCAGCTTCCTCACTTGTGTCACTCAAGACACAATTGTGAATTTCCAAGTAGGCCATGATAGACAGCTTCTTGCAGGTCTTTGGCCCACATGCCCACCTCAATTGTAGCAGACAAAAGAATTGACTAAGATAAGGCAGAAATACATATTTAAAAACAAAACATGTGACTTTGAATTAAAAGAAGAGGTGATCATTTAGAACGTTTAAATATTATATTCTTCATAAAAATTCTTTCTCTATAGTTTTTCCTCTTTCCAAGAAGAGGTGATCATTTAAACAATGATTATAAACACTGCAGTTCAGTGGTGGGGAAAAAAAGTTTAGAAGCCATATTTCCCATTAATTAGTGGAGGTAGTAAGTAGACATAAGAAAATATATTTTAATACCCAGGATTGAAATCAGGGTTTATCAGAAGGACCCAAGATCCAGGTAGCTGCATTGTACCACTACACAGATTCCATTGCACCATAGGGACAGGTTTTCACATCCAGTTTAAGGGAATGGTAACCTCTGGAAGGATGGAGAGTAACTTTGAATGGACATACATAGAAGCACTATTTACAGATTTCCACGTTTCTGTAGTGGAAATCTAAATTTAGTCCTTCCTTTGAAGAAAAGGGGGTATTGTGAAACTGGAAAAACAATTTCTTGTTTGGTCCAAATACAGTGAGAGTTTGAAGGCAAACACATCTGTTTTGGAGTCACTAACTCCTTCCATGTTTCTGACACTATTGGGATTTTCTCAGGCGTAGGGGGTCTTCTTCTATGGGCTCGATATTGTGGCTGCAGCCTGAAATGTCTGTTGCCCAGTGCAGCTTATTCAAATTTTGAGAATTTTTTTTTCTATAGTCTCAAGACTTTGCCTTAGTTTTCTTCATTTAAGGTTTTATACACAGTGGTTTAATGGCTATCTCTATTCCCCCAACCCCAACACACACACACACACACACACATACACACACACATATATACACACATACACACACACATACACACACACACTAGTTTTTTGCAACTAGAATCTTACATTGAACATGTTTAACGTTTCCATATTTTTATTAATTTTAGTATGCTTAAAGATTAGCTCACATCCTCTAACACTGAGTGACTTATGAATAGATCACATATATGGCTCCTCTATGTGATGAAACATGAGGGAGATAACTGTGTGAACTTATACAACTTTATCACTGTGAGGATTCAAAACAACCTAAAAAGGATGAAACAATAAGTAAACTGTTACTGTCTTTTGGGGTTTTTGGGGGGTTTTGTTTGTTTTTTTTAAACACATTTATTGGAGTATAATTGCTTTACAATGGTGTGTTAGTTTCTGCTTTATAACATAGTGAATCAGCTATACATTTACATATATCCCCATATCTCCTCCCTTTTGTGTCTCCCTCCCACCCTCCCTATCCCACCCCTCTACGTGGTCACAAAGCAGCGAACTGATCTCCCTGTGCTAGGTGGCTACTTCCCACTAGCTATCTATTTTACATTGGGTAGTGTATATATGTCAATGCCACTCTCACTTCGTCCAAGCTTACTCTTCCCCTTCCCTATGTCCTCAAGTCCATTCTCTACATCTGTGTCTTTATTCCTGTCTTGTCCCTAGGTTCTTCAGAATTTTTTTTTTTTTTTTTTTTTTTAGATTCCATATATATGTGTTAGCATACGGTATTCGTTTTTCTCCTTCTGACTTACTTCACTCTGCATGACAGTCTCTAGGTCGATCCACCTCACTACAAATAACTCTATTTCGTTTCATTTTATGGCTGAGTAATATTCCATTGTATATATGTTCCATATCTTCTTTATCCATTCATCTGTCGATGGACACTTAGGTTGCTTCCATGTCCTGGCTATTGTAAATAGGGCTGCAATGAACATTTTGGTACATGACTCTTTTTGAATTATGGTTTTCTCAGGGTATATGCCCAGTAGTGGGATTGCTGGGTCATAAGGTAGTTCTAGTTTCAGTTTTTTGAGGAACCTCCATACTGTTCTCCATAGTGACTGTATCAATTTACATTCCCACCAGCAGTGCAAGAGGGTTCCCTTTTCTCCACACCCTCTCCAGCATTTATTGTCTGTAGATTTTTTGATGGTGGCCATTCTGACCGGTGGGAGGTGATACCTCATTGTAGCTTTGATTTGCATTTTTCTAATGATTAGTGATGTTGAGCATCCTTTCATGTGTTTCTTGGCAATCTGTATATCTTCTTTGGAGAAATGTCTATTTAGGTCTTCTGCCCATTTTTGGATTGGCTTGTTTGTTTTTTTGATATTAAGCTGCATGAGCTGCTTGTATATTTTGGAGATTAATCCTTTGTCAATTGCTTCGTGTGCAAATATTTTCTCCCATTCTGAGGGTTGTCTTTTCGTCTTGTTTATGGTTTCCTTTGCTGTGCAAAAGCTTTTAAGTTTCATTAGGCCCCATTTGTTTATTTTTGTTTTTATTTCCATTTCTCTAGGACGTGGTTCAAAAACAATCTTGCTGTGATTTATGTCATAGAGTGTTCTGCCTATGTTTTCCTCTAAGAGTTTTATAGTGTCTGGCCTTACATTCAGGTCTTTAATCCTTTTTGAGTTTATTTCTGTGTATGGTGTTAGGGAGTGTTCTAATTTCATTCTTTTAGATGTAGCTGTCCAGTTTTCCCAGCACTACTTATTGAAGAGGCTGTCTTTTCTCCATTGTATATTCTTGCCTCCTTTATCAAAGATAGGGTGACCATATGTGTGTGGGTTTATCTCTGGGCTTTCTATCTTGCTCCATTGATCTATATTTCTGTTTCTGTGCCAGTACCATACTGTCTTGATTACTGTAGCATTGTAGTATAGTCTGAAGTCAGGAAGACTGATTCCTCCAGCTCCATTTTTCTTTCTCAAGATTGCTTTGGCTATTAGGGGTCTTTTGTGTTTCCATACCAACTGTGAAACTTTTTGTTCTAGTTCTGTGAAAAATGCCATTGGTAGTTTGATAGGGATTGCATTGAATCTGTAGATTGCTTTGTGTTATATAGTCATTTTCACAATGTTGATTCTTCCAATCCAAGAACATGGTATATCTCTCTGTTTGTATCGTCTTTCATTTCTTTCATCAGTGTCCTATAGTTTTCTGCATACAGGTCTTTTGTCTCCTTAGGTAGGTTTATTCCTAGGTATTTTATTCTTTTTGTTGCAATGGTAAATGGGAGTGTTTCCTTAATTTCTCTTTCAGATTTTCCATCATTAGTGTATATGAATGCAAGAGATTTCTGTGCATTAATTTTGTATCCTGCTACTTTCCCCAAATCATTGATTAGCTCTAGTAGTTTTCTGGTAGCATCTTTAGGATTCTCTATGTATAGTATCGTGTCATCTGCAAACAGTGACACTTTACTTCTTCTTTTCCAATTTGGATTCCTTTTATTTCTTTTTCTTCTCTGATTGCTGTGGCTAAAACTTCCAAAACTATGTTGAATAATAGTGGTGAGAGTGGACAACCTTGTCTTTTTCCTGATCTTAGAGGAAATGGTTTCAGTTTTTCACCATTCAGAACAATGTTGGCTGTGGGTTTGTAATATATGACCTTTATTATGTTGAGGTAAGTTCCCTCTATGCCTACTTTCTTGAGGGTTTTTATCATAAATGGGTGTTGAATTTTGTCAAAAGCTTTCTCTGCATCTATTGAGATGATCATATGGTTTTTCTCCTTCAATTTGTTAATATGGTGTATCACATTGATTGATTTGCATATATTGAAGAATCCTTGCATTCCTGGGATAAACTCCACTTGATCAGGGTGTATAATCTTTTTTTTTTTAAATTAATTAATTTATTTATTTATTTTGAGCTGTGTTGGGTCTTCATTTCTGTGCGAGGGCTTTCTCTAGTTGCGGCAAGTGGGGGCCACTCTTCATTGCAATGTGCGGGCCTCTCACTACTGTGGCCTCTCCTGTTGCCGAGCACAGGCTCCAGACATGCAGGTTCAGTAGTTGTGGCTCACGGGCCCAGTTGCTCCGCGGCATGTGGCATCTTCCCAGACCAGGGCTCGAACCCGTGTCCCCTGCATTAGCAGGCAGATTCCCAACCACTGCGCCACCAGGGAAGCCCCCAGGGTGTATAATCTTTTTAATGTGCTGTTGGATTCTGTTTGCGAGTATTTTGTTGAGGATTTTTGCATCTATGTTCATCAGCGATATTGGCCTGTAGTTTTCTTTCTTTGTTACATCTTTGTCTAATTTTGTTATCAGAGTGATGGTGGCCTTGTAGAATGAGTTTGGGAGTGTTCCCCCCTCTGCTATATTTTGGAAGAGTTTGAGAAGGATAGGTGTTAGCTCTCCTCTGAATGTTTGATAGAATTTGCCTGTGAAGCCATCTGGTCCTGGGCTTTTATTTATTGGAAGATTTTTAATCACAGTCTCAATTTCAGTACTTGTGATTAGTCTGTTTATATTTTCTATTTCTTCCTGTTTCAGTCTCAGAAGGTTGTGCTTTTTTAAGAATTTGTCCATTTCTTCCAGGTTGTCCATTTTTTTGGCATATAGTTGCTGGTAGCAATCTCTCATGATCTTTGTATTTCTGCAGTGTCAGTTGTTACTTTTCCTTTTTCATTTCTAATTCTATTGATTTGAGTCTTCTCCCTTTTTTTCTTGATGAGTCTGGCTAATGGTTTATCAATTTTGTTTATCGTCTCAAAGAACCAGCTTTTAGTTTTATTGATCTTTGCTATCGTTTCCTTCATTTCTTTTCCATTTATTTCTGAACTGATATTTATGATTTCTTTCCTTCTGCTAACTTTGGGGTTTTTTTGTTCTTCCTTCTCTAATTGGTTTAGGTGTAAGGTTAGGTTGTTTATTTGAGATGTTTCTTGTTTCTTAAGGTAGGATTGTATTGCTATAAACTTCCCTCTTAGAACTGCTTTTGCTGCATCCCAGAAGTTTTGGGTCGTCATGTTTTCATTGTCACTTGTTTCTAGGTATTTTTTGATTTCCTCTTTGATTTCTTCAGTGATCTCTTGGTTATTAAGTAGTGTATTGTTTAGCCTCCATGTGTTTGTATTTTTTACAGATTTTTTCCTGTAATCGATATCTAGTCTCACAGTGCTGTGGTCGGAAAATATACCTGATACGATTTCAATTTTCTTAAATTTACCAAGGCTTGATTTGTGACCCAAGATGTGATCTATCCTGGAGAATGTTCCATGAGCACTTGAGAAGAAAGTGTATTCTGTTGTTTTTGGATGGAATGTCCTATAAATATCAATGACGTCCATCTTGTTTAATGTATCATTTAAAGCTTGTGTTTCCTTATTTATTTTCATTTTGTGTGATCTGTCCATTCATGAAAGTGGGGTGTTTAAGTCCCCTACTGTGATTGTGTTACTGTCAATTTCCCCTTTTATGACTGTTACCATTTGCCTTATGTATTGAGGTGCTCCTATGTTGGGTGCATAAATATTTACAACTGTTATATCTTCTTCTTGGATTATTCCCTTGATCATTATGTAGTGTCCTTCATTGTCTCTTGTAATAGTCTTTATTTTAAAGTCTATTTTGTCTGATATGAGAATTGCTACTCAAGGGTTTCTTTTCATTTCCATTTGCATGGAATATCTTTTTCCATCCCCTCACTTTCAGTCTGTATGTGTCCCTAGGTCTGAAGTGGGTCTCTTGTAGACAGCATATATATGGATCTTGTTTTTGTATCCATTCAGCCAGTCTATGTGGCTGAATAGTTGTTTGGAGCATTTAATCCATTTACCTTTAAGGTAGTTATCGATATGTATGTTCCTATTACCATTTTCTTAATTTTTTGGGTTTGTTATTGTAGGTCTTTTCCTTCTCTTGTGTTTTCTGCCTGGAGAAGTTCCTTTAGCATTTGTTGTAAAGCTGGTTTGGTGGTGCTGAATTCTCTTAGCTTTTGCTTATCTGTAAGGGTTTTAATTTCTCCGTTGAGTCTGAATGAGATCCTTGCTGGGTAGAGTAATCTTGGTTGTAGGTTTTTCCTCTTCATTACTTTAAATATGTCCTGCCACTTCCTTCTGGCTTGCAGAGTTTCTGGTGAAAGGTCAGCTGTTAACCTTATGGGGATTCCCTTGTATGTTATTTGTTGTTTTTCCCTTGCTGCACTTAATATTTTTTCTTTGTATTTAATTTTTGATAGTTTGATTAATGTGTGTCTTGGCATGTTTCTCCTTGGATTTATCCTGTATGGGACTCTCTGTGCTTCCTGGACCTGATTGACTATTTCCTTTCCCATATTAGGGAAGTTTTCAACTATAATCTCTTCAAATATTTTCTCAGTCCCTTTCTTTTTTTCTTCTTCTTCTGGGACCCCTGTAATTCGAATGTTGGTGCGTTTAATGTTGTCCCTGAAATCTCTGAGAGTGTCCGCAATTCTTTGCAGTCTTTTTTCTTTATTCTGCTCTGCAGTAGTTATTTGCACTATTTTATCTTCCAGGTCACTTATTCGTTCTTCTGCCTCAGTTATTCTGCTATTGATTCCTTCTAGAGAATTTTAAATTTCATTTATTGTGTTGTTCATCATTGTTTGTTTGCTCTTTTATTCTTCCAGGTCCTTATTAAACGTTTCTTGTATTTTCTCCATTCTATTTCCAAGATTTTGGATCATCTTTACTATCATTATTCTGAATTCTTTTTCAGGTAGACTGCCTATTTCCTCTTCATTTGTTTGGTCTGGTGGGTTTTTACCTTGCTCCTTCATCTGCTGTGTGTTTCTCTGTCTTCTCTTTTTGCTTAACTTACTGTGTTTGGGGTCTCCTTTTCGCAGGCTGCAGGTTCGTAGTTCCTTTTTTTTTTTTTTTGGTGTCTGTCCCCAGTGGCTAAGGTTGGTTCAGTGGGTTGTGTAGGCTTCCTAGTGGAGGGGACTAGTGCCTGTGTTCTGGTGGATGAGGCTGGATCTTGTCTTTCTTGGAGGCAGGACCGTGTCCCATGGTGTGTTTTGGCGTGTCTGTGACCTTATTATTATTTTAGGCAGCCTCTCTGCTAATGGGTGGCATTGTGTTCCTGTCTTGCCAGTTGTTTGGCATAGGGTGTCCAGCACTGTAGCTTGCTGGTCGTTGACCGGAGCTGGGTCTTAGCGTTTAATTGGAGATCTCTGGGAGAGCTTTTGCCATTTGATATTATGTGGAGCTGTGAGGTCTCTGCTGGACCAATGTCCTGAACTCAGCTCTCCCACCTCAGAGGCACAGGCCTGACACCCGGCCGGAGCACCATGACCCTGTCAGCCACACGGCTCAGAAGAAAATGGAGAAAAAAAGAAAACTAATATAAAATTTAAAAAATAGTTATTAAAATTAAAAATAAAAAATGATTATTAAAAATTTTTTTAATTAAAAAGTAATAAAAAGGAAAGAAAAAAAGAAGATAGCAACTAAACCAAAAAACATATCCACCAATGATAACAAGCAGTAAAAAATGTACTAATAAAAAGAAACAAAAAAAACCTGACAGACAGAACCCTAGGACAAATGGTAAAATCAATGATATACAGACAGAATCATACAAAGAAACATACACATACACACTCATAAAAAGAGAAAAAGAAAAAAATATATGTATATATATATTAAAAGAAAAGGAGGAAGAGAGCAACCAAATCAATAAACAAATCTACCATTTATAATAAACTCTAAATACTAAACGAAGATAAACATAAATCTAGGAACAAATTAGATGCAGAAAGCAAACCCCAAGTCTACAGTTTCTCCAAAAGTCCACCACCTGAATTTTAGGATGATTCGTTGTCTCTTCAGGTATTCCACAGATGCAGGGTACATCAAGTTGATTGTGGAGATTTAATCCGCTGCTCCTGAGGCTGCTGGGAGAGATTTCCCTTTCTCTTCTTTGTTCGCACAGCTCCCAGGGTTCAGCTTTGGATTTGGACCCGCCTCTGCGTATAGGTCGCCTGAGGGCCTCTGTTCTTCGCTCAGACAGGACGGGGTTAAAGGAGCAGGTGATTCGTGGGCTCTGGCTCACTCAGGCCATGGGGAGGGAGGGGTACAGATGCGGGACGAGCCTGCGGTAGCAGAGGCCAGCGTGACATTGCAACACCCTGAGGCGCACCGTGTGTTCTCCCAGGGAAGTCGTCCCTGGATCTTGGGACCCTGGCAGTGGCGGGCTGCACAGGCTCCCAGTAGGGGCGGTGTGGAGAGTGACCTGTGGTTGCACACAGGCTTCTTGGTGGCTGCAGCAGCAGCCTTAGCATCCCATGCCCATCTCTGGGGTCTGCGCTGATAGCCGTGGCTCGCGCCCGTCTCTGAAGCTCCTTTAAGCAGCCCTCTGAATCCCCTCTCCTCGTGCACCGTGAAACAATGGTCTCTTTCCTCTTCGGCAGCTCCAGACTTTTTCCCGGACTCCCTCCCGGCTAGCTGTGGCGCACTAGCCCCCTTCAGGCTGTGTTCACGCTGCCAACCCCAGTCTTCTCCCTGGGATCCAACCTCCGAAGTCCGAGCCTCAGCTCCCAGCCCCGCCCGCCCTGGCGGGTGAGCAGACAAGCCTTTCAGGCTAAGAGCTGGTTGGCACCGATCCTCTGTGCGGGAATCTCTCCTCTTTGCCCTCTGCACCCCGGTTGCTGTGCTCTCATCTGTGGCTCTGAAGCTTCCCCCCTCCGCCACCCGCAGTCTCCACCAGTGAAGGGCCTTCCTAGTGTGTGGAAACCTTTCCTCCTTCACAGCTCCCTCCCACTGGTGCAGGTCCTGTCCCTATTGTTTTGCCTCTGTTTTTTCTGTTTTCTTTTGCCCTACCCAGGTACGTGGGGAGTTTCTTGCCTTTTGGGAGGTCTGAGGTCTTCTACCAGCGTTCAGTAGGTGTTCTGTAGGAGTTGTTCCACATGTAGATGTATTTCTGATGTATTTATGAGGAGGAAGGTGATCTCCATGTCTTACTCCTCCACCATCTTGAAGGTCGGTCCCCCGTTACTGTCTTTTGGAATGTAAATTTATGTGTGTTTGTCTTCCTCATGTTAAATGATCTGATTGCCCATCAGAATGGCAATCCTTTGTAAGAACTTCACTGTACATTCAGACAGTGGATATAATTACCTTGATGGTGGATTAAAAGAAGACAGGTATAGTAGAGCAATGTACAGAACTTCCCTAACTTGGTTCTCAGTCATTGAAAACTCCAAAGCCCTATGGTTTGTCCCTGTGGTCAGGTTCCATCTAATCTTCCAATTATGATATATGCCATTCTTCAGCTGGTGACCAGGGGAATCTGGATATGGTTGCTTCAGACTATTAAAGTGACACATTTATTCATTCAGCAAACAGTTAAGAAGCACACTCTATGTCCCAAGCACTATCCTATGTGCTTGGCATACAACCATGAACAAACAGAAATCCCTGCCAACATAGAGCTTGCATTCTAGCACAGGTGTTCTAGGGATGATGAGGTGTTGAAAAAACAATAGACATAATAAACATGTAAATTATAGAGTATATTATAACGTGATGTTTTATGGTGAAAAATGGAATCAGGGAAAAGTGATTAGGAGTGTTGGGAGCTATAGCTGCAATATCAAATAAGGCCATTAGTGGAAGCCTCATTATGATGATTTTTGAGCAAAGACTTGAAAGAGATAAGGGAGTTTACCAAGCAAGTATCTGTGGGAAGTGCATTTGAGGCAGAGGGACAAGCCAGTGCCAAGAACCTAATGTGAGAGGTTGTCTGGCATGTTGAGTAAATATAAGGAAGACATTTTGCTGGAGACATTTTACCTTCAAGTGTTTTTCTTCTTCCTAGCCAGAGTACTAGCTCTTACATTTCTCTTTCTGGCTTACTCTTAGGCTCTACGGTATACTTTCTTTTCCTCTGATCCTCTCTAAAAATAAAACCCATTTTAATGATAATCTGAAGTTTCACCTATGCTCTTGTCTTTTGGTTTTGAACCTGAGAAAAGGTGGACATAAACACCCGCACAGTAAAGATGAAGATTCTGATATTCAGAGAGTTTAATTCCTTAAATTGGATGGCCAAAGGCAAACAGCAAATCTTTCACTCCAAGCCCAATGGTCTGTCTCTGCCTATTATGTCCTGGATTTTCTATTACTAAAAAAAACCTAGTCAAGTCTCTATTTAGGAAGGGTGAAGAAAAGAAATCAGAGAAAGAAGGGAGGAAAGCTGACATTAAAAATGTTTGGGTGAAAAGCAACCTCCGTTGTGTCATCATTCAGGTATGGATATCACATTACTGCCAGGGGGAAAAAAATCCAACGGCACCTGTTTCCTACACACACACACACACACACACACACACGCTTATTTATGAAACACTCAAACCCTTCTCCACAGTTCTTTACCCTGCTTTCTACCATAGGAGTGGCAAACAGAAATTATCTGGCCCAACGTACAAAATATAAATGTACAGCGTCATCTTGACTAAAAGTCTGCATGCATTCTCTCAAATGCATATTGTGTATTTATTGTTTCAGACTTTTTAGGTTGTTCTGTCTTCACAGTGATAAAGTTGCATAAGCTTACACAGTTTTTCTCTCCCTCACGTTTCATTGCATAAAGAATCCATACATGTGACCTCTTCATAAGCCGGTGTTAGAGGTAAGTGTACAGTCAGGCCATTCACAGTGGCTGTTCTCTTGCTCTCTGTACGTTCCCTGCTCATCCAGTCCCTGCTTCACTCACATCACTACCCAATTCCCTTAATTATAGGGCTTAATTAGTCCCTGGTAACTGAGGAGCCCACCTGACGTCAATTCCCCCTATAAGTGGTAACCTCCTTCTCCCTCAACAAGCGAAGACTGCTGCTATGTCCTGCCTACCGCCTGCTGCACACGGTGGGTGTCGCTCCAGGACCTTTCATGTAAGATCCCCATCCAATAAACCACTGATGTCTCCGTCGCTGTCTCTGGGCTCTTCGGTCTGGAGGCTGGGCAACTACGAGGCTTGCAGGCTGGCGGGGTGCAGCCCAACAGTAAGGTAAGATGCAAATTGCAAAAATCACCCAAATGAGTGTACTGTAAATTTGTGTGTACGTGTGAAGGAGAGGAGATATAGTTGAATTTTTTTCCTTGTCCATAGAAAGAACAATGCTGTCCTCTGTCCTTCTCCCTCCATTAACCATTCCCTTTCCTCATGTCTTAAGGTCCTATTCCGTACTAAAATATGACAGTGTTCTGGAATATGACAGTAGCAATTTTGATTCCCTACACCCTGAAAACATCTTTTTCAGTGGTCCCTTTTTAAAACTTGCCTTGAATTATCCTAATTTGAGCATACCATCTGTTTCTTGCTGGAACAGTAACTGATAAAAGCACCATCTTCCCTTCTTCTAAGCCCACAGAAATAATAAAATATAAAATGATAAAAGTGAAATGAAATATTGGTGTCCAAAAGGGAAGATAAGCACTGCTATGGTCTCATAGTGAAAGAGGGACACAAAGAGTAATAATCTGTCCCGAAAAGCAGGTCTGTAGAACCTCAAACTTGCAAGTAAGGAGATCTATTCCTTTGGATAATGAAAGTTAAAAATTCTTCACGTGAGGGCAAAGTGGGCTGGATCTAGGCTCCCTACATGAAATGTGTGGCTACAGTTTCCCTTCTCTACCTACTAAAGGAGATAGAAAACTAACCTCTCAACCTTACCCTGAATTATGACTGTCTGCATGAAGCTGAAAACTCAAGCAAGAAGGTAGTGAGACATATCCTGGCAGATAAAGACTTGAGACAAGCTAGTAACTCTCAGTGGCTGCAGTGTCCCAGATGATCACCTCATCAAGATCTTTGAGCTACGAAGGTGTGACTGCATCTGGATTGGGACCCCTAGGGAGATAGGTAGAAACTTTACAAAACTGTTAGACATTGTAGAGTTTGGGAAAAGAGGGATGAAGAAGAAGAAGAGGAAGAGAAGTAGGTTTCCTTGTTGATGAGCAATTCAAAAAACATGAGTAAAACTCATTGCAAGTGAAGCAATGAAATCAAACAGAAGATGGATTCTCCCTAGAAGAAATGAAAATCACAGAATAATCAAAAATGACTTTTAAAGATGCATATTAAAGTGTTATTGATTTAAAATAATGCTATATTAAAAATAGGAAATCATGCTAAGAGACATGAAGAAGAAGATTCATGAATTTAAATAGAGGTTACAGAAGAAAACAGAAGAAAGGGAGAGGGAAAAAAATCATTGAAGAGATACTAGCTGAGAGCCTTCCTGAATTGAATAGACAGACGCATCCTCATATTGAAAGTGCATATCAAGTGCTGTGCAGGATAAATAGAAAAGTCCACATAAAGACAGGAGGGTACTAAAAGTATTTAACGATCTGAGTGACACAGGCATCATTGCATCAGAGGGATATATGCCTTAGTGCTAAAGCAGGACTCAGGATGCCCTTACTAAAGTTTCTTAAAACTACAGTTTTTTTTTTTGTTTTTTTTTTTTTTTTTTTTTTTTGGTTCATAGGGAAATCTGGAGGTTTCAGGGAGTGGGCTGAATATAAAAGTCAGGGGCTTGGGTCAGTAGCTATGTACCAAAGGCTATGGAAGGACTTCAGTATTTCTACAACCAGTATGACCCTACTGATAAACAGTAATACCATCTCCTGCCTACTGTTTGTGCTAACTTGTTCCCCTCTCCCTGTTGATAATACAATTGCTGTTTCTCTTCTCCTTGTCATCATTTGCCTAGGCAATTGCAACGTTCTACTATTACAGATCTCCAAGTCCTTTCCTCATAGCTCTGCTCTAGATAGTCATAATTCAAATCCTGCCTGCTACTGTCTTCACTTCTTATGTTTTTGATAAAACCAACATTACTGAGGCATTATAAAAATAGTTAATATTTGCTTTATTTATATTTGCTTCTCCTTTGAGACTTTGTTGTCTCTTCTAGGTATTAGATGGTATAGGTCTTTACAGTTTTCAGGGAACTTTCAAAAAATAAGTGACATTTTTGCATCTTTATTTTAAATAGAGCAAATTTGTGTTTTGATGGGGGGAGGGTTGGGCGTGGGGGTAGTACTGAAAGCGTCATTGAAAGCAGCAAATTTCCTGAAGCAATTGCAGAGCATTAAGAAAACACCTTTAAAACATACAATTTTGTTAGCCTGAAGATTTGGAGAAGAAAGCATCACTTATCGTTTAGTATAAATAATGGATTTGTGCAGTCTCACATATGAAAATAGATCTTAATTGATGACCGTACAGAAAGTAGTAAAAGCTCAATATTTAAGATAATCCCATGTTGTCAGTTTGTAGTATTGTGTATTCTTCATGACAATGGGTCGTATTTAGTTTTTTCCATCAATTCTTGGAGGATTTAAATATGTTTTTGGCTCAAACATAAATTCAACTTGCATATTATTAGGTAGTAAAACTAAAAAAAATGATCTGCTAATACCTATATGATGGGGATCATTTTATATGCTTTCGATGTACAACTAGCTTCTGTCATACACAGATAGCAATTCTCTGCTAATTTATACACCTTGAAACTCATTTGGAAATGAAAATGTCCCGGTAACACACATCTCAATGTAATTCATGGTGGTCAGCTTGTGAGAGTGAGGATGAACAAATAACATTTTATAAATTTCTTAACATTCTCCTTTCTAGTCCAGGTCTCTTTACAACAATTACGTGGCTTTCTTTTAAACAAAATATTTCTACCATTAAACTATTTAATCCTGAACTGTATCCAGTCAATTTTCATTTTTTAATGAAAGCATCTGTTTCCATAAAACATTCATAATTTCCAAAGTAGCCTCACAATGATTCCAAATAATGCTAATATTTTATGTCTAAAGATCAGATTCATGATTTTTGACAATTCTGAATATAATTTTAGAATCAGTGGAATAGATTATTAAAAATCATGACTATCCAAGAAGATTCAAGATGCATGATTCATTGCTTGATAAAAACCTACAAATGCATTTCTGATTTCTGTTTCTTAAATTTTTAGATTGAGTAAGCAATTTTTTTCACAATAAATGTTACTTCATCATATGTTATAGTTCTGCTAGTGTTAACTAATGTAACAGTTTCAAATAATATATTAAATATTATTTACAAAATAGAACAGCATATGTATGTATATGGCAATGCATAGTAATATTATATTCATTATTATGTCACCATAAAAATTGTGTAATAATATTTGTATAATAAGAGCTAAACCTATCTAATGTGTGTTTTAAAAACAGAAAGTAATAGTTCAACCAAAGGATTGAAATTCTAATACTTGAATTCAGGGATGTTGCAAGCCCTTAAAAATATTAAGAATCCCAAATCACATCATGTTGGGATTTAGGTATAAGCCATTTTGAAATAAAGAGACAAACAGTAACCAAAGTAAAGATTTTTATTCTTACTTACTTTTAAAACTGTATATAACAGTGGCCTTCCTACACAAGTAGTTTTGAGATGATAAGCGTTTTGATATTCCCATTAGAATTGAATCCCAAGAAGAACAGGAATTATTTTCTGGTTTATTCACCTCTGTATCACCAGGACCTTGTAGGTGCTCAATAAATATTTGTTGTGTGGCACAGAATAGGTATTCAGTAAATATTTATTTAATATATTTGTTTAATAAATAATTGATTCTTAGAAAGACAGAATGCTGATCCAACATATGACTTCGTTTTAAAAAACATTTATGAAAGACAAAATTTCTATTCTTGATATACAGAGAAAGAATGCAGCAAACAAACTGAGAGCATGAACAGGAAATTTACAAAAGAATATAAACAATTGATAAACACTAACAAAACATTCCATCTTGCTAACAAATGTTCATAAAACAATACAAATACTTTATTTTTTTCTTATAAAATTGGAATCTTTAAAAATGACAATAACCAGTTCAGAGGTGAGCAAGGAAGACCAAATTGACATCAACTCTAAAGAATTAAAAAATTCCCTTTTTGAACATTTAAATATTTACCCCAGAAATTGTTTATAGCAATCCCTAACCACAGTTATAGTCTCTAAAAACTATTCACTATTGAAAGGAATCGGGTCTGCTGAGAGGGAAAAAAATGGCAGATTCCAGGTCTAGGGCAGGAAAACTTGTCACACTAGGAAACAAGCTTATCAGAGACTACTGGAATCAGGACTTCCCTGGTGGTCCAGTGGTTAAGGCTCTGCGCTTCCAATGCAGGGGGTGCAAGTTTGATCCCTGGTCAGGGAACTAAACCCACATGTGGTGCGGCCAAAAAAAAAAAGACTGCTGGGATCACGTCAAAAGTATTCAAGAGCCAACTCAAAGATTCCCACTGGCCAAAGATGGAGCCATTTTAGAATTTTTAAAACTGATTTTAAAAATTATGTGAGAGTGCTTTTCTGCATTTTTTATCTTAAGGATGATTGACAGATGTGTTAAAGCTCAATTCCAAAGAAAAATCTAATACACTACAGCCACTGTGATTTAAACACAGTACTATTTCAGTACAGCAAAGATTGAATGTATAACCAAATTTGTGAAAACATGGAAAGCTTTAGTATATGAAAGTGTTTGGTTAGCTTTTAAATTTGAAATCAATAACCTATACTATTTCATTACAATTTAATTAATTATGTTTATCATTTATACATTCATTAGTTTAGTGCTTAACAAATGCTAAGCATTCACATCTTCAAAATCATTTATTTTGGCTACATTTTCCTTTTTAAATAAATAATGACTTCTATACCATTTTATTCAAACTTAGATTTTACCAAGAAGAAATTTTGAAACTCCTGCTTCTGGTATACTCTTGTTTTGTCATTCAATATATAAAAATCTATCTCTTTCGGTGTTAGAAAGTCAGTTTCCATATCAGCCCTTAATGGGCTATCATTGAACTAACAAAACACCCATTACTCTCTACCTGGATTAAGACGAACATCTACAGAATCCTTGGTAAAATGACCCTCTCTTCTCAGTCCTCTCATACATCCTGATACCACATAGATTGCCAAAAATGTCACAGATAAATAAAGAGGAGCATCTTTCTACAGAAATTGACATCTAGTTTCTCAGGACTTCCTGCCAATGTAATGTTAAATTTGACAGAAATTTATTTATTCAAATAATCCTAGAATTCCACATGAAATTACTATCTTCCATGTGACCAATTTACTTCCAAAGTAGGTAAACTGCAGGAGATGCTCAGTTTAATTAAAAGATTAAGCAGCACATTTTAAATAAAATAAAACAAAATGACAATTGAGTTTGCTTTCTCTCGAATTTTTCACTCAAATTATATTAGAGAATGTGGGCAACTCAAAAATGCATATTCCTCATTGTTTCTCAAACTTGAGCATATGTAAGAATCACCAGGAGAGCTTCTTAAAACACAGATTCCTACATCCCTCCCACAAAGATTCTAAATGTATGATTGAGTTCACTTGGGAGGGGGTTCCAGAATTTGCATTTCTAACAAGCTCCCAGGTGTTGCTGATGGCCAATTGGAGCAGCTAGAGGTTGGCATTCCCAGCTGAATTTGTCTTGGTCTTTAGATAATTTGGCACTAGTATTTCCCTAATCAGTTTCCCCCCTTCCCACCGCTCTCCCTTACTTTTAACAATGCCTGCTTTTGTGTCAGTTTTTATTTTAAAATGTCCTGGGAGCTACTGTTCACATGCTATTCCTTTACCCAGAAGATGACCTTAAGTAGTTCTGCTTATCATTTTATTGAAGGAAACACTCTACTATAGAGGCAAGTTTAAATAACCTATGGGTCTTGGTCATTGCCCCATACATTGCTGGAATTATAAACAGCTTCATTTCAGCATCTCAAGAAAATCTTTTTGCTTTGGGTAATAGTGTTTATGTGGCACAGTCCAAAGTAAAATTATTTATCTGATTTTGCCTTTGAACTTGAAAAGCTTTGTTCCCTAAGTAAACTTTTTAGAAAGAAATTATACAATATCCCTTTTCTCATTATCATACTTCCTATGGAATCATGTTCCATAGATTTAAGACTCATAAAGTGTTAGGTTAATTACCAGTTTATCTGTAAATATCGATTCATTGTAGTATAGTAGCACTGACAGAAAAAAATAATAGCAGATACCAATATGTTACAAAAGATTTCTATGATAAAGTATATACGTATATGTGTATATATAGTACTGTGTATCTGTGAATCCCAAACTCCTAATTTATCCCTCCCCACCTTTCCCCTCTGGTAACCATAAGTGTGTTTTCTAAGTCTGTGAGTTTATTTCAGTTTTGTAAATAAGTTCATTTGTATCATTTTTTTTGATTCCACATATAACTGATATCATATGACGTTTGTCTTTCTCTTTCTGACTTCACTTAGTATGGTAATCTCTACGTCCACCTATGTTGCTGCAAATGGCATTATTCCATTCTTTATGGCTCAGTAATATTCCATTGTATATGTATACCACATCTGTCGATAGACGTTTAGGTTGCTTCCATGTCTTGGCTATTGTAAACAGTGCTACAATATACATTGGGGTGCATGCATCCTTTTGAACCATGTTTTTCTCTGGATATATGTCCAGGAGTGGGATTGCTGGATCATATGGTAGCTCCATTTTTAGTTTTTTAAGGAACCTCCATACTGTTCTCCACAGTGGCTGTACCAATTTACATTCCCACCAACAGTGTAGAAGGGTTCCATTTTCTCCACACCCTCTCCAGCACTTATTGTTTGTAGATTTTTTGATGATGGCCATTCTGACTGAAGTGAGGTGATACCTCATTGTAGTTTTGATTTAAATTTCTCTAATAATTAGTGATGTTGATTAGTGATGTTCCTATGCCTGTAGGCCATCTGTATGTCTTCTTTGGAGAAATGTCTATGTAGGTGTTCTGCCCATTTTTTGAGGGATTTTTTTTTTATATTGAGCTGTATGAGCTGTTTGTATATTTTGGAAATTAATTCCTTATCTGTCTCATCATTCTCAAATATTGTCTCCCAACCATAGGTTGTCTTTTCGTTTTGTTTACGGTTTCCTTTCCTGTGTAAGAGCATTTAAGTTTAATTAGGTCCCATTTGCTTATTTTTGCTTTTATTTCCATTACTCTAGGACACAAATCCAAGAAAATATTGCTGCGATTTATGTCAAAGAGTATTCTGCCTATGTTTCTTCTAGGAGTTTTATAGCATCCAATCTTACATTTAGGTCTTTAATCCATTTTGAGTTTATTTTTGTATATGATGTTAGAGAATGTTCAAATTTTATTCTTTTACATGTTGCTGTCCAGTTTTCTCAGCACCACTTATTAAAGACACTGTCTTTTCTCCATCATATAATCTTACCTCCATTGTAGTAGATTAAGTCAACATAAATACATGGGTTTATTTCTAGGCTTTCTTTCCTGTTCTACTGATCTATGTGTCTGTTTTTGTATCAGTACCATACTATTTTGAGTACTGTTACTTTGTGGTACAGTCTGATGTCAGGGAGCATGATTTCTCCAGGTCTGTTCTTTCTCAAGATTGTTGGCTATTTAGGGCCTTTTGTGTTCCCATATAAATATTAAATTTATTTGTTCCAGTTCTGTGAAAAATGTCATTTGTAATTTGATAGGTATTGCATTGCATCTGTAGATTGCCTTGGGTAGTATGGTCATTTCAACAGTATTGATTCTTCCAATCCAAGAACCAGTATATCTTTCCATCTGTTTGTGTCATCTTCAATTTCTTTCATCAGCATCTTAAAATTTTCAGAGTACTGGTCTTTTGCCTTTTTAGGTAGATTTATTCCTAAGTTTTTTTTTTGTTTTGTTTTTTTTGATGCAATGGTAAAGGGGATTGTTCTTGATTTCTCTTTCTGATCTTTCATTGTTAGTGTATAGAAATGCAACAGATTTCTGTAATGTTAATTTTGTGTCCTGCAACTTTACTGAATTCATTGATGAGCTCTAGTAGTTTTCTGGTGATGTCTTTAGGATTTTCTGTGTATAGTATCATGTCATCTGCCAACAGTGACAGTTTTACTCTTCCTTTCCAATTTGGATTCCTTTTATTTGTTTTTCTTGTCTGATTGCTGTGGCTAGGACTTCCAAAACTATGCTGAATAAGAGTGGCAAGAGTGAACATCCTTGGCTTGTTCTCGATCTTAGAGGAAATGTTTTCAGCTTTTCACTGTTGAGTATGATATTAGCTGTAGCTTTGCTTTATATGGCCTTCATTATGTTGAGGTATGTTCACTGTATGCCCACCTTGTGGAGAGTTTTTTTATCATAAATGGATATTGAATTTTTATCAAAAACTTTTTCTACATCTATTGTGATGATCATATAGTTTTTATTCTTCATTTGGGTAATGT
Organism: Eschrichtius robustus; assembly: GCF_028021215.1. NCBI lineage: Eukaryota > Metazoa > Chordata > Mammalia > Artiodactyla > Eschrichtiidae > Eschrichtius > Eschrichtius robustus. Next base: position 72,057,279 of record NC_090833.1, read on the forward strand.
GGTGTATCACATTGGTTTACAGATGTTGAAAAATACTTGCATCCTTGGGATTAATCTCACTTGATCATGGTGTATGATCCTTTTAATATATTGTTGGATTTGGTTTGGTAGTATTTTGTTGAGAATTTTTTCATCTATGTTCATCAGTCATATTAGCCTGTAATTTTCATTTTTGTGATATCTTTGTCTGGTTTTGGTACCAGGGTGATGATGGCCTCATATAACGAGTTCAGAAGTATTCCTTCCTCTGCAATGTTTTTGGAATAGTTTCAGAAAGATAAGTGTTAACTCTTCTCTAAATGTTTGGTAGAATTCACCTGTGAAGCCATCTGGTCCTGGACTTCTGTTTGTTGGGAGTTTTTAAATTACTGATCAATTTCAGTAATGGTAATTAGTCTGTTAATATTTTCTATTTCTTTCTGGTTCATCTTGGGAGATTTTACCTTTTTAAGAATTTGTCCATTTCTTCTAAGTTGTCCATTTTATTGGTGTATAGTTGCTAGTAGTAGTCTATTATAATTCTTTGTATTTCTGTGGTGTCAGTTGTAACTTCTGCTTTTTCAGTTCTGATTTTATTGATTTCAGCCCTTTTTTTTCTTGAGGAGTCTGGCTAAAGGTTTATCAATTTTGTTTATCTTTTCAAAAAACCAGCTTTTAATTTCATTGATCTTTTCTATTTTTTTAGTCTCTGTGTCATTTATTTATGCTCTGATTTTTATGATTTCTTTCTTTCTATTAACTTCGGGTTTTGTTTGTTCTTCTTTCTCTAGTTCATTTAGTTGTAAGGTCAGGTTGCTTATTTGAAATTTTTCTTGTTTCATGAAGTAAGCTTGTATTGCTATAAACTTCCCTCTTTGAACTGCTTTTGCTCTATCCCATAGGTTTGGATTGTCACATTTTCATCTTCATTTGTCTCTAGATATCTTTAATTTCCTCTTTGATTTCTTCAGTGATCCATTGGTTGTTTAGTAGCAGGTTGTTTAGCCTCCATGTGTTTGTGTTTTTTGCAGTTTTTTTCTTGTAGTTGATTTCTAATCTCATAGTGTTGTGGTTGGAAAAGATGCTTGATAGGATTTCAGTTTTCTTAAATTTACCGATGTTTATTTTGTGGCTTAGCATGTGACCTGTCCTGGAGAATGTTTCATGTGCACATGAAAAGAATGTGTATTCTGCTGCTTTCACATGGAATGCTCTATAAATAGAGCATTCCATGTGAAGTATGTTATGATCTAATATGTTATTTTAGGACCTGTGTTTCCCTCTTGATTTTCTGTCTGAATGATCTGTCCATTGATATAAGTGGGGTGTAAAATCCCCTACTATTATCATGTTACTATTTATTTCTCCTTTTATGTCTGTTAATATTTGCCTTGTATATTGAGGTGCTCCTATGTTGGGTGCATATATATTTACAGTTGCTATATCTTCTTGGATTGATCCCTTGATCATTATGTAGTGTCCTTCTTTGTCTCTTATAACAGTCTTTATTTTGAAGTCTATTTTGTGTGATATGAGCATTGCTACTTGGCTTTCTTTTGATTTCCATTTGCATGGAATAACATTTTCCCTGCCCTCACTTCAGTCTGTACATGTCTGCAGATCTGAAGTGAGTCTCTTTTAGGCAGCATATATGTGACAGGTCTTGTTTTTGTATCCATTCAGCCAGTCTATGTCTTTCGGCTGGAGCATTTAGTCCCTTTACATTTAAGGTAATTATCAATATGTATGTTCTTATTGCCATTTTGTTAACTGTTTTGGATTTATTTTTGTAGTGTCTTTTCTCCCCCTTTCTTGTTTTGTTCTCTTGTGATTTGATAACTATCTTTAGTGTTATGTTTGGATTCCTTTTTCATTTTTGTGTATACTATATATTTTTGGTTTGCAGTTACCATGAAATTTTTGTACAGCTGTCTATGAATATATATGTGATTGTTTTAAGTTGCTGGTCTCTTAATTTCAAATGCATTTTACGACCCTGCATTTGTACTCTCCTCCCTTCATGATTACTCTTCTTGATATCATATTTTACAACTAATTCTTTGTATATCTGTTAACAGCTTATTGTGGATACACATGATTTTACTACTTTTGTCTTTTAACGTCCCTACTACCTTTGTGTGTGGATGATTTCCTACCTTTACTCTATGTTCGCCTTTACCAATGAACTTTTTCATTTTGTAATTTTCTTGTTTCTAGTTGTGGCTTTTTCTTTTTTGCCTAGAGAAATACCTTTAACATTTGTTGAAAAGCTGGTTTGGTGATGCTGAATTCTTTTAGCTTTTGCTTGTCTGTAAAGCTTTCAATTTCATCATCAAATGTGAACAACAGCCTTGCTGGGTAGAGTATTCTTAGTTGTAGGTTTTTCCTTTTTATCACTTTAAACATATCATGTCACTCCCTTCTGGCCTGCAGAGCCTCTGCTGAAAAATCAGCTGATAATCTTATGGGAGTTCCCTTGTATGCTATTTGTTACTTTTCCATTGCAGCTTTTAATATTCTCTCTTTATTTTTAATTTTTGTCAGTTTGATTACATTGTGTCTTTGTGTGTTCCTCTTTGGGTTAATCCTGTATGGGACTCTCTGTGCTTCCTAGACTTGGATGACTATATTTTTCCCAGGTTAGGGAAGTTTTCAGCTATTATCTCTTCAAATATTTTCTCAGGCCCTTTCTGTCTCTCTTCTTCTTCTTCTGGGACCCCTATAATGTGAATGTTACTGCATTTGATGTTGTCTTAGAAGTCTCTTAAACTGTCCTCATTTCTTTTCATTCTTTTTTTTTTCTGTTCATTGGCAGTGATTTCCACTACTATGTCTTCTGACTCACTAATCAGTTCTCCTCTATCATTAATCTACTATTGATTCCTTTTAGTGTTTTTTTCATTTCAGTTATTGTATTCTTCATCTCTGTTTGGTTGCTCTTTGTATTTTCTAAAACTCTTTATTAAAAACTTTTAACTTCTCATTCTGTGCATCCATTCTTTTCTCGAGTTCTTTGATCATCTTTATGATCATTACTCTGAACTATTTCTTTGGTAGATTACCTATCTCCATGTCACTTAGGTCTTCTTCTGGGATTTTATCTTGTTCCTTCATCAGAACATATTCCTCTGCTGCCTAATTTTGTCTATGTTTCTATTCGTATTTTTGTGTATGAGGTAGGTTAGTTAAGTTTCTCAACCTTGGAAAAGTGGCCCTCTATGTAGATGTCCTATGCATCCCAGTAGTGCAGTCCCCTCTCATCACCCAAGCTATGTACTCTAGGGGTTCCCCCTAACAGGGCTGCATGGGTCCTTCTGTTGTGGCAGGCTGACTGTGTGGACAGTCTGGTAGGCTTGGTTGACCCCATAGTCCAGTTGGTTGCCAGACTCTGCCTTGTGTGGATGCTGCTGGCTGCTGTTTAGCAGGGCCTCGTTATGAGGTGGCTGGTGGTGGAACCCTAAGGGGCCCTGGGGATAGTGCTGGCTCACTGGTGGAGGAAATCAGAGTCCCAAAGGCTCTGGGGCTGTTGCCCACCCACTGGCAGGTGAAGCCAGGTCCTAGAGTTAGTACCAGACTACTGGCAGGCAAAGCTGGTTCCTGGAGTCTGGCTGCAGGGCCCAGGGATCCCAGAGCTCATTTCAGACTGTTGTGTGGGGAGCGGTTCCTGATACCATTGTGTATGGGGTCCAGGGTGTCCCAAAGGTTGTGTTGGCCTCCTAGTAGACAGGGCCAGGGCCCAGTTGGTCCCAGAATAGTGTCTGGCCTGTGTTAGTAGACCCATTCCACAGGCTGTGGGATTGTAGTTTTCTTGCATCTAGTGTCTACCCCTGTTAGGTGAGGCTCATCTAGAGGCTTGTGCAGGCTTCCTGGCAGGAGGGACAGGTTCCTGTCCACTGGTGGGTGGAGCTGGGTCTTGGCTTTCCAGTAGGGAGGGCCATGTCTAGAGGCAACTGTGGGCTCAGGAAGACTTTGGGCAGCCTGTCTGCTGATGGGTGGGGTTATGTCCCCACCCAGTTAGTTGTGTGGCCTGAGGCATCCCAGCACTGGTGCCTACAGGTTGTTGGATAGGGCCATGTCTTGGCGCTAATGAGCCAAGGTGTCAGCCACCAGCAGCAGCAGCAGCAGCAGCATTCACATGGCTGAATGTTCCCAAATATGTTTGCCACAAGTATCTATGTCCCTGGGGTGAGCCACAGCTCTCCCCGCCCCCACCTCTCCAGGAGACTCCCCAAGACCAGCAGGTAGGTCTGGCCCAAGCTCCTATCAAATTACTGCTTTTGTCCTGGGTCCCAATGCATGTAAGCTTTTGTGTCTGCCTTTTAAGAGTGAAGTCTCTATTTCCCCCAGTCCTGTGGGGCCTTCGGTTAAGCCCCACTGGCCTTCAAAGCCAAATACTCTGGGGGCTTATCTTCCCAGTGCCATACCCCTGGGCTAGGGCACCTACGTGGGGCTCAGAACTCTCACTCCTGTGAGAGAACTTCTGCAATATAATTATTCTCCAGTTTGTGGGTTGCCCCATCCAGGGAGGTATGGATTTGATTATATCATAAGTGCACCCCTTCTACCCATCTCATTGTGATTTCTTCTTTATGTCTTTAGTTGTAGAAGATTTTTTCTGGCAGGTTCCAGTCTTTTTCATCAATGGTTGTTCTGCAGGTAGTTGTGATTTTGGTGTGCCCATGAGAGGAGGTGAGCTCTGGCTCTTTCTACTCCACCATCTTGGCCACTCTCTTGCCAGAAAATATTTTGATAAATCACTGGAGACTGAAGATAAGGTGCTGAGGGAGCCCGAGCAACAATAGCAAAGGAGATGATTTTTTTACTAAACATTTTGTTGCTTACTCTATGCCAAGAACTATTCTAAGTGCTAATACATGTTAACTCATTTAATTACTGTAACTATATTTATGAGATATGAGTTATTTTCTGCTCCATGTTACAGGTGATGAGACTGAGGTATAGAGGTTAAGTGACTTATCCAAGGTCATGCCACTGTAGGCAATGCTACGATTTGAACCAAGCAAGCCTCAACCCACAGTCCATGCCTCAACCAGCATGCAATACTGACTTCATCTGATAAAAAATTTTGTAGGTGTTTGTTGTTTGTCTGTTTTTTCTATATAAAAGAAAGGGGAAATGGGGGAAAAAATGAAGCAGGAAGAGACAGGAACCAGAGGAATGGCAATATGCCTGAGGATGATGAGGCCCAGGCTCTGCTTTCAGAGGTGGTATGACTGAAATGTTTTTTAAGAATGTTACTGAGTACAATCTCATACTGCTCACTGCACAACAGGCCAGTAAATTGAGAGACAAGTAGTTTGGGGAAGAAATAGCAACTTTATGTGGAAAGCCAGGAGACTGAGAAGATGGTGGACTAGTGTCCCAGAGAGCCATTCTACCCAAGTTAGGATTCAGGCTTCTTTTATACTAAAAGGGGAGGGGATATAGTTGGTTGTTGTAGATTTCCTGGTGTCAGAGTCCTTTGTTCTTGCAGCTGACCAAGTAGATCAGGTCATGATGTTCCTGTAAACCTCCAACAGGACAAATGTTCTTCCCTATTACAAGAATAGGAGTGTTTTATATGAAATGTTACATTCTTTTATTTTTCAGTGCATATTATGGTCCCTCCTCCTCATGCCCAAATCAACAGTAAATCTAAAATCACAAAGTCTTGTAGAAAACAGCAAAGGGGCAGACTTTTACATCTGGGTTAATGTGGTACAGAATGGAGATTTCACAGGGACAAAAAAAAAAAACAAACCCCACAAAAAAAGCAAGAGCCCAGAAATAGAGGTGATCAGCTGCTCATAATCCCAGGTAGTCTCAGAAATCTTGAATCAGGCTATGGAATTGTATTGATAGTTCAAATAATCTTTTGTGTATCTCAAGAGGAAGGGAGTTCCAACTCACACTTGCATTTTCATTTTTTAAAAAATTTTTTATTGAAGTATAGTTGATTTATAATGTTGTGCTAATTTCTGCTGTACAGCAGAGTGACTCAGTTATACACGTATATACATTCTTCTTTTATTTTCCATTATGGTTTATCCCAGGTGATTCTATATGGTTCTCTGTGCTATACAGTAGGACCTTGTTTATCCATTCTAGATGTAATAGTTTGCATCTACTAACCCCAAACTCCCAGTCCATCCCTCTCCCTCCCCCCATCCCCCTTGGCAACCACAAGTCTGTTCTCTATGTCTGTGAGGCTGTTTCTGTTTTGTAGATAGGTTCATTTGTGCCATATTTTAGATTCCATATATAAGTGATATCATATGGTATTTATCTTTCTCTTTCTGACTTACTTCACTTAGTATGATAATCTCTAGTTGCATCCATGTTGCTGCAAATGGAATTATTCCATTCCTTTTCTTAACTGAGTAGTGTTCCGTTGTATATATGTACCACATCTTCTTTATCCACTCATCTGTCAATGGACATTTAAGTTGCTTCCATGTCTTGGCTATTGTGAATAGTGCTGCTATGAACATAGGGGGGCTTGCATCTTTTTGAATTATAGTTTTGTCTGGGTATGTGCACAGGAGTGGTATTGCTGGATCATATGGTATCTCTATTTTTAGTTTTCTGAGGAACTTCCATACTGTTTTCCATAGTGGCTGCACCACTATGCTGAAAGCATTTCATTTTAAGTTAGGAAAATTATTCCATTTTCTCCACAATAAATTGAGGATGGTGGTGGACTATATTAGCCAATTTTAACAATGAAGCACCATGTCCAGCTTGAGAAATATCATGAATACCTATTTTAGTTATAACAGGAAATTACATGAACACTTTTAAAGTTAAGGTAAGATGAATAAACAAAAATACTTTCAAAGATTTTCCTTTATCTGTGGACAACTCAGTTTCCTTTGGATAGATAATTCCCATTCCAGTTTACTTTCAATCATTAGACTGTGTTTGCTTTATCATAAAGCTATATTTCCATGAGGCATAAGTAAATCATTTTCTTTCATCTATAAAGCCAAGATTTTCCTTTCTCTTATATGTGGCACTACAGTCCAAACAAGGACAGGCTGGCTGAATGAGGGCCATTTCCAGGCTGATGACCTAGTTTCCTGTGTACACTGGCTGTTATTGTGAATTTGAGGCCATTTGAGTCCCTGAGGGTTCCCAGACAAAGACTTAGCAGGTGGGCTTCCTGGTAGTGTCAATGAGAACACTAATAAACTTGTCTCAGATGGATGATATTCTGTGCATATCTTTGCTTTTCCTTGCTCTTCCAAGGAAGTGCCTCCAGGAGACAATTGATCCAGCTCACCACTTATAGTGCTCCCCATTGGTTTGTGGATGTTTCCACAGACTTATTTGTTGCACATACAACTAACTTTTTTGGTTGCTTCCTCTTAGTTGCCACAGATTTAAAAAAAAAAAAACAGTGAGGAACTTCAGTTTTAAAAAGAAGACATTTTTATTCATTCATTCAATAATTCATACATTTTTATTGAGGATTCAATATGAGCTTAACCCTATGCTAGGCACTCTGGGGTGATATAGATAATAATAATAGTATTTATTGTTTGCCACTGTGACAAGGGCTTTAAATTCACCATCATGTTTAACCCTCACTACAACCATATCAGATATATTGCTGAGGCATGAACTAGGAAACAAGCTCAGAAAGATTAAGAATTTTGCACGAGTCCAAACAGCCTCTAGGTTGCAAAGACTAGGTTTGTCTCCGGTTATGTGACGCCAGGATTCATTCTCTTAATACTTCTAGTAATAAGTGGTTCTGGCCCTCAAGAAGTTTATAGTTTAGAGATATACAGAACTCAGTTTAAGAGAAATCAGAATGCACTAAGTGCTATAATAATGGCATGATCAAGGTGCATTAACAAGACAGACTGAAATAATTCCACACTTTGCACTTTTCGCTGGGGACAATGGAAATTACTCCAAGTCCTTCAGGCAAGAAAATGCAAGGGCAAGTTTGGGACAGCATAGAGTTCACTCTAGGAAAAGCATGAGGAGTTGAGTGTGATGCTTGGAAATACGAGTTGTGGCCAAATGAAGAAGTGTCTTGGATTTTACAATCACAATTAGAAAACGTCAATGTGTGGTGGCTTCCAGACATGAACACTAAGGAAAACTCCACCTTTAACCCAGCTTCTCACATCAGTGCGTACACTGTCTATTAATTAAGGCCACCAGGTTTTGTGAATTTCTTCTATCTTGTGTATCTTTCTTTCTCTGTCTAGTTAACGTAGACTGGATTTCACTAAATTACATGGACAATCCCATGTAATTCTAGGTCATGAGGTGTAACAAGCCACAACTATATTCTTGTATTCCCCTTAGGTTCAAAGTTTAGGTTACCTAATTGGTGGTTGAGACAATGTCCAATTTCACTTGATAATTATGTGAACAAGAACTGAAATCAAGCTCTTTCACCTTTCTGATTCTGTTCTCATATGTTGAAGAATAAAAAGGGAAAAAAAGGAAGGAGGGCTAGATATATCAAAGAGTTCTCTGGTACACATAAATACTCCTGTTTGTGTGTGTATGTGTGAAAGAGAGAGAGAGAAAGTGGATATATATGGTTTCCCCTTTCCGCTGTATTATGTAAGTAAGCTAAGCATATCCATAATAATAGGATAACCAGTATTTTCCTCTTTTAGTGAAGACTTTGAGTTAATCTTTTTGTTGAAGGAAACAACAACATGGAGAGAGAAGAGGTAACAGAAATTAGAATTTAAAAACTAAACATTTTATTATATGTGTCTTGAAGTAACTCATTGAAGTGTCTGATTGTTCATTCTTCAAATATATTTCCTGTTCTTGGCTTTTTCGGAATGCTATGGCTTTGATAGAACTTTGTAATGTATATCTACATTAGACTCTGTTCATAGAATTTCTTAAAACTTCATATGTGCCCAATGGAGTGTGCGTAGGAAAATGGTTTTCACCCTTGCAAATCTATTCATTAGGGAGTTTTAAGATTTTGCCTTTTAAAATCAATGTCTTTCTGCCTTGCTGAGTCCTACCAGTTAACACAGAGTGCAGTTTTTTTCTTCAGGAGGCCAAGATAGGGCCGGGCAATGGGGGGTCTCCTGTTTGTCTCTGTGTGCAAAGCTGATATGGAGCAGAATTAATTCTGTAGTGCTACTGGATGACCTCTCCTTAGCCCTTCCTTGGGGAAAGGCAACGTTTCAAAGGTACCCATTTTGCCTCATAAAAGAGAAGTTAATCCTAGTAAAAGTGGTGCTTTCTTTCCTAAACATTTATGGACCGTGGAGTATATGCTAATAGCTATTATACTATTTTTGCTATGGTGACAGCAATGCGTTGTCATCTAAATCCTTGTGCATGCATAATATCAGAGGCGTGGTACCAATAGGACAAACCACATCAGGGCGGGGAGTTAAGTTGATGTCAGTTCCCTCGTTTTGTTTTAATATCCTGCTGAAATGTCTCTGAAGTCTCACAAGAGACTTTGCTTTGATCAACATCTTTCAACCTTCAAAGGCATCCTGGAGGTGTTTGTGAGACAGCTGCTTGCTGAAATAACCTTGATTGCTTGTTCTAAGAATTGTCAGTATATGCCTCATAGATTTGTGGGGAGTCTCTACCAAAAACTGCTGACACTGGCACCCAAGTTCAACTATACTCACTGTACTAAGTCCCCCCACTATTTTTCATGAGTGACACCTCAATTTTTTGTGTGCACAAATGTGCTTAAATGCAAGTCATCTAAAATACTACCCATTTTCTTATTCTAAATATTCACATAATTTTTCTTGTACAAAAGTAACACATGCTCAGTTATAGAAAAATTGAAAATTCACAAATGAGACACAAGGAAAAATATCCTCTCTGAGACCACTACTGAAACATAAGAGTACTTCTCTAGTAATCTGTAATGTGAATGATTTTTGTTTTGTGTATTATTATTAAATATAATTGTAGTAAAAATGTATACAGAATAGAGTGTACCAGTTTATTTTTAACTAATTACATAAAATATGCCTTTCAATGGTGAAAAAAATCATCCTGGTGTTACATTGACTCTCTGATGAAAACTTCCCTTATTCCATTAGCATTCTTATATTTTACTGTTTCAGTTCCTCAAGCATTACCAATACTCTCTGTTGTGGAAAAGGAAAAAAGCCAAGTTAAATGGTGGGACACTTGAAAAATTGTTGGTTTGGAACACATAAAAATCAACTTCTGAATTGTAGTTTCTTTTTTTATTATTGCACATAAAACACACTAGTCTTCAAAGTATTCTGATTCACTGGACTGTGTATAGAGAAAGTGAGTTTTGCAGTGACTGTTGGAATGCTCACAGAGAAGAGATTATCAAGGTGATGGGTGGAAGATAATTAGCAGCTACCTGGAATGGACTGTGGAATAGTAATAGGGAGATATTGAAAGCCATATGAAGGAATTGGAGGAAAAAAAGCCATAGAGACTTAGAAAATTATGTAAACATAATAGTGAAAGAATAAGAATAGGAGGAGGACAAGGAACTGATATTTTGATTTATTACTTGGGCCAGGTACTGTGATAGTCCCTTTCCAAATATTACCTCTTTTAATCTTTACAATTATGCTGTAAAGTAGAGTGATACAGTGAAACACAGAGATGTAAAGTAACATGACCACTTTCTTGTAGCCAAGAGTGACAAAAAGCTGTCAGGTAGATTTTCAAAACAAACTGAATCACGTTTTTAGTTTTTTGTATTTTTGTTTTTTTAAGCAACTTTATTGACAGATAATTCATATACCAATGCAATTTGGCCATTTAATGTGTACAGTTCAAGGGTTTTTAGTAGATTCAGAAAATTGTGCAAACTTCACTACTGATTTTAGAATGTCTTCATCCCCCTAAAAGAAGTGTACCCATGAGAAGTCATTCCCCATGCTTCCCTTCCCCAAGCCTCTGGCAACCACTAATCTACTTTCTGTCTCTGTAGATTTCGGTTCATCCATGTTGTAGCATGTATTTGTATTTCATTTTGTTTTATTGCTGAGTAGTTTTCTATAGTATGGATATGTCACACTTTGTTTATCCTTTTATCAGGTATGGATATTTGGGTTGTTTCTGCTTATTGGCTATATTGTGGGGTTTTTTTTAAATTGAGGCAACATTGGTTTATAACATTATATAAGTTTCAAATGTACAACATTATATTTCTATTTCCAAAGACCCTACAGCATGCTTACCACCAAAAATTTAGTTTCCATCCGTCTCCATACAGTTGATCCCCTTTACACATTTTGCACTGCCCCCAGCCCCTTGCCCTCTGGTAGCCATTATTATGGTCTCTGTATTCATGTGTTTGTTTTTGTTTTTTCATTTATTTTGGATTGTCTGTTTTTTATATTCCATATATAAGTGAAATCATATGGTATTTGTCTTTTTTAATTGATAATAGCTAAGGTTTTGCAACATCTGTTTGAAGTTAATATTTTATTTCAAATTAAAAATAATCAAGAGTTCCCCTTGCTCCAGACGCTTTTATCTTCCTTCTCGCAGAAGCTACTACTCTCATGCATGTCTCCTATCTTTCCACCTTATTTTTTAATGTATTACATAATTTTGAAATGTTTGTTTTTAGCTGCATATTTTTGTACTGAAAAATAGATAACTATTTTAAAGAAGGTAGCACGAGGAACTCAAATATTGAAAAGCAACCAGTTAGACAAAAATGTAGGAGAGACACTCTACTAGAAATTCATGTCAAGATAATCTTTGCCAGATCCATAAATTGAATTCATCTTAGCAAATTCCTATATGGCACATCAAGATAACTTTAATGTTTAAAAAAATACTTAGCAACATTTCTGTTCTGTTGTAATTTTCATTTATGAGAAATAAATACATTATAAATAAAATAAGAAATTAGAATTCAAAATGATTCACATTGGTAATATGTTTTTACAGGAGAAATGCTTGCAAAAAGTACCTAGCATGATCTCTATTATTTTGTTATCTAAGATAACATATGGAAGTTATATTTTTTTAATTGCTTAAGAATTCCAAACACGAAGACATGAAAGCAGTTTTTAACTATTTTGATAAAATCATGTTTCGTCTAAACACACAAAATATAAAATAGAACCTTTTACATTTCTTTTTCATCAAAACTGTTTTTTTCTTACATATTTATTTAATGTGAATTAACAAATGGAAGAGACAATATAATTTTATACATTATGGATATGTTGGATATGGTATTTAATTAACTTTATGTTATTAGATACTATACTGATATGATTTTAAATATTTGGCTTATAATCTATATAACCCATACCAAAAGCTTGAAATTAATGAGAAATTTCCACAGTTGTTCACTCAAATTATTATTATCAAACTGTTTAACAAGTTAAAAAACAAAATCAAAAGGCAAAAAACAAAAACGCTGAATCGGAGGCTCTCCAAGGCCTTCCTCTCCTGAAATGTCATGACTAAAGGATTCTCCGCTTTCCTCCACCCACGAACTGAAGGCCTTGACAGAAAGAAATGGAAAAGAGAAGATATATAATGGCTCTGGTTAGATTCACTCATGAGGTATAAATCTAAGGGAAAAGACTGGATTATTTTTAAGAAAATCTATGGATCCCCAACTCCAGATGAACTTACTTGGACAAAACACTATAAAAAAACAAAATGTTAAACTCAGTAGTTACACATAACACTAGTTCTCAAAACTATTTTGACTAACAGAACTTTAAATTTCCCTGACAACATTTCTAATATTACAATTTATTTTAATTTGTATTTTCTGCAATGTTGGCTAGTCAACAAAGTTAAAATGTGTAGCATTTGGTAAACCTGAAATGGCACAAAATGACTGATGCCATCTGACCTTTCTCTGGATTGAATTTCCTGTTGTATTTTGGGAAAGGTAGTGACTGTGCTAGATAAGTAATTAATGCACTCTGGTGTGAGAATTAGGAGAATTATGGAGAAATATATTAAAGGGTTGAATTCAGCATTATCACAAATTAGCTAATCTAGTCTTTTGGCACAAAATAAGCAGCCTGCTTTGTACACACTTGGAAGGTTTTAAAAACAAATCAATATAGCCATACACTCAGGACTATGCTAAAGAGAGCTGCTGATACACACACACTGCTCCTCCACAGTGGGCCCATTGTGGAGAGCTGCCACATCCAAAGCACCTTCCAGCTGTTGGAGGAACCCACCAGAGGAGCGAGTGCAGATGCAGACACCCTCAGTCAGATAATTACCTTGATTAAGATTCTCAGAATTAAACGGAGTTTAATCAAGGACCCTGTGAAATTGTGAAAGCGCCAGTTTCCTGGGCTTGCCCTCCTTTTCTGCGGATGGTGAGTTGCCAAACAAAATCAAAAGAGTCTTAATTACAAGGATGAGAGGCAAAATCAAAAGGGAATGAGAGAATCTGACTTTTGTGATGGAGATGGACCTGCACCAATCCCAGCAAACTCAGCTCTGTTCTGCGTGGAGAGAGCCACAACGCATCACAGCTGAACACCATCAACATTCCTGACAATTCGAAGGACTGAATTAGTAGCTATGCCAATATATTTGGTTGGTGCTAATACTGAGTTCTCTTACGATACAATGATGTATGTGAACTTTTAGGAAATATTTGGGCTGATATTAGAAAAAAAAACCCATGCCACTCCAGTTGTTACTAAGAAAGCATGACTCAGCCTAAATCTAAACTAAACCATTATTGGAAATAAATGCCCACATAAATGGAAAGCCTGAGAATCAGTGATACAGGGAGGTATAACTTTTTTTCAACTTTCTTGCTTTCTCTTAATTTGAATTTGGATCACAAATAGAAGTGATTATAAAACTGATCCATTCCATAAATATGTCAATAGCTCCTAAAGTCCACTCACTACAACACTAATGTTCTTTTCGTGTAAGTTGCTCCTAAGCCTTTTCCACTGTTCTGAATGTCTATACTTGGTCTTTTGATGTGCAGGACCTTGTATTGATTTCTTTAGTTTATTTTCATAAAATTTGGCCTGGTATTATAAATAACATCAAAGAGTCATCATTTATTGGTGCTAATTAATTTGGTGCAAGCACTCTGGGGATAGAATATTATAAAAATCATTGTACCCCCTCCCCAAGTCATACTTATGATAATATATCTTCACACATAAATTTCATATTTGTAATAATATTTTGTAAAGTAAACATAAATCCATCCCTGTCTATTTTCCTATTATTTACCATTATTTTAAGCCACAAATGCAAACATTTCGTGGATAATCGATTTCCCTACAGGCTTTCCTCATGTCAATGCTCTGCAATTTCTATTTCTAGGATCATTATTTTATTTTTTTATTACTTTTCTTAGTCCTTCAAAGATTTCCTTTGAACTGCTCTTCATATACTCCCTCTCGGCTGGCATCTAAAGTTTTACATTTTCTCTTTTTCTCAGATTTTATACCATTACTCTCCTATATTCCAATATCTTCTTATTCTTCTGACTTAATCTTACATTTTCTTCCATTCATGCATCTGGAATGATCTGGAAATAGTTCCCATTACTATACCTCTGTGAACTAAAAAGCTAACTCTCTGACCATATGGCTGTTAATTGCTTTCCCCCACCAAGACCCATCTCTATACAGCATTTTTGCAACTGTTGCTCATTCATGCTTTGTTTTCCTTCTACTTCTTCTTCCTCTATAATTTGCTATCTTATTTTTCACAAGATGATACACAAAGCCTGAATATCACTATCAATGAAAGAAATTGAATCTGTTATTAAAATAAACCTTCCCACAAAACCAGTGTTAATATTTTCTATAATAGTAATATTATTATAGAAAAGACATGCAATATTTATTGTTTTATATTATATGGTTATGTTATAATTATTAGTTCTATAATAGTTATTTGTTAATCATAAAATAATTTAAGGTATAAATTAATAAATTAACTATACATAATTAATATTACATAAAAAGTATAATTTCATGTATTATGTTACAGGTTTATTATTACCTATATATTGTTTATTTTGTACCAGATATTTTACGTATATCATCTCATTTAATACAACCATTCTGTGAGCTAGGTGTTATTATCTCCACTTTATTGATGAAGAAATTAAAGAACAAAGAACTTAATTACCTTGCCTAAACTCACACAGCTAGAAAGAGGCACAGCTGGCTCTAGAGTCCTTTGAGATGGATTGAGTTTAGAAGGTGGAAGGAAGGATTTTGAGAATATTCAAGTGTTTCTAGCTATGGTGTCCTGTGTAAGGTGTTACCATTCATGAGTTTAAGAAAAAGTAATAACCAACCATTCAAGTTCTACATGTTTGTAAAACTCTTGCTAAGTGCCAGGTAGTGTGTTCTGAACAGTTCACAATATTATAATATTTTTTTCACACCAACTCTTAGATGTGAGAGAAGTGAGACCCAAAGATATTCAATAATTTACTTTCACTAGATTATGCAGCTAGCAAATGAAAAAGGCAGAATTCAGATTTATGACTCCTGAGTCTTTCACTTTTAACTACAATATTTTGGAAAAATCAACCTATGCTGAAAGTGGGATGTCTTCTTGTTATCTAGATAAATAGCCTTCTGCTTTGAACCTCAAAATCAGTTACAGTTTTTGGGAATATCAGTTTTCAGGTAGTCACGAAGCCATATTTATTGTTGATACGCTCCATTCTGTTTGTGTAGAAAAAAGATCTGCCATTTTATTTTTAGGAAAGTGCAATAAATCTAATGAGAGACGTATTAAAGCTGACGGCACATTTCCAGAGTTGACACGCCAAGAATTCAAGTTCACCTCTAACCTCTTAGGTAGTATATAATTCAAACTGAAAATAAAAGAACATCTTGGTATACAAGTTCAGTTTTTAGTGTAGAGGGAAGAAAAGGGATGATGTCAGAAGAGAAGAAAGATTTTGAGTACTTTACAGCTGGTGACATCTGAATTGTTTTGTGAACTCTGTTCTGGACCTAACAGCAAAACTCAAAACAAATGAAAAAAGTGCATTTCTGCCCATTTCAATAGGGACATTGAGAAATCCAGCCACCTCATCCCTGTTATAGTTGCTAGCAGGAGATGACAGCTGTGCCACTACCCTGGCCAGGACCAGGGCCCACACTGCAGTAACAAGGGATCTACACATCCATACAGTGAGCTCGAGGGTATCAAGAGAGGGAGAGTGGAGACTTCGATGTGACCAAGTGACCACTGATTGCCGTGCCTGGGCAAGAGTCCATGGGGCCCTGCCAAGAGGCCCAGAGGCAGAGGCTCAGAGTCTACATCAGTGATAGCAGGGAGAACAGGAGGTTTGCTTCTTTCCATGATCCCGTGCATCCTATTGAACTGCCCTGGCTGCTGTGGCCTGAGCAAACACATTAGTAATTGGCCATTCTTTCCCGTCACCGAACAATTTTTCTGACTTCCACATATCCAATTCTAGTCAGTCATTCTAAAACTTGCTCCAGAATTCCTAAGTATCTAATGTAAAATCAGGATTCCTTTTTATAGAGGATACATACTAAGTCCTGGATTTATACTGCAATGTTTTACTACTGTGAGCCACAAGCTAATATTTTCCAAATTATGTTTATTTGACTTATAATTTCACTAGCCTCTTTTGATAGTTAAAAAATAACGAAGTTATGCATGCGCATAATTAGATATGATAAATGCTCAGAGAAGTATATAATGAGAGGTTAAACTGTCCCACAACCCCATACCCCTGAGTCTCTCTTCTCAAAGGGAGCCACTATTAACAGCTACTTCTGTAAGTCCAGTAACAGTTTCTGTGCATATAGCTGCGTATCTCAATTTTAAAACATAAAGAATGCTTATACTAGACTCACTTTTCTACACCAAACTTTTCACTTAATGCATCCTGAAGGTTTTTATTCAAATCAACATATACTTACCTACAGCATTTCAGTAGTGTCTATGTCATGTGAACATATCATAATGCACTTAACAAGCCCCTATTTACAGTGACTTACTGGAACTATATTTGTTCTTACAAAGAGAGCTATAATCGAAATAGTATACTAATATCTTGGTATACTTTATTATATATATTTCAAATTTGGTAAATATTGCCAGATTCATTTGAGAGTAGGTTTTATCCAGTTCCAATTTCACCAGAGCTTCATGCACTGTTGGTGAAATTGGAACCAGATGAGGCCTTCTTTCCTCCCAAAACTGATATTATTAACCTTTAAAACTCTTATTTAACTGATTAAAACATTAGAATGTGATAATTGATAATATTGGTAATATATGGCAGAAAGCTGAGGCTTTGAATATAATAAAAATAATAGTAACAGATGAGTACACCAGGTTTGTTCATTAATTTCAAACTATAGTTTATGTTTCATGGATTAATTGTGGGTTTTTTCCCAATATGATATTGGGGTATTTAAAAAGTGAGAGAAAAAAATCACTTCAAATTCTTTTGAAATTCAATAAGATAGATTTTCCTCCTGTTATGGATTGTATATTTTCTACATCTTCCTTAACAAATCAGCATGGAGTTATATAAGAACCCCAAATATTGAATTTTCTGGAAAATTGAATATTTGTCTTAGAAAGGAAAAATGACATAGTCACTAAGGATGGTTAAATGAATTTACAAATAAGAAATACATTTTATCACATCATAGGATGTATTTCATTGACATGAAGCTCTTACTATATTGATTTTAGAAAATAATTTTTATTGTGCATTTGTACTTTTTTTTTTAAATTTATGGCTCTGTTGGGTCTTCGTTTCTGTGCGAGGGCTTTCTCTTTTTCCCCCCGCGGCGAGCGGGGGCCACTCTTCATCGCCATGCGCGGGCCTCTCACTATCGCGGCCTCTCTTGTTGTGGAGCACAGGCTCCAGACGCGCAGGCTCAGTAGTTGTGGGTCACGGGCCCAGTAGCTCCGCGGCATGTGGGATCTTCCCAGACCAGGGCTCAAACCCGTGTCCCCTGCATTGGCAGGCAGACTCTCAACCACTGCGCCACCAGGGAAGCCCGCATTTGTACTTTTTTAAACAGCATATTCACTGGAGAAAGAAGAATCAAGGAGAGAAAGAGTTTTGGAGGGAGAGGAAGAGGAAAAGATGTCAGTGGAGTGAGTAAAAGGGAGGGATAGAAAGAGAGAAATACTTGTGTGAAATGTTTTCATTTCCTTGTGGGATTCCCTTTACTTACCAACAGATATTTCTTTCTGATATAGATTCATGCTGAATAATCCCCATGTATAACATTGTCTTCTGAATTTTGGTTTGATTTTGATGAAGCTGATACCTGAGTAGACTGTTTCCCATTTGGGGGATTATCAGGTATAAGTCAACAGAAAACAAAATGCTAAAATGAAAATGAATGATAACAGAATATACTTCAGACAGTTCAGCTTCAAGGAATTCTCATCTCATCTGAAGTGATCACATATGAAATGAACAAAGATTTATACACCATTACTTTTGTGTTAAATAATACAGGGCACTCTAATGTTGTGCAAATGGATAAACATGTGTTAAAAAAAAGAAACAGCAGGCCAAAATGGAGTCACTTGTGCTAAGCCCCAGGTCAGTAAAACAAGACTTAATACCTAACCTAATTATAGTTTCAGCCTCTCCTAGAAAGGTAATCTTAACCAGTCAGTCTGGAATTTCCTGGCAGCACTAGTGAGGTAGTCCATGTGATAGACCCTTGCCTTCCCCCAAAGGAAGATGATCTTACCTGAAATAATCCTCTTTTTTTGTTTATGACTACCTTGTCCCTCCCACTTTCTACCTTTAAAAAAAACCTTTTCTGCAGCTCTTTGAAGCTCCTTCTAAATGAGTAAGTGTTACCCCAGGGGAGGGGATCTTGACTCTATCAGTTGCTCCTTCTGTTCCAGTGACATTACATGGCCCATCAAACTTACCTAAAGTAATACTCTTAGTTTATCACTCTAAAACAGTCACAGTACTACAGCGGACGTCTCAAAACAACTAATACAGAGGTTCATATTGGCTACTGTGACTCCATTTTGAACTACTTAACATAGCGTAAATCCTATAAGTTTCACACAAGATGACCAGGAATCATAACACAAAAGAAATTATGTCGTAACAAGTACAGAGCACTTAATTCTTGTCAAAGGAAATAGACTGAGGCTGTACAGAAAAAAAGCTATATTTATTGTGGATATTTCAGCACTGAGTGACAGAAAGGTCATGATTCCCATTTCCAAGGCTTACCACGTTGAACTGGATTGTTTAACTCATATTTTAATGTGAAGGACAAGGTCATTTTTTAAATCTCCAAATATGTCTTTCTTTTAAATTCATAAAACTAAATTAAGCTCAAATTCTAATCACCTGAAAATTTTTAATTCCTTTGCTTGCAGTTTTTGGTAATTCTCAAAATAATATGCTTAGTGTTCAAGCTCAGCCCACTGAAATGGTTTCAGCCCATTTCAATTCATGAACACATATTCTAACAAGAATATAATGTCTCCTTGGTATTGGTTTGAGGGAAATGTGACATCAGATTCTTCTTTGGGTGTTCTATAAAGGGATTTTATTTGAGAGAGAGTGTTTCAAAAGAATGTGTTTGACCTGAGGCATATCTGAAGTGGAATAATGGAGACATGAGTCAAAATAAGCTATTCTGTTACCTCAAACATTTCCCCAAATCTCCCACTGGTAAAATAATGATATTTTGATTCTGAAAACTAGGTCCACTCTGGTGGGAAAAGGCAGAGTCATAAGATCATTGCTTCTATATTTCCTAAAATCTTATGATACCAGAAAAAATGTCACATTTTTCCCATTTGAGAACTCAAGTTAAAATGTTTTAAAAATAGAAAATAGTGACAACTTTATTGTTTTTTAGATTTGAGGCAAGTACTTAAAAACTTTATTATGTTTTAGATTTGGGTCAAGCACAAAAAAAGTTAAACCTTTTTATAATGTTTGTCTCTATAAGACAACACGGTTATGTTTTGGTTAACCTTACATTGACCATGGGCATGATGGGAACCTCTGAATTTACAGCTGCACCTAGACCACTCATCACCCTTGGGCAAGCTAATAAGCCTCAATTTCTCCATCTTTACTTCACAGATTTAAAATGAGGATTAAAATGTGATCATACGTATATAGCATGACCACTATGTAGAAGAACCTCAACAAATGCAATTTCCCTTTCACCTTGTGAAAAGATTCCAGGGACATCATCACCCAGATGATTAATAAAAGAGAAAATCACTGTGATCCTCTGCCCCAATTACAAAGCTGTAGGTTCCTGAAATGCACTGCAAGATGCAGTAAGTTTAGACAGTTGCATTCATCTGTTCAAACAGCTGGCAAGTGACCACCTTTCCCCACTAGCTAACCTGATTGAAGTAACATAGTATAACGTTTAGAGATAGGCTTTTCAAATCTAACAGTCATGAGTTCAAATCATGAATCCACCACTTAAATACTGAATCATTGACAAGTTACCTTTGCTTTCTGAGGCCTAGTTATCTCACCTACAAAATGAGTTAAGTGCCAAGTCCAGTGCCTTCTATTGCATGTTGTATGCACTCAATAAGTGTCATGTTTTCTCCAATGTTTCTTTTTTCAAAGAAAAAAAAATTAGCTAATGTGTGGAGTTTGAAAGTTCCTGCTAATCAGGAAAAAAAAAAAGAAGAAGAACATTAAAACAGGGCATTGACCAGAAGAAAAAATTAAAGTATTAATTAGGTAAACATGTATTCACAAATGGCAAATCTCCAAACCTCCTGGTTCAGAAGAAATATGTTTTCCTCTACAATCACTGATATTACAACAAAATGCTACGCCATACATGTGACACCTCAAAATATCAGAGTGGACCACTTTATTTGCCACATGTGGTTCTTGAATTTGATTTCCACCTGCCAATCAAAATGCTACCTTTAATCTTAATAGTTCCTGTCACTGATTTTTGATATGAACCCCATTAAATTTTATGGAAAAGCAGCATTCATAGTACAGTTGCCACCCAAAGTTAATGAATAATATATTTTTCATGTTACTTCATGAAATCCATAAATAATGACATAAAATCTAATCAGTACATTTTAGATATAAATGTTTAAGAATGTTGTGATGGACTGTATTAAATTGTAAATGTTGTTTTGTTAAGAGATTTACAATTTAACTACCATGACATCTTTATCCTGCACATTTTAGCTTACTCTCTAGGTGACCAGCCATCTGCCACCAAAATAACATATGGTAGAATTAAACAGATATCATTACTTGTAGATGAGGCTTCAAATTTCACAAAAGTAAGACAACTATCTAACTCACAGAAAGCCAAAAGAATTCCTCTCCTCCAAAATAAGATATGTGCCAAGTGGAATACAATTCTCTCAGAAAATAATCACCTCCAGGAAATCCCTGGAGGTGGAATGAATTTAATACATTGTTCCACAGCCTTGGTGCACTGATTCAGCATAAGATAGCAAGAAAATTAAAAGATTGGTTTTGTGTATGGAAGACACCATCTTTCTTTCAATATTTTTAAATGAACTCATTCTTATTCTTGGAAGGAAAACACCCACACACTTCTATGAAACCAAAGTCAAAGAAATATCCACATATCCAAAATAAGGATTTTTGTCAAAGAGAGAAGAGATGTGCCCAAAGTATTCTTAACATGAATAACTCTGTTAATTTAATTTGACAATGTTTCTTTTGCTAAAGTAAATAGAAATGCAGCTCCAAATTCATAAGCTAAAAACTACATTTTTCAGAACCTGCCCAACTATCCAGAAGTATGAATTCTAGATCTCTTCAAATATCAAGTGAAAGGCATTTATCCTTACTTAGAATTGTATAAGTAAAAATTAAAACAATATTAAAAAATATTTTCAATTTTAAGAACAAGGTTTTAACATATACAATATTGGCAAGCAAATGAGTGGAGAAACTGGCCCTTTCATATATTTTTGGTCAGTGTGTAAGTTGGTGCAACTGCTTTGGAGGACATCTTGACAATATCAATCAAACTAATAATATACAAACCTTTAAAGTCAGAATCTTTCCTGTAAGAATTTATTCTGTGAATTTACTTGTGTATGTGAATACGAAAATGACAGTTGCCACATTTGTTTGTAATAGCAAAACACTGGGGACTCCAGGAAAAACCAGCACCCAGTGGAAAATGTATAAATACAAATTTGGTTGCATTAAGCAGAGGTTTGAATCTGGTTCGGTTAAGCATTCAGCCACCAGAAGGATCTCAAATGAGGATGTCCTCCTATTTTGGGCCAGGAGACAGTGAGCCATATTTCTAGCATCAGATGGAAGGGAAAATGCAAAATGTGAAGAACGAATGAATGAATGAGCATTTCTTTGGCACTGAACTGGTAAACTTAAGGCTATAAAATGCATAACACCTGGCTACCATGAAAGTCTATTTCTGTCTCTTCTTCTCATGCTTATATTTTACAAATCATGATCCCAAGCACAGTGATCACTATAGATTTATAGTCTTCTTCTCAAGACAAATATCATGGAAATTATCTTTACAATTAAAGATATTCACATACTGCTGTACCACTTATTGGTATAAAATGACAATGTAAAAAGAAAGCTTTCAAAACATGTATAACATTTGGTCCAATAATTCCACTTATTCAAATGTACTCTTTAAATTATTTTAAGATAATTTCAAGTTACAGAAGAGTTGCATGAATAGTTCAAAGAATTCCTGTGTACCCTTCACCCAAGTTATCGAAATGTTAACATTTTACCACATTGTCGTTCTCTCTGACTGTGTCTGTCTGTCTCCATAGATATTAAAAGCTATTCATTGGAGCACAATTTATAATGGAGAAAACTGGAAGGCATCTAAATAACAAGCATCAGGAAAATTGTTTCTTAAATTATAGAATATCTACTATGTGGAATATTAAACAGAAATTAAAATGTTTAAAGTGATTATTGTGAAGTTTAGCCTCATTAGATAATGCTAAGTCAAAAGGAAGTTATAAATGATAATTACAAAGATTATAACACTTATTAAATATTACCCAGTGAAAACTCAGGATACAAATGTGACAATATGTAAATAGATTCATATGAAAAAATGACAAGAAGGGAACATACGAAAATGTAGTTCTATAAATTTGATTAAGATTATGGATAATATTTCTCTGTTTTCTAAATAGTATACCTCTTTTTAGACTGTTCTTTAGGATCTTATGGATGGCTACTTGAAGGTAAGCAAGAGAAAATACTGAATTTGGGAAATTACTCATAAGATTGTAGAGTAGAAACTATAACTTAAATCGCATAACATAAACTATTATGTTTCATGAAAGAAAGAAGAAAAGGGGTCATTTTTCCCAAGGAGAAAATAAATAAGACTCAAAACAGAGAACAGATTATTTGGATTGAGATTTCAAAAAATATCAAGCTCACATGGGTTTGTAAATGAATGTTTAACAAATAGAATTCTGCAACATATAAGTTTAATTTTTTTTACTATATTACATGATGCAATCAGATTGCTTCTAACCTGAAATTTCACTGAGACGTTTTATTCTCTGGGTATCACTAATTGTTGTGTGCAATCTGACTGCCAAACTGAGTGCAGACCTATAAACCAGTGAAAAGGTATTTGTAAGCCGTTAGAATTTCTGATAATTAAAATCTAAAAGAAAATGATGATAATCTCTTAGCAGTGAACATTCCATGTACATGACTTTTAAAATTTAATTGTATATTCGATAGAAAGGGAAACATTTCTGAAAATGAAATATTAAAAGAGCCACTGAATTCTTCTGCCAAGGTGATTTGGGGTGTAAAGAGATATGTTTTGGAGATGTCAAGTATGAGATGTTTATTAGTCATATGAGAGGAAATAATTAAATATCAAGTGGGCAGTATTAGCAGTAACACCTGATGAATTTCTGATAAGAAACCTCTTTGTTTATCAGAAAATCTAGTCTACATGCGGCAGAGATAATCAATTTGTAAATTAGTAAAACAATCTAGGGTTATACAATCTAAATTCCTTCCTAACATGAGATCACCAAAACAGATTTAACACTTTAGAAACTGGTACTTGAACCCCAGACTCTATTAAAGATATTATCTTTATTATACCTAAGATATACTTCGTGGTGCACTAAAACTGCACAAAGAACATTGAAAATCTAAAGCTGATCGTGGTTGCAGGAGGAGACTGGCTTTTTTCTTTTTTTAAGAAAAGGATGCTTTTATTCTCCTCACAGCTGAGTTTGTCATCTATTGTTATTTCACAGATGACATAATTCACAAGTTATTAGTTTTCACTGCAGTCTGAACTTTTTATTCCTACACATTCCAAAACACTCCCAATCTTCTCTAACTACCCTCTAAAGTAATTTCAGTCCCAAAGAATAGAGGAGGAAAAAATATACATTGAATATATAAAAATAGAGGCAGAGCGCCAATCTATTATGACATTTATCGCTATGAAAGAAAGATGGGTTGACTTGCTCATGGCTATATTATTTATAAGTTCTTTCTTCTCACTCATAAAGACACTTGTTATAAGAAATGTTAAGATTTCTTTACATTTTATACCAGCTATCTCTCTTCATCCGTCACCATTTTCATAATTGTCAACTTTCAAATACTACAGGACAACTTATTTTTTCATAGGTATCACGATGCCCTTCAACACATGGGCTACTGTTTAGGCGTTAGCCCTGAATGGAAGTATAACCATAGTTTAATATTTTATGTACAAAATCATACACAAATAAAAATATCTGTAAAATTCAAAATGGCATCCAGGTCTGATGATAATAGTATAAAAGAGACCTTCAATCCTTCAGTGTTATATTTGTTGTTACTTTTAAATTATATAGTACTAAAAGCAGTTATACAAGATAAATCAGTCCGAGAGATCTGCTGTACAACATTGTGTCTATTGTTAACAATACTGTATTGTGCACTTCAAAATGTGTGAGAGAGTAGATACCACATTAAGTGTTCATAAATAAATAAGTAGTTCTATGTCCATCAGCGTACACATACCTATGTGAATACATAAAATAATATCAACAGGACGTGTTTTATGTGTCTAGAAGTAAAGCATATAAACTAAATATACAAATAAAAATGTATACTAAGTGGTTAACCATTTTCTTTGTGAAGTAGGAAAAAGAGCAATTATTACTTTTTATGCATTTTTACATTGCTCACCTTTTACAACAAGCATGAGTTATTTTGAAAAATGGGAAAAACAAAGTTATAAGGAAAAGAATGGGAAATATAAGAATGAAATAAATATACAATAATAAATAAAAGTCAGTAAACATTAGAGCAAATTCACATTTGTGAATCTGATTCAGAAGCTTAATGCAATGTTTTCTTAACCCTGGGATGGATAAAGTCAGGGGTCCCCAACTCCTGGGCCACGGATGAGTAGTGGTCCGTGGCCTGTTAGGAACCGGGTCGCACAGCAGGAGGTGAGCGGTGGGCAGGTGAGTAAAGCTTCATCTGTATTTACAGCCACTCCCCATCACTTGCATTACCGCCTGAGCTCCGCCTCCTGGCAGATCAGCGGCAGCATTAGATTCTCATAGGAGCGCGAACCCTACTGTGAACTGCGCATGCGAGGGATCTAGGCTGCGCGCTCCTTATGAGAATCTAATGCCTGATGATCTGAGGTAGAGCTGAGGCGGTGATGCCAGCGCTGGGAAGCAGCTGCAAATACAGATTATCATTAGCAGAGAGGTTTGACTGCACAGAGACCATAATAAATCAATTGCTTGCAGACTCATATCAAAACCCTATCAGTGAGTGGCAAGTGACAAGCTGCATCTGGTGGCAGGCTTTATAGTGGGAAGTGAGTTGATCTTCTTCAATTGTACAGCTGCATCTGGTGGCAGACTTTAAGTCAGAATCCGACACTTATTTTAGTACTCTCATGACCTGCCCATTATTTTATTTACCACTTCCATTCGCGCCTCTTTCCCGCACTGTGCACTTGTCTCAGTCACAATTATGGTAAGCCCACAAGCTAACCCTAGCCAAAATGAATAAAAAACAAAGATTGCTGGAGAGCTTCTTTGAGAAGGGGGAAAGACCCAATGAGGAGACAGCAGAAGACTCTAAGACTGCCAACAAAAAGAAAGCTGCATTTAAAAGAAAATACCAAGAGTCCTACTTAAATTACGGGTTCATTGCAACAGGTGATTCACATTCTCGAAGTCTGCTTTGTATAATATGTGGCAACTGCTATCCAACAAAGCCGTGAAACCTTCAAAAGTGCTTTGCCAGATGGAGACCAAACACCCTGCATTAAAAGACAAGCCTTTGGAGTTTTTCTAAAGAAAAAAATGTGAACACGAAGAACAGAAGCAATTACTGAAGGCCACCACTTCATCAAATGTGTCTGCACTGAGAGCATCATTCTTAGTGGCTAACCACATTGCTAAAGCTAAGAAGCCCTTTACTGTTGGTGAAGAGTTGATCTTGCCTGCTGCTAAGGACATTTATCATGAACTTTTAGGAGAGGCTGCAGTTCAAAAGGTGGCACATATTCCTCTTCTGGCTAGCACCATAACTAAACGAATTGATGAAATAGAGGATATTGAGGCACAATTGTTAGAGAGGATTAATGAGTCAGTGTGGCACGCAATCCAGGTTGATGAGTCCAACAAGGCAACAATGCTTGTTTTTGTGCGATATATTTTTCAGGAGGATGTGCATGAGGATATGTTATGTGCACTTTTGTTGCCAACCAACACCACAGCTGCAGAACTATTCAAGTCTTTGAATGATTACGTATCAGGAAAACTGAATTGGTCATTTTGTGTCAGTATATGCATGGACAGAGCGGCTGCCATGACTGGATGGCTTTCTGGTTTCATTACTCGGGTCATAGAGGTCGCTTCTGAATGTGAGTCTACGCACTGTGTCATCCACAGAGAAATGCTGGCTAGCCGAAAAATGTCACCTGAACTTAACAGTGTTTTTCAGGATGTGATTAAAATTATCAACCACATTAAAGTACATGCCCTTAACTCACGTCTGTTCGTGCAGCTCTGTGAGGAGATGGACATAGAGCACACACGTCTTCTCTTATACACAGAAGTGAGATGGCTTTCTAAAGGTAGATCACTGGCCAGAGTTTTTGAGTTATGAGAGCTGCTCCAGAGATTTCTTTTAGAAAAACAGTCACCACTGGCAGCACATTTCAGTGACACAGAATGGGTCGCAAAACTTGCTTACTTGTGTGACATATTCAACCTGCTCAGTGAACTCAATCTGTCGTTTCAGGGGAGAACGACAACTGTGTTCAAGTTGGCAGATAAAGTGGCTGCATTCAAAGCCAAACTGGAATTATGGGGGCGACGAGTGAACATTGGGATTTTTGACATGTTTCAAACTTTAGCAGAGATTTTGAAAGAGACTGAGCCAGGGCCTTCTTTCTCCCAGCTGGTGCATGATCACCTATCTAAGCTTTCAGAAGAGTTTGAGCATTACTTCCCAACCACAAAGAAGCCCGGAGCTGGGAAGGAATGGATCTGCGACCCACTTGTGAACAAGCCAAGTGAATCGACTTTGTGCTAGAAGAGGATCATCTGCTTGAGATCGCAAATGACGGTGGCCTTAGAAGTATGTTTGAGACAACTTCAAATCTCCATACGTTCTGGATTAAAGTCAAGGCAGAATATCCTGAGATTGCCACAGAAGCACTGAAAAGCCTGCTTCCATTTCCAACATCCTATCTTTGTGAAGCAGGGTTTTCTGCAGTGACAGCAACTGAAATAAGATTACGGAGTAGACTGGACATAAGCAATACACTTCGGGTGTCACTGTCTCCCATCACCCCCAGATGGGACCATCTAGTTGCAGGAAAACAAGCTCAGGGCTCCCACTGATTCTGCATTATGGTGAGTTGTATAATTATTTCATTATGTATTACAATGTAATAATAATAGAAATAAAGTGCCCGATAAATGTAACATGCTTGAATTATCCCGAAACCACCCCCCCCCCCCCCGCCCCGGTCCGTGGAAAAATTGTCTTCCACGAAACCTTTCCCTGGTACCAAAAAGGCTGGGGACCACTGGGTAAAGTGATCTTAGAAAACACCAACCATAAAATAAAAAATTGATGCATTGCTCTTCAAAATTGTAAACTTCAGCTCATTGAAAGTGTTTATTGAGAAAATGAATAGGTAAGCATGGGAACAAATATTCACAATACAAATTGTGACAAAGGACTTGTATGCAGACTATATAAAGAACACCTTCAACAATAAGACAACATCTCAATAACAAATAGGTAAATTAGATACTTTGAAAAGGAAGGTATACAAATTACTAATAAGCACTTGAAAAACTGCACATTAGTGGTCATAAGAAAATGTAAATTAATATTAAAATATCACTATACTTCTAGAATGGCTTAAATTTTAAAAGCCTGACAACACTAAAAGTTGGCCAGGATGTGAAGCAAATAGAATTCTCATGAATTGCTAATAAGAGTGCAAAATGGTACTACCAATTTGGAATCTGGAAGTTTCTTATAAATCAAAACATACTACTTACGTTATGATCAAATAACTACTAGGTATTTACCAACGATAAATAAAAGTGTATGTCCGCAAAAAGACTTTTATACAGCTTGTATAAAATTATTCATAGCAGCTATATTAATGATCACCAAAAACTGAAACAACTCAAATGACCACCAACAAGAGAATGGATAAATTGTGTTACATCCATACAGTGAAACTGTATTCAGCAGTTAAAAGGAGGGGATAAATTTGAATATTGCTAAGGTAGAATCAGTTTCAGTTAGTGACTAATTGAAAGAGTAGTGTGAGATAAAGAGAGGAACTGAAGATGGACCTGAGATGATTAGCCTACTTGTCTAAGAGAAAAATTGAAGAAAAAAATGCATGGAGAGAGGAACGTCTTAGGGTTGGGAATAAAGGTATAGATGATGATTCTCTAGGATCTAAAAAACATTTTCTTTCATTGTGAAGTGGAGAAAGTTTCTCTATCGATTGAAGGTTCCAGCAGTCAGAATTCACTTTTTTCCATATATCAACCTCTTCGTGTTTTTTCTCCTGGGCAGAATTTTCATTAACTTCGAAGGGTGCTTTGAGATTGTGAGAGTCCTGAGAACGGTCTGGAGAGGAGATTACTTATCATGCTTTAGTACTCCTTGTTCTCCTTTCTCATGAAGTATTTGAAGTTTGTGTATTTGTGGGCCACTGATGAGATTGGTACCTGCTTGTTTACCCACCTCTTTCAACTAAGGGAATTTGTGCTGAGGTGCACTATCTTTGGTGTCCAAAAATGATGGTAAGAAAGGCGAGGGAAAGCATCATCCCATATCATATCATATATCATATCATGTCCTTCAGGAATTGATGATCACATTCATTTATTCATTTTCTACAATATAGTTGTTTCCTTAGTTATTAGTTGGTGAATTTCTTGTGGGTAGGGACTGCCTTATTCATGTTTTTAATCTTTCCTCCCTAAAGTTTATCATGAAGTAAGCATTCAGTGAAAAGATGCTGAAAGAAGGACTAAATATGCCTCTAGAGATTTTATTATTGCTACTTCCTCTGAGATACAAAGTTTTGTTATTAAAAACAACAACAAAAGTAAACAACAGTAATAAAGTAGATTTTTAAAGAAACTTTCCTCTCAAGAAAAAAGAAAATGAAGACAAGCCCAATATGAAAATGGAAATATCCTTGACTGAAACTGGCATTTAAAAATCAGATTAGAAGGATAAGAGAGAAAAAGGAGAGGGAAATCAGATACTCAAGCTTTCTGAACTCAGAAAGGAAAAAAGCAGAAGAGACAGATCAAAGAATCAAAACTCCATTACGGGAAACAAGTGGAAAGTAAAGGAACTAGAGTATCCCTGCAAGGTATAGAAGCATTTTGATTTAGCTGTAGAAACAGAGGAAGGTCACACAGAAACAGAGGGAGGTTACTTGAAAACTGCCCATGGTTACTCAGGAGTGAAGCTGGCATCGACGTGCAGTTTGATCTCACTCTCCGCCCAGTGATCTGCTCTCTAGATTATGCACTTCTTGATATTTACCCATAAACCTGGTAACCAGTTTAGAGAAATGCCTGCCAATGAAGGATTCATGCTATGACAACATAGCCACCTTGCATATTTCTAGCCACTGCTATGTCCCATTAACTCTTTAACCCTGACCTTGAAACCACTTCTGCTTTACTATTCAATGTGTTCCATTCAAAACACATTGTAAATTCTGGTATCCTCCACTTTTGAGGGGTTTAGTTTTAGGTGTATTCTTTTGAGCGTACAAGGATGAATACAAAGAAGGAAAGTAAAATAATTAATTATTACAGGCATACCTCAAAGCTATTGCAGTCAGTTCCAGACCACTGCAATAAAGTGAATATCGCAATAAAGTGACTCACAGAAATGTTTTTGGTTTCCCAGTGCATGTAAAAGTTATGTTTCCACTATACTGTAGTCTATGAAGTGTGCAATAGCATTTATTTCTAAAAAATGTATATACCTTAATTTAAAAGTACTTTATTTCTGAAAAATGGTAACTATCACTGAACCTTCTGTAGGTGTAATCTTTTGGCTAGTGGAGGGTTTGAAATACTGCAAGAATTACCAATACGTGACACAGAGACAGGAAGTGAGCAAATGCTGTTGGAAAAGCGACAGCAATAGATTTGTTCAATGCAGGGTTGCCACAAACCTTCAATTTGCGAAAAAAATGTGCAATATTTGTGAAGCACAATAAAATGAGGTATTCCTGTACTTTAACATACAGAACACATGGCTCTCTTCCTCGAGTATTATATGGCATTAGAGTTGAAGTCCTCAAAGTCAACTACTGTGGTCTGAGAAACAAGTTTCTTCTGCTCCAGTGTCACCTTTTAAAAAATCAAAATAGATTAGGTTTTATTTTTAAATATAAATATTGAAAGAGAGTTAATATTTGAGAATAAAGGATGGTACATGAATAGAAATGCTTTCAGAACAAGGTTGTCATGAATTACATTTGGCCCTATGTGTCCGTATCTGCAGATTTCACACCTGGGATTCAACCAAACTTGGATCAAAAATACTCAAAAAAAAAAAAAAAAAATCCAGAAAGTTCCAAAAAAGCAAAACTTGAATTTTCCACGTGCTGGCAACTATTTATATAGTGTTTACATTGTATTAGGTATTGTAAGTAATCTAGAGATGATTTAAAGTATACGGGAGGATGTGAATAGGTTATATGCAAATACTATGCCATTATATATAAGGGACTTGAGCATCCGTGAATTTTGGTATTTTCAGGTGGTCCTAGAACCAATTTCCCATGGATACTGAGGGACGGCTGGATATATGAAACACGCAAATATTTCAACAGAAGCAAAAATCAGCTGTCCCTGGACGAATCATTGAGGTTTTGCTTCTTTGGTAAACAAAATTTGGAGTGAAGAAAATCTGGAAAAAAGGAAGTGGTGGTTTTATGCTTTGGGAGTTTGGATGGTCATTAGTTTCCTATTTGCTGCTGTAACCAAATTATCACAAATGCAGTGGCTTCTAAAACCACAAATTTATTATCTTATAGTTCTGTAGGTCAGAAGTCCAACATGAGTCTCACTGGGTTAAAATCAAGATGTCTACAGGGCAGTGCTTCATTCTGGAAGCTCAAGGGGAAAACCCATTCCCTTGCCTTTTCAGCCTCTAGAATCTGCACACATTCCTTAAGCCATGGCCCCCTCCCTCCTTCTTCAAAGCCAGCAATGGAGGTTGAGCCCTCACATCTCATCACTTTGACCTCCCCTTCTCCTTCCCTCTTCTTTTTAAGAACCCTTGTGATTACATTGGGCCCACCTGGATAAACATCTCTATTTTTAAATTAAGTTGATTGTCAACCTTAATTCTAGCTGCAACCTTGATTTCCCCTTTGCCATGGGGATTTGAGCAGGGACATATCTGGGGGACTATTATTCTGCCTGCCACAGCTGGCTTTTGAATTCTGCCTCTGGTGCATCATGCTGTATGATGGCAGTCTCTCCTGAACTTGGACATTTCCAGCTACATTTGCTTTAAATATATACATGTTCCAGCCCATGTAGAGAATTGACCCGAAAGATCATGGGAAAACATTTGAGGCTATTAAAAATATGGAAAGCATTTGTGAGCTGCCTTTTTGGGTCTTTTACTCACCAAAACTAAGTTATGAAAACTTGATCATCCTGCCAAAAGACTTCAAATAAACTATTTTGGAATTATGTTTATAGTTAGCATGAGTAAGGATCAGGTTACCTTTTGGTAAATATGCCCTGTCACACTTCATTGACATTTTAGTGGCTTTTATTTTTATTTTTTTAATTTAATTTTTGTTTTATATAAGAGTATGGTTGATTTACAATGTTGTGTTAGTTTCAGGTGTACAGCAAAGTGATTCAGTTTTACATATACATATATCTATTCTAGTTCATATTCTT
The DNA here is from genome assembly GCF_028021215.1 of Eschrichtius robustus. Lineage (NCBI taxonomy): Eukaryota > Metazoa > Chordata > Mammalia > Artiodactyla > Eschrichtiidae > Eschrichtius > Eschrichtius robustus. The sequence goes on from NC_090833.1 coordinate 72,089,706, forward strand.
TTCCCATATAGGTTATTAGAGAATACTGAGTAGAGTTCCCTGTGCTATACAGTAGGGAACAATCCTTACTTTGTTGATTACCTGTTTTACATGTTGTAGTGTGTATATGTTAATCCCAACAATCCTTACTTTGTTGATTACCTATTTTACATGTTGTAGTGTGTATATGTTAATCCAAAACACCTAATTTATCCCTCCTTGCCACCTTTCCCCTTTGGTAACCATAAGTTTGCTTCCAAAGTCTGTGAGTCTGTTTCTGCTTTGTAAATAAGTTCATTTGTACCCTTTTTCTTTAGATTCCACATATAAGTGATATCATATGATATTTGTCTTTCTCTGTCTGACTTACTTCACTCAGTATGACAATCTCTAGGTCCATGTTGCTGCAAATGGCATTATTTCATTCTTTTATATGGCTGAGTAATATTCCATTGTATATATGTACCACATCTTCTTTATCCATTCCTCTGTTGATGTACATTTAGGTTGCTTCCATGTCTTGGCTATTGTAAACAGTGCTGCATTGAACATTGGAGTGCATGTATCTTTTCGAATTATGGTTTTCTCTGGGTATATGCCCAGGAGTGGGATTGCTGGATCATGTGGTAGCTCTATTTTTAGTATTTTAAGGAACCTTCATATTGTTCTCCATAGTGGTTGTACCAATTTACATTCCCACCAACAGTGTAGGAGGGTTCCCTTTTCTCCACATCCTCTCCAGCATTTATTGTTTGTAGACTTTTTGATGATGGCCATTCTGACTGGTGTGAGGTGGTACCTCATTGTAGTTTTGATTTGCATTTCTCTAAAAATTAGTGATGCTGAGCAGCTTTTCATGTGCCTCTTGGCCATCTGTATGTCTTCTTTGGAGAAATGTCTATTTAGGTCTTCTGCCCACTTTTTGATTGGGTTGTTTGTTTTTTTAATATTGAGCTGCATGAGCTGTTTGTATGTTTTGGAGATTAAGTCCTTGTTGGTTGCTTCTTTTGCAAATATTTTCTCCCATTGTGAAGGTTGTCTTTTTGTTTTGTTTATGGTTTCCTTTGCTGTGCAAAACTTTTAAGTTTAATTAGTTCGCATTTGTTTATTTTTGCTTTTATTTTTGTTACTCTAGGAGGTGGATCCAAAAAGATATTGCTGCAATTTATGTCAAAAAGTGTTCTGCCTACATTTTCGGCTAAGAGTTTTATAGTACCTAGTCTTATATTTAGGTCTTTAATCCATTTTGAGTGTATTTTTGCATATGGTGTTAGAGAATGTTCTAACTTCATTCTTTTACATGTAGCTGTCCAGTTTTCCCAGCACCACTTATTTTCTCTGCTTTATATTCTTGCCTCCTTTATTGTAGATTAATTGAGTGTAGGTGTGTGGGTTTATCTATGGGCTTTCTATCCTGTTCCATTGATCTATATTTCTGTTTTTGTGCCAGTACCATACGGTTTTGATTACTGTAGCTTTGTAGTATAGTATGAAGTCAGGGAGCCTGATTCCTCCAGCTCTGTTTTTCTTTCTCAGGATTGCTTTGGCTATTTGTGGTCTTTTGCATTGCAATACAAATTTTAAAATTTTTATTCTAGTCTTGTGAAAAATGCCATTGGTAATTTTATAGGGATTGCATTGAATCTGTAGATCTCCTTGGATAGTATAGTCATTTTGACAATATTGATTCTTCCAATCCAAGAACATGGTATATCTTTCCATCTGTTTGTGTAATCTTTGATTTCTTTCATCAGCATCTTATAATTTTCAGAGTATAGGTCTTTTGTCTCCTTAAGTAGGTTTATTCCTAGGTATTTTATTCTTTTTGATGTGATGGTAAATGGGATTGTTTCCTTAATTTCTCTTTCTGATCTTTCATTGTTAGTGTATAGAAATACAAGAGATTTCTTTTTTTAAATTTTTATTGGAGTATAGTTGATTTACAATGTTGTGTTAGTTTCTGCTGTACAGCAAAGTGAATTAGTTATACATATACATATGTCCACTATTTTTTAGATTCTTTTCCCATATAGGTCATTAAAGTATTGAGTAGAGTTCCCTGTGCTATATAGCAGGTCCTTATTAGTTATCTATTTTATATATAATAGTGTGTATATGTCAGTCCCAATCTTCCAACTTATCCCTCCTCCCCCTTTCCTCCCTGTTAACCATAAGACTTTTTTCTACATCTGTGACTCTATTTCTGTGGAGAACAGTATGGAGATTCCTTAAAAACTAAAAATAGAGGTACCGTATGATCCAGCAATCCAACTCTTGGGCATATACCCAGAGAAAACCATAATATGAAAAGATACATGTACCCCAATGTTCATTGCAGCACTGTTTACAATAGCCAAGACATGGAAGCAACTTAAATGTCCATTGACAGACAAATGGTTAAAGAAGATGTGGTGTGTATATATAATATAATATTACTTAGCCATGAAAAAGAATGAAATAATGCTATTTGCAGCAACATGGATGGACCTAGAGATTGTCATACTGAGTGAAGTAAATCAGACACATAAAGATAAATATCATATGGTATCACTTATATGTGGAATCTTAAAAAAATGTTACAAATGAACTTATTAATAAAACAGAAATAAAGGCACAGTTGTAGAGATTTCTATGTATTAACTTTGTATCCTGCAACTTTACTGAATTCATTGATGAGTTCTAGTAGTTTTCTGGTAGCATCTTTAGGATTTTCTGTGTATAGTATCATGTCCTCTGCAAACAGGGACAATTTTACTTCTTCTTTTCCAATTTGGATTTCTTTTAGTTGCTTTTAAATATCACAGAATTCTTTCCTGAATTTCGACTGGGTTCTCTCCTTCTACGGACAGGTGAACATAACAGAGTTTAAAAAGAAAAATCCTATCTTGATCCAGTTTTGAGATCCCGGCTACAGGTGAGTCAGTCCCCCTCCTTGAGCAGCTGATTAGTCGGCTTTCCTTATCGGGTTCTTACACTGTGGGCCACTAGGCCACTATGCACCAGCCCTAATTACCCAGAGGCCAGGTATCAGACCATTAACCCCTATGCCCTGGAGTCCACAGAATCATTTAAATTAGCCAATCCACAGGGAGTCCAGGAAAGCTAGCCAACCACATGGCATTTGCCATACACAAGCTGCCCGCTCTAGCTTCAGCTTGCTGTTATCCTGTACTGGGTGAAACCCCCTCTATGACCTTGTCTGACAGCCTTCTCTCATTTGGAGCCGTAAGTTATATAGGGTTCTGCCTTTCATCTACTCTATCCACGTGTCAGTGTGTTGTATCCCACCATCAAAGATTCTTTAAGTCTTATAAAACAGCCCTTTGTATCATCCACCTGTCCTTCCATACCACAAATATTTAATGCCTATTCACTATGGGCAAGCCCTATGGTAGGCCACAGAGATGATTATGGTGGTGCCTGTACCTGAAGGCTATTGAAGATGCAGATTTCTCTCCTACACTGAGCCTTTGCATAATGTCAAGTGTTTCCTCCCCTCACCTCACTTTTTTTTTTATCATTTGTTGCTGAAATTAATAGCTCTGCATTGCTTTTGCACAACCCAATCAAGGTAGCTAGAAATCTGTGTGCGTATGAATTTTAGAAATGAGACGTTCCATTTGCATTTATATGGATATAATTTGCCACACTACTGGTTGGATATACTCTTTTAAATGTTATGGCCACTTGAAGACATTGACTACTGCCAACAGTTTTCTTCAAGATACTTTTGACACATGAACTACTAAGGAGAAGAAAATACAGGAAACCTTTTGTAGTTGACATGGCGAACCAGCTATGTAATAAAAGAAATTCAAGCAACATTTTACCCAATGTTGCCATGTGTAAAAAGAGTATATTTTTTCTATCAGAGACAGCAGGTATAGCGTTTATTTGAATGACCAATTCCTTATCTTGCTTTTGTAGGGCAGCCAGAGCCATTTGAGGATGGTGGGAGAGGTCACAAGCCCATGTGAAACACGTCTCTCGTGGACAGGGAACTGTATGATTCACACTTGAAGTTCTCTGTTTTTAGAAAGGATTGAAAACGCTTTGACTTCAGGAGTACTGGAGGTGTTAGGAGCTGCCTGGCATTTTGGCTGTGTTTTCTGAGACGAATATATATGTGTGACTGCCTGGGGAAAAACCACACACAACAGAACCTGAAGAAAATAACATTGGGTGATATATTGCCCCTTACCATCAGTCATATCATATGCAATGTAAACAGAGTGAAGTAATTTGCTACTTTCCTGGGTTCCATTATGTATATGTGTTTATTTAATCAGAACTAAATGATATTACATGAAGTTCCCCTTGCCCTCCTGAGGAATCCAGATTCAACACTTTCAGCACTGTTCAGTGCTGGAGAGCGAAGAAAGTGTAACCATAGTGATGGAATGGAAATGATTTTCTTTGTTCAGAGGCTTCAATATCCAACAGACATTACAGTTTTCAAGGTCAAAAATATATTAGGATGAGATAAAAATTAAAGAAAAATGTGCTGGCTTAGCTACAAAAGCTAATTTAGTTTATGCATTATAAATTATGTTAAAATGACTAAAATGAGATTTCTCAGCAAGAACTAAATGTGTGGTTTCGTAAAACTAATTTCCAAAGATGAACATGATTACAGAATTTAGCTTTAAAAGCTTTTCAGGCCATCAGAGAAAACGGCAAAGCTATCAATTATCAGACTTTAGTGGTGCCTCTGTCAGAAATATAATGGTATTTTTAGCATTCTGCTCAGCGTTTACTAAATTAAGAATGTCTACAAACAAATCAATTAATTGGAACATTATTTAATTAAGTAAAACATGTGATCTGCCAAAGAACCTTAAGCACACAGTTATAACAAACATCCCAGTAGCCTTCCTCTTCTATGGAGGGAAGTAGCTGGCCGAGCAATAAAAGGAAGATGGAAGCTGTGGAAAATGAAGCATTGATAAAACAAGCAAACACAGCCTCATGCTTTTCTGATTCATGCTGTATACTTATGTAATTTTAAAAAGTGCTTGTTTTGAAAATCTGTGATTTCCTGGGAGAAGGTCGATGCTATCTGTCATTCATTCCAGTCCTATTAGGTGGATATGTGGCATTTGTTTTTTGTAACAGTGCCTATATACACGTAAAATAATCTGTATTCTCATGCATGGTACATTTAAGTCTCTGGATGCTAGGAAGTTACTGGGTTCCTGATGTTTGTTTCGGTGTTACTGGAAAGTGAAACAGCTCAGATTCAGTGAAAGTTTATTTTAAAACCACTATAAGTCTCTGTAACAAACCCTCTCATTCAACGTTTTAATAGTCCTGTGAGTTAGGGATCAAGATCCCAGTTATAAATGGGAGAGGGAGGTTCAAAGAGGTGAAGTACTTCCCCTGTATTCATACACCTGGTAAGTTGCAGAGTTAGGGTTTAAACCCAAGGCATATGATAATACCAAGTCCCAAACACTTTCTATTATTCCAGAAAATCTTTTCTGCAGGAAAGCCAGCACAGCCCAGCCTACATGTCAGTGGGCTGCACCAGTGAAATTACTACCATTTAGGCAATGAGTCGTTGGAATACATTGCCTCAAATGAGAGGTAGCAGTGATTTGGTTAGGGAAAGAGCAGACTAGCATCAAATACTGCTTGGACAAGTCAAAATATCAAATTGCTTAATCCCACTAGGCATGAGAGAAAAGACAAGCAACCTATTCACCTACAAACAACCCAGAATAGAGTTCTATCCTTACTTGAAGTAATTGCAAACATGGATCAAGGGTTAATGAAGTGTGATGGAGAAAAGTGAGGTGATGACAGTGGGTGTTCAATAGCAATGTTGTGACCTGTTGGAAACTTTGAAATCTGATTTCTTCCTTTTTGCTAATGAAGATTATCTTTTCACATACATCAGAATGGTGAGCTTATGTATTGGGGAACATCTCATGAGCTGTATCAAACATACTTGAACTCATTTTCAGAAATCATTTGATCTGAGCAATTACGATTGTCCTACCCAGGTGACTCTTGTCATCCAAGCCAAGTAGGTCTTCTAGTCCTTTGTTCTTTCTTCCCTTGTCTCCTCAGCTCCAGGTGCATCCCCAATATGATTATGTATCTGGGCTTTCTCATCCTGCTGGGTTTATCTTTCTGAAAATTTCTCAAACATGACATGGATGTAAGTCTGCAAGTCATTGACACCCAATTACCTGAGAATGATAAAGAAACCATGAACATGAAAGTGCTTTCTAATTCTTGTCTCGCTAAATGTTAATTTTTAAGTCAAAGTTTTGTTACTTGTTATTCTTCACATTTTTATTACTAAGCAATAGGTGAAACTTTTAATAAAATGCCATGTGGGAAATGTGTAATGTTTCCACTCAATTCAAAAAATAAAAGAAATTTGATGTTCATCTTCAAACCAGAGAGAAGACATCGTATTGTTCAACCCATACCTAGTGACTGAGGTGGGATGCTGGATGTCTGGCTGGAGTACAGAGAAGGACACAGATGGACTTCACTCTGCCTGGGATTGACAGCATGTGAGCAAAATGCTTTGCTGTAATTAGGGTAATTTTGTGTGCAATAGGGAAAAACAACCCCTTAAATATCAGTGTGGTATTCAATAGCAAAATATATCTAGACATGTGAAACCTTCCACACTAAAAGAAGTTATTGAAAAATGATTCATTTTTACACCCTCCACCTGCCGCCTGATTCTTCATCATATTGATTTGTGAAAGAAAAAACTTTTTCCAAATCGTAGTACTGAGATATGTTGCTAATAAGATATGTAGCTTTTAGCTCTCAGTCTTTATCGAGCATCACCCATGCGCTAGATGCTGTTTAGAAAAATCAGGGTAAATGTCTTTATCTTAATAATTCAATTTTCATAAAAATTTTCTTTGTCACTCACATTAATTAGAGTTTAGGATCAACTAAACATGGATGATATTTGATCTTTTTAAGAGCAGGAAATTATGACTTTGGAAATATGCTTTTTATGCAAGGATAGATGTTTATTATAATAAGATTAAAGTTTTTTTTCTCTGTCATCTCACTAATCTGGATACTTTAGAGACATTGTTTTAGACATTCTTCTATATCCATTGTTTTTTTAACCTGTAATTACAAGGGTAACAACTAACAGTGCCTTAAACAAATCGTTTGCTTTTCTCACATAGCAGGGACTCAGGATGTAGGTGGCTACTCTTTGTTGTTTGAGCAGTTCAGTGTCGGGGCAACGTCTCCGCATTTTTATTTACCTTTTCCTGATAGTCATTAGATGGTTCTTGTTGCTCCAGGCCTCATGCCTATATTCATGCAGGATGTAGAGGGGCAGATGTACTGCTGGAGAAGTAAGCTTCTTTTATCATAAAGCAAAGTTTTCCAGATTCCCCCAGCAAACTTCCACTTGCAAATCACTGGTTAGAATTCAGGCATATGGCCACTCCTGGCTTCAAATATTCTGAGACATGTTTGGGAATGGATCTTAGATTAGCTATCCAACAATGCCTGATAACTCTTGCAACTAACTTTGTGTTTAATGACTAAACTTGATGCTGTGGCCGAGTGAAAACAGCTATACATTGAAACTTTGTTATAAAGGAAAAGGAGGCAGACTTAAGATCAAATCGTCTGGGTTTAAATCTCAACTCTGTATTTCCTCTGTTGGGATCTTAGGCAAGCCACTTACTTTTTATAAGCTTCAGTTTCCTCATCTCTAAATGAAGATAAGAATTCCTTTTTTATAAGTGTGATAAGGATTAAATAAGTAAGATATCTTAGAATATCAAGTACAGATTTAAATAGACATTTACTAAATTGTTGTTATAGTCATTCTTTCATTCATATATTCAGTTGGTCAATATAAACTTTATTTAAGAGAAGCAATTGAGGAGAGGTTACCACTGGTCAGGTTTGCTTCTATGAGGCCAAAGATGCAGTAGTTGTTCACCTCAGGGTCTTATTTCTGAAGGTGTGTGTGTGTGTTTGTGTGTGTGTGTGTGTGTGTGTGTGTGTGTGTGTGTGTGTGTGTGTGGTTACTCTAGCCTCCAGATGGCAATGAGACAAGGATGGAGGGAGGAAGGAAAATAACTTTTTTTGAACACCTCTTAACCTGCCTCTCTTATCCTCATATCATTTTTTACCTGATAAGCAGACATTTTTCTTTTCTTTTACTTTAAACTAGGCTATTAAGCTAAAAGCAGAATGGCTGTGACCTCTCATATTTCTAAGTTGCCCATATTGTGAAGTTTTTCCATCTCATTCACTCTTTTATTTCCCTGGGAACCCATCACAAGTCCCTGGAGGCTACACAGAAAGACAGTTTTGTTAAATACTGCTCAGGGTCGCACACCAAATCTTTCCTTCCTTTCAACCTCCAACTAATATTCCACAAATAGATTGGTACCCAATTATCTCTCTCTGAGAGTATATTTCTTTCCTGTCTAGAACTCCTCTATCCAGTTCCATCCAGAGATAAAAAATAGCCATTACTCAATACTAATTTGGAGTCTGAACTTCAGGGACTGTTGTCCACTTCTTCAAGTATTGCTTCGTCTCTGAAGTTCATTGTGCCGTCTTTGCTGCCCTGCTGGTCTGTCCAGATGTAGCCAACATAGCATATCCACAATTTGCTGTGGGTTTATTCCTGAGGCCTGTGATCTGGGAACCTTGCTGCATACGGGTTATATAACACTGTGTCATATGCAATGATTTCTAAATATGAACATGTGACCATATGAACAAAAATATGTCTTCTGAATAAGAAAACATGATCTCTTTGTTCTTTTTTCTTCCCTCTATCCATATATCCATCCTTCCCTCCCTTCCTCCATCCTTGTATGTCTCTGTCCTCTCCCTCCCCCTCTCCCCATCTGTCTCATATCTGGGTAATCTACGGAAGGGGGCACTCTGAGAAATGACTAGTAATCTGTGTGTAACACACTGATGTGTTACAGATTGAGAATTTCTCTCTCCTGAAGAATGGTACATGGAATCTAACCAGTCATTGAATGGTTGCTAGAGATGCTCTGCTCAGTCTTTGTAAATAGATGAAAACAGGCATGAGGAAGATGAGTAGGGCTAAGTACTGACTCCAGACTTTCCTCTAGAGGGAGCTGATGGTCAGGCAAGAGAAAACCAACAGTGAGATTGGTCAAAAGCTAGTGAGGAGGGAGGGAGACACAAGAGGGAGGAGATATGGGGATGTATGTATATATATAGCTGATTCACTTTGTTATAAAGCAGAAACTAACACACCATTGTAAAGCAATTATACTCCAATAAAGATGTTTAAAAAAAAAAAAAGAGCTAGTGAGGAAGCTTTGAACATGGGCAATATCACAATGCTGGGTGGGGCTGAGCAATTAATCCTAAACCTGTGGACTTAAAAAACATTGGAAACTCTCAGTGTAATATCAGAGTCATCTTAATGCTATTTGCCCATGCTATAGTGCTAAAATCTTGATTTCATCCCTGGAGACTAATTGAAAGATTTTATGAACTTTGAGCCACCCACCCATTCTTCTATCCACCTCCCATTAAATATTTGCTGAGCTTATGTTATGTGCTTAATGCTGTGCCAGACATTGGGGATGCAGAATTAAATAGGCATTGTCCCTATCCTCAAGGAAATAAATGAAGAAAATAAATACAGAAGCAGATAGTTACAATTTAGTGCAAAAGTGCTAATTTGAAAATATGTGTGTGATATGATAGTAGGGAAGAAAGCATATGGGGGATTAGCATGAGGAATTGAAATGTGTATATGGTCAACCTACCTATAGCCATCTCAGAAAACTAGGGAACAGGCTGACAAGGCATGAAAGAGGACCATCATAAAATCCCTTGAGTCAGGGGCTCCCCATCACCTACCATCTAAACTCTTTGCCTGGTATGCAAGGCTCAACCTTTAATTGTTGGCTTGCAACACCCACTGGTGGTTCCCAGCACATGTCTTGTTATTTTACATATTTATTTCATTGTATATGTTGTTTCCCCCCATTGATATCTTCTCCTCTTTCACTCTGCCCTCTTTTGTCCACCTGCTTTCAAGAACTCGCTACCCTAGGATTTTAGATTGACTTCACTTTCAGTAGGTATCAGCTCAGTTATCACTGATTCAGAGATGTCTTCCCTTTTAAAATCTAAAGTGGCAACGCCATCCACATTCACCGTCACATCATTCTTTCTTATTTTCCTCATGGCACTTTTCTATATCTGAGTTTGTACTTCATTTATATGTTTACCATCTATGTCCACCTTGATTAACAAGTAAACTTCCTGAGACAGAGGCTTTGACAGTCTTATTCACTGCTGTATTTTCAGAGTCTAGAATCAAGCCTGGTAAATAGTAAGTGCTTAATAAATATTTGTTGAGGGGCTTCCCTGGTGGCGCAGTGGTTGGGAGTCTGCCTGCCAATGCAGGGCACACGGGTTCGAGCCCTGGTCTGGGAGGATCCCACATGCCGCGGAGCAACTAGGCTCGTGAGCCACAACTACTGAGCCTGCGCGTCTGGAGCCTGTGCTCCGCAACAAGAGAGGCCGCGATAGTGAGAGGCCCGCGCACCGCGATGAAGAGTGGCCCCCGCTTGCCGCAACTGGAGAGGGCCCTCGCACAGAAACGAAGACCCAACACAGCCACAAATAAATAAATAAATAAAATTTTAAAAAAATATATTTGTTGAATTGATGAAATAATTAATTAATAGACCATCATTTTCCATTGGAGTACATGCCTCTTGGGAGAAGGGATCATCAGTTTTTATCTGTGTGTTCTATATACACTCTTTGGCACATCATAGATGCTCAGTAAATAATTATTGAGTGAATGAAGGGGGGACCAAGGAAGTTTGTGCAGATGACTCCAGGGCTGGAGCTAAGGTGTTAATATTGAAGTTCATTTTGGAACATGAGCTAGCTGCTCAGCTAGAACGGTTTCAGAGTGATTGCTTCTCCAATTGGAGCATGACTACTGACCTGAGACTGCCTCAGTTGACAAATTAAACTTGCTAGCCCTGAGCGTAAGAATAGCCTTTGCAAACTCAAATGGCTGGCGGGGGTGGGGGGGGGGGGGGTGGGGAGGACAACCATCATACAGCCCTTTGATTTCCCATAGTCTTGGTTTCTGCAGCAATTATGGAATTGTGGGAGTCTTTAAAAGTCAAGATTTGAGGATTTTATATATATTATCTTGAGAAATGGTACTCACAAATTTGGAAGTTAGGACCTATGTTAAACATGGCAAAATTCAAATGAGTAGTATGCAAAATGCCAGAATACTTGCCAAAAGTTGTTCGCTTTGCTTGATGTCCTAAAAAGCAGAGTCAATATATAGTGTCCCCAATTTGCATGCACATTTCTTACTTTTACAAAATAAATTTCTTGTAAAATGTAAGACGTTTTAACCTTGCTGAGGAGTTTGCCTGTGGCTACATGGAAATTTTAAGATGAAATTGCTTGAGCAAAAAATTACAATATTTAGTAAAAATATAAGTTCGAAAGATGAAGGATATTATCTTATTCAGACCAGTCAAAGTCCAAACTGAGTGTTCATGCAGCTTGTAATAATACAGGAATATTCCTGCCTTCATGTATGTATGAATTACTCTGACCAAAGTTTAGAGGAAAACAAAAATCATCCTTGGACTTAGATTCCTTAAAAAATCTTCAGATACAAGGGTAAAATTGTTTGATAAAATTATTAACAATCAAAATGTGTCCTCAAAATAGGTTTGCCCAAAAAGATTCTCCATATATGGATTTGATTTGTAACAGGAATCATACAATTTATGTGCCAAGTGGTGTTGAAGAGCCTCTACTTTATTGTATTAGCATGAATAAAATGACTGAAGTCATTGGTGATGGAAAGAAGCGTGATTTCGTATTAGATTTTCTGGTGGAGGAAGCTTCACTGTTTGGCTTTCATTCCTCCATAGGCTCAGGCAGAGGGTGGGCAGTTAGGCAGTCACTTTCTCTCTGAAACATAGCCGGGTCTGAATCCCTAACTTGAAAAGAAAGTAGTGAAAGTTCTTTCAAGTTAATCACACATTATGATCTATCAGGACCTTGGAGATATTTTGAAATATTTTATAAATCTGAATGAATCGAATTATCTGGACCTTCATTTATTCAAAACATTGTCTTGAGTCATTTGGAAGGTGAGAATCCTGAATCCTTGCCCTCAATAGGCTTATAATCTGTTGTTGCAGGTGGGATAATTTGCACATAAAATGTAAACTGTGCAATGAATGGGTCAGTCGTGAAATGACAGAGGAATTAAAAATAATGGCTGACATTTCTAGGTCTCATGCTGAGCAAAATTTAAGAATCGGTCAGTATATCTCAACTTTCCTTTAAACTTTTCACACATATTCCCAGTTGGAGTAGAAATATTGGAAGTAAGGAGCATAATTTCAACCTTTTAAATGATTTGAAATATCTAATGTTTCAATGTATATATTGTTTTAAGTTAAAATAACTAGGTTTTCCACAAGATAATTGTATACTATGAGGATAATAGTATGTTAAAAGAAGTATCTTGGAAAGCACTTCCCCCACTCCCTGTACATTCCAATGGCTTCTAGTACTTCTTCCATATCAACTTATGATGACACATCATGAGTGGTTATCTCCCCCACTTGCACATAAGCTGCATAGGGGCTTGTTTGTCCAACAGAGTATTTGACGGACTAGGTGGTAAATAAGTATTCAGTGCATTAAGGAGCAAATGAATAAACCCTCATATCCTTTATTGTGATACCCTTGGCTTATATTACTGGGTATCTCTAACCACATTGGCTTTGCTTTGGTTTTTTTTGAACATACCAATCTCCCGCCTCAAGCTTCTACAAATATCTTCCGTTTTCTTAGAAAAGTCTCCTTGTTCTCCTTCTCTAGCCTGTCCTCTGTCACCATTACCTCCTCAGAGAGAACTTTTCTGACCACCATGTCTAAAAGCCACCCTTCTGCTACTATCTCAGATCCTTTTTTTTTTCCGTAATAGCATATATGATGTTATTATTTATTTTCTTTTTTCCCCCCATATCTGCTGTATTGTAATCTTCATGATGTCAGGCAAATGTCTTTAATGTCCACTCCTGCAACTCCCGTGCCTAGCGCAGTGCTGGATACATAGAAGTCAATAAATATTGGTTAAAGGAATAAATAATGCTCATGTGTAGGACACATTCATTAGTAAAATTTACTATCAAACTGATTAGATAGATAGATAGATAGATAGATTTATGCATAATTTCCTGTGAAAAAGATATAACTCCACTTTTTCTTTTTCACTGATCTAGCAATTTGGTGTATTGAGACACCATGGTAGAAAGCCACTTGGATATAATGTATGGTTACAAAGAAACAGAAAGGAGAGCATGTTCTTTAGGACAGAATATTCCATTTGGGAAGGTGAAGTATGTGACAGGAAAGCACCTAGGTTGATAACTTCTCATGGCTTACTGTTTTAGATTTCTTCGTCATCTGAATTCTTCACCTCTTTCCCTCTCTCTATCTCTGTGTCTCTCTGTCTCTCTCTCTTTCTCTCTCTCTCTCCCCCTCCCTCCCTCCCTCACACTGTTTCCCTCTCTCTCTTCTCTCTCCTTCACCCTCTCTCAACTGTCTCTTGCTATGAGAATGCTGAAATTCTATATCATGCGCATCTGTTTGAATATTCTACTTGCTGGACATTGTTTTTCCTACTTAGGCAAGATTTTTATATTTAAAAATTGTGCCCCACTTAATTCTCTGGCTTCACCCACACTAAAGAAACAGGAGAAAGTGCACCTGCCCACAGAAGTGGACTGGCTTGGGGAATGCTTTATTTCCAATGACCATCTCAGGGATATCATTCTCTTATAATAAGGACGTTGATTCTAAGGATGATCGTAACAACGATAAAATGTAGATGATCACATAACCCACATTTCCCCCAAATGACATCAGCCTGAGACCACCAGGCTCACAATAATACCAAGAAACGTTCTTACTCAATGCCCTTCATCAGTATCATTGGAACCTCAGTCGATGCGTCTTCATGATCATCCTCAGGGTATCACTGGAAAGTCTCACTTGCTCTTGACTGGCCATGACAGTCCCCTGCTTCAGTGTTACAGAGTAGTAATAGTTTGCCCTGACAATATAAGCAATTCCCACTTGTCATCACCTGGCTTGATATCAGGAATCAAGCAATGTCAACTCTTTCTGGAATTAGCAAGTAAACCATTTCTTCTCCTCCAGAATCCCGTTCCTGTGCTATGGCGGATAATGCCCCACCCACTCTAACATGTTGCAGTAGTGTAGCCATAAATTGTGTTCTCAGTTCCTTAAAATGACTAGTGAAAATTTTAATCTTCTAGATTCCCTAGGATCCTGGTGAAAATTTCCTTTAGGAATAGTCTAGAATAGATCTTCACCACTCAAAAGGTAGTTCGTGGAGCAGTGGTATAGGCATCATCTGAGAGCTTGCTAGAAATGCAGATTCTCGGGCTCTGCCTCAATCCTGCCAAATCAGAATATGTATTTTAATGTGATTCTCAGGTGATAAGTAGCACATTGAAGTCTGAGAAGCATTGATAGATGCTTAGAGTAATTTTTCCTACTTTCTCCCGGGTGAAAGCCACCAAATTAGCTTTTTCATCACCAGCCACCCTCTCTTGCCTCAGTGGTTATGAATAATTGAGTTTCTTAGTGTCTTAAAGATCTTAGTTCTCTGGACAGCCTTAAGCTCCCTGTGATGCCTGCCTCATAGGCTTCCCAGATACACACAAACTTGCCTGAACATGCAATAGATCTTTTATGAGCCCTTGCATTGGAGTTTCAGTCACACAAATTATACCTTAAAAGAGAAATCATAAGAACACCAATTATAATACATGCCTTAAATTTCCATTGTACTTTTCTCTTTTTGAAGCGTTTGAATTTGCTATATTCATCGTGTTTCCTAAACAACTGAGTGAAGGGGCTAGAACTGGTATTATTATACCTATTTTGCTGATGAAGAACTGATGTTACCAAGTCCAAGATCGTGCTGCTCTCCACATGACAGGCCAATAAATCGAGAGACGAGTTGTTGGGGCAAGAAATAGCAAATTTAGGTGATGGGGCAAGAAATAGCAGATCTAGATGGACTAGTGTCCCAAAGAACCATCTTACCCAAGTTAAAATTTAGGCTTCTTTTATACCAAAAGGGGAGGGGGAGTGGCTGGTCTTTGCAAACTTCTTGGTGCAGGAATCCTTTGTTCTTGCAGCTGTGTAGGTAGGTCTGGTCAAAATGTTCCTATAAACCTCCAACAAGACAATTGGTATTTTTTGTTCTGCAACTTTTATCTCTGTATGGATAGAAAAGTGTTATACACTTAAAGGTCAGAGCCTTGAGAATGGGCTATCATGTATATTTCAGGCTATAGGCAACATTCTTTTACAAAGGTGCAGAGCCAGCATGACTAAGCACAGGTAACAGAGTACAAGGGTTAGAGCTAAAAGAACAGATCCAATATGGAGTCAGGTTTGTTCTTCTCTGTCACACTGAGGCTCATAGTGATAAATCTAGTTCCCAGAGAGCATATTTGGCACATCTTTTGACTTCAGTTCTTCTTTCACTGCACAAACCGAATCAAGTAAAAATGAACATAGGGCAAGTGAGAATGCAATTACAACAAAACGTGGCTGCTGTTTTGAAGATTTAAGTCATCAGGAGAGGTTTAATATTAGCTTTATGTTCCCAAGAACACGTCTTCATGACTGGAGAGCTTTTAATGCTAAAATCTTTTATTAAACAGAAAAAATTAACTGAGAAAAATATTTCAGAAGAGATATGCTCCTGGAAAACAGCTGAAAGCAATATCACCAACATTTTGACAGTCTTACTTAAGTTAAAGCAGTCGCTATGTACTTTTATTATCTTTGAAAATGTTAAAGGAATGCCAACTTTGTGTTTGCATCTCTTCAGTTTTTGAATTCAAGTGAATTTTATTTCAAATGGGATTGGTTTGGAATGAAATGCTTTATGCCAGATTTAAAATAAATCCTCAGGTGTTGTCCTAAGACTGCTGTACTCTTTAGTGATGAGGCAAAATGTTGGTTGGAAAGCAAGGCACTCTTTTAAATTCCTACCCAAAGTAAGCATGAGATGAATTGTTTTTATTTTTAAAATTTTACCTTGCTTTCTCAAGGGGAGATTGATTTGGCATCTCTGGAAAGGACTAAACATACTTTCTTAGGTTTTCTTCAGAACACTTTGTTTACTTTTTGTGTCAAATGTAATAAACCTCCTCCCATCTATGGGAAGGGGTGCTTGACTGCTCGGCAGCACCCAGAGATTTTCTTGGCTGTGAAAAAATAGGAGCCAAAAGACAAGTTGGGTACTGGCTCAGCTGGGAGGTATTTCTTACTGAGCTTTCTCTGCTCTGGATACACTGATGCAAGTACATGTGGTTATTCCAATCCAGGCCAGATCTCACTGCCTGCATTACCAACAAACCCAAGCTCTCTTATGTTTCTGGTTGCCTCAGTCCTATTTGGGTCCTTTCCCTGGACTCTCCCAGTAGCCTATTGTGGTCCTTAGACTCTCCAGAACTAATGAAGCTTTTTCTTTTCATTTAGTATTTTTTAACACTCATTTCTTTTCCTTTTCCGTCTCTCCTCCTTTCTTCTCCTGCTCCTCCTCTTCTTCTTCCTCCTCCTCCTTTTCCCTTCCTCTTTTTGACAATCCTCTACTTCTTTCAGTTTCTCTGTGGTTAATTTTTCATTTTAGATTAATACCAGTCTTTTCTAGTGAAATCATAGAAGTCTTCAGGATATTAGTTGACAATCTGAAACAATCACTGTAGAAATTTATCTGTTTTACTAGAGAGTAGCATAGTTATTTTAATGACATCCCAAGCTTGGATACTGTGTGTCTGAAACTGTATATTACCTGAACCAGCCCACTTCTGGACCAGGTGCTTAGCCCCTAATAACAGAGAAGCCACTTGCCCCAGCTCTGTTCATGACAAGAATCTTGTACCTTCTCATCTTTTTGCTAGACCTGCTCCATATTTTTTAGCTGCAATTGTCCAATTACTTAAGCTTTATAACTTCTCTGCCTGTTTTTGACTTTAACCTCACCATGTTGGGTCTGTTAATAGACTTAAGTTTCTGTGATTTGGGGTAATTTGTGATTTTCTCTCTGTATGTAACATAATTAAGTACTGACCCTTGTGACCCAACCCTGGAACTGCTTGATGGGGTTGGTTTTCCATCTCTCCTACCCCAGCCTTCAGAAGTGATTAATTGACAGAGCCAAGCCTTAAACCCCCTTTTCACAATTAAATAGAGCCAATAATCAATGTTCATTAAGTCCTTGCCTAACTGATACAATGAAGGGCAGGGTTACCCCAGATATAATGAATCTGATTTTCTTACAAATTCTTTATCTCTATCTCACTGTTACATATTTATTTAAATTTTGTTGAAATTTACATAAGTGAAGAAGGCAACGAAGATATAGTTTACTTTCTCCAATAGGTGTATTCCTGAAATCAGGTGTAAATAGAAGGCCTGTACATGCATTCGTATTAAAATATCTTAGGGGGTATTTGAAGAAAGCTCAAGATAAACCTTTACAGAGTAAAAAAAAAAGTCCTTGTGTTCTGTATCAGTCAGCACAGGCAGGTTTATGCTGCAGTAACAAATAACTCCCCAGTCATAACAAACATATTTATTCCTCATACTATTTTTCCAAAGTGGGCTGGTCAGGAAGCTCTGGAAAGCTGATGGAAGCTCCATCTTCACACATGCTTCTAGGATCACTCCAGCAGGGGGGAAGAGAACTCAGGAGCATCTCACACCAGCATTTAAGTGTTCTGACTTGGAAATGTTGGACCAATGTCCGGACCTACTCTCATTGTCCTACCCAACAAAAAAGGGCTAAGATAGTCTTCTGTATGGGTAGAAGGAAAGGAGAAAGGGCAGCACTAATGACTATCACAGTCTGCCCTTTTGGTTATCAAAATTTTGCATCTTTCTCCTTCTTCCCCAGGTAAAATACACTCTTTCCCTCTGGTCCCTAAGAGAGACAACCCAAATTCCATCCAGTCATAACATCAAGCACCCAGTCTAGAATCTCTGGTAATTTTATATCAAGAATGAAGCAAGACATTGGCACTGGGTCCAGATATGGCTCCTGATGATCCAGAGACATGTAAGTTAAAAAGGCAAGTCATCAACCTCCTTACTCACCAACCTCCCGACACCCAATAGACGGTGGTAAAATGGCGCCTAGATAATTTCAGTAAACACTCTTATTTGGAAAGTGTACAGTTGGGAGGCATACACATCACTGGTTTATTGCAAGTCAGAATCCTCACCTGGTGGATGTTATCAAGGCCTCATCTCCTGGAGCAAGAAGGGCTCCCTGGCTCATTACTTACATGGTCTTTGACTCTGACCTCTGGGAGAGTCTCCCTTTCTGTTTATGATCTTTGATCATATATCTATGATCTTTCTTGGCCACATTTGAAGTGGGTGTCAGGGAATACACCTCCCTTGGGGGTTAGGCACACTTCTTACCTTACATCTGATCCAATAATGGTTGAAGCCTCAGTATTATTTTAAGCCATGAACTATCACATTTTCTTTTAGTTCAGGCTGATTCTTTGGGCAATATAATTCACTCAGAAACTTCACTGGATTTCTGACTCTTTGATTTCAGTCAGCTTCATGTACCAAAAATGCATGACAGTTCCTTTCTAGATAATTACTCATCTTTGTTGAGTGTCTTTGCTTCCTCACTCCCATGCCTCCCTCTATTTCTCTCTTGCTCTTACTCTCTTGATTTTAATATGGGTATCTTGTGTCTATCAGATGTCCAGAACCACACTTTTCATCTGTTTTCCCTAAACAATTTTGTGATTTTAAAGCATTTTCTAGGTCTTACTGTGTGTATAATAATGTTCCCCGAAAGATGTCCACATCCTAATCCCTAGACTTGCAAATATGCTATATTATGTTGTAAAGGGGAATTAACGTTACAGATGGATTAAGTTTGTGAATCAGCTGACCTTAAAACAGGGAGGGAATCCTAAATTATCCAGGTGGGCCCAAGGTAATCACAAGAGTCCTTAAAAGCAGAAGTGAGAAGCAGAAGTAGTCAGTGTCAGAGTTAGAGTGATGCAATATTAGAAAGATTGGGACATTCCTGGCTTTGGGAATGGAAGGAGGCCACAAGCCAAGAAATGTGGGCAGCCTTTAGAAGCTGGAAAAGGCAAGAAAATGGATTACCCCCTAGAGCCTCCAGAAACACCTGGATTTTAGCCCAGAAAGACCCATTTAAGACTATCAGAACTATAAGAGTAAATATACATTATTTAAAGCCAACAAGTTTGTAGTAATTTGTTACAGAAGCAACAGGAAAACCAATACACATCTTGAATCTGTTCAGAGCTTTCAACACTAGCTTTTAACACCGTTGCCATAACCTTAATTTAGTATTCGCTGCAAGACTGAGTTTTAGTCAGCCTTTGTTGCTCAAAAACCATCTCTCAATTACATATTTTACTGTTTAAGTATGAAAAGTATCATTTCTTCTAACACTACAAGCCCCTGAATTTGAGAATTTTCTATTTCCTTTTTATTATGACTCGTAAACCAATTAGTTCTTTCTTCAGCTTCTCTACACTATAATACTTTGTCTTATAGAGCCAATACCAGCCAAAACATGTTACTAACACTTTGTTTTGCAACTTGCTCCCCTAGTTCTCCACGTTTATTAGATGTATAGTATGCCTTCAGAGTTATAACACATGACATTTTACCAAATATTCTGCTCCTCCATAACATGGGTCACCATTCTTCCAGTGCCATGGACAGTATTCTCACCACAGTTTCTTTATCAATGCTACATTTTTGTTATGGTAGGAGCCAACTTCTCTGTACTAATTTCCATTGGTTAGGATCTGTATCCAATCTACGCAAAATGGGAGAGATTATACTATGTAACAAATAATCCTAAAATCTTAAGTGACTTAAAAAAGAAAGGTTCATTTCTCATTCACACTATGTCTATCCAGGGGGATCTGCTCTGCTTCATTTTAACTCCAGAATCTAAGCTGGTAGAGTAACCACACTCTGAAACATTGCCAGTCTCGAAGGCAGAGGGAGAGAATGCATGACTAATCACATACTGGCCCCTGTGCTTTCACTGACTGGCGACACACACATGTTCAGTTACATTACCTCGGCCAAAGCAAATAGCACAGCTGCATCAAACTCCAAGGAAGCAGAGAAGTACATTCTTACGATATGCCTGTAAAGATAGCAGGAAATATTTGATGAGCAGCACTAATGACTACCACACCCTTTACTGATTTTTGTATATTGAGGTTTATTATAGTAGGCTACAATGTATTCAGAAATGGGAACCATACTCTGGGAAAATACAACTCTGCAGAAATATTTTTGCATATTTGCAACGGAGTTCTAAATGAAAGACACTTGTAGTCATAACCAGATGCTTCTTCTGACTTCATATTTTAAAAACTTACTAGTTTGCAAATACATTTTAGAGTATAAGAAAAATTTTTTTTTTAAAAAAACTGACATAATACCCCAACTCAACACCTAGGTATATATCCAGAAAGAAATCCAAAATGCCAATGATGTAAAAATGTGTAATTCAATGTAATTTATAATGAAAAATTTGCAACATCCCACGCAGTTTTAAATAGGGTAAAGTACAGTACATTCATGCACTGTAATATTGTGTGGCAATCATATAAATATTAAACACCAGAAATTGCTCTCAAACTGACATTAATTTAAGAAGTAGATTATAATAATGCTTATACAGTTTGAACTTCAACTTTTATGAATATATGCAGAGAAAATGACTGAAAGAAAAATATAAATACTAATCATGGCTCTATTTGAGTGACGGGATTACAACTGGTTATAATTGTTTTTTCCCATTTTCATTTTCCAAATTTTCTACAGTAACAATATTTACTTTTATGTCCAAAACAGTAAACATAATAAAGGAGAATAAAAATATATTCCTTTCTAAAAAGGATTCATGATGCCTGTCACTAAAGCTGTTAAAATGGAAATTGAAAGTTAAAACCATGTTTGGTGGGCAAAATTCTAATGATGTGCCCTCCAAGATTCCCATCACCTGGTATTTAATTAAACACTAATTAAGTATGCTGTGAGGGGACTTTGAGGCTGGAGTTAAGGTTTCTAATCAGGTGACCTTTAAATAGGGAGATGATCCTGGGTTGTCCAGGTGGGCCCAATGTGATCATGTGAGCCCTTAAAACCAGAGGAGGAGGGTAGAAGGATCAGTTAGAGAGAAGCGGCAGAAGGGGAGGTTGGAGAAGCTGTTGATGGCTTTGAAGACGGAGGAAGGCGACCGCAAGTCAAGGAATGCAGGTAGGTTCTAGAAGTTGAGAACAGCCCCTGGCTGACAGTTAGCAAAAAAAAAACCTGGGACCTCAGTTCTACGATTGCATGGAACTGAATTCTGCCAACAACCTGAATGAGTTTGGAAGTAGCTTATTCCCCAGAGTCTCTAATGAGGAACATAACCCTGCAATACCTTGATTTTAACCCATTGAGACTGTGTCAGACTTCTGATACATGGAGACTGTGAGATAAATTTATGTTGTTTTAAGCTGCTAAATAGGTTGTAATCTGTTATAGCAGCAATAGAAAACTAATACACCATGAAATGGAGGTGCACCAAAATAGGCTGATTCAAAGGGCTAATACAGTTACTATGAATGAGGATTAAATGTGGCTTTGAACTTCTTGGTAGTCAAAGCAGAAAGGGAAACAGTGGATGATAATTTTACTTATGAGAGCTCAAAACATCTATGTGACAGTTGCTTTAATGGGGACCTGTGTGCAGTAACCTCGTAGACCTGTTTGCCCTAAGTTATAGGCCATCCCAAGTCCAATCTTTGTGTTTATTGCATAGAATGATCATTCAACAATCAAACTGAATTGTCACTTTCCTGCTTAATACCCTTCAGTAGCTCCCCCTCACTTACAGGGTGAGTTTCAAGCTCCTCAACATGACACAAAAGTTCCTTCAAATCTGACTCTTATTTCTACTTCCAGATTCACCTCCTGCCATTACACAGAAGCACCCACAATCCACCTATATACTTGCAGGCCTCTCAACTCAACACCCTTTTTACAGTCTTAGCATTTACACATGTTCTGTCCTGGGCCTAGAATGGCTTTTCCTTCTTTTCCTCCTGAGGAATGGTTCATATACCATGGTCCAGCTAAAATGTGGTCTCTTTGGTGAAGCCTCACTTCCTTATGGCTCCCCTCACCCATCCCCTGTAGGAAGAGTAAATCATTACTCTGATATCAAATCCCAAATAAGAATTAGGAATCAAGAGCTTTACAAAAAGCTTTACAAAACAAAAACACTCCTTACAAAATGCCTTTTGGAGTGAAATTAATATTTTTAGTTAAGGAATTCTCAGCTGAAAAAATAGAAATGAATATCTGAGTATGGAAAAGATGAATTTGGTTAAGCCAATTTTAAAACTACAAAACATAATTTAGATGCATTTCTAAGTTGTTACGTAATTATTGTGTCAGATACACCTGATGTGGGGAAAAGCTCAAATCATCCTCTAGGGTGACCTCAGGTTACCAGCTTGAGGCTCAGTCAGAAACACAAAGAAACCATGGAATGAGGAGGCAGGAGGGGCTGTAATTGAGAGCACAGGTGCTGGCAGCTTTCTCTGTTGACTTGCTGTAGCCGAGTTACCCGGGGCCGGTGACTTAATATCTGCAAATCTCACGTTTCTTTATTTGAAAAAGAAACAAATCTGGCTGTTGAGAGAATTGAATTATATAATCCATGTAGAATGCTCAGCGCAGTTCTTGACACTTAGAAAGTACTCAGTCAATGTCTGATAACATTAACATTCTAATCACACTGGGCATAATTCATTAGGAAATGTAAGATGGCCCTACTTTCTAGTTACTGAAAAGAGACAATGCGAAACTAGCCCAGGGGCTTTGGGACCCAGTATTCATAATGTAATGACGTCTCACCTTGGCCAAGTCATGTTACCTCTGTAATCAATCTTTAGTTTCTTTCCCTTTAAAATGGGGTTGTCATCTGCGTTGCCTACCCTCTAGAGCATGTGAAAGTACTTTGGAACCAGTCAAGCAAAGTGTCAGTGGAATCTACCGCTACTAATATGCCACCACTATTACTATTGCTAGTATTCCCCCCCCTTTTTTTTTTAAATTACTGGCACTATTTCCCATCCTGTGAAGGGGAATCACACAGTGATCTCAAGAAACATTCACTCAGTATCTCCATAGTGTGTGATCTAGTACAACAGGTATCAGGCTTTAGGGAGGATATAAGATAGCAGATCAAGCTTTCTGCTTTATTCTAAGTAATATCAATGACTGATTTGAGAAGGAAGAGTTTGGACTTGGGGAGACTGGTCTGGGGGATTTTGCAATAGCACAGGTAAGGAGTAATGAGGGTCTGCTGTAGGATGGGAACAAAGGAAAAGGAGATGAGGTGTTGAGCCCCTTGTGTCATAGTCTAAGCATGGGCTTTGGCTGGGTTTGCTTACATAGATATCCATCCTTGCTGCTGGAACTCAGTGGATCCCCACCCAGTGACTTCCTGTCACCTCTAGATCCTGGGACAGAGATGATAGTGATGATTGTCATAATGATACTAGCTAATATTTATGGAGTGCCTACATGTGCCAAGCATAAGTATTAGTTTACTTCTCAGAGCAATCTGACAAAATTGGTGCTGTCATTACCTCTATATTTCAGATAAATGGAGGCAGAGAAATGTAAAATAATTTTCCCAAGAATACACTTTATAATAAGTAGTACATACTAGATTAAAACCCCAGGCAGTCTGGCTCCAGAGTCTATACTCTTAACCACTGTTCCATGGTGATCTTAATGATAGTGGTATTAAGAACAAATATTGTGGGCTTCCTCTGCTATACCCTGTGCTGAAGGCCATGCATGAACTCACCTCTTGATTGATCAAGTAATGGCAGCTCAGTCACATGCGCTCTTTCAGCAAGACCTCCAATCTTAAAGCATTAAACTAGGTCAGTGCTCCTGACTGCAGCTACAATTCCTTAGTGTATGATCCACATCCAGAACATGGAGCATTCAGGGATGGAAATGGGTCTTGCAGAAAAGAATTTCTATTCTCTGAATTTCTTCCTGTTGCCAGAAGCCCTCTAGATCTCTTTCATTTACTGCATCCAGAAGGAAGCCTGCCAATGCCTTGACCCAGTATAGTGACATCCTTAAATCAAGGGGCATACCCTATGTCTATGCAGAGAGGCTTCCAGGCTACCAGTTTACTAACACGAGAACCTTGAGCACATTATGCAACTTAACCATTAACAATGCCTATGAAAGGACATTACTTTTAATATTCCTTTTTAATTCCCTTAATTATACATTACACAGTTTTTTGTCCCTGAATTTTGGCTACCTCATTCTCTTGGGAAGGTTAATTTCTGTGAACCCTAGTTTCCTCATTTATAAAATTAGGATAATAGTTGGTGTTGGGCTTAAATGAGATAGTCCATGGAATACAGAATTTAGCAGTGTTTGACTCATTTAGTAAGTATCCAATAAATGTTAGCTGTTAAATCATCTTCTTTTTCAACAACCCCATCCAATGTAAAAGCTTCTAGAGCATTCTGGCATAACTAAAATTAGTAAATATGAAGGTTTTCCCAAAGGGCTGCCTTATATAAAAAGTAGAAAGATGGGATTCTTGTTCCCATCTGATTTCATGCACTTTAGGGTTAAGAATAATGTAGGAATACAGGCTGGTAGGAAATGAACTAGCCTTCTGAAACAAAACCTAAAATGCCAGAGAAAAATGTTGCATATTTCCATCCAAGGGGCCTGAGGGGGAGCTATAATTAGAGATATTAAGTCATTTCAACTTTTCCCATCCCCATAATTAACACTTTCATTTTACTTTTAGAGGAGAAAGGAGGTTGAATCTCAGATGGCTATGGACTTGGGGCAGGAGGAAAGGGTGGAGAGAGGGTTATAGAAGACTGAATAGACCTTCAGCGACATAGTCTCTATTAGAATGTCAGTGTAAAGAAAAATTCCAGGGCAAGGGAACAAAATTAAACTCAAAGAATTTAAAATGCAGAATTCAGGAGCAATATCTCATGGACATCAACATGCAAATGACTAAGGAGTGGAAGTTGGAGTTAAGGGTTAGTACCTTTGAACATTGGCTCTGAAAGTGCGTGAAAATGCTTTCTTTCTTTTTTTTTTTTTTTTAAGAAAGATGGGGCAGAGGGTAAGCCACAATACCTGGCATTGCATCACCCTTTGGAGCCAAGCTGCCCCTGAGAGGGTTCCCCTGATTGTTAGGACTGAGGAGAAGTCCAGGGCATGGTGGAGGCTGATCCTGCCAAGTCCCTTTAAACCGTCACATTTCCGCTGAGAATGTGGCAACCAGAGCCCAGTGCAAATGCAGGTGTCACCTCAACTTTTTCATGGCCTCTTGTCTAATCTGCTAATTCTAACCTGTTTTGCACTCAGTTCCTGAAGAATTTCGATTCTTCTCAGGTTTCAGATACATTATTCTGTTATGTACTTAGGACTTTTCTCTGCCTTTGGACCTATAACTACTTTTGCTACAGACAAGCACCTCAGTTTGCACATGACCTTGTCTACCCTGGTCACCACAGGACTTGGTAACTTGGTGTAAATAACTGGTTAATACACCTAAAGGGAGAAAAGGGAACCCTCTTGCACTGTTGGTGGGAAAGTAAATTGATACAGCCACTATGGAGGACAGTATGGAGGTTCCTCAAAAAACTAAAAATAGAACTACCATATGACCCAGCAATCCCACTACTGGGCATATACCCTGAGAAAACCATCATTCAAAAAGAGGCATGTACCACAATGTTCATTGCAGCCCTATTTACAATAGCCAGGACATGGAAGCAACCTAAGTGTCCATTGACAGATGAATGGATAAAGAAGGTGTGGCATATATATACAATGGAATATTACTCAGCCATAAAAAGAAACGAAATTGAATTATTTGTAGTGAGGTGGATGGACCTAGAGTCTATCATACAGAGTGAAGTAAGTCAGAAAGAGAAAAACAAATACCGTATGCTAACACGTATATATGGAATCTAAAAAAAAAAATTCTGAAGAACCTAGGGGCAGGACAGGAATAAAGACGCAGACGTAGAGAATGGACTTGAGGACACGGGGAGGGGGAAGAGTAAGCTGGGACGAAGTGAGAGAGTGACACTGACATATATACACTACCAAATGTAAAATAGATAGTGGGAAGCAGCCACATAGCACAGGGAGATCAGCTTGGTGCTTTGTGACCACCTAGAGGGGTGGGATAGGAAGTGTCGGAGGGAGACGCAAGAGGGAGGAGATATGGGGATATATGTATACGTATAGCTGATTCACTTTGCTTTACAGCAGAAACTAACACACCATTGTAAAGCAATTATACTCCAATAAAGATGTTAAAATAAATAAATAACAAAAATACACCTAAAGGGTTTGTTTTGGCTGTACAAGGTTGAGGACAGGTTAAAAAAAAATTATAAATCTGTCTCAGCCAAAAAGTACTTGGAGACTGGTAGGAAGGGCATCAAGAAATTTATGCCATCACACGGCTTTTCTTTGCTCATCTGCTCCAAATGAATCACCCCTCTGTCATCCAGGTACAATTGATCCAGCTTGTCTCAGTCTATACGATTGGCCATCTGCATATTTGAATTACCCTAATAATAAAAAAAAATTCAAATGAACAAGTCCAATAAAGTAAAGACTTTCTAAACTGGGCTAAGTATTTTGAAAAATAAATACAAATGATTTCACTATTTTTTAATTCAGAATATGCTCAGCCTAGAATGATATTTAGCTTCCCAGAAGGAACAGAGTTTGATTAAAGAAAAATATGCTTTTATGAATCCAAAAGGAACACAAGTTAAATTTGGTAAATGCAGACATTCTTATGAAAGAGGAACAAAAACCAGAAATCAAATGAGAAAATAGCCCCAGATATTAACATATGAAGGAATAAAAAAGAAGCTTCTCTGCTTCCAACTTTTCTTAAAGTTTTAGAGTTAAGAGCAAATAAAAAATCCTTAGCTCATTTATGTGACTTGATTACCTTTTCAAAATGTAAAACAAAGAAAATCGTTGAGAGTAGAGAAGATACTGAGAAATGGAAAATGTTTCCATGCAGCATTTTCTATTTTAAAGAGAAAATCTTACTCAAAGAGAAGTACATAAGCAGAGATCAGTATTTACCTTTCCCTGTGGAACAGATTACAGCAACCTACAATATCCGATTAGTTGTCTACACAGCACCCCTATGGTTACCACTGCTGAGACAGCTGTACGTAACCCCATGCAGGAGTGACTTTGTAAGGGAAGAAGAGGCAAAAATCTTCATACACTCTAAGAGATATCCAAGGCCCTATTCTCCTGAAAACAGGATGTGAAGATTACTACACAGTAGCAGAAGTGTCCCTTGATTTCACTCCAACATAAGAAATGTAGAAATTGAGCTAAAAGATTAGATTGCTTAATAAAACAATTGATAAACACAAACCAATGGGGATATATACAAAGGAGAATGGACTATGGCAACCCTAGAAGATTGTTTAATATAATGTCAAAAGCTACCAATATAAAAGACTCCAATTTACTCCTGTCTCCGGATGCTGGAAAAGCTTTTGACAGTTAATTGGAAGCTTTTATTTTTGACATTGAAAAGCATGGGCTTGCCACAATAATTCATTTCATGGGCAGAAACATTATCTGATCATCCAAAGGCCAAAATTAAGGCTAATGTATATAATTGGAGACCCTTTCTTTTTTTCTTTCTTTTCTTTTCTTTTGACAAGGAAGCAGCCATAGGTCATCCACATTTTCCTCTATTATATGGTTCATCAATAGAAGCTCTGGCAGGCAAGATGAAGGAATAAAATGGGGTACTTAAGGCCCACAATTTTATTGTGAGTAGATAATGTGGCTCAATTCTGGGTTGCATGTAGACTTGTGAAATCCACTTCTGGCGAGTCAAGTGGGAGGCCAAATCCCCTCTCCTAGTGGAGGGGCCTATTTGGTTTAGCTCAAGAGGTATTTTCCTCTTAGGAACAAGTTCTTTATTGCTAAGTAAAGTTGTGTGTTACAGATGGTGACTTCTTTGTCCTTGGAAGCAGTAACATATCCTAATTTCAGCCTATTTCTTTTGTTCTTGACCAATTTTTTCCCAGAGTAATCGCTATAGAACAGAAGAGTAATATTATCTTCCAGTAATAGATATTGTTATTTATTCTAATTTTCTTTTTTTGTAATCAAATGTATAAAGAACTCAGATTATATAAACAAAAAAATACATATGTTCAACAAATCATAAAGGAAGTATAGTAGAAAATTGCTTTATAGCTAGTTGCACCTAAGAAAATACATGTAGTGGGAGATGTGGTTTATTGTGCAGTCTTATCCTTTTTTTAAACAGCTTTATTGGGCTACAATTTATATACCATGCAATTTTCTCCTTTAAAGTGTACAATCCAATGGTTTTTGGTATACTCAGAGTTGTGAAACCATCACTGCAATCATCTTTAGACTATTTTATCTCAAGGAGAAATCCCAGTACTCCCTATTCCCAACTTTGAAAACCTTAGGTAATCATTAATTCACTTTCCATTTCTATAGATTTGCCTATTCTGAACACTTCATGTAAATGGAATCATACAATATGTGACTTTTCATGTCTGGCTTCTTTCACTTGCATAATGTTTTCCATATTCTTCCATGTTGTGACATAAATCAATACTTCATTCTGTTTTATGGATAAATGACACTTCATTGCATGGATATACCACATTCTGTTTATCCATTCATCTGTTAATGGACATTTGGGATGTTTCCATCTTTTGGTTATTATGAACATTCATGTACAAGTTTTTATGTGAACATGTCTCCATTTCTCTTGGCTTTGTACCTAAGAGTGGAATCCCTAGGTCATACAGTAACTGCATTTAAACTTTTTAGGAACTGCCAGACTGTTTTCCAAAGAGGCTGTACCATGTTACATTCCTACCAGCAGTATATGAGGGCTGCAATTTTTCGGATCCTCACAAACACTAGTTATTATCTGTCATTTTGATTATAGTCATCCTAGTGGATAAGAAGTAGTATCTCATTGTGGTTTTTATTTGCATTAATATGGTGACTAATGAAGTTAACCATATTTTCAGTTGTTTATTGGTCATGTGTATATCTTTTTGAGAAATGCCTATTCTGACCTTTGCTCATTTTAAACTTTGTCTCCTTACTATTGAGTTTTAAGAGTTCTTTATATATTCCAGATACAAGTCCCTTATCATATACATGATTTGCAAATGTTTTTCCATTCTGTGGGTGGTAGGTAGGTTGTCTTTTCACTTTCTTCATAGCGTTCTCTGACCCACAAAGTTTTTAATTTTGATTAAGTGCAATTTACCTATGTTTAGTTGCTTGTGCATTTAGTGGCATGTCTAAGAAACAATTACCTAATCCAAAGTCATAAAAATTGACACCCAAGTCTGTGTCTCTCCTACCCGTTTCAATGTGGTCCTTTTATCCTTTGTGGAGAGCAGTTCATCTAGTTTTCAGATCTTTTTCAGAGGAAAATGATCCATGTGTAGCTGTAGATTTGGTGTGTCCGTGGGAGGAGGCAAGTTCAGGATCCTCCTGCGCGGCCATCTTCCCTTTCTTATTCCCAGCTTTGTTTTTTTTCTTCAAGATTGTTTTGGATGATTTATCCATGTGAATTTTAGGATCAATTTACAAATTTCAGTGAAGAAGTCAGCTGGGATTGGGATAGGGATTGTGTTAACTCTATAGATCAAAATATCTGAGGAATGAGCCATCTTAAAAATATTAAGTCTTCTGTTCCATGAAACTGGGATGTCTTTAATCTCTATACAGAGATAATTTAATTTCTGTAATTAAACTCTTTAATTTCAGAGTTGTTTAATTTCTTTCAACAACTTTTTTTTAGTTTTCAGAATATAAGTTTTGCACTTGTTAAATTTATTCCTAAGTACTTTATTATTTTTGATCCTATTGTAAATGGAATAGTCTTCCCAATTTCATTTTCAGATTTTTATTGCAAGTATCTAGAAATATAACTGATTTTTGTATATTGACTTTTTAAAAAACTTGCTGAATGCATTAGTTCTGAAAGATTTTTAGTGACTTAGAATTTCTATATACCAAATCATATTATCTGCAAATGATAACTTAGCTACTTCCTTTCCAATCTGAATGGTTTTTTTTTTTCCTTTTCATTTCCTTGCCTAATATTCTTAACTAAAATATTTGAAGGAAAGTGGTGAGACCAAACATCCTTGTCTTTTTCTTGATCTTAGGGGAAAAGCATGCAGTCATTCATTATTAAGTATGTTGTTTCTGGAATTTTTTTTGTAGATGCTCTTTATCACATTGAGGAAATTCCCTTCTACTTATACTCTGAGTGTTTTTATTATGAAAAGGATTTGGGTTTTGCCCAATATTTTTTTGTCATATATTGAGATGATTATATGGGTACTGTCCTTTATTATCTTGATATATTACATTGATTTTTTTGGATGTTAAAGCTATCTTGCATTCCTGAGATTAGTGCCACTTGATCATGGTTTATAATCCTTTATATATATAGTGCTAGATTCAGTTTGCTAGTGTTTTGTTGAGGATTTTTGCAACTAATTCCTAAGAAAACTATAGACCAATATCTCTTATCTTGTGATGCCTTTGTCTGATTTGAAATTGGGGTAATACTGACCTCATAGAATGGGTTGAGATGTATTCTCTCATTTTCTATGTTTTGAAAATGTTTATGAAGAATTGGCATTAATTCTTCCAACATTTGATAGAATTCACCAGTGAAGCCATCTGGGCCTGGGCTTTACTTGTTAGAAGCATACTCAAATTTTTTAATTTCTTTTTTTTTTTTTTAATCAAGAAAATGCATTACCTCACCTAACAGAAAAGCCTGGAAGTACACTAGCTTTGGACATAATTTAGTCTAGAGGATCATGATATCATCAGAACAATGGCTCTTTTTTTTAAGTTGAAATATAGTTGTTTTACAATGTTGTGTTAGTTTCAGGTGTATAGCAAAGTGATTCAGTTATATATATATTCTTTTTCAGATTCTTTTCCATTATAGATTATTACAAGATATTGAATATAGTCCCTGTGCTACACAGTAGGTCCTTGTTTATCTATTTTATATATAGTAGTGTGTATCTGTTAATATCAAACTCCTAATTCATTCCTCTCCCTGCCTTTCCCCTTTGGTAACCATAAGTTTGTTTTCTACATCAGTGAGTCTATTTCTGTTTTGTAAATAAGTTCATTTGTGTCATATTTTAGATTCCACATATAAGTGATACCATATGATATTTGTCTTTCTCTGATTTACTTCACTTAGTATGGTAATCTCTAGGTCCATCCATGTTGCTGCAAATGGCATTATTTCATTCTTTTTTATGGTGAATAATAATCCATTGTATATATGTACCACATCTTCTTTATCCATTCATCTGTTGATGAGCACTTAGGTTGCTTCCATTTCTTGGCTGTTGTAAATAGTGCCACTGTGAACATTGGGGTGCATGTATCTTCATATTAGAGTTTTTGTCTTTTCCAGATATATGCCCAAGAATGGGACTGCTGGCATATGGCAACTCTGTTTTCTAAGGAACCTCTACTGTTCTCCATAGTGGCTGTACCAATTTACATCCCCACCAACAGTGTAAGGGGGTTCCCTTTTCTCCACACCCTCTCCAGCATTTATTGTTTGTAAACTTTTCGATGATGGCCTTTCTTACTGGTGTGGGGGGGATACCTCATTGTAGTTTTGATTTGCATTTCTCTAATAATTAGTGATGTTGAGCATCTCTTTCTTGTACCTATAGGCCATCTGTATGTCTTCTTTGCAGAAATGTCTATTTAGCTCTTCTGCCCATTTTTCAATCGGGCTTTTTGCTTTTTTGAAAGTGAGCTGTATGAGCTGTTTGTATATTTTGGAAATTAAGCCATTGTCATTGGCAAATATTTTCTCTCAGTCCATAGGTTGTCTTTTCATTTTGTTTATGGTTTTCCTTTGCTGTGCAAAAGCTTACTCAGTTTCTGAAGTTTGTTTCTTTCTAGAAATTTTTCCATTTCATCTAAGTTACTTAATTTTTTGGAATACAGTTCTTCATAGTATTCCTGTGTAACATTTTACAGGAATTATATTAGAAACACATAGTATTCTTTTTCAACATTGACTGGAATCCATATTACTGTGTTTTATCTAACAAGTTAATTTTTTTAATTGAAAAAGATTATTTTATTTTTACTCTCCCTGGTAAGAATCTTAAATGACAGTTCTCACTTTATAAAGCTGCAACTTCACTATAATACAGAGATACCCCAAGTCATCAGCTGGGCCTTTCCTGGTGAACAATTGAGTTACAGTGGAAGTTGAACAGATATACTGGGGAGTATAAACTGAGTTAGCTGTTGTTTTTCACCTGGCAGAGTTTGGACTAGAAAATTTTGAATCCATAGCCAAATTCCTATTTTCTTAATTTTTTTAAAACTTTAAAAAATTTTTTCGTTAGGGTATAGTTGATTTACAATGTTGTGTTAATTTCAGGTGTACAGCAAACTGAATCAGTTATATATATACATATACCCACTCTTTTATTTTTAGATTTATTTCCCATATAGGCCATTACAGAGTATTGAGTAGAGTTCCCTGTGCTGTACAGTAGGTTCTTATTAGTTATCTATTTTATATATAGTACTGTGTATATTGTCAGTCCCAATCTTCCAATTTATTCCTCCTCCCCCCCCACCTTATCCCCTGGTAGCCATAAGTTTGTTTTCTACATCCATGACTCTACTTCTGTTTGGTAAATAAGTTCATTTGTACACTTTTTTTTAAGATTCCACATATAAGCAATATCGTATGATATTTGTCTTTCTGTGTCTGACTTACTTCACTCACTATGACAATCTCTAGGTCCATCCATGTTGCTGCAAATGGCATTATTTTGTTCTTTTTTTATGACTGAGTAATTTTCCATTGTATATATGTCCCACATCTTCTTTATCCATTCCTCTGTTGATGGACATTTAGGTTGCTTCCATGTCCTGGCTATTGTAAATAGTGCTGCAGTGAACATTGGGGTGCACGTATCTTTTCGAATTATGGTTTTCTCTGGGTATATGCCCAGGAGTGGGATTGCTGGCTCATATGGTAGTTCTATTTTTATTTTTTTAAGGAACCTCCATGCTGTTCTCCATAGTGGATGTATCAATTTACATTCCCACCAACAGTGCAGGAGGGTTGCCTTTTCTCCACACCCTCTCCAGCATTTATTGTGTGTAGATTTTTTGATGATGGCCATTCTGACTGGTGTGAGGTGATATCTCATTGTAGTTTTGATTTGCATTTCTCTGATAGTTAGCAATGTTGAGCATCTTTTCATGTGCTTTTTGGCCATCTGTATGTCTTCTTTGGAAAAATGTCTATTTAGATCTTCTGCCCATATTTTTATTGGATTTTTGTTTGTTTGTTTGTTTTTGATGTTGAGCTGCATGAGCTGTTTGTGTATTTTGGAGATTAATCCCCTGTTGGGTGCTTTGTTTGCAAATATTTTCTCCCATTCTGAGGTCGTCTTTTTGTTTTGTTTATGGTTTCCTTTGCTGTGCAAAAGCTTTTAAATTTAATTAGGTCCCATTTGTTTGTTTTATTTTCATTATTCTAGGACGTGGATCAAAAAAGATCTTGCTGCAATTTATGTCAAAGAGTGTTCTGCCTATGTTTTCCTCTGAGAGTTTTACAGTGTCTGGCCTTATATTTAGTTCTTTAATCCATTTGGAGTTTATTTTTGTGTATGGTGTTAGGCAGTGTTCTAATTTCATTTGTTTACATGTAGGTGTCCAGTTTTCCAAGCACCACTTATTGAAGAGACTGTCTTTTCTCCCTTGTATATTCTTGCCTCCTTTGTCATAGATTAGGTGACCATAGATGGATGCGTTTATCTCTTGGGCTTCCTATCCTGTACCATTGATCTATATTTCTGTTCTTGTGCCAGTACCATACTGCTTTAATTATTGTAGCTTTCTAGTATAGTCTGAAGTCAGGGAGCCTGATTCCTCCAGCTCTGTTTTTCTTCCTCAAGATTGCTTTGGCTATTTGGGGTCTTTTGTGTTTCCATACAAATTGTAAAATTTTTTGTTCTAGTTGTGTGAAAAATGCCATTGGTAGTACGATACGGATTGCACTGAATCTGTAGATTGCCTTGGGTTGTATAGTCATTTTCACAATATTGATTCTTCCGATCCAAGAATATTGTATATCTCTCCATCTGTTTGTGTCATCTTTGATTTCTTTCATCAGTGTCTTATAGTTTTCTGAGTACAGGTCTTTTGCCTCCTGAGTTAGGTGTATTCCTAGGTATTTTTTGTTGTTGTTGCTGCAATGGTAAATGGGATTTTTCTCTTTCTGATTTTTCATTGTTAGTATATAGGAATGCAACAGATTTCTGAGTATTAATTTTGTATCCTGCAACTTTACCGAATTCATTGATGAGCTCTAGTAGTTTCCTGGTGACATCTTTAGGATATTCTGTGTATAGTATCATGTCATCTACAGTGACAGTTTTACTTCTTTTCCAGTTTGGATTCCTTTTATTTCTTTTTCTTATCTGATTGCCGTGGCTAGGACTTCCAAAACTCTGTTGAATAATAGTGGTGAGAGTGGACATCCTTTTCTTGTTCCTGATCCTGGAGGACATGCTTTCAGTTTTTCACCATTGAGAATGATGTTTGTGGTGGGTTTGTCATATATGGCCTTTATTATGTTGAGGTAGGTTCCCTCTATGCCCACTTTCTGGAGAGTTTTTATCCTAAATGGGTGCTGAGTTTTGTCCTAACAAGTTAATTTTTGTGTTGCATCTATTTTTTTTAATCTATATTGGCTATTTGCATGTCATCTTCTGTGAATTACCTGTTTTTTTCTTTGCTCTGTAAGTCTATTAGTTTGTTTTATTTTTATTAGAGGTTATTTATGTATTAGTATTAGTACTAGTCCTTTTCCTGTTATACAAGATGCAAAAATTTCTTCTGGTAAATTACTTGTTTTTAGTATATATGTAGTGTCATCATTCTTGAAGATTTTAGTTTTGAAATGGCCAATTTTGTTAGCTTTTACCTTCATGATTTTCTCTTCGTGTTTAAGAAGGCTTACCACATCTGAAGGGATTAAGATATTCTTTACTATTTATTTTGTAGTGTTCTCCACATTTATGTTTGTAATCTATTTGAAACTAGCTTTTATGAATTCTGTAAGTTGAAAATCTTGGCTTTACCCTTATATAGATAGCCAATTATTTCCATAATTTTATTGAATATTTATTTGTTCTCCACTGGTTTGAAATGTTAAATTGCATAATATTAAAGGTTTTTGAATATATATTTAATATATTTTCCCACATATTCATAGGTTGGGTTTTGTTCTCTTTACTTAGTTATTTTTAACTTACAACCCAAATAGCAATATTCTAATTACAGTAGTTACATACTATGTCTTGCTGTTTGGCAAGAAAATATTACACTTTCGATTCTTTTTTAAAAATTTCTTGACTACTCTTAAAAATTTAATCTTTCATATTAAATTTAGAATATATATGCAACTGTACCTGAAAAATCATATTGAGATATTGACTATAATTTACACGAATTTAAAGATTAATTTGTGAAAACTTGACAGCTCTACAGTATTGGATCTTCCTACCCAGAAACATGAAATATTCCAGTAGTCAAGTTTTATTTTATATTATTTAATAAAGTTTCATTTTCTACATGATTATTTGAATATTACTTAATTTTTCCTAAATATTTCATAATTCTTGTTTCTACTGTTCCTTTTTCTACTACACTTTCCAATTATTATCAGGGTCTTGGATTTTTATATATTGATCTTAATATTGCCTCTTTGCTTAATTTTCTAATTTTTAAAATAATTCACCAGTTGGTTTATTGATATTTATAAATAGACAATCATCATCTATCAGCAATGATAGTTTTGTCTCTTCCTCTTCCAAACTTTGTTATGTATCTTTTTCTAACAGTTCAGTTTCCAATAGTATCTATAATAGTGGGGAATGTATTTTATGCCTGTTTTTAAAAGAGAATGCTTCAGTGATTTACCCTTATATATGATATCTGCTGTAGATTTCTGATGGAAATTCTCTATCCTTTGTCAGATTAAGGAATTTATACACACATACACATGTAGATATACTCACAGGATATAGATCAAAATGCTAAGTGTGATTTTTTTAAGTGTGATTTTTGGTGATTTTTAATTTTTTTTCCTTATTTGCAATTTTTAAAAGTTTTATTACTTTTGCAAAATAAAATAAAATTTCGCTCTTTTAGGGAAAAAAAAACATTTCAAATGTGCATTACTCTTCCCAAGCTATCAGAAAAGGCACAAATTGTCAATGGTATAGTCAATCTTCAACTATCTGCATTATGGTAAGTTTTCCCAAAGTTTGTTCCTTAGGATGTTCCTTATATTCCTTGTAAAAAAGCGTTTGTGGTCCAATAAATTTAGAAAATTAGTGGTAAAACAAAGTTTAACATGACTTTTTAAATGCAAGTTTTCTTGGAGTCTTTAATATACGATGTGAAGAGTGAAGCTCTAACAGGAGAATGTAGAATCTAGCATATATTCCAGGAGCATCTCTTAACCAGTGTGTCAGTCTTCACCACTGTTCAGTCGACTTCTCATGTTGTTGCTGTTTGTAAAACAACAGTCATGGTTATCTGTGCCTAATTGAGCACAATTTATGTCAGAAGCACTGTGCAAGACTAACTTGTATCAGTAGCTGTCTCTAGAGAGCTCTACACTTACTTGTCTTAAAAAGCAAACCAAGGAAACCAAACAAATTAGTCAACTCTATTCTGCCCTCTAGAGTATTGGATCAGGTGGTATACATGGAGAGGGTAAAGAACTAGCATGCAGTTTTGAAGAATGACTGTGGCCCTCAAGGAGTTTCCAGTCTAATAAGACTTGTATCAAGTGATCCAAGGGAATAATAAGACCACTGAAACCAGTCTTTTTTTTATCAAATGAGGACACGAATACACAGATGGATTGGTGAAGAGTCCAAGTTCACAGAAAGTGGAACGTCAGTTGGGAACAGAACAGATTCATTTGACTACATTTCCAGTGCCTTATTTAATTGGCCTGACTTCCTCTCTGACAAAGTAGTTATAAATAAGAGATTAGCTGTTGGGATGAGAAGAAATGAGTGAGTGGGAGCTAAGAATTTTAGAATATCAAAATAATTTAATTGGATCCTGAATGATTTAAGATGTGTGGGAGTCCACATTATACACCAAATACTAAGTCTGCAATAAAGCCAATTTAAAAATAATTTAAACAAGCTAAATAGAATGACTGTCTCATGTTAATAAAAAGAATGCAAAAAAATTACAGTGAATATGTTGAAAAGAATTTCATTCACATCAAATCATAATTATTAAACTCATATTTCAACAAGAAATCTTGTTGAAGTTGAAATCAACTTGAAGTATGAAAAATGATAGTGATCTATACCTAATTTGAAATATAGGTATTACTGGACAGAGAGTAAATGTATTGGTTTGGTTCCTTTCTAACGACCAACATATTTCTGAAGGTGACACTAGTTTTTTTTTCCCCAGTGATGAGTTCTAACTACACAGTTGTGGGTTGACACCTTTGTTTGTGAAACCTAATGCAGAGGGGAAATGTTCAGTTTCTTTTCTTGCTTTCTCCCTCCTTTCTCTCCTTCTCTCTCAACTTTTAATTTTCTCTCTTTTGCCCCTCAAGGACTGAGTGATCCATTCTTGTGCTTTGACTATACAAAACCCCCCAACTTCCATTCTCTTAACCTCTTTTGATCCAAATGAATCTCTGGGATCCAGTAAGACTTTTTACTCCTTCCTTGGGAGGCAGCTGGTACTAGGAGTATAACCTTGAGCACATCCTGCACTGCGGATTCTCCATAGTAATAACTAACTTTTGAGATTGTAGTAAACGAATGACACATGGAATTAAAGCCAATATACGATTGCAGTCTTTATGTGGGACGGAAGGCGGGACAATCAGGACAGAGCAAAATGGTCCTTTGTTTTCTCTCATGATTCCTGGGTTTCTTACGTGGGCAGTCAGATGTTTAAGGCCTTCTTTCAGTACAGGATTTCCATGGCTTAACTGCTTTCTAGAGAATTCTAATTCTCTAGTTGAGAGGTTAATTTCCTTCTGCATAGATCAAAGCAGCCAATTCCTGATGCTAGAATGACTCCACTGTCCCCTCTTGAACCACTGAATGCTACCCAGGCACTCTCGGGCTTTGAGCTTCAAAAAGAAAGCCCACTGGGGAGATTGATTGATTGGGGAGAGACATTTAAAGCAATTACCAACGTCTTCTCATTCTTCCTTTGGGCAAGTGTTAGGGTTAATGGGTGAACCAGCAAATGGCTAAGAATGACATTTTTGTGGCCCTTAGCTCCTGAAAGTGCAGGATATTGGATGCTCCTGTTTCAGAAACAACTTCAGCTCCTGATTAAGGAATCAGGCAGAGTAGCCTCCTTCTTCGCCCAGTTTCTTTTCTCTTGTCCCTCAGTGGGTTGGAAGAATTATTTACTTGGCTTAAATAAAAGCAACATTACTTATATTTGTTTGTGCTAACTGTCTGACTTCATGCCCAGTGAACTTATGACACTATAACAATTATTCATATCATTAAGTATAAGTTGGATTAACTTTGCTATAAATTACATGTGATAATAGTGCTGAGTTTTATTTAAATGAAGCTAATGGTGTTTCTCATCAAATGTAATTATTTGACTTTTACTTTTAAAATTGAGGAAATTTCAGAAGTTGGTAATAAAAATTGTTGCAGTGAAGTGCTGAATACAATTAGGACTCAACTATGGATTTATTTATTCATCCATTCATTTATTCATGAACTCAGTTAACATTTATTCAATGCCTGATACTGTATTAAGAGTATGAAAGCCATGGGTCCACAGTCTAGGAACTAACAGTCTAAGATGGGAGACATATAAGTAAGCTGACAACTATAACACAGTCTGACGGGTTACTAGATAAGGATGTATGAGGGGCCCCTCAGCCTCACTGAGGGGCAGGGCTGGGGAGATCAGGAGGCTTCCTGGAGAAGATTACACTAGAGGTGAATCTTAGGTGACATGTAAGATTTAACCTGGTAGAGAAATGGGGGTGAGGGGAGATGCAGGCAAGGAAAAAGCATCATTAGAGGCATAGAAGCAAGAAACGACATGGCATATTTAGAGCACTCCAAATATTACTTTGATTACAGACTGTGTGATGGGAAGAGTGTTTAGTGTGGTTGTAGACTAGTTTGCAGTAAACTGGAAGAGACGACGTCAAAGAGAGAGGCAAGAGCCAGAAGATAGAGGGCTTTGGATGACTCTTCCTTAGTAGGAAAGAACAATCCATATAACATGCATTTCAGTTTCTTGGCCAGAAGCTAGTCTGTTATGTAATGCATTTTCATGGCGATAAGTATTTACCATGCTCCCACTGTGCACCTAGAATTGTACTCTGCCCTGTGATGAGTATATTCGCTACAAAGAGGTCTCAAAGTTACCATCTCAGCTTGGGTTTTTATGTATACCATAAAAATTAGGAAACTATAACTGGTAAAGTATACACATCTTTTTCCTAATTACATGTTCTATATTTTTAAGCCAAATCTATTATCTATCTATTAATCAATTGAAATACATCTGGGGTCTTGATTGAAGTTGATCAGTGTCTTTCCAATATGAAGCATCTTTAGAGTGTTCTTGTAGTTCTGCTTTTCAGTTAATTAATTTGCCAAAGCATAAAATCTCCAAAATGTAGGAGGATTTATAGGAGACTTTAAATCACAATGGTATAATGTTAGGGAGTTTCCAAGACACACAGATACTCATAAATTAGGGAAAAAATATTTTATTGCTGTCATGTGATGGTGAGGAGGTAGTAGTCCTTCTTTAATAGGATCTGTGCACTTATTCCTGCTATCACAGTTCTGCTTTTTTATTTTGGTTTGATAGTAATCATGCTACTGGATACCACATCTCTGGACACTATTTTGGTAGCCTCGAGGAGCAGAGAAATCTCATCTTAGTTGTGAATCTCTCAACGTAAATTTTGTAATGTTCTCAGTCAACTGTTGGTTGAAAATCAACTTTACCACAGATGATCTGTACATGTTGTTTCTAAACTTGAGAACACCATTCAAGGATCCCTGATTTTCAGGTTAGGAAGCCAT
Source organism: Eschrichtius robustus (assembly GCF_028021215.1). Lineage (NCBI taxonomy): Eukaryota > Metazoa > Chordata > Mammalia > Artiodactyla > Eschrichtiidae > Eschrichtius > Eschrichtius robustus. Next base: position 72,130,097 of record NC_090833.1, read on the forward strand.
GGCCATGAGAAGCAAAATAACGGTCCTTATCTTGAAGCCAAAGCTCTTCCTCCTACTCTTCACACACACCCTCACAAGGAACATTGATTCTGTACAGATCCGGCTGGTCTTTCTTCACAGAAGGCTACAGGCTTTAAGATTTTTCTCCTTTAACTGTTTCTTTAAATGGAGATAGAATTTACGTACCATAAAATTCACCATTTTAAAATATACAGGTCAGTGGTTCTCAGTATATTTTCAAGGTTGTGCAGCACTTCATCATCTACTTTGAGAACATTTTTATCCCAAAGAGAAACCTTATACCCATTAGCAGTCCCTCCCATCCTCCAGCCCCTGGTAGCCACTAATTTTCTTTAGGTCTCCCTGGATTTTCCTATTATGGACATCATATATAAATTGAATAATACAATATGTGGCTTCTTTAGCATAATGTTTTCAGTGTTCATCCATGTTGTAGTATGTATCAGTGCTCCACTCCTTTTTATGGCTGCATAATATTCCTTTGCATGGATAGACCACAAAGGATAGAATGGATCAACAAAGGATAGAATCCTTTGTTTATTGATTTGTTAATTGATGTTTGGGTTGTTTCTACTTTTGTCTCTATTGAATAATTCTGCTATGACTTTATGGTTTTAGGCTTCCCTAGGAACCAATTATCAGAGGACATATCACCCTGTCGTATAACTATTGTCTCTTCTGCCATTTTGTAAACTGTAAGTGCACAAAGCATATGCAACTTATTAGCCATTACATCAAGCATAGTCCATCCATGTAAGAAACATACAAATAAATAAATTAAAGAAGGCAGTTCTCTAGCTCTAGGTGAGAACTTTGAACTGCTCATCTAGCTTGCCTCGTGTCACTTCACTTGAGGGGCTATATTCTTCACTCCGTTTAGAGTGTGTGTTTGAGGTTGAGGATTCTGCTTTAGATTTTTCCTGCCATTTTTGATTGTTGGGAGAGAGGAGGTTACGTTGGTATAGCAGCCTCATAATTTGTGTGGTTGAGTGGAGTGTTAACACCTATCAACAAAAGTCACAGTAAAGCTGGATTTGTTTTGACAGTTTGTGCTGGGAGCATTTGGGACATTTATTAGTAAGGGAAGTAGACCATGATCCCAGGTTTGTCTGTTGTCTTGCCAATTAAAATTGCCTGCCTGGGCATGTGTCACGTTTGCCCAATGGGATTCTTCCCAGTGGGGACACTGGAAAAGTTCATCAGTGTTTAAAATTTATTTTCCCCATTTGCTTCTCTCACTCCCTCTTTGCCTAACTCTTCATGGATTATCTCTGAACTCTTTCGGGCAGATTTTCTGTGTTGAGTGCAAAATGTTGCCTAACTCCCAATTCTCTCTTTCAGAGATAAGAGGATTTAATTAGGGTAAAATCATCTCCTATATTTGTTGCTTCAAAGAAAGCCCTTGTTGTTGGGGCCTGCCTGTCCTTTGGGACACCTTGCTCGGGTGCTCAGACCCATTTCTCAGTCTTGAGCCCGGCCAGAGCTCCGCAGGAACACTGGGCACTGGGGGTGGGGCGGTACTGGCAAGTCTGAATGTGGCAAGTGCTCTGGCAGCCTTTGCTTTCCCCTCCCTCCTGCATCTGTCTCCTCCTTAGCCTAGTGAGAGAGACACGAAGGGAGAAGGGAGCTGCCAGGTTTCCTGTGTGCGTGTCTGTGGGAGGGAGATGCGGAGGGCTGGCAGCCATGAACTAAGTGGGCTCCCTTCCATCTATCTTTTCTGATTAAAGTGAAGCAGATTCAGGCTGCTGCCTGTGAGCGGTGATGGGAGCCATAGCTCACAGACAATTCCTGGAATGACTGTTCTCGACATTGCACCCATTTCTACCCCGAAGCAACTTACAGGCTGAGGGGGTTGAGAAGTCTAGAGCTGTCTGTAGTGTATGCTTGGTATTTGGATGATAATTTCCATGTACTATTATATAAACTTCAAAGAAAATACTGTGAAAATAAAGATGTCCTTGAAACTATAATGTGTGTTTTGGTGTGGCATCCCATGGCTTCCAGTTTTATGCCATTTTACTGCTGTTGACATCTCCTATCTGGGGGGTGTTGGGTTTGGCTTCCAAGTAGTTGTTATTAAAGGCTATGAGTTAAAGATGCAGTGTATCCCTAGGATCATTAAGATGCGGGGAATGCCTTGTTTCATTTAAACTTTTGTGCCTGATTATTACAGCAGATTCCAGATCCTTCCGGATGATTCTATAAACATTTATCCTCTTTTACATGAATTCTTAATTTCCCAGTCCAGCCTAGGGGAAGACTGTCAAGAATCTAGGTAGCAGTCACTGTGACAATAAAATCCTATTTTGAGTCTGAACCTTGATGGTGAAATATCTGGCAAGGCCCTCCCACCTCCTTCCCCTTAAGCAGGATCCTGGCATAGCTCATCAGCTCTTGTTGGAGCAAATATAGGTCTACTGTAGGCTCTGGGGTTAATCTCTGCTCCAGCCATAGAAGGTGTTAACAGCTGACACCCTTTCTGCAGCTCACTTCATAAGATGTCGCTGCCACGCATGTGGGCGCCATCGCTCTTCCTGTTGCTTTGGGACCTCCTGTTCCCCCAGTCATTGTTCTTGCTTCCATGGTCATTTTAAGAACTGCTGAAGCAACAAAGAGTGCTCCAGTAAAATTCTTCTGTTTTCATTTTCTCCATTACTCAGAGGGTTTCTGGATTTTTAAAATTAAACTTTGAGGTTAGCCTCCCACTTCCTAGAGAAACTTGAAATAAATTCTCTTGGGATGTATCAGAGGAGATTTCAGAGGCATATTTCTATATTGCCCCTCAAAGTAACCTTCTCTAGTAATCAGAGCCCCAGAATAGATACGAGGCACTTCGACTCTTTCATATATCAGTATAAATTCCCTCATCTTTTACAAATGTCAGAATCTCTCCTTAGACACACCAAATTTCTTAGTGCTAGCCTCCCTAAGCGGGGAGGAAAGACTTCCAGGTGCTCACAAAAGGATTGCTGGTGGCTTTTTTCAGGATGAATTGTCACTCTCGGGTAACAACCCTGAAATCTTGGTGGCTTAAAACACAAGGTCATTTTTGCTCATACATTCCTGTCCACAGATAAGTTATTGTAGTTACTTAGAGGCTTAGACTGATGGGAGACTTCATAATCTTACGATGCCTCCATCGTAAGACACGATGTCCAGGGTTGACTGCAGTAGGGGAAGAGAACAGGTGAAAACAGCTCTTAGACATTTCCTCTGGGAACTGATACATGTCACTTCTGTTCACTTTCATTGGCCCAAGAGAGTCTTTGAACAGGAATCTTGGAGAATTCTGAAAGTGAGGGGATGAGGACTTAGCCAGCAAGTAGCTTGGGAAGACGATTGAGTGGGCTGGAAGGGATACATAAGCCCAGAGCTCCCACAATTGATTTTCTGCTTATAGCATTTATCATTTCTTTCAAGGTAGGCTAAGGAAACTGCAATCAGTAGGCACGAGTCCTGGAACAAAATGATGCCCTTGCAGGGGTAGACTGATGTGGAACTTCACTCTGTGAGCGTGAGATGCCACAGGAGTGGCTGGAGTGCTGGAAGGTGGCTCATGGGGCCACTAGGCTGTGCCTCTCGTATTCGCCACCATCGATGGATTGCTGGAGACGGTAGGGATCCTTGAATGCTGCGCGGTCCTGCTTACTGAACCTGCCCGGTGAGTACATCCCATCTGCCCGTAGGAAGGACGGCACTCTCTGTGAGGTGGAAGTGAGAGTCCCCAGTGAACACGAAGCCAATCCAATAGCCACTTAGACAGTGACTTTGTGAGAGGTGCGTGCGTGACACATCTAAAACTTGCTTCGAGTAAAACCAGACCATGGGAGAAATGCAACTTTTTAAATGGTGTAGGATTTTCAACATTGCCTAATACTTCTCTAAACACTTCTATTATTGTCTACTATCTCCTTTGGTTCTCAGAAAGTATATGAATCATTTTAGCCTCCTTGCCTGCTTGATCTCCTTAGCACTTACCACCATCTAACAGTCGAAGTATTTTGCCTGTTTATCTTGTCTGCCTTACCCACTAGAATTGAACCTCCCTGAGGCTGTTTTTTGCCAACTGTTATATCCTCAGAACTGAGAACAGCACCTGGCATAAAGCAGGCCCTCATCAAATATTTATTAAATACATGAATGAGTAGTAGTAATTCTACTTGAAGCTAGTTTCAGAGCACAAGGATGCATGGTGATGCCTTCAAACATTGCCTTATTATCTTCTGTGTTAAATTTGCTGATTATGGAAAAGTTTCCTGATTTACCTTCATTCACTCTTCAGTATTAGATACTTTTTGAGCACCTACTAAATACCAGGCATTGTATGCATCAGTGAATAAAACAAAGATCCCTGACCTCATAGAGCTTCATATTCCCAGGGGTTGGGGTGGAGAGAGACAGTCAACAAAGGTAATAAATCGTGGAACAGTCTGGGCAGTGACACACGCGTGAAATGAAGAGTAGGTGACGGGAGCCGGAAGTGCGGGGGACGGGTTAGAGGGCAGCAGAGCATTAATGTAGGTGCTGAGGGGCGGCCTCGGGGACTAGGTGAGAGTCTATCATGGAACTTGAAGGAGGTAAAAGAGTGCACCTCTCCAGGGGCCATGGTGGAGTGCAGAGTGTTCTGGGAGGAGAAGGTAGCTGGGGCTAGGGCCAAGGCGGGAGGTTTGAAAAACAGCAAGGAGGCCATTGTGGTTGCTGCTGAGAGAACTGAGGGGAAAAGTAGTAGAAGATGGAGTCAGAATGGGGGTGGGGCGGGTAAGGCCTCAGAAGCCACCTATAAGGACTTGACCTTTGCTTGCAGTGAGACGAGCTGCCTTGGGAAGATTCTGAAGAGAGGAATAACATTACATGACAGAGGTGGACGTCCCTCTGGTGGCGGTGTTGAGGACGGGTTCTAGGGCTGGAAGGCTAGAAGCCCTCAGGCCTGTGTGAGGCTACAGCTGAGTCCGGGCTAGAGGAGATGGTGGCTTCCAGGGGACCAGTGGTAGCAGAGGTGGTAAGAAGTGGTCAGATTCTGCAAGTATTTTCCGAATTCGCATCTGCTTTCCGCCTTGCCTAATTGTTGGTAGGGGCATGTTGAGGAACACTGTGAAGCCACTGGGGTCTGCCTTCCACACCCAGAAACTCCTCTCTTGACACGCGGTACCTTCCTCTGCCGAGACCCTTCCTCTCTTCCGAGTGTGTTATGTCCCCTTGCGTCTCCTTCCATATCAAACAACAGCACTTATTTATTGAAGGGCTATGGTTTGAAATTCATTTGCATTGCTAGCCTTCACTACTTGGATTGTTTAATATAAAATATGTGCTCCTCCTTCTCAAGGAACTTCAGGCATCACTAGTGTGAAAGGAGGAGTATGGCCTCGGAGCCCAGCTGCCCTGGCTTTATCAACTAATGCTTCTTACCTTTTAAGTTTGGCCCCTAAATCCCAATGGCCGCTGCAGAGATGAACCCTGAAACGATCCTAATGTCATATTTTTAGTATCATGGGAGAGGGCCAGAAGAGTAAGCCTGGGGGTGCTGTGTTTTCTTGAGCAGATGACCTGCACTAGGGCAGTTTGAGGCTGGATGTCGTTGCTCTCAGGAAGGAAGGGACTCATGTCATTGGCCAGAAGACCCTTTCCCTTCAACCGCTCACATCTCCAGCCCCTACTCGCCTTTCCAACTCTTCTCTCTTTCTTTTCCTTACTTCTCACTCACCAGATCAAAAATAAACCCAAACTTTTCTCATGGTCTTATGTTGAGCACGTTAACTGTCTGATACTTTTAGGGTCTCACTTTTTATCTCAAGCAAAGGTTGTTTCCTCACAAAGAAGGAGTCTGATGCCAGGTATTACCATAATTTTTTTTATAATCTCATTACATGTGTCACCTAAGTGAAATAATCTCCTTCCCTTCCCTTCTTAACCCAGAAAGTAGGAATCTTACCTAAGTTCATGGAATTGTTCAGTGGCAGAGTTAACACAGGAATTCCTTTCTGCCTTCATGTACTTTCCTTGGTTTGTAATAGGCGCTCTGCAAAGCCAAAGATTCGCAAGTCATGCTTGTGGGGCACAGTCAGGTTATGATAAAATTAAGACAGGAAAGTGTCTGGGGTTTGAAGGTGTGTTGTGTGTTGCTGAGATTTAAAGAAGCGTGGTGAATAAATACCGGAGATGCTCAACTAGCTCTGGGAAAGGGACTCATTCCCAAGTGCTACTTTTTTTAATGCAACCGTTTCTCCTTTATTTGGCAAAACCGCATGGGACCAAATACAAACTTCCAGGGACTTTATATATTGTAATGAAGTCACATCTCACCCCCAATTTCTTTGAATGTGCACAGATGGCCCCAATTTTACTTCTGCAGGACTATAAAGGCATACCTCCTCAGAGACATTGCGGGTTCGGTTCCAGACATCTGCAATAAAGCAGGTCACGTGAATTTTTTGGTTTGCCGGTACACATAAAAGTTATGCTCACACTATAGTCTATTACATGTGAAATAGCATTATGTCTAAAAAAAACCAATGTACATACCTTAATTAGAATACTTTGTTACTAAACAATGCTAGCCATCATGTAAGCCTTCAATGAGTCATAAACGTTTTGCTGGCAAAAGGTCTTGCCTCCATGCTGACGGCTGCTGACTGGTGGTGGTTGAAGGTTGGGTGACTGTGACAATTTCTTACAATAAGGCAACAGTGAAGTTTCCTGCCTCGATGAACTCTTCCTTTCACAGGTGATTTCTCTGTAGCGTGCAATGCTGTTTGATAGCATTTTACCCACAGTAGAACTTTGCAAAATTGGAATCACTCCTCTCAAACCCTGCCTCTGCTTTATCAACTAAGTTTCTGTAATATTCTAAGTCTTTTGTTGTCATTGCCACAGTCTTCACTGCATCTTCTCTAGGAGTAGATTCCACCTCAAGAAACCACTTTCTTTGTTCATCTGTAAGAAGCAACACATCCATCAAAGTTTTATTGCGAGATTGCAGCAATTCAGTCACATCTTCAGGCTCTACTTTTAATTCTCTTGCTATTTCCACCACATCTGTAGTTACTTCCTGCAATGAAGTCTTGAACCCCTCAAAGTCATCCATGAGGGTTGGAATTAACTTCTTCCAAACTCCTTTCAATGTTGATATTTAGACCTCTCCCCATGAATCGCAAATGTTCTTAATGGCATCTAGAATGGTGAGTCCTTTGCAGGAGTTTTTCAGTTGACTTTGCCCAGATCCACCAGAGGAATCACTATCTATGGCAGCTATAGCCTTAAGAAATGTATTTTAGAAATAAGACTTGAGAGTTGAAATTACTCCTTGATGCATGGGCTGCAGAATGGATGTTGTGTTAGCAGGCATGAAAACAACATTAATTACATTGTACATCTCCATCAGAGCTCTTAGATGACCAGGCACATTGTCAATGAGCAGAAATACTTTGAATGGAATCTTTTTTTCTAAGCAGTCAACAGTGGGCTTAAAATAACCAGTAAATCATTTTGTAAACAGATTGTGATCATTCAGGTTTTGTTGTTCCATTTGTAGAACACAGGCAGAGTAGATTTAGCTTAATTCTTAAAGGCCCTAGGATTCTGAGAATGGTAAGTGAGCACTGGCTTCAACTTCAAGTCACCAGTTGCATTAGCCCCTAACAGGAGAGTCAGCCTGTCCTTGAAGCTTTGAAGCCAGGCACTGACTTCTCTTCTCTAGCTATGAAAGTCCTAGATGGCATCTTCTTCCATTATAAGGCTGCTTTGTCTACACTGAAAACCTGGTGTTTAGTGTAGCCACCTTCATTAATGATCTTAGCTAGACCTTCCAGTTAATTTGCTGCAGGTTCTACATCAGCACTTGCTGCTTCCTTGCGCTTTCCTGTTCTGGAGATGGTTTCTTTCCTTAAACCTAATAAACCAACCTCTGCTAGCTTCAGACTTTTCTTCTACGGCTTCCTCACCTCTCTCAGCCTTAATAGAATTGAAGAGAGTTAGGGTCTTGCACTGGATTAGGCTTTGGCTTAAGGGAATGTTGTGGCTGGTTTGTTCTTCTATCCAGACCACTAAAACTTTCTCCATATCAGCAATAAGGCTGTTTTACTTTCTTATAGCTCATGTGTTCAATAGAGTAGCACATTTAATTTCCTTCAAGAACTTTGCTTTCACAACTTGCCTATCTGTAGGGCACAAGAGGCCTAGCTGTCAGCCTATTTCAACTTTTGATGTGCCTTCCTCACTAAGCTTCATCATTTCTAGCTTTTGAATTAAAGTGAGAGACGTGTGACTCTTCCTTTTGCTTGAACACTTAGATGCCGTGCTGGGTTACTAATTGGCCTAATTTTAATATTGTTATGTATCCGAGAATAGGGAGGCCCGAGGAGAGGGAGAGAAACAGGGAATGGCCTGTTGGTGGAGCAGTCAGAACATAAACAACATTTATCAGCTAAGTTTATTGTCTTACGTGGGCATGGTTTGTGATGCCCCAAAACAATTATAATAGTTATAAACCAAAGATCACAGATGGCCAAAACAAAATAATAATGGAGAAGTTTGGAATACTGTGAGAACTAACAATGTGATAGACACAAAGTGAGCAAATGCTGTTGGAAAAATGGCGCTGATAGATTTGCTCAACGCATGGTTGCCACGCAATTTGTGAAAAAAAAAAAAAATGTCTGCCACGCACAAAAAAGTAAAGAGCAATAAAATGAGGGGGTGCCCATATCAATTTCCTGTGGCTTCTGTAAGAAATTACCACAACATGGTAGCAAAAAATAAAATTTAGCCTCTCAAACTTTTGGAGGCCAGAATTCCAAAGTCAAGGTGTCATCAGGGTTGAGCTCACTCTGGAGGCGCTGGTGGGGAATCTGTAACTTGCCTCTTCCAGCCTCTGGTGGCTGCCGGCAGTCTTCAGTGTTCTGTGGTTTATGACGGCATCACTCCAATCTCTGCCGCCATCTTCACGGGACATTCGCCTATGTGTGTATGTGTGGAATCTCCTCCTACCTGTTTCTTATATAGATACTTGTGACGGCATTTAGGGCCTCTCCAGATCTTTCAGGATAATCTCATCTCAAAACCATTAATTTAATCCACATCTTCAAAGCCTCTTTTTCCAAATAAGGTAACATTTATAGGCTCCAGGGATTAGGATGTGATCTTCGGGCCCATCATTCAGCCCACTACAAGCCTTAACCTAAATGCTGTCCTTCGACTCCCTTCCCTTCTAATCTCTTTTTCATAAGTCTTCTTTTTTTTTTAAGATTTTTTATTTTGATGGACCATTTTTAAAGTCTTCACTGAATTTGCTACAACATTGCCTCTGTTCCAAGATCTGGCCTTTTGGGCGCAAGGCATGTGGGATCCCAGCTCCCCGACCAGGGATCAAACCCACCCCCTGCATTAGAAGGCCAAGTCCCAACAACTGGAACGCCAGGGAAGTCCCCACACGTTTTTAAAATACATCAGACATTATTTTCTGTCACAGTGCATGTTGTTTACATAAATATATACCTTCTAAAAAAGAGACACAGGGCTTTTTCTCTGATTTTCTAAAGCAGGTTTGATAAGTGTACTGGATACCAACGCTGTGTCCAGCCCTGAGGTCCACGTTCACTGTGAAGGAGGAATTTAAGAGGGGATGGTTGTTTTTGAGATATTTAGGAGATCAAGGCATCAGGACTCAGTGGTGTGATAAGGGCACGAGGGAGAAGGAGATCTCAAGGACAACTCCTGTGTCTGACTTGACAGTGGCTGGAGAACGTTGTCACAAACCGAGATGGAAAATGATGGAAGAGCAAGTTTCAGGGGGGACTTATAGTTTGATATCGGATGAGTTGACCTTGAGACATCTTTGAGGTCTCCTTTGCTCAGAGGCTTTTGCTCACTACCTACCTCCTCATTTCTTCCTCTTCTTAATGTAATTTAAATATTTTCCATATACATGTAAATGTATGTATGTGTGTGTATGTATGTATATATTAATGTGCATATATACAAATATATACATATATACTAACATGAGATATTATCCCTTTGGGGGCTCTAACAGTAACCTACCGTAATCTTGACCCAGTTGCTTCACATAGAAATTCTGGTAAGAGATAGGATAGCTATTCTGAAACAATTTATGCAAAAAGAAAACTAAAACAGCAAGTATTTCTTAAGCACCAGGTATAAATATATTTTTATTTCATTCTTACAACTAATCTAGGATGTATGCACTAATGTTTTTTCTATTATGCTGATATATGAAGAGAAACATAGAAAGGTTAATAATTTGTTCAACATCTGAGTTAGGATTTAAAGCCAGCCAGCCTTTTCTTATTCCTGAGTGAGCTGATAGACTTGTAAACAATTTGTTTATAACTTTGCACATTAAATGACACTTCACCTGCGAGGTCTTCCCAGAACACTCCATCCCTAACCCTAGAAATGTAGTCTACATGCCCCCTTCTATGAGCTCCCCAAATTCCATGTGTTTCCTTTTTCCATAGCATTTATTAAATTACCTTCTTACAGCCTGAGTTTTTTGAGGGCAAAGACTGTTTTATTTCCATTTTTTATAATACCACCAAATCAGTGCTTAGTCCATGTTTTCTGAATTAAGAGCTAATCTCTTCCCTGTTTCAGGGATACTAAGCTCATATTTTTCCCTTTTATAGGGTCTTGAGTACATATCACCACTGAATGGTTTATTAGTTTGGGACATCCCTGTTCTAGTGCTACCATAATTTTGTTCTGGAGAACCCCTTACTAAAACAGAAAGCAAAGCAAGCAGAGCAAAACAGAACAAACAAAACACAGTAAGAATACAAAGCACTAAGGTATGAATCTCAAGATCAATGCAAGTCTGCTAGGAGGAATGTTTTTGAGTAGTCAGTCCTTTTATCGAAAGGAAAGTGAGCTCTTAAACACTGCTCACGAGACGACACTCGTCAGCTTCAGATATTGGTTGAAGCTCATACTTTGTGTCGATGATTTAAAATATCTATCTACTATGGCCAGTCATAGATTATATATTTTAGATACATTGTTTCATTTAATACTGACAACTTTGTAGGACTTATTTATTTTTACTCTTTAACATATGAGAAAACTGAGAACCAGAGATGTTAGGTAATTTGCCCAATGACACACAGTTGCTAAGTCGTGAGCACAGGTGTCAACCCTAGGAACACCTACTGCAAAGCCCATGCTTTCTTCATGATGCCACTCCAAGTACTATTCATTCACAGGTAATTTAGGAATTGATAAGAGGTACAACCTTCCAGTTTTTCCTAAAGCACATCTAAAAATTTAATATGCGTCAAAATCATTTGGGGTTCTTATTAAAATGTTTCTGATTCAACGTGAGGCTCAAGTTTCCACATTTCTAACAAGTTCCCAGGTGGTGGCCATGATGCTCGTCCACGGACCACACTTTACCAAAAGGCATGAGAGACTGCTGAGGGTAATCTCCTCTGTGACAGGTAAAATAAGGTACAAACTCTTCCCAACAACAGTGTCAAACCCTAGGGCGAGAAAAAGCTGTTGTCATGCTTGCTGCTGCTCTTGAAGATGAGCTGGCTTACAGGGGAAGGAGAGATTGATGACACTGTGGGGGGAAAAAAAAAACCAGGAAAGTAATAAAGTGAAGATTTGTCTGTCATACCCTCCATCAGGAGTAACTGCCTTTGGCATGCTGTGTTATTTTTCATTTCTCAATACGGGTTCACTGATTTAGCTGGCTGTTATGTCAGAAGAAGGACCACATATAAAAATCTCCTTTCATTTTGGTCATTCCTGGAGATCTAGTCTTTTGTCAAAGCTTTTCCTCAACGTAAAACTCTGAGTTAGAGGTAGGTGAGATGATGACCTCTCTTCTCCCAAATTCCTCCTTCCCAGTCCAGACCATTGCAGAACCTGGGGAATCTTAGAATCTCAGGGCTGGAGTGGAACTCCCAGTGAAAATGTACACAAGAATGGTGCAAATTGCTGCACCAGCTTCTTACTCTCCCAAATGCTTATTTGTATGTCCTGGTTTTTTGCTTAGGGATCAGAAAGTAGTGGATTATATAAGATCCTATCTTCTAATGATGGATTCGGGGCTTGGGAAACCCAGCATCTTCCAAGCAGCAGTGAAAAAATACTGAAAAGAAAGGAAGAAAGAGAGAGAGAAAGGAAGGAGGAACAAATGCAATAGAAAAGGCTAATTTATCTTTTATCTTTGCCATTTCCATTTCTATTTAACATTTCATTCTATAGCGGGTGTTTGAAGGGATCCTTCAGTACCTAAAAAGTATATTTCAGTTAAAAGAGCATTTCCTTCTCTTTTCTCTGTACTATCCATGTCTTTTGTTCCATGACAGTTATGTTTTTATGGCCTCTTAGAACAGATATGAATAGAAAATGGAATTAAGAGACAGCATGAAATTGTGGCACAAAAACTGACCTAGGGTCTAAAGCCCTGGATGCTAGGTTTTTCTCTGCCATTAACTTGTCTACTGGGGAAGTCAGCTGGGAGTCTGTGGAATTCTAAATTAATTAAAACCTTGTTCCAAGAATTGTGGAAGTCTGAAGCCCTTCCCAGAATTTCTTCAGGTTCCCTGGGAGCTTATGCTTTCATGGTCACCTTATCCTCAATTTTCTGCCACTGCTGAAGGATGTATGTTTTCTTTGCTAAACCTTTTATGTCCAACTAAATGAGAGCCACTCACAGCAGTCACAAACAGAAGGCTGCTGCAGAGGGCACAACTTCTGAATGTCTGTCGGTGACAGGGAGCGGTCATATCTCACACAGCTAAAGTCTTACAACTATGCCTTGTTGCCACACCATCACCAGGGATTTCCTCCCGCCCTCACCGCACTAGCACTCCCCTCCTTTAATACTGGAGCTCTTTGCCACCTTGCTGCTTCGCCTTTCTTCTCCTATCCTTTCCCTTTCCCTTCTCTTTCCTTGTAACTGGCAAGCTCAAAACAAAACTGCGAACTCCTCTAATTTTCTTACGGAGAGCGCTTTAACTATCTCTAACATTCAAGGTCTCATTTTCTATCACAATGAAGTCCTTTTACAAAACAAAGAATTCTGATGTCAGAAATTACTATAATCAAGTTTTTTGTCTCATTACGTGTGTCACTTAACATGAAATAATCTTTTATATTTTTTGTAGGTGATGGGTCAGAAATGAATTGACTCAATTACGTTTATAGTATTGCAGAGCTGAGACAACACAGAAACCTGTGCCTGATTTAGTTAAGAATACGTGCTCTACAAAGCCTAAGGTTTACAAACTTTATTTGTTGAAACACAGTGAGGTTAATAAAATAAGCAGGGAAAGTGTCTGGGACTGGAAAGTGTGTTGCGAAGAGAGGAATAGGCATGGTGGGTACCTACTGGATCCTTGCCAGTTAGCGCTGCGAAACAAGACTCACTCCCAAGTGCTATTTCTTAGGCAATAGCTTCTTCTTTATTTGGCAAAACTGAATGGGAGCAAATATATATTGAATGTGACCAAATATATATTGAATGCTTTCAGGTACTTTAAATACTGTGATGAAATAATTTTCTTAATCCAATGGCAGTTAGAAATTCATGAATAAGAGTTTTAAAAATATACAGCTTTTAAAAATTACTAGAGCAACATGTCAATACTAGAGAAAATGTAGGAAAAGACAAAAGAAAGTTATTTGTAAATCCTACAGTCAAGTAAAACAAGCATTGTTTTAGATACTATCCTTTAGATAGTATCTTTTAGATACTATCAGTATGCATGCTATACTCTTGTGATTTTGTATCTTGATATATTTCATAAGCATTTTCCATGTTCCACATAGTTTTCATGTCACTCTTTTAAATAGATTTGATCATTCTCCTTGGTTTATATTAAAGTTGTTTATGGTTCTGCATTATTAGAAATAATGTGATTATGATCTACAAATAGAATATAGTTAGAATATACTTTCTTGGAATAAATTTCTGAAGACTGAATTACTGAATCAAAGCCTTATGTCAGTATCTCATGTTCCTTCTCTACGGCAAAGAGCTTTCTTTATCAGATAGAATATTATAACTTTTAAATGGCTAATAAGTGAAAAATGGTATGCAGTTGTTCTAATTTGCTTTTTATTGATTATTAGTGAGTAGAACTTGTTGTCTACTTGTAATTTTCCTTTTAATTTAGTATTTATATCCTTAGTACATTTATCTGTTGTCATTTTATTGTTTCCTTACCCATTTGTGGCTATCAAAAGGCCTTTTAGAATTATAAGAATGATTAAGCTAAGTGGCACTTTGTTTAAAGCACTAGACTATTTCTGATGAGAGTTCTTTGCTACTAAAAGCAAAGGGGTGTGGAATCCCATTCCATCCTGGCATGTGCTGACTTCTTTGGCAGATTTCAAAGCTGTCACTGGGCCTCATGTCAGTGTGACCTAGAAAGGAATGAAAGCACAGCCAGCCCAGGTCGCTGTCAGAGCTGTAACCTTCACTCTGATTTCCCGTTTCCCTAAGGTTGGCCTCAATATAGATTCCACATTCTCAAGCAAAGTGCATCATTGGATTTATTTTCTTTTTGCTTTGTCAAAGCAGATTAATGCATATTGAGGTTAGAGACTGCCCAAGAATAAATGGTAAAGAAGGCAAAACTCATTTTGGGATCGCCATGTCATTGACCAGTGATCTCCTGCCGCCCCCAGAAACTTCAGGATCTTCCCGTTGTACCTCATGTTCTGGACCTTTCAAAGGCTTCCCTTGACCATTGAAACCTCCCTGTCAATTACCTTCTTTCCGCTGAATCTCGTTGTCTGTCGGCTGTTCACTGCAGTGTCCTTGGGTTAGGTTTTATCAATTTTGGATTGCCCATTTTGAAAGAAACATATAAACCAAGGAGAGGTCGCTCTGCTTTTGCTCACATGCCTCTTTTATTTGTATGCTATCACTATTAGTTCTGTTAAAAATCTATCTTTTAAGATTCTTTGCACATATTTTCTTGTATACAAAGATTTTCCCAATTGCTTTTCCAACTGATTTTCCCAACTGGATTATATCTCTTCTAGCTTTGATGCTCTCTAACATATTTTTTGCATATATATATATATCCATACACGTATATACATATATATATATATATATATATATATATATATACTGAATTATAATATAATTATTTGCTTATTCATCCTTTGCCTCTGTGGGTTATATACTCTATAAAACAGAATTTGTGTCTACTTCTTTTTTTTTAACTTTCTCACAACTAATCAATGTATTTCCCTCGTGTAGTGAGTTCTCAGTGGCTGTTTAATTGAATAATTTGAATGAGACTAATGGTTAGAATTTCAGGTGCTGTGGCAGGCTGAAGCAAAGGAAGGTGTTTTTGCCTCACAGATTATTTAATTCAGGTGGAAGCCAAACATGGCTTACAGGAAGGGCAAACAGTTAAGTAAAGCAGTTCCTCAAGGAAAGCTAAAGTCAAGTTTTAGCTGGTTTGGTGGTGATTACTCATAGCAATATCCTTAAAAGTCAGTCTTACACCTGAATTTTGTAGGCGACAAAATTGCTGGTCAAAATGAGTAGGAAAGGATGAATACTTACCCAGCCAGTAGGATGTAATTGTTCAGAAATCCACTGAGTAAAATGTTGTGTTCTCCTGGCCACAGGTGTTACTTTATATCATGTGGTATTACCTGGACAAACAGCAATGCGATGAGAATAGCACAGGAGGCCCGCTTTACTCTTTTGTCTCTTGTCTGTTGTGAAGAGCTTTCAAGCCAGAGCTCCAGTGTTGGCTCTTGGGGAAGACCGCACTCGACTTATATTAGTCTATTGAGATGTATCTGTAGAAGAAACATGATTTCTAGAAGTGAACCTTTCATCCAGAATTGCTAATACACTAATGTGTCTTGATTTTTCAGTACAAGGAATACATGACTATTTCACAACCTTTATTCTGGCAGTCTCAGTTTTTCAATTAGTAAAGGTTTAAACATTAAGGATTTAAACTTTCTGTTTTAACGTGTTTCAAAGAGACTCTCTCAACACATCCCTTCCCTATATTGTTAAATAGAGCACACTATAAACAAGTCAGTTGTTTTATACAGTTTTTCAAACCAAGCAATTGTTTTTGAATAGATTTAGATTAATGGCTATTAATTAGCACTATTCCAAGCACTAGGGAGTGCTATAAAGATGAGGAAGGTCTTGTCCCTATTTGAGATAAGTTGAGGCAATATACTGATATTTCATAGTACAAGCCTGTTTGTGGAAGGTCATGTGATGGAGGTCAGAGTGCTGTGAGGTTCATGAGCAGATGAAGAGATGCAGGCCAGAGCCCCTGCATCTAGCCAATTGTGCTCATAGAACTTACTTTTCAGGGGAAAAACCTTCAGGTTTCAGTTCACTTTTTAATCATTGGAATCCACTTAAAAGTGAATTTGACATTTGGAGGAGTGGACACGGCTGGGTTTTTTCACTCTGGATCAATGAAACAAAGGCTTAAGATATATTTTTATAGTTTTTTCAACTTCCAGAAAAACATCATCTTCATTGTGATTGGTGCTTTGACTTGTCAGCACTGTAAAATATCATTCCCAATTCCTGACTCATCAACACAGTGGACCACACCTGTACTCACTTGCTCCTGATGTGATTTTTGTGGTCTAAGATACATACTCGCTTCTGAGTTTTGAGGTATTGGAATGGCCAATGGTTATGGGAAACTGGCAATCATGTAATAAAATCTTCTAGACTCTGCAAAATTTAGACTCTACAAAACTGTTTGTCTTGTCTTCTGATTCCTCTTTTCCTTCCCTTCCTTTTTCTTACACTGAAATTTCTACAGCTCAGAGTGTGGCGAAACCTTCTGCAGAAGGAAGGATATGGTTACTGAATTTAAAGCAAAATACATTAAGGATGCAAGACCAAATTGACATTTAAGTTTATTGGGTTCAGTACGTAAAGAATCTTGATTTTGTTTGGGAAGCCTGCCCTCTCCCAAGTGACTAAACGTTACTGTGAGTTGTCTAAGCCAGGCATAATTTACACGTTGCCCTTGACAATTACTGAGTTAGGAAGGAGCATATGACATGTGAGAATATTGCTGGTGAGCAACGGTAAAATGTTTTCTCTCTGATAAATACAGATATGGAGGATGAGATACCTGCTTTATTTTTCTGGACTTGGTTGTGTCATTGTGGGATGCCTCTATGGTGGGCATCTTGCCGACATAAGAAAATTTAGCTGAGATGAGCTGGGAGACAGGCTGAGTTGGGTAGAGCAAAGAGATGGGCAGCCGAGCACCTAATCAGTACTTGAGGATCCTCATATGGGGTAATAGAACATCCCTATCATTTTGACCATTCAAGTCAGATTTTATTACTTGCAGCCAAAGCCATCCTAACTACTAAAGTGCTGTTTGCTGGCGTAGGCTGAAAGACACTACAGATAGTTTTCTTTCCATACTGCCATGCTTCCAATATGCTCTTCTGTGAGTTATGTCATTAAGGCTGCTGGTGACTATAAATCTTCTTTCTGGAGGGTGTAACACATTCACGATTTATCTCCGTATTTAATAAAACTCATGTGTCACCAAGTTCCTGAGAACATAGCAAATGAAACAGCAAGGTTTGATGGTGAAAAAGGAGCTAGGAAAGAGGGGAAATGGGATAATGCCAGGAAGAGCAGTTTGAGAGGATGGGTTTCAGAATGAGTGAGCTGTGAGCAGAGTGGTGACAGTACCACAAAAGCAGTGGGGAGACATGCAGCAGGAGGGGCAGGGGCCAGGGTGGGCATCAGAGGCAAATAGGACTTATCCCAAATGTGAGTTCGACAATCCAGGACTGCCCAAAAAGGCATAGTTCTGATCTGGGACACAGAAAACTGCACGGTTTCTCATTTAAATTTGGGAATTCTGTGATTCCTGCATCTCCCACTGTATAGATGCTATCAGGTTTTACCTGTCATAGTTTTTCTGGTTGGCTGAAGAAACTCAGCCTCTGTGACATAATGGGATTTAATCCTATGGCAAAATATTTATTCCTAACAAGTAGACTCTGGGTCTAATGACTCTGGCATATACAATTTGATTTGGGTTTGATAAAACGTATTGATTTCAGGTCTGGAAAAGAACATTCTCTTCTCTCCTTTTTCCCCTCCCTCCAGCTACCCACCATCCTCTTTAAAAAAATAGATTCTTTTCTCCTTTGTGTTTCAGAGTAAAGTTGTATTTTTTTCTTCTGGTGGCCATAGAATAAAAAAAACAAAGAAATATATTCTGTAGAAGCTGAGGACATGTGTAGCTTCTGCAGTCATACTACGTCTCATTTTCTAAACAGAATCTTCGAAACTCTCCACTTAGTCAGATGCTGATGTGCTCCCCCCAGGTGCTGCCCACATGAGCAGAGCATATGTTCTGCTAATGTGCAAGAAAACTTGAGAGAAACCATTGAAGCCTGCTCTCTTCTGGGAGCAGAGAATCTTTCCCATCAATTCTCCGATGATCCACCCTTGTCCTCCTGGCACCTCCCTTCTGGGTCCTGCCAAGCATTAGCTCCTGGCTGCATTTCATCTCTGCCTATTTGCTCATAAGAGGCTAATCTCATGGATTCCATTTGCTACTTTTAGAAAGGGGAGGAGGAGGTAAATCAAGAGATGAAGTTGTTTTGGAGATCTCTTTAAGGCAATTTCGATAATCAATGACTACAGGGCTGAGTTTCACATCCTAATTATAAATGACTACTTGAGTGGATGGGCTCCTCTTCAAGGCTCTTGGAGTTATGGTTTGCGCTTAGCTTGGTACTATTTTCAAAAATGCGCCTTAGCTTTATTATGCAGCCCATGGAGCGACCACTATAATTAAGCTGCCAAACAGCCCCCCTCCCATTTATCACCCTCTCTTTTCAATTACTGCAAAGTTTCTGAAAAAGTCAGCTTAGTGCCTTCAATTTCCTCCTTGATCCTGGCAAATGAGGCCAGAGTAAACATATGGTGCTGCCACTACCCTCCTGCAGACAAGCAGTCTCAGATGCTGTTGAACTAGAATAAAAAAACGCTGGGATTATAGAGCTTGGGGGTCCACGCCATAGACATCTTTACTCCACAAATCAGAATCCCAAGTCTTCTGGTCTGAGCAATGGGGTCATCTGAGCTCTGTGAGATAGTGCCCAGGGTAAGAAGTAACGTAAAGGACATCAGCAGAGGAATTCAAAATTTTAATAAATAATTACACATTTGTTAAGGTGAAAATTAGTTAATCTGGCACTCTATCAGCTTGAACCCTCAACTAAGTAGCAATTTTGCCCAATTATAGTAAAACACAATTAGTGCCTTTAAGGAGGGCCCTGAGACCTTGCTATTACTGGAATGCCTTCTGAATCACCCAAGAGGGACACTGCTGTGATTGGCACAGTGAGTGTTACATTTATTATATATTACCTTTTTAAAAGTATGGAACTCAGTCCTACAATGGTAATTGACGATCATATGAAACTCACTCTTGTATCTTCTATTGGGATGTTGCTGAAAGTACTGTGTACACCTCATCAGTTTCATCTTGTGAACCAATTTTAGATCTTGCTGACTGACTCTTATTGATTTGTGAAACCATCTTGTTTCCTGCTTTGCTTTGGCCTCTTGGAAGCTCAATGTCTACAGGCACTGAATGCATGGGATAGGATGCTAATCTTACTCCTCCATTTTATTCTCTCATCTAGTTTTCCTTATTCCCTTGTTCTCTCAACCATTTACTTTATCCTTTTTTATACGTGTTTTGGTAAACTCTCTCACCTTGTCTGTAGCATGATTGGAAATGTAAATACTGTGTTTCCTTCCCAGAGACATGCTATTTTGTGAATCAAAATAGGATCACCTAATTTTAAGCAGTGAATGTCTGCTAAGAGTTAGATTTTATGAGGACTATGAAATGAAACTCTTAGTTCCTTCATGCAATTTTATGAATAGATAGCCATCCACTTTTTCTAGATTTATGTCTCTAAAACATGAAAACAACTTAAAAGTCTTGAATGGATACATGCCCCCACAAAGCTGGGATATTCAAACAGTTTTTCTATGACTTCTGTTACCTAATACAGACCATTATGTGGCCTTAAGTCACAGCAATCTGATTCCAACACATAGTCTGATTTTTTTGTAACGCATTGTAAGATACTATATAAAGAACAGGGTAAATTATGCAGCTTCTTAAACCTTGAATGTCCTGTCTTAGTCACAGTCTCATTATCCACTTTTAATAGAGCATTATACAGCATTAATACTCATTTTTCAAGTCTGTACCCTTTCTGCAAAATGTGTTTACACAAAAGGCTGAGGAAGAATTTCTTTTTCCTATTTAAATTGATGATGAACAAGTGGGTCACATGCTTTCAGTGATGTGTTTTGGGGCAAGAGAAAATGAGAACAGTGTGAGAATAACAGGGGTGTTTGGGTGAAAGCTGGAGCCATCCTACTTTCCCATGTCTCCTAGGAACGGTTATCCCAACTCCATTAGTACAGAATGAGAGGCCATTTGGGTAAATACAGTCACATAAATATATCATTAGGCAGTTTTGTAAAATTCACATTATTTACTCAAGCAAATATGTAATTAGAACATTTTTTAAAACACAGATTATCTACCAAAGAGACTCAAACTGTTCCTTTGGAGCATTTAAGCCTATTGGGTAAAACTGTAATTAGGCCATTAATTAAACCCAAATCATATTATTTATTAAAAGGTGCTTTGCTGATCTGATAAGCATTTTCTTTGCTCTTTTAAGGCATTTTAATAATTGATTATTGTAAACCCCTTGGCTACCACTTGCCCTTCATTCATTCCTTTCTGATTTGCGTCTTGTTTCACTTTATGATGATGGTTATAGATTTAGATTTCCCTGTGGGTAGTGTGTGCAAAAATGCCTGATCTAGCACTGCCGCCCTCCACCCCTGCACAGTCCCTCAAAGATATGAGGATGAAAAAGCAGCTCACTGTTTTTTTAACTATATCCTCTTTGAATTTTTTTTAGGGGAAGTAGTTAGTAGTAACTGTCCTTTTATTTTTTTCCTTGTTGTTACACATAGACTTGATAAGATCAAATCTTTCAACTTCTAAAACACTGAGGTTGTGTGAACTTCTGGAAATGGGTTTGTTCTGAACCAAGTCAGATTCCCTTTTTGGGCCATTTCTGTGACCAAAGCATGTGTCTGGTAAAATGTTTAATCCAGTGTAGTCTTCTGTTTGTGGTCTTGAAAAGGAGTGGTGACCCATATAGAAATCAAGGCTTAATCCCATCTCTGGTTCATGTAGAGCAGTATTCACTTACAGTCTTCCAAGGAACACAGGTCCCAAAGGATCTTGAGTGGCTATGAGAAAAAGGTAACCTATTTTTGGCTTGCCTTGCTCCATTCTAGCCTCCACATTATAGCTAGTGTTTTGGGGGGTTTTGCTTCTTCTTTCTAAAAATGCAATCTGATCAGTTTCTTAAAAGCTTCAAGTCCTTTTTTGCTCAGAGCCATTGCTTTTGCTCTACCCTTTGTTTGGAGCCCTGCCTGTCTCTGGCCTCTCCTTTGCCTAGGCAGCTCAAAGGCTTGGTGCAGGGTGGAGTTAAGAACGCCGAAGTGTGACCCAGACTGTCTAGGTTTGAATCCAGCTCCCCTTCTAATTAGCTGAGCAAACTTGGCAAGTCATATACCTTCCTTGCTCCTCAGTTTCCTTATTTACCTCCCTCTTAACATCAGTGGGAATCACTATACCTAAAGCACCTACATAGTGATCACTATTATTTAGGGCTTTTGTATCTGGGAAACCTTCCTTAACCCTCCGCATCTTGGTTCTCCCTGGAACCTCTCCTGTTTTAACCCCTACCACACGTGGCGTTGCGCTTACTTATTGATTACCTTTCCTCTTAGGCTAAACACTACATGAGCAAAGAGATGAAGTCCATCTTTTTTAATGTTCTATCTACAACACCTAGCACACTGCTGGCTCCAGAAATAGCTACATTGTTACAGGTGCTGTACTAGGTGCCACTGATACACTAGTAAACAGAAAAGACATTGCTCACCCTCATGTAGCTCTCAGTCTAATAGGGAAATATTGAGCCAACAATTATGCCAAAAATAGAAAAATGCAATCAGACAAGTGCTATAAAGTATAGGTATGTAGTTTCATAGGATTCTAAAATAGGGGCAATTTTGTCTCATCTGGGAATTGAAGTAAACATCTCTAAAGAAGTGATGCTCAGATAAAATCTGAAGGTTGAGTGGTTACTAAGTAGAAGAGGGAGAGAGAAAAACATATTCCAGGTAGAACAAATAGCTTGTGCCAGTATCCTAGGTATGAAACCAGAAGGTGTGATGAACTGTAAAAGGTCCATGTCTTCCAAGTGGAGACATTGAGGAAAAGAGAAATGCTAGATAAAGCTGAAGAGATAGACGAGGGCCATGCATGGAAGGCACTGAAGCTCTCTGTGCCTCAGTTTCCTCACCTGTAAAATGCAGATGGTAATAGTTATGTGAGAGTTAATGCACGTAAAGTACTTAGTAGACTGTCCAGCAGTTAGTAAGCAATTTAAAACTTAGTGATTATGATGATGATTAGAACATC
Organism: Eschrichtius robustus; assembly: GCF_028021215.1. NCBI lineage: Eukaryota > Metazoa > Chordata > Mammalia > Artiodactyla > Eschrichtiidae > Eschrichtius > Eschrichtius robustus. The sequence goes on from NC_090833.1 coordinate 72,152,668, forward strand.
AGGAAGGACATTATTTCTTTGTACTGTAACAAGGAATGAAATAACTAGTTTCTGTCAGGATATATACTGAGGAGAAGAAAATGGGGTCTACTTGGTAGCAAAGATGAAGAAAGCACAAACTGGATGTATGCCCCATTCTCTGCATGTTTCAATATCTACTTTTTAAAACAAATGTTTATGGAGTCTTTTCAAAGAGTCTTGTGCCAGCTTGACTGTGTGTGTGTGTGTGCGTGCGTGCGTGCGTGTGTGTTGGACATCTATTCAGATGCACATCTGGGTTAGGCATCTTACATTTCACAAAAGGAACTGGCCTTATCTTCCATTCATTTGATTACTGAAGGCTGCAGATTTATCCTTCATATGTAGCCCTTGGTTTTGCCAGGGTATGTTAATTGTGTGTTCAACTTTTATCAAAATCTTTGTTAAAAACAAAGTGACCAGTATTCTTGGAGAATTACATTAAAGATAATCAGTTTGACGTTTCCTCCAAGTTCTTTAACATTTACCCCTAGATCATCAAGCTATGAAACGGGTAGGTTTATAACCCATTATGGTGACCTTGTGAAATTACTTCTTAACTGCTCTGTATACTGGGCCCACGGTGTGCCTCCAGGCATAGGCTACAAGAAGGAACACTGTGAAAGTCACTCTTAGCAGTTCCCATGGAGCTTTTTATCTCAGGTTTTTTCATAAACAACTGACATATTATTAGTGGTAAATGTTCTGATTTTTGGAACTAATTATGTTTCTCATTTTGTCCTGGCTGGTTGTTAGTATGTCTGTAACCGAATTAGCAAGCCCGTACTATGTGTTAGATGTCTTCTCCTTACCCCTCTTTCCTGCACACAGCTTTGGACTCTAGGACCTGACCCATATGGACTGTATTCAGGAGACTCTCTGTCCTTGGGCTTCCATTAGATTTGGCCCATGAGAGGTACCAAGAAAGAGATCTAAAACTGGGAAGAGAGAGAGAGACTAGGTACTTATTCCATGAACTCTGCAGGTTTGGACACTGCAGGTTAGCTACTTCCCTTGGTAAGTCCACAGCTCCTATCAGGTGGCCTTTCCTTAGAGTTCCTTTCTCTGGGTTCTAGTAACCAACCACTCCTGTCCTTACGCTTCAGGTCTAGAGTAGTTAAAACTGGTGGAGTTGATTCTGTTATCTTCCCAGAGGCACTCCACTACACACTTTTTCCATTTCTTAAACCTTTTCAACACCTTTGCCATTCCCTTTACCAAACTCTCCTTAATGGATTCCATTTGAATGTCCCATCAGATTTCTGCTGAGACCCTGACTGATAGACTCTTGCAGCTGTGCCAGGCACTGACTAACTGCCTTTTATTTTTACTCTGCTCTTTTATTTATGGATTTATCTTTTATTCCTTCAAATTATAAATACCTCTGTTCTATAAAGCACCTCAAAATATTCTTTGGCAGAGAGTCAAGGTGTAAATAAACAAATGCATATGCAAATAAATGTGCTGGGTGCTCTGCTATATGCTGGGAATGAAGACAATTAAGTCCAGTCCTTGGGGAGATGACAGACTGTGGGGAAGACATTCAAGGAAGCAAATAATCGCAATGCATTGTGATGAGTTATAAAGAGGATGTAGACAAACTCCTGTGGGGACCTGAGTGATGGAGTTCCTTACTGTGCTTGGAGGTGGATGGTCAGTGGGACCAGAGGTGAAGAGGACTACGGTGGTCACAGAAGGGGGGGCTATTAAAGTCAGGTGGTGACAGGCACTTTATGTAGAGGGCTAGTCCTCTCTCTCCCTGAAACAGCCATGATCTTGCTTGGTGTATTGAGGTTCCCATTTATTTCCTTTGGGATTGATTATTTATTATTTTAAAAATCTTTTAATTTTCAAGTCTTGATTCAGGGGAAAAATACTTGGAAAATGCAAAATACCTTGTTATTCTCCAAAGATGTATGTTTAACTCAAATGCAGCTAATGAGCCTTGCCAAAGATGCCTAATTCCTTTCCCCTTTTATGTGCTACAAGGCTTACATAAATCAGGTGCCCGCTTCTTCAAAAATGTTTTTAAAACGTCAAGATAGGTTATTACTGGGAATATGAGCAGCAGGTAAGTAATGTCTAAGTAGTAGAATACACACACTTTGGTTTCAGTAAGGGGTGAAAATTGTAACAGTGTTTAAAAAGGAAATTGTGATTTACTATCTGATCTTAGAATAAGCTGAAGAATGGTCCATCAAGAGCCTGCCGGCAAACACACTGTGTCCTTCTATGTGTACTAGAGAAGGCTATTTATTATCTGTCACATTTGTTTAAAAAAAAAATGCCTAAGCGATCAAAATCTCTGAATTGTTTAATTTTGGATTAATCAGAAGATGAAACATGGGCTCTTAGTCTTTCATCAGACTTCAAAATGAGTCCCGACCTAGTCTGCTAACTTAAAAATAAAACCGAATGCACACCTTCCCTGCCGTGTGAAAAGGTTTGGCTAGCAGTCCTCCTGGACTTTTTTGTCTGTTGGGTTTTTAATGAGGACCAAAGTCTAGGTTCTGGAACATTGTGAATTTTGATTACAGTGGGGTTCCAGCCTGGTTGGAAGGGGGGAAATGTCAGAAACCTCGTGAGCTAACCAGCCAGCTTCTAGATGAAAGGCTTTGGAGAGGCTTCTCAAATGCTGCTCTCCTCTTGGTTTTTATCCAGACCCAAACTCTGAACCCACAGAGGTTCAGTAAGCACAGAATCCCAGCCAATCATTAGCTTTGTAAAATGCCGATCCCTCTTTCAGCAAACAATTATAAGGCATAATTGCTAGTAGAGAAAATCAATTGATCTTCATAGATTTTTAATTGCCCATTTTATTTTGCTTCCTCATAAGTATCAAAGTGATGACATTGGATTTAGTACAATATTGTGTATCTGTTAAAATCCTGACATACGGAAAGTGAGGAGGAGCCTTGATGGTCTCCCCTGATCAAAGTACCCTTTGACAGCTCTGATCTCCAGGGAAAGCATGCTTCAAGAGTACACTGAAGCTAGAGAGTGCTTAGTTTCTTAGCTGCTCTCTAGAGACTTCTATGGAGTGCACCAGTTAGTGACTTGATGGGTGGTTTGTATGTGTTGATAGACACCAAGACATAAGGATCATTCCAGGCAGTGATCACTGAGCCACTTAACTGTAAGATGTCAACCCTTATCCAATTTAGAGTAAATAAGCCTCGGTCAAAATAAACCACCAGATATCATTGCTGAGATCATGTGCATTCATGTTGTTGTGCTAGGACTGTGGATTGCAAACACTTCAATTTTCCAACCCATGTGGAGATAGGTAGGTTCTATGGGCCACCCAGCAGTTCGGTTCTATTTACCCCTGATAAGGTGAGGAGATGGGGTATGCCGGGGAGCATGTGTGTGTACACGTGTGTGTGTGTGTGTGTGTCTGTGTGTGTGTGTGGAGGTGGAGCAGGGAGTAGTCATTCTTTGTTAGAAGGTGAATGATACAGAATTACATGGGATAAACTGGATTGGTAGCTAGCTTTTATTAAATATAAATTGGCCATTTATTGTTCCTTCATTCTTTGAATGTTTATTGAACCCTTAAGCCCTGTGCCAGAATTCTATGATAAGGGTTAGTTCTTGTCTTCATATAAATGCCCTGATCGTTAAGCACAAAGCGCTAGGGACGCTCACTTGAGGAACATCTAAGATCAGAGGAAGGGAAGCTTCCTTTGAGAAGGTGACACTTGAGCCAAATCTTAAAGACAAGGGGGACCATCAAAGAGAAAGAAGTATATTATAGGAAGAGAGAGCTGCATTACAAATGGCAAAGAGACAACAGAGAACTGACATATCTGGGGAGCAAATTTTCTAAAGCAGATACCATCGATGTTAAAACTTTACATCTGGATCTACAGGCATACCTAGCGTATAAATTCCATAGATAAGCCTCACCATCACGGTATGGTTAAGTGATGGAGTCTGTATGTCCAAATACATTTCAAGTAGGAGAGAAATCACTGTCTTTTTCTGGTAATAGCATCCCCTATTTTTGTTTGAAAAATCACCCTCACTCCACTCTCAATGTAGTTCAGATGAGGTTGACTCATCGCTGTAAGTCTGACCCACAGGAATCTGGTATGCCCGGGCCAGCTACACTTGTGTTCAGAGTGATCAAGGCAGAGAGGATTAAGGGGGAAGACTGGGGAGTGATGAGGCTGGAGCAGTGAGCTGAGGCCAGACCATGAATGATCCTGTAGGCTGGGGTCACAGGTTTGGACTTTTATTATCTGAGGTCAATTGGTAATTGTGGGATTTTAAATAGGGGACTGACAAAATTCAGCTGACCTCTTAGATAAAACTTAAGAGGGGGTAGGAACTGATTGAAGTGTAGCAAGAGGTCCTCCCAATAGGGCAGGTGAAAATGACAAAAGCCTGGACTAAAACAATGACAATGCAAAAATCAGATGATTGTGGATTTGGAGGATATCAGGGGGATGGAAACCACAAAACAATATTAGATTAATGAGTTTGCAAATTCTTTGGACATCTAAGTGGAGATGTCTAGCCAGATAACTGGATATAAATATATAGACTTAAGCTAAGATAAATGCACTTAAGGTATAAATTCCAAATTTGTCAGCAATAAAGTTCATGTCCGTGATGGCAATGTGTTGGGGGTGGAGGATAATTTGTGTAACAATTGGCAACTTATAAAGTCAAGTCACAGTTACCCCTCAGTGGAGGGCCCATGGGAGTGGTGTTTGGTTAAATCAGATGTCACAGTGATGCCATCAAAAAAGCCCTTGGCTAAAACTCTAGTTTGGGGGACTTATTTCCAACGAACTATTATCTTTTTTAAAAAACATTTACAAAGCTGCTTAGCTTCTGAGATTTTTAGTTTCCTCGATTCAGAAATAAGGAAATTGGTAAGGGTACTACCTGCCAATCAAATAAAATAATCTTCATGAATTGTGTATCTTATTATTACAATAAATCAAACCCCTGTCAATACAGAAGAAAGTTCTATAAAGAATACACTTAACTAAATATTTTCAGGAGAGATGGGGTGTAGGAAAGAATGGGGTGAGTTAAACTATTCGTAATCTCCTTCAACTTCCATTATGCGTCTCCATCCCAAACTCAATTGTCCGTAAACATTGGTAGTCACAATTGGGTCTGAAGGTGAATTTGGCTCACAGATATGTTTTCTTTAGTTTGCATAGTGCTTTGTTTTTTTTAATTGAAATTGTTGCATCTTTGGAAAATCAAGTTTTATGTGAAATTCTAGTTTTCGCATAAAATAAAAAATAGAAGATTTGGAACACTGGTTCATGTGTTTTCTGTGGTTATCCTAACTGGGAACTGGATGGAGGTTGCCCCCTCTTTAGTTCACCACAGTTCCTACCATTCCCTATTTCCTTATACATGGGGATACATTCTGTCATGTCCCTGGCTTAGTTGCATAGGTTTGATTATGATCCTGGATTACCCAAATTCCCAAGCAGTGATTGCAAAAAGACAGCAAAACATAAATTCAGAAATAGGAATAAAGTATAAAGTGAGCTGTGTTTTCATCATTCCTTTTACCCTGCTTTCTTCAAAGCAGTGATTTTTACTTGCATTAAAATGCATTTTAAATAGGGATAAAGATGCTAATTGTAAAATGTGATACAGTTCAGTTTCAGCTCTAGCCCCTGAAGACTTGAATATGCTTTTTAGAAAAATGCAAAATGCTGTTCCTATGAAACTTTGTTTTCACACTTTGGTATCTATGATGACATCTTTTCAGGGAATCCATAAGAGTTTTGAGGACTGGTAAGTTTCATGTTTTAATTTTCAAAATGACTTTAAAAATTAATACTAACTTAACCTGGCCAGCTTGGATGGCCAGTTTTTTAACTTTCCACTTGATGTGTGACCAAATTTGCAATTGTCTTTGCAATTGCATTGTTGTGAGTGATGGCCAGAAGAGGCAGCATTTTATTTTTGGTACTGCATTTTTGTAACTTAAGTGCTCAGGTGACCACTGAGCACTTGTGCTTTAGTTAATCCGTGTTATTTCCCACCACCCCTCTTTTAAATGGTGGCTGTTTATTTCACTGCAAAACATTTTGGAGTTGGTATACTGAAATTTGTTTGAGATCTATCTATTGAAGGGAGTGCTATGAGGATTGACCAAGAGGGCACATTTAAAGTCATAAGGTAACAAGATATGCATATTTTCTATTTTCTGAAAATGAAGGTGGAGGAAAGATACTTACTGGGCACTGAGCGTACATGCCAGGCTATATGGCAGGAGCTTTGCATACCTTACCTTGTTTAATCCACAAACCTTATGAAGAGTTATTAACCCTATTTTGATGAGGAGGAGTGAAGGTTCAGAGAGTTTAAGTGCCTTGCACAGTATCACACTTTTAGGACTAAAATCCAGCCTCTTGGACCTGAAGGGCAAGGGCTATTTGTCATATGGGTGTGATATACAGAAGACAGCTAGGGAAGGGAAGGAAAATGTCTCTTAAACAAGCAAATGTTAAATTAGCTTTGCCATATTGTCTAATTCTTTGTAACTTAAATAATACCTGTTTTTCAAAGAACTATATTTGCTCATTGCTGTAATCAGCAATGAAAACCTATACTGTCCCATATCAGCAGGGTCTGCATATTTCCCTACAGCTGATTTCTGAGATGCTTTACTTGGAATGTTGTTACTTGTTTATTTTACATTGTTAATTTTTAGAGATGTAAAAAGGTTACCAAAACCTCAGTTTTTTGATGGTTAATTTTTTAATGGAAGTATAGTTGATTTATAATATGTTTCAGATGTACAGCATAGTGATCCAGTATTTTTATACATTACACTCCATTAAAATTATTACAAAATAATGGCTATAATTCCCTGTGCTGTACAGTATATCCTTGTTGCTTATCTATTTTATACACGGTAGTTTATATCACTTAATTCCATATTTCTATCTTGCCCCTCCTCCCCTCCCTCTCCCCACTGGTAACCACTAGTTTGTTTTCTATATCTGTAAGTCTGTTTCTCTTTTGCATATACATTCGTTTTATTTTTTAGATTACACATACAAGTGATATCACACAGTATTTGGTTTTTTTCTGTCTGACTTATTTCATGAAGCATAATATTCTCTAGATCTAGACACATTGCTGCAAATGGCAGAATTTCATTTTTTTTTTTTTTATGGCTGAGTGATAATCCATTGTGTGTGTATACCATATCTTCTTTATCCATTCATCTGTTAATGGACACTTGGGTTGCTTCTATACCTTGGCCATTATAAATAGTGCTGCTATGAACACTGAGGTGCATGCATCTTTTTGAATTAGTGTTTTTATTTTTTTTCCAGTTATATACCCAGGAGTGGAAATGCTGGGTCATATGGTAGTTCTTTTTTAAATTTTTTGAGGAACCTCCATACTGTTTTCCATAGTAGCCGTACCAATTTACATTGCCACCAACAGTATACACAGGTTTCCTTTTCTCCACATCCTTGCCAATATTTGTTATTAATAGACTTTTTTGGTGATATCCACTCTGGCAGGTGTGATGTGATAATCTCATTGTTTTGATTTCCATTTCTCTAACAGTTAGCAATGTTGGGCATCTTTTCATGTGCTTGTTAACCACCTGTATGTCCTCTTTGGAAAAATGTCTATGCAAGTATTCTGTCCGTTTTTTGATTGGGTTGTTTGGTTTTTTGATACTGAGTTTTATGAGCTGTTTATATATTTTGGATATTAACCCCTTGTTGGTCATATCACTTGCAAATATTTTCTGCCATTCTGTCAGTTTTCATTTTGTTAATGGTTTTCTTTGCTGTGCAAAAGGTTTTAAGTTTAAATAAGTCCCATTTGTTTATTTTTGCTTTTATTTCTTTTGCCTTAACAGACAGAACAAAAAACAATTGCTATGATTTTTGTAAAAGAGTGTTCTGCCTATATTCTCTTCTAGGAGTTTTATTGTTTCAGGTCTACATTTAGGTTTTTAATCCATTTTGAGTTTATTTTTGTATACGATGTGAGTAAATGGTTCTAATCTCATTGTTTTACATGTAGCTGCCCAGTTTTCCCAGTAAGTTTTCTTATTGAAGAGACTGTCTTCTCTCCATTGTATATTCTTGCCAACTTTGTTATAGATTAATTCAACATAAGCGTGTGGGTTTAGTTCTGGGCTCTCTATTCTGTTTCATTGATCTATGTGTCCGTTTTTGTGCCAGTACCATGCTGTTTTTCTTACTGTAACTCTGTAGTATAGTTTGAAGTCTGGGAGGGTGATACTTCCAGCTTTGTTCTTTTTTCTCAAGATTGCTTTGGCTATTCGAGGTGTTCCATGGTTCCATGAGAATTTCAGAATTATTTGTTCTAGTTCTGTGACAAATGTCATTGGTATTTTGATAGGGATTGATTGTATTAAATCTATAGATTGCTTTGAGTAGTATGGGCATTTTAACAAATATTAATTCTTTCAATCAAAGAGCACAAGATATCTTTCCATTTCTTTGTATCATCTTCAATTTGCTTCATCAGTGTTTTATACTTATCAGAGTATAGGTCTTTCACCTCTTAGGTCAAGTTTATTCCAAGGCATTTTCTTCTTTTTGATGTGATTTTAAACAGGGTTGGCTTTTTACTTTCTCTTTCTGAAGTTCATTACTAGTGTATAGAAAAGCAACAGGTTTCTGTATAGTAATCTTGAATCCTGCAAATTAGTTGAGTTCATCTATTCTAATAGTTTTTTGGTGGAGACTTAAGGGTTTTCTATGTAAAATATCATGTCATCTGCAAATAGTGACAGTTTTACTTCTTCCCTTCTGGTTTTTTTTTTTTTTTTTTTAACTTTACTGAGATATAATTCATATACCATACAATTAACCCATTTAAAGTATACAATTCAATAGTTTATAGAATATTCACAGATATATGCAACATCCTACAGTCAATTTTAGAACATTTTCATCACCTCATAAAGAAATCCTACATCCTTTAGAATCACCCCACATACGACCCTTTTCTTTGCTTTTTTTTAAAAACATCTTTTTTAGAGTATAATTGCTTTACAATGATGTGTTAGTCTCTGCTTTATAACAAAGTAAATCAGCTATACATATACATATATCCCCATATCTCCTCCCTCTTGCATCTCCCTCCCACCCTCCCTATCCCACCCCTCTAGGTGGTCACAAAGCCCCGAGTGGATCTCCCTGCGCTATGTGGCTGCTTCCCACTAGCTATCTATTTTACATTTGGTAGTATATATTTGTCCATGCCACTCTCTCACTTCGTCCCAGCTTACCCTTCCCCCTGCCCGTGTCCTCAAGTCCATTCTCTACGTCTGTGTCTTTATTCCTGTCCTGCCACTAGGTTCTTCAGAACCTTTTTTTTAAATTTTAGATTCCATATATATGTGTTAGCATACAGTATTTGTTTTTCTCTTTCTGACTTACTTCACTCTGTATGATAGACTCTAGGTCCATCCACCTCACTACAAATAACTCTATTTCGTTTCATTTTATGGCTGAGTAATATTCCATTGTATATATGTGCCACATCTTCTTTATCCATTCATCTGTCAATGGACACGTAGGTTGCTTCCATGTCCGGGCTATTGTAAATAGAGCTGCAATGAACATTGTGGTACATGCCTCTTTTTTTTTTTTTTTTTTTTTAATTTATTTATTTATTTTTGGCTGTGTTGGGTCCTCGTTTCTGTGCGAGGGCTCTCTCCAGCTGCGGCAAGCAGGGGCCACTCTCCATCGCGGTGCGTGGGCCTCTCACTGTCGCGGCCCCTCCCGCCGCGGAGCACAGGCTCCAGACGCGCAGGCTCAGCAGCCGTGGCTCACGGGCTTAGCTGCTCTGCGGCACGTGGGATCCTCCTAGACCAGGGCTCGAACCCGTGTCCCCTGCACTGGCAGGCAGACTCCCACCCACTGCGCCACCAGGGAAGCCCAGACATGCCTCCTTTTGAATGATGGTTTTCTCAGGGTATATGCCCAGTAGTGGGATTGCTGGGTCATATGGTAGTTCCATTTTTAGTTTTTTAAGGAACCTCCATACTGTTCTCCATAGTGGTTGTATCAGTTTACATTCCCACCAGCAGTGCAACAGGGTTCCATTTTTTCCACAGCCTCTCCAGCATTTATTGCTTATAGATTTTTTGATGATGGCCATTCTGACCAGTGTGAGTTGATACCACATTGTCGGTTTGATTTGCATTTCTCTAGCGATTAGTGATGTTGAGCATCCTTTAATGTGTTAGTTGGCAATCTGTATATCTTCTTTGGAGAAATGTCTGTTTAGGTCTTCTGCCCATTTTTGGATTGGGTTGTTTGTTTTTTTGATATTGAGCTGCATGAGCTGCCTGTGTATTTTGGAGATTAATCCTTTGTCAGTTGCTTCATTTGCAAATATTTTCTCCCATTCTGAGGGTTGTCTTTTTGTCTAGTTTATGGTTTCCTTTGCTGTGCAAAAGCTTTTAAGTCTCATTAGGTCCCATTTGTTTATTTGTGTTTTTATTTCCATTTCTCTAGGAGGTGGGTCAAAAAGGATCTTGCTGTGATTTACCTTATACAGTGTTCTGCCTATGTTTTTCTCTAAGAATTTTATAGTGTCTGGCCTTACATTTAGGACTTTAATCCATCTGGAGTTTATTTTTGTGTATGGTGTGAGGGAGTGTTCTAATTTCATTCTTTTACATGTAGCTGTCCAGTTTTCCCAGCACCACTTATTGAAGACGCTGTCTTTTCTCCATTGTATATTCTTGCCTCCTTTATCAAAAATAAGGTGACCATATGTGCATGGGTTTATCTCTGGTCTTTCCTGTTCCATTGATCTATATTTCTGTTTTTGTGCCAGTACCATACTGTCTTGATTACTGTAGCTTTGTAGTATACTCTGAAGTCAGGGAGCCTGAATCCTCCAGCTCCGTTTTTCTTTCTCAAGATTGCTTTGGCTCTTCGGGTTTCTGTACAAATTGTGAAATTTTTTGTTCTAGTTGTGTGAAAAATGCCATTGGTAGTTTGATAGGGATTGCATTGAATCTGTAGATTGCTTTGGGTCGTATAGTCAATTTCACAATGTTGATTCTTCCAATCCAAGAACATGGTATATCTCACCATCTGCTTGTATCATCTTTAATTTCTTTCATCAATGTCTTATAGTTTTCTGCATGCAAGTCTTTTGTCTCCTTACGTAGGTTTATTCCTAGGTATTTTATTCTTTTTGTTGCAGTGGGAAATGGGAGTGTTTCCTTAATTTCTCTTTCAGATTTTTCATCTTTAGTGTATAGAAATGCAAGAGATTTCTGTGCATTAATTTTGTATCCTGCTGCTTTGCCAAATTCATTGATTAGCTCTAGGAGTTTTCTGGTAGCATCTTTAGGATTCTCTATGTATAGTATCATGTCATCTGCAAATAGTGACAGTTTTACTTGTTTTCCAATTTGGATTCCTTTTATTTCTTTTTCTTCTCTGATTGCTGTAGCAAAAACTTCCAAAACTGTGTTCAATAATAGTGGTGAGATTGGGCAACCTTGTCTTCTTCCTGATCTTGGTGGAAATGGTTACATTTTTTCACCATTGAGAACAATGTTGGCTGTGGGTTTGTCATATATGGCCTTTATTATGTTGAGGAAAGTTCCCTCTATGCCTACTTTCTGGAGAGTTTTTATCATAAATGGGTGTTGAATTTTGTCGAAAGCTTTGTCTGCATCTATTGAGATGATCATATGGTTTTTCTCCTTCACTTTGTTAATATGGTGTATCACTTTGATTGATTTGTGTATGTTGAAGAATCCTTGCATTCCTGAGATAAACTCCACTTGATCATGGTGTATGATTCTTTTAATGTGATGTTGGATTCTGATTGCTAGTATTTTGTTGACGATTTTTGCATCCATTTTCATCAGTGATATTGCCCTGTACTTTTCCTTCTGTGTGACATTTTTGTCTGGTTTTGGTATCAGGGTGATGGTGGCCTCATAGAAAGAGTTTGGGAGTGTTCTTCCCTCTGCTATATTTTGGAAGAGTTTGAGAAGGATAGGTGTTAACTCTTCTCTAAATGTTTGATAGAAATCGCCTGTGAAGCCATCTGGTCCTGGGCTTTTTTGTTGGAAGATTTTTAATCCCAGTCTCAATTTCAGTGCTTGTGATTGGTCTGTTTATATTTTCGATTTCATCCTGGTTCAGTCTTGGAAGGTTGTGCATTTCTAAGAGTTTGGCCATTTCTTCCAGGTTGTCCGTTTTATTGGCATATAGTTGCTTGTAGTAATCTCTCATGATCCTTTGTATTTCTGCAGTCTCAGTTGTTACTTCTCCTTTTTCATTTCTAATTCTATTGATCTGAGTCTTCTCCCTTTTTTTCTGGATGAGTCTGGCTAATGGTTTATCAATTTTGTTTATCTTCTCAAAGAACCAGCTTTTAGTTTTATTGATCTTTGCTATCATTTCCTTCATTTCTTTTTCTTTTATTTCTGATCTGATCTTTATGATTTCTTTCCTTCTGCTAACTTTGGGGTTTTTTTGTTCTTCTTTCTCTAATTGCTTTAGGTGTAAGGTTAGGTTGTTTATTTGAGATGTTTCTTGTTTCTTAAGGTAAGATTGTATTGCTGTAAACTTCCCTCTTTGAACTGCTTTTGCTGCATCCCATAGGTTTTGGGTCGTCGTGTTTTCATTGTCATTTGTTTCTAGGTATTTTTTGATTTCCTCTTTGATTTCTTCAGTGATCTCTTGGTAATTAAGTAGTGTATTGTTTAACCTCCATGTGCTTGTGTTTTTTACAGATTTTTTCCTGTAATTGATATCTAGTCTCATAGCATTGTGGTCGAAAAGATACTTGATATGATTTCAATTTTCTTAAATTTACCAAGGCTTGATTTGTGACACAAGATATGATCTATCCTGGAGAATGTTCCATGAGCACTTGAGAAAAATGTGTATTCTGTTGTTTTAGGGTGGAATGTCCTATAAATATCAATTAAGTCCATCTTGTTTAATGTATCATTTAAAGCTTGTGTTTCCTTATTTATTTTCATTTTGGATGATCTGTCCATTGGTGAAAGTGGGGTGTTAAAGTCCCCTACTATGATTGTGTTACTGTCAGTTTCCCCTTTTATGGCTGTTAGTATTTGCCTTATGCATTGAGGTGCTCCTATGTTGGGTGAAAAAATATTTACAATTGTTATATCTTCTTCTTGGATTGATCCCTTGATCATTATGTAGTGTCCTTCTTTGTCTCTTGTAATGGTCTTTGTTTTAAAGTCTATTTTGTCTGATATGATAATTGCTACTCCAGCTTTCTTTTGATTTCCATTTGCATGGAATATCTTTTTCCATCCCCTCACTTTCAGTCCGTATGTGTCCCTACGTCTGAAGTGGGTCTCTTGTAGACAGCATATATACGGCTCTTGTTTTTGTATCCATTCAGCCAATCTATGTCTTTTGGTTGGAGCATTTAATCCATTTACATTTAAGGTAATTATCGATATGTATGTTCCTTTTACCATTTTCTTAATAGTTTTGGGTTTGTTATTGTAGGTCTTTTCCTTCTCTTGTGTTTCCTGCCTAGAGAAGTTCCTTTAGCATTTGTTGTAAAGCTGGTTTGATGGTGCTGAATTCTCTTAGCTTTTGCTTGTCTGTAAAGGTTTTAATTTCTCCATCAAATCTGAATGAGATCCTTTCTGGATAGAGTAATCTTGGCTGTAGGTTTTTCTCCTTCATCACTTTAAATATGTCCTGCCACTCCCTTCTGGCTTGCAGAGTTTCTGCTGAAAGATCAGCTGTTAACCTTATGGGGATTCCTTGTGTGTTATTTGTTGTTTTTCCCTTGCTGCTTTTAATATTTTTTCTTTGTATTTAATTTTTGATAGTTTGATTAATATGTGTCTTGGCATGTTTCTCCTTGGATTTATCCTGTATGGGACTCTCTGTGCTTCCTGGACTTGACTAACTATTTCCTTTCCCATATTAGGGAAGTTTTCAACTGTAATCTCTTCAAATATTTTCTCAGTCCCTTTCTTTTTTTCTTCTTCTTCTGGGACCACTATAATTCGAATGTTGGTGCATTTAATGTTGTCCCAGAAGTCTCTGAGACTGTCCTCAATTCTTTTCATTCTTTTTTCTTTATTCTGCTCTGAAGTTGTTATTTCCACCATTTTATCTTCCAGGTCACTTATGCGTTCTTCTGCCTCAGTTATTCTGCTATTGATTCCTTCTAGAGAATTTTTAATTTCATTTATTGTGTTGTTCATCATTGTTTGTTTGCTCTTTATTTCTTCTAGGTCCTTGTTAAACGTTTCTTGTATTTTCTCCATTCTATTTCCAAGATTTTGGATCATCTTTACCATCATTATTCTGAAATCTTTTTCAGATAGACTGCCTATTTCCTCTTCATTTGTTAGGTCTGGTGGGTTTTTACCTTGCTCCTTCATCTGCTGTGTGTTTCTCTGTCTTCTCATTTTGCTTAACTCACCGTGTTTGGGGTCTGCTTTTCGCAGGCTGCAGGTTCGTAGTTCCTGTTGTTTTTGGTGTCTGTTCCCAGTGGCTAAGGTTGGTTCAGTGGGTTGTGTAGGCTTCCTGGTGGAGAGGACTAGTGCCTGTGTTCTGGTGGATGAGGCTGGACCTTGTCTTTCTGGTGGGCAGGTCCACGTCTGGTGGTGTGTTTTGGGGTGTCTGTGGCCTTATTATGATTTTAGGCAGCCTCTCTGCTAATGGATGGGGTTGTGTTCCTGTCTTGCTAGTTGTTTGGCATAGGGTGTCCAGCACTGTAGTTTGCTGGTCGTTGAGTGGAGCTGGGTCTTAGCGTTGAGAAGGAGCTCTCTGGGAGATTTTCGCCATTTGCTATTATGTGGAGCTGGGAGGTCCCTTGTGGACCAGTGTCCTGAACTTGGCTCTCCCACCTCAGAAGCACAGGCCTGTTGCCTGGCTTGAGCACCAAGAGCCTGTCATCCACATGGCTCAGAATAAAAGGGAGAAAAGAAAGAAAGCAAGAAAGAAAGAAAGAAAGGAGGGAAGGAGGAAAGGAGGAAAGAAAGAAGAAGATAAAATAAAGTAAAATAAAATAAAGTTATTAAAATAAAAAACAATTATTAAGAAAAAAAATTTTTAAGTAATTTAAAAAACAAATGGGCAGACAGAACCCTA
Source organism: Eschrichtius robustus (assembly GCF_028021215.1). NCBI lineage: Eukaryota > Metazoa > Chordata > Mammalia > Artiodactyla > Eschrichtiidae > Eschrichtius > Eschrichtius robustus. Next base: position 72,167,799 of record NC_090833.1, read on the forward strand.
GGACAAATGGTAAAAGCAAAGCTATACAGACAAAATCGCACACGGAAGCATACACATGCATACTCACAAAAAGAGAAAAAGGGAAAAATATATATATATCGTTGCTCCCAAAGTCCACCTCCTCAATTTGGGATGATTCGTAGTCTATTCAGGTATTCCACAGATGCAGAGTACATCAAGTTGATTGTGGAGATTTAATCCGCTGCTTCTGAGGCTGCTGGGAGAAATTTACCTTTCTCTTCTTTGTTCGTACAGCTCCCGGGGTTCAGCTTTGGATTTGGACCCGCCTCTGCGTGTAGGTCGCCTAAGGGCATCTGTTCTTGGCTTAGACAGGATGGGGTTAAAGGAGCAGCTGATTTGGGGGCTCTGGCTCACTCAGGCCTGGGGGAGGGAGGGGTACGGATGCGGGGCGAGCCTGTGGCGGCAGAGGCCATCGTGACTTTGCACCAGCCTGAGGCGTGCTGTGTGTTCTCCCGGGGAAGTTGTCCCTGGATCACAGGACCCTGGCAGTGGTGGGCTGCACAGGCTCCCGGGAGGGGCGGTGTGGATAGTGACCTGTCCTTGCACACAGGCTTCTTGGTGGCTGCAGCAGCAGCCTTAGCATCTCATGCCCGTTTCTGGGGTCCATGCTCATAGCTGTGGCTCACGCCCGTCTCTGGAGCTCCTTTAAGCAGCACACTTAATCCCCTCTCCTCACACACCAGGAAACAAAGAGGCCAGAAAAAGTCTCTTGCCTCTTCGGCAGGTCCATACTTTTTCCCAGACTCCCTCCCGGCTAGCCGTGGCGCACTAGCCCCCTTCAGGCTGTGTTCACGCCGCCAACCCCAGTCCTCTCCCTGGGATCCGACCTCCAAAGCCCGAGCCTCAGCTCCCAGCCCCCACCCATCCTGGCGGGTGAGCAGACAAGCCTCTCAGGCTGGTGAGTGCTGGTTGGCACCGATCCTCTGTTCGGGAATCTCTCCACTTTGCCCTCCACACCCCTGTTGCTGTGCTCTCCTCCGTGGCTCTGAAGCTTTCCCCCCTCTGCCACCCGCAGTCTCCGCCCACGAAGGGGCTTCCTAGTGTGTGGAAACCTTTCCTCCTTCACAGCTCCCTCCCACTGGTGCAGGTCCCGTCCCTATTGTTTTGTCTCTGTTTTATCTTTTTTCTTTTGCCCTACCCATGTACGTAGGGAGTTTCTTGCCTTTTGGGAGGTCTGAGGTCTTCTGCCAGCGTTCAGTAGGTGTTCTGTAGGAGTTGCTCCACATGTAGATGTATTTCTGATGTATTTGTAGGGAGGAAGGTGATCTCCATGTCTTACTCTTCCACCATCTTGAAGCTCCTCTGAGAGTTTTCTTTTTATTACCAATTCAGTGTCACTTCTAGTGATGGATCTATTCAAATTGTCTCTTTCTTCTTGATTCAGTCTTGGCAGGATGTATGTTTCTAGAAATTTGTCCATTTCTTCTAGGTTGTCCAATTTGTTGGCATAGTTGTTCATATCATTCTCTTATGATTTTTTGTATCTCTGTGGTGTCAATTGTTTTCCATTCTATATATAATGGTTTGCATCTGCTAATCCAACACTCTCAATCTATCCCTCTCCCACCCCCCTTCCCCTTGGCAACCACAAGTCTGTTCTCCATGTCTGTGAGTCTTTTTCATAGATAAGTTTGTTTGTGTCATATTTTAGATTCCACACATAAGTGATATCATATGGTATTTATCTTCCTCTTTCTGAATTAGTTCACTTAGTGTGATAATCTCGAGGTTCAGATTTTTCTTGTTTCTTGAGGAAGCCCTGTTTTACTCTAAACTGCCCTCTCAGAAATGCTTTTGCTGTACTCCATAGATTTTGGAGTGTTGTGTTTTCATTTTCATTTGTCTCAAGGTATTTTCTGATTTCCTTTTTGATTTTTTCATTGACCCATTGGTTTTTTAGTAGCATATTATTTAGTCTCCACATGTTCATTCTTTTCCCATTTTTCTTTCTGCAATTGATTTCTTGTTTCATTCTGGTGTAAATTTGTTGAGACTTGTTTTGTGGCCTATCAAGTGATCTATCCTGGAGAATGTTCCATGTGCGCTTAAAAAGAATGTATGTTCTGCTGGTTTTAGATGGAATGTCCTGTAGATATCTATTAAGTCCAACTGGTTTATTGCATCATTTAAGACCACTGTTGCCTTATTGATGTTCTGATTTGTCTGTTGATGTTTAGGGGTGTTAAAGGTCCTTACACTTATTGTATTATTGTCAGTTTCTCCCTTTATGACTGTTAGCATTTGCTTTATATATTTAGGTGCTCCTGTATTGGGTGCATATATGTTAATGAGTATAGTATCATCTTCTTTTATTGATCCCTTTATCATTTATAATACCCTTCTTTGATTTTCATTATAGCCTTTGTTTTCAAGTGTATATTGTCTGATGGGATATTGCTGCTAGAGCAGACCCTCTCTCTTCCCTGCCTTGGGGGCAAGCTAACATGCACATGCTTCTCACAGGTGGAGTCCAGGCTTTGCCCAGCCCTCCTGTTAATCCCAGTGGTCCAGCCAGCCAAGTGGGCTCATCTTAGGACACCAGGACTGGGGTGCCCAATCTGTGCTTCTTACCACTCACTTCCCAGGGTGGGAGTCCACCTCTGTATTCTCCCTCTTCCTGAGTCCCCTCCCAGGGACACAGACCCTGACTCCAACTGCTTTTCTCCCCTTCCTCCCTGATTACATGTATGTCTTTCTTACAGCCTTGGTTGTATAGGAGTCCTTCTGCCAATTTCCAGTTCGTTTTACAGTGAGAATTGTTCCACATAGAGATGTATTTTTGATGTATTTGTCATGGGAGGTGAGCTCCATGTCCTCTTGCTCCACAATCTTGATTAAGCTCCAAAATCTAAATATGTTTTATGCTTCTGAGAGAGCTTAAACTTTTCAAGGCTCAGCTGCATTTCAGTAAATTTGGTCTATTATCCTCACATCTTAAAATTCTTCAAATGTTTAGATAATTAACTTTTTTCCATTATAAGATTGCTGTTGTTCCCTAGATAGTATTTGTGATTGATTGTCATACAGTTTCCCAAACTTTAGGTTAATTTAATTTTGCTTGGAACTAAATAGGGGAATTATTTCTTTGAGAAAACTCTAGATGTAGATGTGAAAGGCAATACTTACTGCTATTAATTATTATAATAAATTGATCAAAAAGAATATAACTTTATTAATTGCAAAGCTCAGAGTTTTAGGATGAGGGTGACTGTGAACATGAGAAGCCCTCCAGAAGAATAATTGAAAATTTTATCAGTAGTCTGTGAATGTCCATACCCCTTCATCTATTTTTGACACATCTAGAACACTTAGTGGTCTTATGTATGTGATAGCTGGTTTTGGATCAATTGCAACAATGCAAGCGGAAGGTTTAAAAACTGGCCTTCCAAATAGGCCAGGTTATGTTTGTACTAATTTTTTAAAACATTTTGAAAAATAAACATGAAACTTTCCAAAGTCTTTGGGGATTCCCTGAAAAGATGTCATTATAGATGCCAGCTTCAAAAACAAAGTTTTGGAAGCAATTTTTGGAATTGATCATGTGACAACTATCCCCTTAGCTATGAGTTTTACCAGTGAGGATTTTTCTGAGCAAAGCACTTCGAGTAGAGAAGTGTAAACCAGTGTATCCTTCTTGGATCTGGGGTTTGGGAAATGTACCCACTGCTAGAAGATACAGAAAGTGAAAACTAGGCTAGTGTGAAGAGTTTGGGGGGTAGAAAGGAGGAAAATCTAAATGCTAAAGAAGACAAGATGGAACTGTAAAATTAGGAAAGACATCATCAGAAGCTACGCACAAACTCTTTGGGTCTCATTTACCCCATAATTGCTTATGTGTGTAATTGCATATGTGTATAATTTGCTCCCTAGACCAAACAAAGCAAAATCAGGTGGGCATTTTCACCTCACATTCTACACGTTATGCTTTGTTCTGTTTTTATACATTCTTTGGATCAAATACCCTGGGAAAATGTCTGAATAAGTAATTCTAGGTTTTCCCACAAGAGTTCTGAAGTGGAAGAGTGTAATGGAGAAAAGAAAGAGAAAATGCAGAGACTGTGCATCCCCATGTAAAGGGGGCATCAACATGAAGATTTCCCCAATTTTTGTAGGGGAAAATTAAGATGGTCCTGGGATTTATTATTAATAGTTACATGGGGACAGGTAAGAGTTAACATTTATTGAGCATCTTCTAGGTACCAGGCACTATTTTGAGCAATATGGACATAGAACAAAACAACTTGGGCCCTGTCCTCATTGAGGCATATTAGGAAAGAGAGGCAATGGCCAAGTAATTAGAAGTGTTTTGAGAGTTCCAGAAGCAAAGTACAGGGTACTAAGGAAATATATACAGAGTGAATTTAACCTAGTCTAGGAAGTCTGGGTAGTGTCGCTAAGGAAGGATGGATGCTAATTCACCAAAGAAATGGAGTTGTGAGGAAGGGAACCTTCCAGGCAGTCATACCCACCACCTCCATGAAGGAGAAAGGTAATAAGAAACACAAATATTGGGTGGGCCAAGGTGTTCGTTTGTTTTTTTTTCCATAAGATGGATCTAGTAGCACTTAGTTGTCTTTAACTTCATTTGAAACAATTTTGTTAGATTGTGTGTGACAGCTGTCATATCAGTGTGCATTTAAAAAAAGACTTATCCAAATTGGTGAATTTTTGTGTAGCCATTTTAATATTGAAGATGGAAAAAAAAAAGCAACATTTTCAGCATATTATGGTTTATTATTTCTAAAAAGGTAAAAACACAACTGAAATGCACAAGAAGATTTGTGCAGTGTATGGGGAAGGTGCTGTGACTGACTGGACACGTCAAAAGTGGTTTATGAAGTTTCGTGCTGGAGATTTCTCACTGGATGATGCTTCACGGTCGGGTAGACCAGTTGAAGTTGATAGCAATCAAATCAAAACAATAATTGAGAACAGTCAACGTTATACCATGCAGGAGAGAACCAACATACTCAAAATATCCAAATCAAGCATTGAAAATGATTTGCACCAGCTTGGTTATGTTAATCACTTTGATGTTTGGGTTCAACGTAAGTTAAGGAAAAAAAACCTCTTGACCATATTTCCGCATGTGATTCTCTACTGAAACGTAATGAAAACATTCCGTCTTTGAAACAAATTGTGATGGGCGATGAAAGGTGGATACTGTACAACAATGTGGAATGGAAGAGATCGTGGGGCAAGCAAAATGAACCACCACCAACCAAACCAAAGGCCGGTCTTCATCCGAAGACGGTGATGTTGTGTATATGGTGGGATTGGAAGGGAGTACTCTATTATGAGCTCCTTCTGGAAAACCAAATGATTAATTCCAATAAGGACTGCTCTCAGTTAGACCAACTGAAAGTGACACTCGAGGAAAAGCATCTGGAATTAGTCAACAGAAAATGCATAATCTTCCATCAGGATAATGCAAGACCACATGTTTCTTTGATGACCAGGCAAAAACTGTTACAGCTTGGATGAGAAGTTCTGATTCATCTGCCATATTCATCAGACATTGCACCTTCAGATTTCCATTTATTTCGGTCTTTACAAAATTCTCTTAATGGAAAAATTGTCAGTTCCCTGGAAGACTGTAAAAGGCACTTGGAAGAGTTCTTTGCTCAAAAAGATAAAAAGTTTTGGGAAGATAGAATTATGAAGTTGCCTGAAAAATGGTAGAAGGTAGTGGAACAAAAGGGTGAATATGTTGTTCAATAAAATTCTTGGTGAAAATGAAAAATGTGTCTTTTATTTAAAAAACCGAAGGCACTTTTTGGCCCACTCAACATACGAATGTAAACTGTAAAAAGCTATAAAGAAAACCAATGAACACCATGATAGGAGGACCTATTTGATAAAGTGGTCTGAGAAGACCTCTTTGAGAAAGTGAAACTTGCGATGAAATCTGAAGAATGAGAAGGAACCAGCTATAAGAGCAGGGAGTAAGGTGATTCAGGTGGAGAAAACAGGACATGAGAAGGCCTTGATAGGGGACACTCCTTGGTAGATGTAAGGAACTGAAAGTAGGTCAGAGTCCCTGAGCATGCAGTGTTAGGAGAGTAACATGAGATGGAAATGAAAGGAAAGCAGGACCAGGTTTAGCAGGCATGATAAACTCTAAATAGCCAGAGTCATTGGGGAGTTTTTGACAGGTGGCTTGACAGCATGCGTAGAGAATTCACAATAACTCTGGAAGATGAGGAAATTGAGGCTATGAAAAATTAAATAGATTTCTAAATGTTTTGTGCACTGTAAATGACAGAGTCAGCTTTTGAACCTACACCTATTTAACCCCAAAGCTCATGCTCATTGGGAAGGTTATCTGTAAGTGAATCACTTAGACTAAAATGATTGACAAGGAAGACCCCTGAGAGAAACATATTCAGAAAGAACTTCTGTATTTTTCAAAATCCCCACTCTATAGAGAAAGACACTGTGAATAGGCAGTCTTAGATGTTTGTGAACTGATTGTACCCAGATCGAATGCTAAAGGAAGAATAAACTCTACAACAAAACAAAACTGACAAAAACCACCCCAAAAGCCCACACACAGATGATCTCTAAGTTCTCTTTATTAATTCAAATATATGAAGGCAAAAAAAGACATTTTTTAGACTGAGCAGTGTTCTCAAATTTTATAAATGCGAAATGAAATAGATTCTTCCCTCCTTTCTCTTTTGTAGTCCATTTGTCACTTATTTACTGTTCTATTTAAATGTCATCTTGGCTTTTGGAGTCCCCTGAAATTATGTTGTGTTCTTTATTGATGGTGACAGTCAAGTAGCTAGTGAGCTGGCATCTGCTTCCCAATTCCCCGTCTCTATTGGCACAGAAGGGAGTCCTTCACTGGACACCTTGGAAGAATGATTGGACATGGAGTGAGGTCATGGCCAGTGAATAGCTCGTAGAGATACACTTTTTAATCCCTTACTCCAAGGTAGTTTTGTTACTTTTCTCAGTTGCCTTCTTGAAGAATCCATCTGGTTAGGAAATTTCCAATGATCATTTTCCAGAGTCTTTGAAGAAAGAAGAATAGATTAAATCATTAGATAGGAGAAAAGGGTTTAAACTGAAAACACAGTCTAATCATTGTGGTGAACACCGTCTGTTCGCTGGTGATCTGGGCAAGTAAGGGAGTCCTGGAGACCTGACAGCTGGCTGGCAGACTTCTGAATGAGTAAGGAAATTTTCCAGTTCATCTGTGGAGAATTTAGTCCGACATTACAGCATTAGGCTACCCATCTGCAGCCTGCAATTGGTACAGACAAGAAAATCACTATTACTTTGTGGAGACAAGCCACAAATCTGGAATGAGGAAGACTGGCTTGCCTGTTTGGGGTTGGCAGGGCTGAGGTTTAGTCTATTGTTGCAGGCCTTCCTTGCCAAAGGGGAGTAAGAGTCCGATTGCATTAGGCACTCATCACACACAATGTCTTAGAATGGACAGAATGTGTGGAATGAACTGAGAAACCTTGACTTTATGAAGGCTATTGTTCACACTCCCTTGCTTGTTGTTTGTGCCCTTCCTAATGGGCTTTATCTTTTCCCTCCAAAGGCCATTTATTACTCGAGTTGGATGGCTGTTTTGATGCTGATATCAGTTTATGGGTTATTATATCCATTTGCAAATCATGACTAAAAAGAGGAAACTCTGGAATGCAAAACACTCCATATGCCCATAAATCACAAACTGAATCAAAATTGGCAACACGAAAGTGATTGTGTTGGGAGTTTGAAAGCCTCAGTCAGCCATCCTTTATTGAACCTCTGATATTGTATGCTGCATTAATTGGGGGATTGCAAAGGAAATAAAGACTATGGAAGAATATATGTACAGAAAAGAATTTAGAGGTCATGCAGTCCAAATTGCCATCTCAAATAGAACTCTGGTTCCTTGCCATTGAACCTGTGTTTTAAAGGAGGATAGCTAAAACAATAAGAGCCTATGTGTTGGCCCAAATAGAGAAAATAAAATGTGGCCTTAATTTTTTTTATATATATTTTGGCAAGGTTGATTCGTTGATTCTAAAATAGTTTTATTATTTTTTCACTTATATTAGTAATAGTATAAGTGGTTGCAATTTATTGAGCTCTTACCAAGTAAGTTTCTTTACAAGCAATGTATCATTAATGCTCACAGAACTCTATAAGGTAAATACTATCATTTGTTCCACTAAAAATATATAAAGGTTTTTAATTTCACCTAGATTTCATGACTTGCCGAAGATCAAAGAGATAGAAGTGGACAGAACCAGGATTTAAAGCCAGGTGAAGAGCCTCGGCTTATCTCTACATGGGAGGAGAAAGTAGATGTAGAGCCATAAGAACTGAGATAAATGCCTTTTCCAGCACTTAAATGTTGAATAAACTATGGTAAGACTTTTCCACTCTCTGAGTCTCAATTTACTCACTTGAAATGGCAAAAATCGTGGCCTGTCAACACACAAGGTGGTTGGGATGAACATACAACATAATGTATGTGAACTTGCTTTAAAAATTCAAAAGTGTTACTAACACAGTCTTTCATTTAGGCAACAGACATTAACCTCCATTGTGTTCAGCACTTTGTTAGCACAATGTTAGAATAATAAGACATGGTGGAGGCCACAGACAACCTAGCCTAGTGTGGGAAGGAATAAGCACGATTACATTGTAATGATGTAATTGCCATGGTATCAAGAGAAGGAGAAACAACAAATACTGTCTGGAGAGGTTGAAGATTACTTTATAGAATAAGCAGTGTCTTAGATTTTTGTCAAATGGAGAAGCAGGCTCATGTCTGACCAAGAAAACATCATGAGAAGGAGAGATGAGAAGGACATGTTATGTTAGGATAAAGATAATTTTTAAAGTATTTTAAAATAAGCTTTTTATTTTAGATTTACACAAAAATTGTGAACATAGCGCAGAGTTCTCATGTGTACCCTGTACCCAGATTTTCTTATTAATATCTTAGTATGATCAAATTGTCACAATTAATGAAATAATATTGACAAATCATTAACTAAAGTCAATACTTTATTCTAATTTCCATATTTTTTACCTAACATCTTTTTTCTGTTCTGGGATCCAATCCAGGATACTACATCATATTTAATCTTATCTCTTTAGTCTCCTTTTGGCTGTGACCGTGTGTTTCCTTGTTTTTGATGACCTTAAAAGTTTTTGAGGAGTACTTGTTAGGCAATTTGTAGCATATCCCCCATTTGGGATTTGTCTGATGTTATCTTTGACAGACATTATAATTATGTCTGTGATTTTTTATATTAATCTTGATCATCTAGCTTAGTCTGTGTTATGTTTCTCCACTATGGTATTTTTTCCTTTTCTACATTTTTCATACTGTACTTCTAAGAAGAAAGTCACTATGCACAGCCCTACTAAAAGAGTGAAGAATTATACTCCACCTCCTTGAGAGTGAAGTAGCTACATAATTTGTGAAACTATTTTGCATGGGTGATTTTTCTGTTATCCTCACTTATTCAATCAATCATATATATATGTATATAAAATCAGTATGAACCCATGGAAATTTATCTTATACTTTGGATCATAATACAATACTCCTTTATTTGTTGCTTAAATTGGTCTAGCTTTGCCACTGGGAGTTCCTTCAGTGGGCTCCTGTATCTCTTTGGTTTACTCCTCTCATTATGTTTTCTTCCCCATATTTTCTTTCTGACACTACTCAATGCTCCAGGCTCATCTTGTATATTTTGTATGTTTCCTATTTGTATCCTAGCATCAGCCATTTCTCCAAGGATGCCTGGTTCCTTTTATTGGAGAATGGTATTAGAAATCAGGATCTGGGTGCTAGGTACGCTTGTTGCTACTGTGACATCATTGCTGCTAGGTTTCTCAGCTGATAGAGAAAGAAAAAAAATATGTATAAATTAACCAGTGTAGATATTTAGAAATATTTTTATATGTAACCATCTTATCAATACTGAGCTGAGCATGAGTTCATACTGATGTGCCAAACTCTAATCCATACAACATGGCTCATTCTAACATTCTCTTGTAGATTCTTTGGGATTTTTGACATAGACAGTCATGTCAAATAACAGTTTCACTTCTTCCTTTCTAACATGTATAACTTTCATATGTTTTTCTTGTTATATTGCATTAGCTAGAACTTCCATTAAGATACTGAATAAGAACAGTGAAAGAGGACATCTGTGCCTTGTTCCTGATCTTAGGGAGGAAGCATCTAGCCTCTCATCATTAAGTATGACACAGAATGTAGGTTTTTCTAGTTGTTCTTTGTCAAGCTGAGAAAGTTCTCTTCTATTATTCCTAGTTTTCTGACTTAAAAAAAAAAAACATGATTGGATGTTAGATTTTACCAAATCCTTTTTTGGTGTAGATTGATATGATCATGTGATTTTTTTTTTCTTTAGCCTTTTGGCTATAGATGGAGTACATTGATTGATTTTCGAATGTTGAGTCATCTTTGCATACCTGAAATGAATTCTACTTGGATGTCATGTTTAATTCTTTTTAAACATTATTGGATTCAATTTGCTAATATTTTATTGATGACTTTGCATGTAAATTTATGTGTTATTATCTGTAGTTTTCTTTTTTGTAATGTTTTTCTCTGGTTTTGTTGTTAAGGCTATGTTGGCCTTTATAAAATGAGTTAGAAAGTCTTCCCTCTGCTTTTATTGTTTGAAAGAGGTTATGGAGAGTCAGTGTTCTTTCTTCCTTAAATGTTTTGTAGAATTCACCAGTAAAACCATTTAGGCCTGGTACTTTTCTTTTCGGAATTTTATTAATTATTAATATAATTTCTTTAATAGAAAGCGTTTTTTCAAGTTAATTCTCCATGTGTGAATTTTAGTAGTTTATGTCTTTCAAGGAAATGGTCCTTTTCATCTAAGTTATTCAATTTGTGGGCACAGAGTTCATAGTACTCCTTTGTTATCCTTTTAATATACATGATATGAACACTCTTTTCTTTCTGATATTGTTAATTTGTGTCTTCTTTATTCTTTGTTACCAATTTTATTGAAATTTTCAAAGAACCAGTTTTTGGTTTTATTGATATTTGTCTATCATTTGCCTGTCTTAAATTTTAGTGATTTATGCTCTAATTTTCATTATTTTTTTCTCCATGCTTTATGCTTAAATTATTCTAGTTTCCTAAGGAGGAAGATTAGGTTATTGATTTTGTACCTTTGTTATCTTCTAATATGTGATTTTAACACTATAATTTTTTCTCTAATTACCTCTTTTGCTATATCCCACACATTTTGATAAATTGTGTTTTAATTTTCATCTAGTTCAAATATATAAAAATTTCTCTTGAGCATTCATTGACCCATGTGTTATTTAGAAGTCTATTGTTTTTAAATGACTGGGATTTTCCAGCTATATTTCTCTTACTAATTTCCAGTTTAATTCCATTGTGGTTTGAAAACATAGTTTGTATAGTTTCTGTTCTATTTTTGTTAGGTGTTTTATGGCCCAGTGATGTTAAGCTCAGCTATATCCTTACTCCTATTCTGCCAGTTGACCTATTACTAACAGAAGTGTGTTGAAATCTATAAATCTAGTAGTAGATTTATCTATTTTTCCTTTTAGTTCTATTAATTTTTGCCTCATATGTTTTACTGCTTTCTTGTTAGGTACATGTTTAGGACTGTTATGTATTCTTAGAGAATTGATCAGTTTATCATTATGTAATGCCTCTCTTTATCCCTGATAATCTTCCTTTTTCTGAATGTAGATTTGTCAGAAATTAGTATGGCTACTTCTGCTTTCTTGGATTAGTGTTAGCATGGTATGTTTTTCTCAATCTCTTTACTTTTAACTTGTGTCTCTTTATATTTAATGTGGTTTTCAAATAGACAATATATGGTTAGGTCTTGTGTTGTTTATCCAATTTGACAATGTAGGTATTTAATAGGTGTATTTAGACCATTCACATTTAAAGTAATTATTGATATAATTGTGATAACATCTACTGTGTTTGTATCTGTTGTCTATTGTCACTTGTTTGTTTTTCCCTCCTTTTTTTCTGTTTTCTCTAGTCTTAAAATGGAATCATATAAAATGTTCAGTAATCTCCTCTCAGCATTACAATTATACTTCTTTTCAAATTGTTTATTGACCTACAGTTTATATATACACTTTTTAACAATCTAACTCCACCTTCAAAACTATACTGATTCACAAGTTGTATAGGTATTTTATAACAGAGTATTGCCGTTTCCTCCCTTATATCCTTTGTGATACTGTTTTTATTTATTTCACTTAGCCACATGGTACGATCATCCAATAAATTGTTACTCTTATGACTTAAAACTGTTATCTTTTTTAAAATTTTTTTATACTGGAGTATAGTTGATTAACAATGTTGTGTTAGTTTCAGGTGTACAGCAAAGTGATTCAGTTATACATTTACATGTATCTATTCTTTTTCAAATTCTTTTCCCATTAAAGTTATCACAGAATATTGAGCAGAGTTCCCTGTGCTATACAGTAGGTCCTTGTTGGTTATCTATTTTAAATATAGCAGTGTGTACATGTCATTCCCAAACTCCCAATCAATCCCCACCCCAACCTTCTCCCCAGTAACCACAAGCTTATTCTCTAAGTCTGTGAGTCTGTTTCTGTTTTGTAAATAATTTCATTTGTATCATTTTTTTTAGATTCTGCATGTAAGCAATATCATATGATATTTGTCTTTCTCTGTCTGACTTACTTCACTTAGCATGATAATCTCTAGGTCCATCCATGTTGCTGCAAATGGCATTATTTCATTCTTTTTAAAGGCTGAGTAATATTCCATTGTATATGTACCACATCTTCTTTATCCATTCATCTGTTGATGTACATTTAGGTTGATTCCATGTCTTGGCTATTGTAAACAGCACTGCAATGAACATTGAGGTGCATGTATACATTTGAACCAAGTTTTTCTCTGGACATATGCCTAAGAGTGGGATTGCTGGATCATATGGTAGCTCTATTTTTAGTTTTTTAAGGAACTGCCATACTGTTCTCCATAGTGGCTGTACCAATTTACATTCCCACCAACAGTGTAGGAGAGTTCCCTTTTCTCCCCACCCTCTCCAGCATTTACTGTTTATAGACTTTGTTGATGACCATTCTGACCGGTGTGAGGTGAAATCTCATTGTAGTTTTTATTCACATTTCTCTAATAATTAGTGATGTTGAACATCTTTTCCTGTGCCTATTGACCATATGTACGTCGTCTTTGGCGAAATGTCTATTTAGGTCTTCTGCCTATATTTGATTGGGTTGCTTGTTTTTATGGTATTGAACCGCATGAGCTGTTTGTAAATTTTGGAGACTAATCCTTTGTCAGTCACATCGTTTGCAAATGTTTTCTCCCATTCTGTTGGTTGTCTTTTCGTTTTGTTTATGGTTTCCTTTGCTGTGAAAAAGCTTTTGAGTTTAATTAGGTCACATTTGTTTATTTTTGTTTTTATTTCCATTACTCTGGGAGATGGATCAAAAAATGTATTGCTGTGATTTATCTCAGAGAGTGTTCTGCCTATGTTTTCCTCTAAGAGTTTTAGAGTGTCCAGTCTTACATTTAGGTCTTTAATCCATTTGCAGTTTATTTTTGTGTATGGTGTTAAGGAGTGTTCTAATTTCATTCTTTTACATGTAGCTGTCCAGTTTTCCCAGCACCACTTATTGAAGAGACTGTCTTTCCTTCATTGTATAGTCTTGCCTCCTTTGTTGTAGATTCATTGACCACAGGTGCGTGGGTTTATCTCTGGGCTTTCTATCCTGTTCCATTGATCTATATTTCTGTTTTTGTGCCAGTATCGTATTGTTTTGATTACTGTAGATTTGTAATATGGTCTGAAGTCAGGGATCCTGATTCCTCCGGCTCCATTTTTTTTCTCAGGATTGCTTTATCTATCTGGGGTCTTTTGTATCTCCATACAAATTCTAAAATTTTTTTGTTCTAGTTCTGTGAAAAAATGCCATTGGTAATTTGATAGGGATTGCACTGAATCTGTAGATTGCCTTGGGTAGGATAGTCATTTTGACAGTATTTACTCCTGCAATCCAAGAACATGATATATCTTTCCATCTTTGTGTCGTCTTCAATGTTTTCATCAGCATCTTATAGTTTTCAGAGTACAGGTCTTTTGTCTCCTTAAGTAGGTTTATACCTAGGTATTTTATTCTTTTTGATGTGATGGTAAATGGGATCGTTTCTTTAATTTCTCTTTCTTATCTATCATTGTTAGTATATAGAAATGCAATAGATTTCTGTGTATTAATTATGTATCTTGTCATTTTGCCAAATTCATTGATGAGCTCTAGTAGTTTTCTGGTAGCATTTTTAAGATTTTCTATGTATAGTATCATACTGCAAACAGTGACAGTTTTACTTCTTTTCCAATTTGGATTCTTTTTATTTCTTCTTCTTCTCTGATTGCCGTGGCTAGGGCTTCCAAAACTATGTTGAACAAAAGTTGCGAAAGTGAACATCCTTGTCTTATTCCTGATCTTAGAGGAAATGTTTTCAGCTTTTCACCATTGAGTATGATGTTAGCTGTAGGTTTGTCATATATGGCTTTTATTATGTTGAGGTATGTTCCTTCTATGCCTACTTTTTAGAGAGTTTTTATCATAAATGGGTGTTGAGTTTTGTCAAAAACTTTTTCTGCCTTTATTGAGATGATCATATGGTTTCTATTCAATTTGTTGATGTGGTGTATCACACTGATTGATTTGCAGATATTGAAAAATCCTTGCATCCCTGGGATAGTGAGATCAAGTGTATGATCATGGTGTATGATCCTTTTAATGTATTTTTGGATTCAGATTGCTAATATTTTGTTGAGGATTTTTATGCCTATGTTCATCAGTGATATTGGCCTGTAATTTTCTTTTTTGTGTGTATGGTATCTGTCTGGTTTTGGTATCAGGGTGATAGTGGCCTCGTAGAATGAATTTGGGAGTATTCCTTCCTCTGCAAATCTTTTGAATAGTTTCAGAGGGATAGGTGTTAATTGATTTAAAAGATAAGTTTTTTTTTTAAGAATAAGAAAAGCAAAATTATTTTTTCTCTCTCTTCTTCTCTTTAGGGAGATCCAAGTTTCTGACCTGTATCATCTAATTTCTGCATGAAAATCTCTTTTTTGGATTTCAGGGCAAGTCTGATGATGAATTCCCTCAGTTTTTGCTTGTCTGGGAAATTCCGTATTTCTTCTTCCCTTATAAAGAATGATTTCACTTAATGTAGAATTCTAGGTTGGAGGTTTTCTCTTTCAATACTTCAAATATTTCACTCCAGTCTCTTCTTTATTATATGATTTCCAATGAGAAGTCCACTGTCATTCTTATACTTGCCCCTCTATTCATAAGTTATTACTTTTTCCCCTCTGATATCTTTAAGATTTTCTTATTGTATTTGGTCTTCTGCAGTTTTAATGTGATATGCCTAGGGGTGTGTGTGTGTGTGTGTGTGTGTGTGTGTGTGTATATGTGTGTGTGTGTGTGTGTGTGTGTGCATGTGTATGGGGGTAGGTGGTTTATCATTATTTTACTTTGTGCTTGTTGAGCTTCCTGGACCTGTGGTTTGGTATCTGTCATCAGTTTTGAAGGTACTTGGAAAATTCAATTGCGTTCAATTATGTGTTCATTCACCTTTTGAAATTGTCTCACAGTTTCTACATATTCCATTCTGTTTTTTAAATTCTTTGTTCTCTTTGCACTTCAGTTCATAATTTCTTTTGACCTATCTGCCAAATCACTAGTTCATTCCTCAGCTGTGCCAAGTTTATCGATAAATCCATCAGATACTTTCTTCATTTCTGTTCTACTTTTTGTGATTTCTAGAATTTCCTTTTCTTGGATTATAAATCTTTTTGCTTACATTACCCATGTGTTCTTGCATGTTGTCATTAAAATCCTTAACATATGGATCATAGTTATTTTAAATTCCCTTTCTGATAGTCCCCAAATCCATGCTATATCTAGTTCTTGTCCTGATGATTGCTTTACCTCTTACAACTGTTTTTTCTCTCATATATCTTATAATTATTTTGTTGCTGATGAAAGTTAGATGTGTTTTAGGTTAAAACATAAATAATAGGTAATGGAATTGAGGTATATAGGTATTTGGTTTGAGAATTTATGTAAGCTGGTTAGGAGTTCGGTTGTGTTTAATATTTGCTCTAGCTTTAGGTGCTAAAGTCTTCAGATTCCTCTAGTGTCTGCATTTCTGTCTCCCTATCTGACTTTGGGCTTCCATAAGTACTCCACCTTACAGAGTTTGTGTCTTGCTGCTCATTCAGCTGCAATCCACTGTTATTATACTGGAGCCCTGTTTGTCTTGTGGTATTTTATGGGGAAGGGGGAGCATTCTATAATCTTTTGATTAAATCTGTTTTGCACAGCCTGTGTCTTGGGGCTGTGACTTTCACAAGTGTTTTTCCGTTGGTGTAGCTTTCCTCCAATACCCCACTTTCAACTCTTTTTTCTTGGCTGCAGCATTCTCAATCTATTTTTTTGAGGCCTGGTCCCCTGTTCACTATGTTTTCATATTCTTAGGTGAGACCAGAAGGCTAGAAGTGACTGGAGTGAGAGGCATGCGCTTCCCCAGCAGGAAAAGTGTTCTAGAAGGCTTTTCACCTGGAGTGTAGATCTTTATTATGGAGAAATCTCTAGCCATATTTCACAGTAATTACTCTTTCCCTCCCCCTGCCAGAGCCATGATGGGATCTTTCTCAGATCTTCACCATGAGAACCTGGTGAGTTTCCAGGTAGTAAAGCCCATGAAAGTGTGTCCTCTAACCCCTAAGACTGCAGCCTTCAGGAGTTTCTCACTCTCCAGCTATTCCACCCACAGCCTCCAGCAGTTCATCAAAATACCATTTAAGTATTACTACCAATTTATGGCTCCAGTGGGTTTCTGATCCAGGTAAGAAGATCTTGGCTGTGTGTCTCTGGATGAGCCTATTTCTCCAGCTTTCAGTATTATAGTTTCCCCTGCAACCTCAGTTCTCTCTGATGGTCCCAAGAAAAGTAATTTTCAGTTTTTCCAGGTTTTAATTGTTATAAGGACAGGAATGATAACTTCTAAGCTCTTTGCTCTGTTAGAGTTGAAACTGAAAGTCCAAGGAGACAATTTTCCCATGGCTGGAACATAGGAGTTATAACTACGGTAAGGGAGGCAAGGCAAGGAAAATAGCTGTGGTCACACTTCTCCAAGGCTTTTTGTGCCATGCTGAAAGTTTGGACTATGTGCTGCAGGTCAGAAATGTGAAACCACAGAAGAGTTTTGGGTGGGTAGTGACACAGCTGGAAGGATTACACTGATGTTAGAGTAGGAGTGCTTCTCCTGGGGACCTGAGGCGCAGATATGATCTGGTGAGACTTACACAATTGCGTGACACAGATGTATCCCGTTTAGATATCTTAGGTGAATTTGATGCTATTGTTATTTCAACAGGGCACATGTCACTGTTTACTTTAATTGAACTAGAAAGAAAGCTTTTTGTGTTCTGTTCTGCACTGCTTTCCCAATAACCTGGACATAGCACATACTTAAGTAGTAATTGAACTGAGTCAGCTGAATCATTCAGGAGTCTCAATGCAATTTCAGCCCAAGTTACCTATAGCGGCTATGTTGTTAGAAATATAGGTTAGAGGTAGATTTATATATTATTTTCTAAAACCTTTACAAAGTCATGTTAATTTCATACTTTGGGGTGAAAAGGAGGCAAAAAGGGGTAGTTCCTGTCCTGCTGCTTTTTCGGGGACTATTATGTGCAAAGCTATGGAGAGGACAGTTTATAACAGCATATATATTTATGCTGTTAATTTAACACAAATGATTTCATACACATGAATCAACAGTTCTGATATAGTGGTACATTTTCCCAGCCAAGCCCAGGAAATCATTGTATCAATGATTAGGCAGGTATGCAGTTATCTATAATACCAATCAGATTGTGATGAATGAGGAAATACTAATAAGGTGATAAAAGCAATGTAAGTACCCTCCTTTGAGTTTTAACTATGTAGCCAAGACCTATGCTAAGAGTTTTGTATCCATGATCACAGTCAACCTTTACAGCAACTCTGACATGTTGATATGATTATACCCACTTTATAAAAGAGAAATAGGATGTTCAGAGTCCTTAAGTGTTTTGTCCAAGGTCAGAGTGAGCAGAGGAACCAGGATTGGAAATGAGATCTTTCTGGCTCCCAAGCTTTTGCTTCCATCTGTTCACTCTACATTAAGGTATGGGAACACAGAAAGTGTGATTAATTCTATCTGGATGAGTCAAGAAAAGCTTCACAGAGAAGGTGGCATTTAAACTAGATTTTGACAGAGGAGTTGGATACTGCCGGGATGAAAATGAAGAAAGAATCATATAAGACAGAAGAAAGAACAAGGGAAAAGTTATGGAAGAGTTCAAGGTTGATGAAACGTGTGGTGTGGCAGGAGCGTTGCACATGGATGGGATCTGTGGGTAAAGAGGCCTGACCTGGATGGGGCTGAAAATAGAAGATGAAGGGCATTTGCTGCCATGCTAAGGCATGAATTATGAACCATGGAGGGATTTTGGAACATAAGAGTTAGTGACCTGATAAAATCTGAGTTTTATTAAGGTTATGCTGGAGGCATGTGGAAGATGACGTGCAGGGAAGCATGGAGGCAGGGAGATCTTTTTGAAAGCTGTTATGAAATACAGGAAAAAGAAGTTAAGGACCTATTTCTTAATAAGTCAAAA
The DNA here is from genome assembly GCF_028021215.1 of Eschrichtius robustus. Classification (NCBI taxonomy): domain Eukaryota; kingdom Metazoa; phylum Chordata; class Mammalia; order Artiodactyla; family Eschrichtiidae; genus Eschrichtius; species Eschrichtius robustus. The sequence goes on from NC_090833.1 coordinate 72,186,560, forward strand.
AAGTAAAAAAAAAAAAAATTTATATGCAGGATCAGAATATTTTAAGTTTCTTTATAAGAAAAAACTTTTGATTCCCCTGAAATTTCTAACAATTCAAGCACTCAGCTATAAGTTGAAATGGTTTCAATGCCTGGGTTACAGAAGAATTAATCCGAGGCTCCATGTTCTGAATACTAGAGAGGAAGCCCTCCTATTTCTCCTGAATTCAACACAAAAAAGAACAAAAAATAGTGTTCCAGATTAGTCATGCCCAGGGTATTAGTCAACATTCACTTATTATTTTAGAGATGAATTACTCAGTTTCTACACTGTGCTAGGTATTCCTTTATTGAAGGAATTGGAATTTATTGAGCACCTGCTAGATATCAAGCACTGTGGTAGGCATTAGAGAAAGAGTGGCGAACAACATAGATATGGAGTCTGCTTCCAGAGGGTTTATTATCTAACAGATATGGGGTGTGGTAGGAAAATGCCCCAACTTTGAGAAAAAAAAGCATACCAAAGTTTAAAAAAAACACAGAGCCAAATTCTTTCCAGAGCTGATCTAATTCTGCATGCATACATTATTTGTTCCCTACTCTTTTGTATCCAAACCACTGCCCTCTTCTTCTGGTTTACTGTTTCTTTCAGGTTTTCTTCAGACGTGGCAAGTTTTTGGCCCATTACTTTGCTATGTAGCTCTTACCTTGATCCATGTTACTCAGGCTGTCTACTAACTATCATGAGCTGACTGACCTGGTCAAAGGATCCTCTTATAAACAGAAAACTCCCTTCTCCTCCCTCAAGGTAGACTCCTGGTTCTTGGCACTGGACATTTAATCTTGATGGTCTTCAGACTCATATTGTTTTCCTTAAATAACACTGGAGCTCAGGATTCTAAACTTTGAAAGTTAAAATATGCCTGCTAATCATAATATCTTTTTACACCCATTCTTGTGAAAATTTAAATAAATTCTATTCTTCCAAAATGTTACAATCCTAAAATGTGTTTAGAAAGAACAGTTAATAAAGCCCATTTCTGCGGTAGAAGGAAGTCAAAACAAATCTCATGTTTAATCCATGTCTTTGAAGTTCTTTTACAAAACACAGACACACGTCTTTGTTAGTGATCAGGCTAGAAGGGGTGTGAAAACAAAACGTAGCCTAGAACTGGGGTAAGAAGTTTGGGTAAAATCCAGACATTCATTAGTAAGTATCAATGAAATATTTCACAGAACTGGTCATAAGGGGCTTCTTCATTTCTGGAGAGGGCAGTGATGGAAATGGATAGTGGGCAGAGTCTGAGAAAATGGATAAGCCGATTATCTGTCACGGGAAAGTACAGATTCCCTCAGCCAAGACTTCTTTTAATTGGCAACTGGTCTGTTTGGGATTGGATCAGCCTCTCATCAAGTAAAGGCAGACCATCATAGATGGGCCATCTGCTCCATTTCCTGCACAATGGCACTTGTTCAGTTCTTACCTTTAGAACCTGCTCCTCTTGATGAGATAAACAATATGTTTGAAGCACCAGAGATGCTGTGCACCTTAGCAGAGAAATGATGTTTTATGAAGTGTCATCCTGTGCAGCCATCTGCAGAGAATCACATTTGACCATCCTTGGGGACTGTTCCATTAATCCTGAGTTCTGATTCCATCCACTGAAAACTGTCAATTTTTTCTTGTTTTAAAAATAGCATACTTCACTGCCCCTTTTCTTAGATGGAAAAAGGTTTTTCTATTATACAGTGACTCATGGATAAAAGTCAGAGTTACTAGAGATGAATTATTTAATGGGAATATGATATAAAAAATGATAATGCCTCACACTCTAACAAGAGTTAGTTATAAATCTCTTTTCTGCCTCCTGTGAATTATTCGGAAATATGAACTACCCCACCTCAAGATTAGCTAGGAATTGAGGCAGTCTAAATAAATGTTATAAAAAGACTTGTACTTACATTGGTCATTAACACATAATTTAAAACATGTAAAAAACTTAATTTCTACAAATGATGTAGGGAAATATATATAGTATTTAACACCGACAGTAAATGCATTTTGTCATTTTAATCCACTTCTGTATGTATATATTCTTAAAACAGATATTTTGTCATATAACCATAATACTATTATTACACCTAAAAAAAAACCCAATAATTCCCTAATAACTTAGAATGCCTAGTCCATGTTAAAATTTCTTCAGTGGTATAAAAAATATGTTTTTAGTTATTTCTTCTCAAAGATTTACTCATTGCATATGGTTGTTATGGCTCTTAAGCATCTCCTTAACTATTAGTCTAGAATAGTCTCTCTTTCCCTTTTTTCTCACATGCCATTGACTTGTTGAAAAAATTGGACCAGTTGTCTTTTACGACTGGATTTACTTACAGTGGCACAATTTTACTTGCTCCTGCATGATCCACATTATGGCAGAATGATCTTAGATATAAAGGCATGACTAGATCACATTAAATTTTTTCCCTAAACCTCATAAATGGTACTTTGTACCTCAAATTCACAGCTAGAGACACATAAAATGTCCAGTATTCTAATGTTTGGTAATGCTGAATGCTTCTTGGTCACTTCAACTTTTCTCTTAATAGTTTTACTGTGCATTCATGACAATTGTTTGAAAATGTTTTTTCATTAGACCTTGCAAAATGGCGAGTTTCTAATTCTAACATTCCTCATGTGTTTGTTAGCTATAAGTATTCTATATAGAAAAATTGCCACTCATCTACTTGGTCAAGAGGCTATGAGCTATGGTGGACTTGGTTTCAATCTTTTCCCAAAGAACTTTCTCCTTCCTTTGTGTGGGGAATGGGAATTAGAGATCGCAGTCTGGATTCTAGGGTTGCTCATTGCACCTCACTTTCCACTGCTTCCAGGTCTTTTTTAAAACAAAAGAGATGAACTAATTTTACATTAATATTTCTAATTCAATTTTGAGATGTAGGGTTTTTATTTCTAGAACTTTTGTCTCTCAAACTGAAAATCCTTATTCTCACCAACATTAAAACAATTACTTACTCAACTTATCCAAGTACCTATAATGGTTTAAAAATAGAAAAACTAATAGTAGTACTAAAATTAAGTCTACAGAATATTGTTTAAAATCTCCATTTCCCTAGTTAGGAATGAGAAGTTAGCATTAGTTTCACACACACACACAGACAGATGCATCTTAATTTCCTTTTCTGTGTTCTCTTCATATCTCATGTCAATTTTTGTATTAAGAACTTGATCATTTTCTTCTCAATTATGAGGAGTGCTTGAAATAATAAGGATATCAAAACTCTAAGTTGCAAACATTTTTCTAAGTTTATCATTAATCTTTCTTTTTTTTTTTTTGAAGTGAACATAACCTCAAGATTTTATTGTCTTCATAGTAAAACAAGAGGTGAAACTTAGAATTGGATCACTTGGCCATCTATTTTCTTATCTCCTCCCAGTTCAAAATGCTTACATCTCTCTTAGATCTGCAGTTGGGCTCAACACATTCAAGCCTGAGCACAATATTCTTTATAGTTGTAGCCTTTTTCTGGAAAACTGGCTTAGTCTGCCTACCATAATAATTCAGCTTCCTGTCATAAATCCTCCTTCCCTGGGCATATAGAAAATCCTTACCTTTTTGTGTACGGTGCCACTTTGTGGGGTTGGTGCTTGCCATATGTCTTACAGAAAGTCCAGCGAGTTTTAGGAACATTTACCATGTTGGTTGGTGCACTATCATCATGGAGAGAAAGCTCATCGACTTTTTCACTCTGTATATAGTGTTTCATTACGCAAATTTTTTAGTTTTTAATTTTGATGTAGTTAAATTTGTCAGGTCGTTCCTCTGTTGCTTCTAGATTTTGAATCAGAGGAAAATTTTATCTACCCTTGCCCTATAAAGGAACGCATTCATGTTTTTTCCTCCTATGTAGTTTCTTATTCTGATCCACTTAATATTCATACCGGTGTACAGTGTGAAGAACAGACTCAGTTTTATCTTTTTCCATATGGCTCCTCAGTCGGCACAACACTGTTTTATTAAAATCTATTTTAGACCTTTACTTCTGTATGGAATAGACTGGCTTGTGTCTCGATAAGACAAAAACAGTAGAGTAAAAATGATAATAATATATGGAGACGCAAGAGGAAGGAGATATGGGGCTATAGGTATATGTATAGCTGATTCACTTTGTTATACAGCAGAAACTAACAAACCATTGTAAAGCAATTACACTCCAATAAAGATGTTAAAAAAATAATATACAAAATGAATTGTTTACTGGTATTGCTGAGCTTTCGTGTCCTTCAGGACTTGAGGGCCCCAGTTACTGGAGAGCAGGGAAATGCATTGAAATGAACCAAATATTTGCTGTTGTCCTTATCTTCAAGGAGTTTGATGTATAAGTGCCCAAGGCTGAGAGGCTGAGAAGCCAAGCATAAAGCAGACTAAGAGACTGAGACGATCTTGAGTTCACAATTTAATGAATTTTGACAAATGTATCCTGTCTTGTAACTAACACTCAAACAAGATATAGAATATTTCATCACCCTAGAAAATTCCTTTGTGCTTCTCTCCAGCCAGTACTCTGCAGAAGCAACTACTGTTATGATTTCTTTCACCATAGATTAGTTTTGCCTGTTCTTGAACTTCTTCTAATGGAGTCCTAGGACATATACTCATTTATGTCTTTCTTATTTTATTAAACATAATGTTTTTGCTATTCATCCATGGTGTTTTGTATCAGTATCTGTTTGGGTTTTAGATTGGCTAGTTTACTTTTGAGGAATGTAGCTCTATTCTAAACTATAATCCAGCTGCTTGGGTCATTGGATACCTTGTATCCCTGCCTTACTTATTCACCTTCCCTCTGGGGTTAGATTTTTCTGTTCTTTGTACCTCCACTGAATCTTATATATACTTCTCCTGTGATACCTATACTCTTTGTAGGCAGAGACTTAGCACAGTTTTTTTTGTTTGTTTGTTTGTTTTATTTATTTATTATTTATGTTTGGCTTTGTTGGGTCCTCATTTCTGCTAGCACAGTTTGATTACAGAGTAGGTAGCCAGCATATGAAAGACTTGACCAGGATTCTGCTTTTAATGGACCAATCACTTACAACTGTAGCACTGCCACTCCACAGTTTGTCGCCTTTGAGCCAACTGTCTTCCCTTGCCTTGGACAAACCCTCAAATTTGTTGTCTTGGCTTGATCTTTTAGTTAATTAGCCAATATTGTAAGTGGCAAGCTAAGCACTGAGTCAGGTAAATAAAAATGCAGACTGACTAGCATACTACCTGGCATGCATTAGTTGCTCAGTCAAGTGGAGAGAAAGTAAAGGGAACTCAAGCTCAGTACTTTTTGGGCCAATCATTGAAGCCACAGAGTTCCCACTATGTCCTGTAGCTGAGCCTGGTCAAACTATAAAACTATTCTTACTGTGTCATAAGTACAGCAGATTCGTTTTCCTTTACTTGTGTTTCTCGCGTACACATTTTTTCATGCTATTTGTGTATTCTGTTTCTATCTCCATCAGAGAGGAAGTACCTTGTACAAGGACCTATGTTGTCAGTACTTTCACTTGCCATAGGACCGAGCTACAGTTTCATACACACGGAACACTCAAACATGTAGAGAAAGAGGTGGTAATGAGTACAGAATGGAGAAATGAATAGATCCAATCCCTGAGGTGCTTGATAACATACAATGTCACATAAAAGTTTATAAAAACCACCATTCTAAATAGCACAGCAAAAGGAACAAAGAAATAAAAATCAAAGAGAACATCTGGACCAAAAGTGAGAGGAAGCAACAGAAGAGAAACTTAGCCATAAGAATGTTGTATAACTGAATTGCCAAACTCAAGGGAAAGGTTTAGAAAAATATGATAGGCTCCACTTACAGGGAACTCGGTTTTCTTAGTAAATGGATTCGGTAATTGGAATTTTTGTTCCTTCTTTTCCTCTGGGACTGTGTGGATGAGAGTTCATTAATGTGGCAAGATTGTGCAGTATCTTTGAAAATTGTAACTTGTTAATAAAGACCCAAATTACACTATATCTGTGTAATTTGGGTGATGATATGGGAATGGGTAAAGAAGACCCAGACCTACCAGATCTGTTCCCTCTGAGATTTCAGGGCCCAGACTTAAGATTATCTAACTGGAGAAGAAATAAAATGGAGGAAGACAAATGCTACAGATTTATAACAGATGATTGTAAGCCTAATTGTATAGCTTTGTGCATAAACCTTACCTGTTAGGCTACCTGTTAACAACTTTCAAATTTGCATACTCGAGATGAGTTCTGCAGTCTCTGAGTCTCCATCCACTTCATTATTTTTTCTTCTCTCACATGTTTTCACGAGTTGTTCAAGGAATTATTGCTGAGTAATAAACCATCCCAAACTTAGTAGTGTAAAACCACTGTTTTGTAATGCTTATAAATTCGGTGGGTCAGACATTCAGACAAGACACTGTAGGGATGGCTTGTCGATGTTCTATGATATATATCAAGCTTCACATTGCTGGGGGTGAGTGGAACAGTGTGGGACAAATATCTGGAGGCTCTGTTCCTCACATATCCGATGTCTGGGCTGGGGTGACTCAAAGCTGGGCTCATCTGGGACTGTCTCTAGAGCCCCTCTCAGCATTGTGGCTGTGTTCTGAGTTGGATAGTGTTGAGACCAAGCATTCCAAGAGAGCCAAGCAGAAGTTCTCTGGTCTTATAGCCCAACCCCACAAGTCTCATGACTTCACTTCTCCCGTACTTTATCTTCAGAGCAGCCCTAAGGACCCCACGATTCTAGGGGAGGGAGAAGACATAGAATACACCTCTAGATGGGAGAGGTGTCAAAGAATTTGCATCCATTAAAAAAAAATGGCCACCACATCTGTACATTAAAAAACAAACAAAAAATGGTATTTTTATCAAGTAACACTTTCCAGACTTGCTCAGGAGAAAGCTTATGCATTTGTTTCTGGCCCTTTGGCTATTAATAGCAATAAGCCCTGGCTAATAGGGCTCTAGGTTAGATTCTGCCAATGAGACATTTGCATGATATTTGGAAGTGGGGAAAGAGGTCACTTTTATTAGCAGGCAACAGTGGGCACATGGCAGATCTCTGCTTCAGTGCGACAGTCAGCTGAGTTCATTAGTGGCAATTTCCTTAACCGTCTACAGTATCCTAATTTCCTAAAACCCAGCAGTCTTTTCCTTTGTCTTTTCCCCGCAGCCTTTCTATCAGGTCTGTAAGCACTAACTCCCTGTATTAAGTTCCTTCTTTGAAATGCCTGGAGAACTTCCCCTGTTTTTACAACTGACTCTTTTTCATGATAAAATTTATTTACATACTTACATTTAATTGGATCAGGGAATTCTTTCGCAGGTATCAGTTTCTAGTGGTCATGCATATTCCATTTGGGGATTGACAAAAATTATCTTTATTATATGGTAATAGCTCATTTTATTTACTCAGTTAATTTATATTGAAGGTCTTCAAATAATTTAAATAGTTAGGAAAATAATTTTTGCAATCTAGTCACTAATTTGAGCCTGAGATAATTTTTAGTAAGAAAAGAAGAAAATATTCTGACAAAACTCCACTTTGGGATAAAATGCCATGAATACAAAGAAAACCTAAATAATAAACCCCTAAGGGATATGATCTATATGGAATAAACTAGACTAGTACTCATAGAATTGATATTTAAAAAGACATTTGGGACAGTAAAGAAGAAAATGTGTTGTAATTTAGCTTATTTTGTCCTTTTTTCGAGTTCTGTCCCAGTTGAATTTTTATCAGAGTGTATATCTATATTACACTTAGAGGCATGCATATCTATGCAACTTCTCATCTATGTCTATGGAACAGAAAGTGGTAATGAGATGTCTTATGTATATATATATTGAATGTGATATAATATACAAGGACACTACTAATTCTGTGGAAGTCAAAGGTAGAAACAACACTGTCTTTACTCCTCAAGATCATATTATTCCTTTAATTACAAAGAAAATAAGAACAGGTTTTAAAAAGGTTATAGTCAAGCTTGAATTTAACTGAAAGTTGGGTAGTGCAAAAAATAATTTGGGGAAATATTTCCATGACTTCTGAATACTTGAAGGAAATTAGAAAAAGCAATACATTATTCTGTATCCTCTTTATATCTAGATGGTCAGGGGGTCAGACTGTTAAAAAAAAAAACAAAACAATTTTTTTTTTTAACTTGGGGTTTGCCAGGCAAATAACCCTTTGTTAGTTGAGACAGTTTTAGCTAAATTTAGGAATCCAACTTTGATAAATATTATGCCTTTTCACTTTGCACTAAACCCTTTGCACTTTGATGTCAGCTTATTGACAAATCTGCACCCAGTGCTTAGAGAGAGAGAGAAAGAGAGAGTGTGCATGTGTGTGTGCACCCGTGCGTGTGCATGAGTGATACCTGTTAGTGTGTTGACTGTGCTGCATCACCCTGCTTCACTGGTGAGAACACAGGGTTGATTATTGGATTGTGTGTCACCTGTACCACTTGGAAGATCTTTGCTCCTTGACCACATCATAATCCTTACTAATTACCTTACTAATCAAGGTTTTTGATCACTGAGGGAATTGAACAAAGATTGTTAAAGGATGGGAAAATTCTACATTGCTCAAAAACAAGTTCTGAATTCATGCGTGTGGACTGGTGGAATGATAGTTGCCTTATAGGACAATATTATCAAATATAATTTCCTGGAGCAATATGTCTATATCCGATGATATTCTGTCATACATTCTGAGTAAAATATGATTTACATGCATCTATGGAGCCTTCAAGGAACTTGGATAGAGACTTATAAAGAGAGACATATAATTTAAGCAAATGAACATAATGAAGAGTTATAGGGGTCCTGATAAGTCTCTATAAAGTAGATTGGGGGCACAAAGCAAGGACTACTGTGGCTGTAGATTCAGGAAAGTATTAGGCAGAGGAAAGAACACAAAATATACTGTGAAAATCAATAAGCTTTCAGGGTGATATAGGGGAAAAGGGAACTGTCCTCGGAGGGAACAACATTCGTAAGGATGCAGGGCCGTTTGGAAACACTAGCAGCTTGTTTCACATTGAATATATGGAGCAAGCAGGCTCTGGAAGAAGAAGCTCCAGTGAAAAGAAGGGGCCCAGAAAAAAGGCCAGATGTGGAACAGCTGTCTGCTTGTCTCAGAGTTTCACTTTGTATAGAAAGGGGAGTCAAAAAGGATTTGAATCATCATCATATTGCAATGTCGTGTTTTAGCTAAGATCACTCTGGCTGCATTATGGAGAATGTGTTAGAAGTTTATTGAGGGACAACTTGAGAAAACTTTAATGTAGCTTACATAAATGAGGTAAAAAAAAAAAAAAAAAGTCTTCTTAAAAGCTGAATGTGGGTGGGGCTACCTTCAGGACTCCTCTAACACTTTTCACCTTTCATTGTGTGTGTGTTTTGTGGAGGGAGGGGTATATGTGTCCACGGAGAAAATGCATCCAGCATACTGCAATATCTGTAGCTATTTCTCTCTAAATGTAAGTTCATAATTCAGACCTTACATCTGCCTCCTACTACATAGGGTAAACTAGTGTGATGAGAACAGAGAGGAAGTAGGAAAAGGAAGTATTTAAAGCCAAGGCTGGGATAGTAAAACATGAGTTACACAAGCACAACAATGCCCAATTTTGACCATTTCTCAAAGACAGCAAAGGGGTAGATAGAATGTTGATGGATGAAAGGTTACCAAAAGACTATGTACAAAGAGATCAATAAATGAAGTAGGATCAGAGAAAAATCCACAGCTAAGAAAGAAAAGCCCAGTGTAAGGACGCTTGCTGAGGTAGGTCAATCTAACTTAATTGGTGATGCCTTGAAGAAAGATAGTTTTTAAACAATCATCAGGAAAGACAGGAGATTTTTTTTAAAAGAAGAGATAATTAGAAATATATTATGCTTCCCAACCTAAGTATCCATCGACAGATGAATGGATAAAGAAGATGTGGCACATATATACAATGTAATATTACTCAGCCATAAAGAGAAACGAAATTGAGCTATTTGTAGTGAGGTGGATGGACCTAGAGCCTGTCATACAGAGTGAAGTAAGTCAGAAAGAGAAAAACAAATACCATATGCTAACACATATATATGGAATCTAAAAAAAAAAAAAAAAAAAAAAAAAAGGTTCTGAAGAACCTAGGGAGAGGATGGGAATAAAGACGCAGACGTAGAGAATGGACTTGAGGACACGGGGAGGGGGAAGGGTAACCTGGGACGAAGTGAGAGAGTGGCATGGACATATATACACTACCAAATGTAAAATAGATAGCCAGTGGGAAGCAGCCACATAGCACAGGGAGATCAGCTTGGTGCTTTGTGACTACCTAGAGGGGTGGGATAGGGAGGGTGGGAGGGAGATGCAAGAGGGAAGAGATACGGGGATATATGTATATGTATAGCTGTTTCACTTTGTTATACAGCAGAAACTAACACACCACTGTAAAGCAATTATACTCCAATAAAGATGTTAAATTAATTAATTAATTAAAAGGAATTGACCTAAGAAAAGGGAAATCAGCCAACTCTAACCCCCTCTAGTCTTCTTGTCTCATATAAGGGGAGGGAGAAGGCTGAGGAACATTTCTGAAGGCCACAGCCCAGGGACTCAGGCCCACTAAAAAACTGACATTTAATCATAAAATTATAAAACACCTCCCCCCACCCACATCCAATCACTAGACCAGCAGGGCTCCACTACAATTACAGTGGCATACAACCGAGAGCTGCAAGACACAGATTCTGTTTAAGAAGTGTTTAGGGAGACATAAAAACAACATGAGAAGGAAAAAAAATAAGGAAACCAGAAGAAATGAAGCCTCTGGCACCTACAGCTGCAGAAGATATTAAACATAGCACAGCTCACGCTAAAAGCCTAATTATCTCAGTTTCTTTACCCAATATATCATGTCCAGCTTTCAGCAAAAAAGGAAATGACATGCTAGAAAGCAAGGAAAAAAATAGTCTGAAGAGACAAAGGAAGCATAAGAGACTCAGGCATAACATAGCTTTTGGAATTGTCAGATAGGGAGTTTAAAACAACTATGATTAATGCATTAAGTGCTCTCAAGGAAAATGAAACAACATGCAAGAACGGATGGGTAATGTAAACAGAGCAATGGAAACTCTAAAAGGAATCAGTGAGCTTGAAGATGTGTCATCTCCAAAATGAAATGCAAAGAGAATGATTTTTTTAAATGGAACAGAATATCAAGGAACTGTGGAATGAATACAAAAGGTAGAACAAATGTGAAGTGGAAATACTAGAAGAAGGAGAAAGAGTAAAAGGAACAGAAGATATATTTGAAGTAATAATGGCTGAGAAATTCTCAAAATTAATGACAGACACCAAACCACAGATCCAGAGAAGCTCAGAGAATACCAAGGAGAATAAATACCAAAAAAATCTATATCAAACTACAGAAAGACAAAGACAAAGAGAAAATTTTTTTTAAAGAATCCTGATCTGTAGAAGATCAAAGATAAAAATTACATTGGACTTCTCTTCAGAATACATGCAAGCAAGAAGAAAATGGAGTGAAATATTTAAAGTATTGGAGGAAAAGCCATCAACCTAGAATTCTGTATCCAGTGAAATTATCACTGGATATACAAAGAACACATAAAACTCAACAATAAGAAATGAACAACCCAGTTAAAAAATAGGCAAAATATCTGAACACACCCCTCACTAAATACAAATACAGACTTTAAAAAAAAGCTGACATCATATATCATTAGGGAATTGTGAATTAAAACAACAGTGAGCTACTACTATGCATCTATTAGAATGGTTAAAAAAACAAAAACTGACAGTACCAAATGTTCCACACTAATGCAAGATGTTAATAATAGGGAAACTGTGCTGGTGGGGAGGGACTGCATATGGGGATCTCTGTACTATCTGCCCAATTTTTGTGTAAATCAAAAACTGTTCTAAAAACTGAAGTCTCCTAATTTTTAAAAAACCAGTACAGGGTAAATTGAGGATGCATGGAAGATTCACAGAGTAAAAGAATGACAAAGATCAAATGGGTTCAGAGCTAGAAGAGACCTTAGGATTGGTCATTCATTCATCACATATTTATTGGGCACTTACAGAGTGTCACTCTGTGTGAGGCACGGCAAGTACAATGAGAACAAGACAGCCCCATCACAGTAGAGTACTAAGTGAACAGGTCATTTCCTTTTTTGATACGTGTGTGTGTGTGTGTGTATATGTGTCAGGGGTTGGAGGAGAAGTTTGAGAGGATGGTCACTAAGACATTAACAGTAGTTATTTCTGGATGGGCTTTATTTCCTTTTAGTGGTTCATATCATTTCATAGTGTTTCTATGATATGCATGCTTTGCTGTTGTAATAAGAAAATAAAATAATAAAAGTAATTTTTCTCTTATTCTAAAAAAATATATATATTGTGCTTCCTAGCAGGAAACATTGCATTGATTTCTTCTTAATAAAAATGGTAATGGGCTCCTCAGAAGAGTTCTTGGCTTAAAATTTGGGAGACATGTTAAACTTTGTGAAGAAACCAAGACTTTTGCAAATTTACCAAACTACTGGCAAAGTAAAATGATTTAGGACTTAATTTTAAGGATGCCAATACTAGTCATAGACAAAGAATTAAAAATGGATAAACTCAAAGACAATTTCATTCACAAGAGCCTAAGAAATTATAGAAAAATCGTGTGTGTGTGTAATTTTGTGGTAATTGAAGTTGAGAATAAGACCACCTAAGTGCCCAGTTGTGAGTTAAGGAACTCCCAAGAATATAGCTGAACTGAGCATTTAACCCTGATTACTATATACCTTTAAGTCCTTAAAAGTCTGAGATTGGGACCAAAACAATTCACATCCAGAAACTCGAATATTTATATTTTTCGGAAGTGATCTCTTCTAGATGAGCTACACTAACCAGACTCACACAAGAGTGATGAACAAACCAGATTAATGCATAAATTTATAATGAGAAATTTAGCTTTCAAGCAAATTGGTATCCTTGTGTCAGCTGATGTGCTCAGTGTCAAAAAGCTATGTAGGAAGGCAACCTATAATCAGAAGACTTGGTGATAGGAGCAACCAGAATAAGTGGTATAATGCAAATATCTGGAGTCTTAAAGTCATGATATCTTCCGGTTCACAAATGGACCGAAAACACCAACTAGGCTTGCTGGTTCTTAAGGGTATGCTCACCCATGAATGAAGTGAAGGACATGTTCATAAATGTTCCCCTTTGTGTTCTCTTTCTGGGCACTGTACAGACTATTTTCCTTTCTAGTTCAGGCAAATGTTAGAAGGAAAGATAGGAAGTCTAAGATTTTTAATGAGTTTAGTACAAACTAGAGAGAGGGTAGAGGTAGGAGATCCCTAAGGCTGGAGCTAAGTTAAGCTTGAGGAATATAAGGAAGTTATAACTGGAGAAATTTTTACCTGAAGCAAGAATAATGAACCAAGTCTCTAGGGGCAAGCATCAGGGATGCTAGAATTGCTTAGAGCTGAGGGTAACACGGGCTTATGTTGGTAGGCAGCTGTGATGTCAGTGATTTTGACCTGAAGCCAAAGAGATAGATGTAGGGGAAAAGTCTTTTTCTGTGGAAGAGCAAACGGGAAGCTCAGGGGTTAAAGGAAGAGGAGGAGATGGTATAAGAGCATGGGTCAGAAAGAAAGACATACTTACAGAAACCTTAAATAGGATAGCATCTGTGAAGATTTGGTAAAGCTGCTTTAAATTGTGAACAATCTAGACTCTTTCTAAAAGTCCTTAATTTCTAATAGCTTATGCATTAACTACCTCAAGGAAAAAACAAACTTGGGCAGGAACTGGAAAGTCAAAGGCTAAACATCCTAGTTCAACAGTCTAATACATCCTAGACCAATAGTCTAATCATGCTAGACCAATAGTCTAATAAACCCAAGTCTGAAGTTCACAGAAAATTTACAAGTGATGTTACCTAGTGTGGATATCCCTCTGTACTGAGCCAAGGGGAGATAGCTGCATGAGGTGCTGTGTGCCCCCATTTGAAAACTACATTTTTGTTTAATATTGTCCTATGGGACTTGAGAATGCTGAGCCCTGTTGGCTATCACAGCTAGGTGACTCGAGGGCCTATCCTTTGGATGTAAGCCACAAAAGCTGGGGTGCTAGATGGGTGGCCAAGCTCCTTCCAGAGAGAAGCTGGAGAATTGCTTTTATTGTTGGAGCAAGCCAGAAGGAGAATCAGAATGGATATAAATGGTGGTATAGAGATGAAATCATCATGCTTTATTTACACAAAGTGGGTGAGTATATCTTTTGTTTGTAACCCCTTTCCAGAATCTATCTTGTCCATGAAAGTGATCAGAAATGGTCATGGTTCCCATCCAGCAACATGCAGAACTCATGCCAAACACTGACCACATGGGGCACTCAGATGCAGGAGATGAACTACAGCATCAAGGAAACAATATGAGGACAAATTAGTGGCAGATAATTCTTCAGAGAATGTTGAGGGAAGTAAGGGCTTCCTAGAGATACAATTATTAAAGCTAGTACTTAAATTTAACTGTAAGCAGGCATCATAAAGAGACTATGAATAAGTATCATGATAAAATGTTTTTTCAGCCCAAACCAGTAAGAATAAACACAGCATGGGGCCCACAAAAGAGGTTTAGCAGAGCCTGAATGTTGCAAGGAGAGGAAACCATGCTGGATTAGAACTAAGGTTACTTTTTAACACTCTGTCAAAGGGTTTTCATGAACCTTTATTAGACAGGAGCTGAATGTATATGCCAGACCTCCCACCATAATAATTGCATGAGTATGCTCAAGTTAGCTAGGCAATAAATTGCATATAGTGTTCATCGCATGTAAGTAATATTTTTAACAAATTCCTTCATCATTTTCATGAAGTCTTAGTTACAGACAATAACAGCACACACACACAAAAATAACAGTCACCTCTGGTATTGATATAGGTGGGTATTTGAATTGAGCAAACTTGACTGATGACTGAAATCAAGGATCTAGATCTCAGTGGGATAAACTAGGGGGGCGCTAATAGCTCACGTGGTTTTTACTCACTGTGCTCCTTTCTCAGTGATACACTTTGAAAACAGAGAGATAGCAGAAATAGCAATTGTCCCAGCACCAAAGTTGAGGACCTGTGAAGGTAGATGGAATGACTGGCATAGTTAAGAATGTAGGTCAAGGTAGTGGGTTGAAGGTTGAGTCGGCTATATTGGGCAGATATGATAAAGGATATATCGGCTTTCAAAGATGTTTCCAGGACTCTCCTAGGACATGAACAGGTATATTCATGCCTCAGCCTTGAAACATCAGCTTTACAACTATTTTCGGATCTCACTTGGTGTGAGTAGGGATTCCCAGTCAACCACTGGGTCTGGCTCTTGTTGGCTCTGGGTCTACTGTTCAAGGAAGCTACAAAGTGGCCACTGTCAGTAGGCCCTAAAAAAGCTGTTAATTCTAGACTTTACCTCTTTGATGGGCTTGTGATATGGACTCAGGTGGTAATTTTTAAATCCTCAGATTTTACAACTGTATAGGGCTGGGAAAACTTGGTCTGACGGCAGATGTGACCATTTTGTAAAATCTGCCAGATGATGGCTGCTGATAGAGTAGGATAAGGGGTTGGGAACTGATTTACTTGTGCAATCAAGGGCTTAAAGCCTGGCTATATAGCATCAACCGTACTCTGGAAGACCTTTTGTTTTCAAATCATTTAAATTAGTTTTTCCTCCCAAGGGCTGCTGATTACCTCGCAAACTATGGAGGAAAGTACAGCTGCAACAAGGTAACAGACTGCCCAGGGCCACTGTGGCTGTGAGGGCAGAGCTGGTATGAAAACGGAAATCCCTGGAGGCCTCTCTCAGCCCACAGAGTCCCTCGCGGCTCCCTCCAGCGAGGTCTGTGATTCTTAAAGTGACTCTCGCCACAGGCAGTTCACAGATCATCTATTTCGTGTCCACAACTATAAATAATCTCTTGGCAAAATGTATTTGAGCTGCAGAGTAAGTAATAGAGATAAAATGCCTTCATTTGACTCTTGAGTCTGGTAAAAACCGGTTTTCTTAAGCCTCCCCTGTACTCGGTGTAGAGCTTCTCTGGAGACCTGTTAGCCTCTAGAATATTCAAGGAAAGGTGGTTTGTGTTTGAGTGAAAATATGGTCATTTCTGGCCTTGGCTTACTAGCATAATGGTCTGAGAAATGTAAGCATGAGACAGCGAATTAAGGCAATGCCCCATATATGACTCTCACATCTGACAACCCAACTGCGTAAACTGATAGGCCTTTTGGTTTTCTTTTTCTTTAAATCAGGAAGGCTATAGGAAAATATCAAAGTTTTTATTCCTCTTGGCTGTTATCAAAATTTAGAATATAAAGTTATATGGCAATTTTTAAAATCACATAATTGATGAATTTTGAGATGATCTATCTGTTTCTATGGCATGTGAGGAGATGAAGGCTGATTTTAACTTTTACCATTTGGTATAGACCGTTATACTGTTATCGTCTCATATCTGAATAGTCAAGAGGCAATATTACACTGAAAACTGGGAGTATGTCGAGTCCAGGACACATTTTTGAAGTATTTATCCTTTGTTTTGAGGGCCTTCCTACTTCTTTTTCTTTACTCCTGTCCTTACTTCCTCACGCCTCTGGCTGCTCTAACCCTTGATTTTTAAGTTGGACCTAAGTATGTCTTTACCTAAAGCCTTTCTCCTCATATACCAAAACTGCTCTTCTGTTTTCTAAGCCTCTTGCTATCAAAGTACTCATTACTCTGGGGATATCTCAACTGGAGTTTAGGAGGGAAGTAATTTAAGGCAGCAAGTGCACTCTCCATAAAGGACTTAATTGTTAAGCTAATTCTGTTAGAGTTATTTACCTTTCAAAATGGGCTTGTTAACCAAAATGAATCTTGATTTGGTAGAATTTCACGCCTGAGAAGCCGGAATGAGACGTAGTTAGGCAGTGCGGAGAAGAGATTTTAGGGCAGTGGGGTCCTCTCACTCCTTGTTTATCATATGTACTTATACACGAGGTTAGATAACTGCAAATATTGATCAAATTGTTTATAATTTCATCATTACTGCCCTGTAGAATATTGATCAATACAAATAGATAATTTTGAGATGACATAGATAAAGATTTAATAAGAAGCATTTAGCTTGTTGGTCTGGTTCCCATCTCAGAGACAGTCATGCACGGGGCAAGGTAGATGACTTGTTTAGATTCTAAGGTACTCCTAAGTGTTCTGCCTTGCTTGGTATGGTACCCTTCTCACCCTGCTTGAAGTTCACACTATAGATCACTAGTGGGTTACAAAACAAATAGAAAAAAGCTCTAATTTTTAGTAGTGGTTTTCTCTCCATCTTCTACTGGTACGTGGTGAATTGATGGCATTCACCACTTGGTGACTTAGATTTTACAGGAATGAGATTATAAAATAATTCTAGGCTATGGTTTTCTCAGAGCTGTGATAGGATGACAGGATATATTCAAAGGAACTGGTTGAAAGCCAGAGGAAAAAAGGAAGCGTGATGGCAGACTTCACTCCTATCATATTTCCCCCACAGGGACATGCAGATGTGGGCTTAGGTGAAATGGAAAAAATTTGATGTCTAGTACTTAGGATTTCAATTCATTGTTCACATTCCTTTGAATTTCTGGGGTAACTTAATAAAGAAAAAGACCAATTTGGTTTTCAGGAACTTGAGAAAATCTACTGTATTTGTGAAGCCAACACACCTCATGGGAAACAGGCAACTGGATAACATAAGAGTATTTAAAAACTATGTCTGTTGGATAGAAAACATGTATAGGTCATAGAAATCACTTCTTAAATTAGTCTTACATAAATATTTCAGCCTCCAGGCAATGTGGTTACTTGAGAGGGTGTGGTATGAAGGAAAATATTTACAAGAGACAAGAGGAGTCAATGACTTTGACTTTCATTTGAACATATTTATCCTAGCAAGTCCCTATTCATGTTCTCCTTATGAGCTCGAGGCACCTTCTAATGTTCAATTCTTGCCCATAAGGAATAGGTATTTCTTAGTATCTTGGCAGCAACTGTATAGTTTGTATTTTACCTTATAGGCAATGCTAACAGATCAGATGAACACTAAAATGGCTTATCTACTCTAGGAAGGTAAATATCATCTAAAGTGATAGGGAGTAAAGTTTATTATGAGTTAGTGCTGTTTAGTAGGTGAAGAAAATTAAACACCTGACATTTCTTGAGAGTAAATGGCAGAGAAGTTTATATTGCCCAATTTTGAACAAAATTGGGAAAATAATTTTAATTGGTACAGATTTGAATTCAAACCCCAGCTGCTTTCAGGTAGTGGTCTAGGATAGAGTTTCTAAAATAACTCTGCTGCCCTACACTCTGCTGTAGTTCAGATGGATCCGGGAAGACTAGATTTGTCCTGGAAGAAAAGCCCTTGTATAACTTGAGATTCCTAGAAAACTTGCTCACACCTGGTGGTCATGGGAAGAGTTTTGCAAACTCGCTCTACCAAAGGAGAAAGTGCAGGCGACTTCACTGTCACATCTCCCTCCCCCTGGATCTCCAGGTTCTTCAGTGAACTGAATGGTCTTCTCTGGAACAGGGAGGGAAATAGCCAATTGGGGAGGAGGGGTATGGTCAGAGTATAGAACAAATGACGTTTTCTTCCTTGCATTGTCTGGCAGACTGCCTTCTTGGAACACATACATATAGACAGTTGTCACACGTCTTAATTATCGATATATGGAGCACAACCGTAGATGACACAGAATATATATTTGCTTCTCTTCGGAAATATTTGGTAGAAAACATGTTAACATCAATCTGAAATCTCAGAGTTCTTTTGAGATAGTGGAAATATCTTATGGATATGAAATATATGCTTTGAACTGTGTTCTAACACCCTGCTTTCTTTTCCTCACAGAGCTAGCACCAATGCTAAGATCATTAAAAGAGTTACTTCCAGTTAATAAATGAATCTCCTACTATTGTCTCTGCTCCCATTGTTTTTGGAGTTTTGAACCAAATCACATTTACTATCAGCCAACTCAAGGAGAAACAAACTTTGTTTATAATTACATGGCACAATACATTTTGATGTTCCTTGTCTATTCCTTGACCTATATCAGCTGGCCTGATAATACTTTGTAATATTTGTCTTTCTTCATTGCACTTGCTAGTTTACTATCTAGTTAATTATCTAATTTATTCACCTTGTTTATTGTTTGTATGTGCTAACAGAATGTGAGCTTCTTGGAGGCAGAAACCACGGCTGTCTTACTTGCCATCATATTCTGAGAAAGTAAAACTGTTTTTGGTCTACAGTAGGCACAAAATAAATATTGATCAAATGAAGTAATGAGACAAAGCTAGAAATATTGTCCTCAACTGAATAGACAAATGAATGAATAAACCCAATGCTACTGTTTCTGTCCTCATCTGATTTGACTTTCCCAGAGCTCTTGAAATAATTTATCATCCCTTCCATAACGAAGCACACACTGCCCTTGGATTCTACGATAGGACATTGTTTTGTCTCCTCAGACTCTTCTGCCTGTGCTTCCTCTACTGACCTCTAAATATTTGAGCTCTCCTGGACTCTGCTCTGAGCCCTCTCTCTTTCTTAAATTCACTCTCATTGTGAGATATCTGTTTCCTTGGCCTTAATTACCCCATAGATGCTGACAACTCCCAAATATATACAACCAGCCAGGATGTCTCCCTTGGACTCCAGACTTGAATATGCAACTTTCTGCTTGATCTGCATTTGAATGTCTCACAGCTTTCTTAAAATTAATTTTTAAATCAAACTCTTAAACTGTCATGCAGCCACCTTCACTAACCAACCAGTGAATGAAAAAATGAGCAAACAAAACAGTAATCAAACAAAACCCTCCTTTCCCTGTCCCGGCTTTGTAAATGAGACCACCTCCCACACAATAACTCAGATGAGGAACTTAGGAGTCATTCTCGAGACATCCTTTCCTTAACTCACATAGCTACTCGATCTGAATGTCCTATTGTTTCTACCACCAAAAATTATCTGGAAATTTTATCTTTTCTTTCTCTACTGCTGGTGGATTTCCTTCCACTGTTATTCTTTTTAACTAAAAACATTTTTAAAATTAAGGTATGGTTTATATACAACATTATATTAGTTTCACCTGTACAACATACCGACTTGACGTTTATATACATTATGAATTGATCATCATGGTAAGTCTAGTAACCATCTGTCACCATAAAAAGTTATTAAAATAGTATTGACTCTATTACCCGTGCTGTACATTATATCCCCATGACTTATTTATTTTATAACTGGAAGTTTGTGCTTCTTAATTCCCTACACCTATTATGCCCAACTCCCCACCCTTATTCCCTCTGGCAAACCACCACTTTGTTTTCTGTATCTGAGTCTCTTTCTGTTTTGTTTTGGTTTTTTGTTTTTGAGATTCCACATGAATAAAATTGTATGGTGTTTGTCTTTCTCTATCTTATTTCACTTAGCATAATACCCTCTAGGTCCATCCATGTTGTTGCAAATGGCAAGATTTCATTCTTTTTATGGCCGGTAATATTCCATTGTGTGTGTGTGTATGGTTGTGTGTGTGTATCACACTTTCTTTATCCATTTATTCATAGATGGACACTTAGGTTGCTTCCATACCTTGGCTATTATGAACAATGCTGCAGTGAACATAAGGGTGCACATATCTTTTCAAATTAGTATTTTCTTTTTTTTAATACTCAGAATTAGAATTGCTAATTTGTATAGTAATTCTATTTTTAATTTTTTGAGGAAGGTTTCCATAGTGGCAGCACCAATTTACATTCCCACCCACAGTGCACAAGGATTTCCTTTTCCCCACCACCTTTCCAACACTTGTTATTTGTTGTCTTTTTTATAATACCCATTCTGATGGGTGTGAAGTGATATCTCAATGTGGTTTTGGTTTTCATTCCCCTCACGATTAGTGATGTTAAGCATCTTTTCATGTGTCTGTTGGCCATCTGTATGTCTTCCTTGGAAAAATGTCTGTTCAGGTCCTCTGCGCATTTTTTAATCTGATTTGTTTTTGGATATTGAGTTGTGTGAGTTCTTTATATATTTTGGATATTAACCCCTTATCATATATATTATTTGCAAATATCTTCTCCCATTGAGTAGGTTACCTTTTCATTTTGTTGATGGTTTCCTTCACTGTGCAAAAGATTTCTAGTTTGATGTAGTCCCATTTGTTTATTTTTGCTTTTGTTGCCCTTGCCTGAGGAGACATGTCCAAAAGAATATTATTAAGACTGATGGCAGAGAGCATACTGCCTGTGTTTTCTTCTAGGAGTTTTATGGTTTCAGGTCTTACATTTCACTCTTCAATCCACTTAGAGCTTTGTTTTGTGTATGGTGTAAGAAAGTAGTCCAGTTTCATTATTTTGCATGTAGCTGTTCACTTTTCCCAACACCATTTATTGAAGAGACCAGCTTTTCCCCACTGTATATTCTTGGCTCCTTTGTTGTAAAGCAATTGATCCTGTAAACATGAGTTTATTTCTGGGCTCTCTATTCTCTTCTACTGATCTATATGTCGATTTTTGTGTGAGTACCATACAGTTTTGATACTATAGCTTTGTAGTATAGTTTGAAATCAGGAAATATGATACATCCAGCTTTGTTCTTGCTCAAGATTGCTTTGGCTATTTGGGGTCTTTAGTGGTTCCATACAAATTTTAGGATTTTTTGTCCCAGTTTTGTGAAAAATGTCATTCGTGTTTTGATACAGATTGCATGGAATATGTAGATTGCTTATGGAAACTGTAACAATATCAATCCTTCCAATCCATGAGCACCATATAACTTTGCATTTATTTGTGTTATGTATGGCTGTTAGCATAATGGACACCATCTTGGGTCCTTACAGTTTCTCCTGTCCTTCTGCTGACCCTACCCAGGACTGTACTGTGCAGTAAATTACCACTCTGTCATCAAGGGCTTTGTAGTTAATAGATATTGTTTCATAATCATTAGGACCAGGCGGCCTCTATGCTCTGTTAGTCCCCATACAATGATTAAGACCTTCACTGATGTGTTCCTGGTGCCCACAAGAGTAGTTATCCATTCATAAATCTTGACTTAGGAATGCACCTACTATTTCAAAGTACCTACCGCCATCCTCTAGGTTAACTGTTTTTTAGTGTCAAGGTGACTAAGTTCAGTGGGCACTTTTCATTTCCTCCGTCCTCCAACAGCATCATGTTCAGTTTCTTTCATCAGTGCCTTATAGTTTTCAGAGTACAAGTCATTCACCACCTTGGTTAAATTTATTCCTAAGTGTTTTATTCTTTTTGATGCAATTGTGAATGGGATTATTTTCGTAATTTCTCTTTATGACAATTTGATATTAGTGTATAGAGATGCAACATATTTCTATGTATTGATTTTGTATTCTGCAACTTTACTGAATTCATTTCTTAATTCTAGTAGTTTTTTGATGACATATTAGGATTTTCTATATATAGTATCATGTTATCTGAAAACAGTGACAGCTTTACTTCTTTCCAAATTGGATGCCTTTTATTTTATTTCTATTTTGTTCTTGTCTGATTGCTGTGGCTAGGACTCGCAATACTATGTTGAATAAAAGTGGTGAGAGTAGCCATCCTTGTCTTGTTCCTCATCTTAGAGGAAAAGCTTTCAGCTTTTCACTGGGTTTGTCATATATGGCCTTTATTATGTTGAGGTACGTTACCTCCATACACATTCTGAGAAATTTTATCATAAGTGAATGTTGAATTTTGTCATTTTATTCCATTTAGTTCAGAAAAGATACTTGATATGATTTAAATCTTCTTAAATTTATTGAGACTTATTTGTGGTCCAGCATGTGACCTGTCCTGGAGAATATTCCAAGTGCAATTAAAAAGAGTATGTACCAATACCATACTGTCTTGATTACTGTAGCTTTGTAGTATAGTTTGAAGTTGGGTAACCTGATTCCTCCAGTTCCATTTTTCTTTCTCAAGATTGCTTTGGCTATTCAGGGTCTTTACTGTTTCCATACAAATTGTAAAAATTTTTGTTCTAATTCTGTGAAGAATGCCATTGGTAGTTTGATAGGGATTGCATTGAATCTGTAGATTGCTTTGAGTAGTATAGCCATTTTCACAATATTGATTATTCCAATCCAAGAACGTGGTATATCTCTCCATCTGTTTATGTCATCTTTGATTTATTTCATCAGTGTTTTATAGTTTTCTGAGTACAAGTCTTTTGCCTCCTTAGGTAGGTTTATTCCTAGATATTTTATCTTTTTGTTGCAATGGTAAATGGGCTTTATTCCTTAATTTCTTTTTCTGATTTTTCATTGTTAGTGTATAGGAATGCCAGAGATTTCTGTGCATTAATTTTGTATCCTGCAACCTTACCAAATTCATTGATTAGTTCTAGTAGTTTTCTGATGTCATCTTTAGGATTTTCTATATATAGTATCATGTCATCTGCAAATAGTGACAGTTTTACTTCTTTTCCAATTTGGATTCCTTTTATTCCTTCTTCTTCTCTGATTGTCATAGCTAGGACTTCCAAAACTATGTTGAATA
Source organism: Eschrichtius robustus (assembly GCF_028021215.1). Taxonomy (NCBI): domain Eukaryota; kingdom Metazoa; phylum Chordata; class Mammalia; order Artiodactyla; family Eschrichtiidae; genus Eschrichtius; species Eschrichtius robustus. Next base: position 72,210,210 of record NC_090833.1, read on the forward strand.
AGAGTGGTGAGAGTGGACATCCTTGTCTTGTTCCTGATCTTGTGGAAATGCTTTCAGTTTTTCACCATTGAGTATGATGTTTGCTGTGGGTTTGTCATATATGGCCTTTATTATATTGAGGTAGGTTCACTCTATGCCCATTTTCTGGAGAGTTTTTATCATAAATCAGTGTTGAATATTGTCAAAAGCTTTTTCTACATCTATTGAGACGATCATATGGTTTTTATTACTTAATTTGTTAATATGGTGTATCACATTGATTGATTTGCATATATTGAAGAATCCTTGCATTCCTGGGATAAATCCCACTTTATGTATGATCCTTTTAATGTGTTGTTGATTCTGTTTGCTAGTATTTTGTTGAGGATTTTTGCATATAGATCAACGGTACAGGATAGAAAGCCGAGAGATAAACCCACGCACATACGGTCACCTAATTTATGACAAAGGAGGCAAGAACATACAATGGAGAAAAGACAGCCTCTTCAATAAGTGGTGCTGGGAAAACTGGACAGCTACATGTAAAAGAATGAAATTAGAACACTCCCTAACACCATACACAAAAATAAGCTCCACATGGATTAAAGACCTAAATGTAAGACCTGACACTATAAAACGTTTAGAGGAAAACATAGGAAGAACACTCTTTGACATAAACCACAGCAAGATCATTTTTGACCCACCTCCTAGAGTAATGAAAATAAAAATAAATAAGTGGGACCTAATTAAACTTAAAAGCTTTTGCACAGCAAAGGAAACCATAAACAAGACAAAAAGACAACCCTCAGAATGGGAGAAAATATTTGCAAATGATGCAACGGACAAAGCATTAATCTCCAAAATATACAAACAGCTCATGGAGCTCAATATTAAAAAAACAAACACCCCAATCCAAAAGTGGGCAGAAGACCCAAATAGACATTTCACCAAAAAAAAAACATACAGATGGCCAAGAGACGCATGACAAGATGTTCAACATCACTAATTATTAGAAAAATGCAAATCAAAACTACAATGAGGTATCACCTCACACCGGTTAGAATGGGCATCATCAGAAAATCTACAAACAACAAATGCTGGAGAGGGTGTGGAGAAAAGGGAACCCTCTTGCACTGTTGGTGGGAATGTAAATTGATACAGCCACTATGGAGAACAGTATGGTTGTTCTTTAAAAAACTAAAAATAAAACTACCATATGACCCAGCAATCCCACTACTAGGCATATACCCTAAGAAAACCATAATTCAGAAGGACACATGTACCCCAGTGTTCATTGCAACATTATTTACAATAGCCAGGACATGGAAATAACCTAAATGTCGAACGATAGGTGAATGGATAAAGAAGATGTGGTACATATATACAATGGAATATTACTCAGCTATAAAAAGGAATGAAACTGGGTCATATATAAAGATGGGATGGACCTAGAGTCTGTCATACAGAGTGAAGTAAGCCAAAAAGAGAAAAACGAATATTGTATATTAATGCATATATGTGGAATCTAGAAAAATGGTACAGAGGAACCTATTTGTAGGGCAGATATAGAGACATAGACATAGAGAATGGACATGTGGACACAGGGGGAAAGGGAAGGGTGGGACGAATTGGGAGATTAGGTTTGACATAAATACACTACCATGTGTAAAATGGATAGCTAATGGGAACCTGCTGTGTAGCACAGGGAGCTCAGCTCAGTACTCTGTGACGACCTAGATGGGTGGGATGGGGGGGGGAGGGAGGTCCAAGAGGGAGGGGATATAGGTATACATATAGCTGATTCATTTCATTGTAGAGCAGAAACTAACACAACATTGTAATGTGCCTTTTAAGGCCAATGTTTCCTTATTGATTTTTGCTGGATGAGCTATCTATTGGTGCAAGTGGGTGTTAAAGTCCCCTACTATTATTGTGTTAGTGTCAATTTCTCCTTTTATACCTGTTAGTATTTACTTTATGCATTTAGGTGTTCCTTTGTTGGGTGCATAGATATTTATAAGTGTTGTATCCTCTTGTTGCATTGATCCCCGTTTATCATTATGCAATGGCCTTCTTTGTTTCTTGTTACAGTCTTTGTTTTAGTCTATTTAGTCTGATAGAAGTACTGCTACCCCAGCTTTCTTTTTGTTTCCATTAATATGGAATATCTTTTCACTGCTTCATTTTCAGTCTGTGTGTGTCTTTAAAACTAAAGTGGGTCTCTCATAAGTAGCATATATGTGGATCTTGCCTTTTTTATCCATTCAGCCACAATGTCTTTTGATAGACACATTTAGTCCATTCACATTTAAAGTAATTTTTGTTAGGTATGTACTTATTGCCATTTTGTGCATTGTTTTCTGGTTTTTCTTATATTTCTTCTCGTTCCTTTCTTCTCTTGTTCTCCTGTGATTTGAAAACTTTCTTTAGTGGTACATTTGTATTCTTTTCTCTTCATTTTTTATGTATCCATCGTAGGTTTTTGGTTTGTCGTTACCCAAAGGTTCATATATAACAACCTATGTATATAGCAGTCTCTTTTAAGTGGATGGTCACTTATGTATGAGTTCTAAAAACAACTGCATTTTTATATCACCCACTCCATATTTTATGTTTTTGACATCATATTTTACATTTTTAAATTTTGTGTATCACTTAACTATCATTTTAGATATGCAGTAAATCATCCATATCTCTCTTTATCTGAGGTTTTGTCTTGTTCTTTCGTTTGGAAGGTATTCCTTTGTCTCTTCGTTTTGGCTGTCTGGTTTTTTTCTATGTACTAGGTATATCAGCTACGTCTCCTGTTCATGAAGAAATGGCCTTATGTAGAAGGTGTCCTGTGAGACCCAGTGTTGCAATTCCCCCTGATCACCAGAACCAGGTGCTCCAGGGGTAATCCCCTGTGGGAGCTATATATGGTCACCTAGTGTGGGCGGGCCATAATTGCTGTGGGCTCCTCCCACTTTTAATAATGCTGTACCATTATCATTTCTACTCTTGACCTGCAGCATTACATTCCACATGGCAGTCATAAACCAGATGCTGCTGCTCCCTGGCTTAAAGCCCTCCTTGATTTGACACTCATAACTGTGGCATATGAGGCCACAAAAGATATCATCCCAGTCCCTTTTTCTAGTCCCTTCCTCACCCATCATGTGTCAGTTATGCCAAACCTTTTTCTGTTCCTTGTAATTGTCTAGCTCTTGCCAACCTCAGAATTTTTACCCAGGTTAATTCTTACATGAATTCTTTCTTCTGCTCATTATTGGGCTGAATTCTTATCTATTCAAGTCTCAGAAGAATGTTCAGACGGCCCATGTATAAGGGGTTTTTCTTCCTATCCTACTGCTGTAGTCTCTGTCTCTAGACCCTCTTCATTTGAAATTTTATATTGTGGAAATCATAACAGCTATTCACTGAATATTTTTTACTTTCTTCCATCTGAGCATATTGTGGGGTTGCACTACTTTACTCTTTCAATTTAAGTATGTGTATGCGACTTGCTTTGCAAAATGAAACATAAGCAGGAGAGTTGTGAGCCACACATGAACAGAAACTTTAAGACCACTGTGGGATTTGCCACACTCATTTCCCACTGCTGTGGAGATTGTAGGAAGCACATGATAAGATAAAGCCTCTGTCAGCCTGAGTCCCTGAGTGACAAAGGTGTGCAGACCCTTCCTATAGACTTGCGCAGAGAAAACTGCATGAGCAAGGGAAAAAGCTTTGCTGGTGTCAAGTCATTGAGATTTGGGGGTTGCTCATTAACATAGCATAATCTGACCCTTCCTGACCAATGCATACACTAACTTGCTTCATTTCTTCATTATCTTTATCCCACTAGACTATTAAATTTAGAAGAACAGGAACCATGTTTGTTTTATTTACCAATGAGTATTTAGAGATTAACTAAATACATAACACAATAGGCACTTTAAAAATAATTTTTAGTGAACGAAAGAACAAATGAAAGTCCCCCGACCTTGATTGTAAATGTGACCTGAAAACATGTTATAAACATTTTGACGAAGTTATTATAGATAGTAATGCTAGCATATATTTGGACAATACTTAACAAAATCCCATAAAATATATTCACCCATTTACAAATCTATTATGCTTCAACATCTGGTATATGTGGTAAATGCCAAAAGTACATAAGAGTATAGATAAAGGCATGGTGGTCACCTGATGAATTGTTAAGGATGCAGTACAGTGTGTGGAAATAATTCAAAGTAAATCCTCTAATATATGTGCTATCACTGCTTCCCTGCTCCTCCATGCTGATTTTGTGATATAGGTGGACTTCTTAGGACTTCTGTCCTTGATTTAAAGGGAACAGGACACCTCCTCTCTAGAATGATGGTAACAGGAATGGCACTGAGAGGATGGTGGCAGAACAGGGAGTAAATGTTTTGGTTGGGTGTGAGAGATTCCATCAGATACCAAGAGATGAACAAATTCTTATAATTCCATAGTTAAAATTTTTATTATTATCAGTATATTTCTTTTGGCAGCATTGTCTCAGTTGCTTCTCTAAATAAAAACATAATCAGATAACTGAGGCATGTAGACATGACTAGCTTCACTTTTCATTTGAGAAAATTGAGATTCATAAAGCCCACGGTATGATGAGTAAGTGGCACAGCTGAAGCTTAACCACAGACCTTTGCCTCTAGTCACTGCAATCAATTTTTTGGTGAGCTTATATATAGAAAATATTTTATTGGTTATTTTATCAATAGATAACAATAGTATTCCTGTTGTGCAGATTAATAAATTGTGGCTTGACCAACCTCACAAGTTATGTAGTAGCAGAGCTGTTTGCATACTGTCTCTACTGTCTTCCTGTTTCTTCCTTGGACAATGGTTCCTGTGGAACTGCACAACCAGAGGCTATTTTGGCCAAACAATATCATGCTATCAGATTGTTTTCTTCAAGTTTTTGCTTTTTGTTCAACATATAATAATTAACATTTGCATAAACTACTAAGACTCCACTATAAATATTAAAACCCCCAAAGTAGCACTGTGTTATAACGCAACAGCAAGGCCAGGGTTCTTAGTGTAAAAGTCAGCAACATGAAGAGGGAGCTAACTCATACTGACAGATTCACTAGTTACTAGTAGCAGGTTCAACCCTAGTTGCTTGCTCCAGTAGCATTCTGTAGCATCTGTTCATATCGGCTAGGAGGCAGAGCATATATGACAGAAGCCTTTTGACTTTCGAGTGGCAAATATGAAGACTGTTCTAGCTACTTAGAGCAAGACAGTTTTAGGAAGCTTGAAGGCTGTAAACCTTGCTATATGGGCCCTATAGTCAGTGACTATTTCAGGCAACATAGCTATTTTGCTCATACTTTATTCTAGAATGTTCTGTCAAGGATTAAGTATATAGATTCAAATTTTGATGGGAAGGCCCAGGAGCAAAGACAGCAATAGCAAAACAAGTTTTGGATCTTGACTGAATTGCAGTTGATAAAAACATTTAGCCTTGGTCCCTAAAGTTTCCCTTTCTGCCCCTTACTGTCCCATTTCTTAATACCAAGCCAGGTACTTCAACTCTTTTTTATATTAGGATGATCCTTTGTATCAGGGGCACTTCCTCAGAAGTAAAGATTAGCTTTTGTCAATATTAATGATTACAAAGATCTTGGGAAGTGAATAAACCTCAGTTTTCTCATTTGAAAAGAGAAGATGATAATAGTATCTATTTCACAAAAGGACAAGTAGAATGATAAATGTAAATGTGTTTTGTAAAATGTAAAAGAGCCTAGTTTTTATTAGTATAGCAATGTGTTAAATATAGAGATAATAATGACTACCTCTCAAGCTTACGGAAAATTTGAGAAAACTAATGCGGTTATATTTATAGCACTCTCAGGCTTCTTCACAAATAATTGGTATATAATGCAAAGCATAATTAATGATTAGTGGTTTATTTTATATTTGTACTCAGTTCAGGGAGGCAGTGTCTTTTACTGTTTGATTAAAAAATAATTATTAATTTGATAGACCACACACCTAGGCATACCAGTAGAATTCCTAGGATGTCATATTATCTTTGAGATATTGGAGTTAAAGAATATCTTGCTCTTGTCTAGTATTTCTCAAGGCTCTGTGAATTTAATGAAGGTAGTCTCAGCTGGTTCAGCATGGTAGAATAGAATTTGAAGTTGATTGTTAACCTTGGTCGAGTGACCAAATTAAACTTCTATTTTAAAAAAGGAACAGGGGCTTCCCTGGTGGCGCAGTGGTTGAGAATCTGCCTGCCAATGCAGGGGACACGGGTTCGAGCCCTGGTCTGGGAGGATCCCACATGCCGCGGAGCAACTAGGCCCGTGAGCCACAATTACTGAGCCTGCGCGTCTGGAGAGGCCGCGATAATGAGAGGCCGCGCGCACCGCGATGAAGAGTGGCCCCCACTTGCCACAACTAGAGAAAGCCCTCGCACAGAAACGAAGACCCAACACAGCCATAAATAAATAAAATAGTGTTTAAAAAAAAGGAACATACATCAACTGGAATAAGACTTAAAAGTACTAGACCAACTGTGTGTAATACTGATCAATAGTGAGAGTTGTTAACACTAAGAATAACTGGCAAAGGAAGCTCTGAAAACTTCCTCTTCGTAGATAGGAAAAGAAAAAAGTAGGTATGAGTTAAGTTTTCACATTTGATCTTCCATGGAAGAATCTGTTTTAAAGGTCTTCTGCAGTCTTCTCATTCCCTAATCATCAGTATTTAATAGCTACCCTCTGCAGTGTACTGTACCAGACTTGGCTCCCTCAAAGATTTATAACATACTGTTTAGTGACCATTCCAAACCTGTGTACCAGACTGGTAGTCAGGGCATGCATATGTAAGAACAGCTAACAATACATGATAGATAGTAAGTGCTAATGAAAGATACGGCAAACAAATATACAAGAAGTGTTTGAAGAGGAAGAGATCCTTGAGGGGTGTGGTGTTCAAGCTCATAAAAGTGGTAAGAGTTTATTAGTTATTCATATATTTTTTGGTATAATGTCTATTCAACATTTTTTCCCATTTTTTCACTGGGTTTATCGTTTTATTATTGAGTTGTAATTTTTATGCATCACAGACACAAGGTGTTTATAAAATGTATTATTTGCAAATATTTTATCCCAGTCTGTGGCAATCTTTTCATTTTCTTAATAGCACAAAAGCTTTAATTTTATCATGTCCAGTTTATCATTTTTTTTCCTTTATATATCATGCTCTGCATCTTGGATCTCAGAACTCTTTGTCTAACCCAAGGTCATGAGGATATCTTTCCTACACATTCTTTTAAAAATGTAAAATTTCAGCTTTTACATTTAGGTATAATATCCATTTTAAGTTAATTTTGTGTTTGGTATGAGGTAAGGGTCTAAATTCATCTTTTTATATGTGGATATTCAGTTGTTTCAGCACTATTTATTAAAAAGACTATTTTTCCCCCATTGAATTTGCCTTGGCACATTTGTTAAAGATCAACTAACCATAAATGTAAGAAATTACTTCTGGATTCCCAAATGTTTTCCTTTGATTTATTAAATCTTTTCTTTTGCCAGTGCCACACTATTTTGATTACTGTATGATTATAGTAACTTTTGAAATTGGAAGTATAAGTCCTCCAACTTTGCTGTTGTTTTTCAAAATGGTTTTGGCTATTTTCAGTCCTTTGCATTTCAACATAAGTTCTAAATACAGATTGTCAATTTCTGAAAAGAAGCCTGATGGTGTTTCAATAGAAATTACTTTGAATCTATAGATCAATTTGAGGAGAATTGCCATCTTAACAATATTGAACATGAACATGGAATGTTTATTTATATCTCCTTTCATTTCTCTCAGCAATGTCTTGTAGTCTTTGGTATACAGGTTGTTATCCTATTGTAAATATGTGAGTGCTTCATTGCCGGTACATAAACAGTTAATTGATGTTTCTGTATTTATCTTGTCTCCTTTGATCTTGCTGAACTCTTGTACTCTAATGTGGTTTTTTTTTCCCTTAGTATTTTCTACATACAAGGTCATATTGCTTACAAGTAAAGGGGATTTTCTTTTCTAATATGCATTTATTAAATTTATTTATATTGCCTTATTACATTGGCTAGGACCTCTAGTATAATGTTGAATAGAATGATGAAAGTGAACTTGTTTACAATTTTAGAAGAAAACATTCCATCTTTCACATTAAATATAATATTAACTATAGATTTTTAGCAGATGCTTTAACAGTTTGAGGAAAATCCTTTATATTCCTAGTTTGTTTAGAGTTTTTATCTAGCATAGATATTGAATTTTTTCAAATATTTTTTGTATATCTATTGAAATGTTTTATATATTTTTGTCATTCTTTTAATGTAGTAAATTAATTATCAATAGAGATAAATTATTCAAAAGAACCAAGTGGAAATTTTGGAGATAAAAAATAAAACTGAAATAAAAAATTTACTAGGGGGCTCAACAGCAGATTTGAGATGGTAGAAGAAAAAAGCAAACCTGAAGAAAAACTAAATTGAACAGAAGGGAAAAAAATAAAGAAAAGAAAAAGAGCTTCAGAGACCTGTGAGAAACTGTGAATATATGCATAAAGGACTCCCAGGAGAGGATAAAGAGAAAATGGGGAAAATTTATTTAAAGAAAATATTAGCTTAAAACTTCCCAAATTTGAAGAAAACATCAACTTAGACTTCCAAGAAGGTCAACAAACTTGAGGTAGGATAGACACACTTAGAAATGTCATAGTCATACTGTTTAAAACCAAAGACAACAAAGAACATCTTGAAAACAACAAGAGAAAAACAACTCATACAGAACAATATGATTAACAGCTAACTTCTCACCAGAAATGAAGTTCAAAATGTAGTCAGTGCTGAAAGAAAGAAAAAGTAAACCAAGAATTCTATATTCAGCAAAACTATAAAGATGAAAGTGAAAATGTTTAGATAATATTATTTGGATATAGGAAATCCCAAAGAATCTATCAAAAACTTCTGAAACTAATGAGTTTAGCAAGGTCACAGGTTACAAGGTCAATGCACGAAAGTCAACTGTGACCCTACATATACCATCAATTACCATGTGGAATTTGAGACTTTAAAAAATGACCTTTATAATAATTTGCAAAAATAAAGAAGTTAGGTATAAGTCTAACAAAATACGTACAGGGTCTGTATGTGGAAAACTATAAGACACTAATAAAAGAAATTGAGGAAGATCTAAATCAATGGAAAACATACGGTGTACCTTGAGTCTTTTTAATAATTTATATCTCTATTGATATTCTCTATTTATTATATCACGGTTGTCATACTTTCCTTTAATTCTTTACATGTGGCTTCCTTTAGTATCTGGACCATATTTAGTCATAGCTCCTCTGACGTCTTTGTTTTCTTACTTCAACATCTGTACTCTCTCAGAGACAGTTTCTATTGACTGCTTTTTCCCCTGAGTATGGTCACATTCCCTATTTCTCTGCATGTCTTTACAGTTTTTTTGTCTGAAAGCTGGACATTTTAGGTAGTATTTTCTAGCAACTTTGTATCTGAGTCCTCCCAGGATTGTTGTTATTGCTGTGTGTTTGGTTTTTGTTTAGTGACTTGCCTGTACTAATGCTGTGGTCATGCTCTTCCCCTATAGTTTGTGATGGTGTGTGGCCACTGATGTCTGCTTGGATTAAAAAAACAAATCTTGTTTTAATTTTTTTTTTTTCCTATTTGAGTAAGTAAATTCTTTTATTTTCTACAATTTTAGTCATGGAAGGTAAATATACTTAATTTACTTTTCAACACATATCTTAATTTTGAAAATATCTCGATTTCTAATCATACTCAGGTAGGTATACTGCATTTCTAGGGAACTCATATAAATTTTTGTTTTTAGTTAATTTATCTATTTATTTAATTTTGGATGCGCTGGGTCTTCGTTGCTACGCGCGGGCTTTTTTTTTTTTTCTAGCTGCAGCGAGCGGGGGCCACTCTTCGCCGTGGTACGCAGGCTTCTCATTGCGGTGGCTTCACCTGCTGCGGAGCGCGGGCTCTAGGCGCGCAGGCTTCAGCAGTTGTGGCACAGGGGCTCCAGAGCACAGGCTCAGTAGTTGTGGTGCATGGGCTTAGTTGCTCCACGGCATGTGGGATCTTCCCGGACCAGGGCTCGAACCCGCGTCCCCTGCATTGGCAGGCAGACTCTCAACCACTGCGCCACCGGGGAAGCCCCTCATATAAATTTTTTACATTTCGTTTTTTGGGGTTTTTTTTTAATTTAAAAAGTCTTTTTCTAAAAGGGATAAACAATCCTTGCTTCCCTAAGGTTTTTTTTTTTTTCACTTCTTTTTTTTTGCTTGGTTTGTTTGTTTGTGCTTTTTTTTTTTTTAACATCTTTATTGGAGTATAACTGCTTTACAATGGTGTGTTAGTTTCTGCTTTATAACAAAGTGAATCAGCTATACATATACATATATCCCCATACCTCCTCCCTCTTGCATCTCCCTCCCACCCTCCCTATCCCACCCCTCTAGGTGGTCACAAAGCACTCAGCTGATCTCCCTGTGCTATGTGGCTGCTTCCCACTAGCTATCTATTTTACGTTTGGTAGTGTATATATGTCCATACCACTCTCTCACTTCGTCCCAGCTTACCCTTCCCCCTCCCCATATCCTCAAGTCCATTCTCTAGTAGGTCTGCATCTTTATTCCCGTCTGCCCCTAGGTTCTTCATGACCATTTTTTTTCTATTTTTTCTTTTTTTTTTTTTTTAGATTCCATATATATGTGTTAGCATACAGTATTTGCTTTTCTTTTTCTGACTTACTTCACTCTGTATGACAGACTCTAGGTCCATCCACCTCACTACAAATAACTCAGTTTCATTCCTTTTTATGGCTGAGTAATATTCCATTGTATATATGTGCCATATCTTCTTTATCCATTCATCTGTTGATGGACACTTAGGTAGCTTCCATGTCCTGGCTATTGTAAATAGAGCTGCAATGAACATTTTGGTACATCACTCTTTTTGAATCATGGTTTTCTAAGGGTATATGCCCAGTAGTGGGATTGCTGGGTCGTATGGTAGTTCTATTTGTAGTTTTTTAAGGAACATCCATACTGTTCTCCACAGTGGCTGGATCAATTTACATTCCCACCAACAGTGCAGGAGGGTTCCCTTTTCTCCACACCCTCTCCAGCATTTATTGTTTGTAGATTTTTTGATGATAGCCATTCTGACTGGTGTGAGATGATATCTCATTGTAGTTTTGATTTGCATTTCTCTAATGATTAATGATGTTGAGCATTCTTTCATGTGTCTGTTGGCAATCTGTATATCTTCTTTGGAGAAATGTCTATTTAGGTCTTCTGCTCATTTTTGGATTGGGTTGTTTGTTCTTTTAATATTGAGCTGCATGAGCTGCTTGTAAGTTTTGGAGATTAATCCTTTGTCGGTTGCTTCATTTGCAAATATTTTCTCCCATTCTGAGGGTTGTCTTTTCATCTTGTCTGTGGTTTCCTTTGCTGTGCAAAAGCTTTTAAGTTTCATTAGGTCCCATTTGTTTATCTTTGTTTTTATTTCCATTTCTCTAGGAGGTGGGTCAAAAAGGATCTTGCTGTGATTTATGTCATAGAGTGTTCTGCCTATGTTTTCCTCTAAGAGTTTGATAGTGTCTGGCCTTACATTTAGGTCTTTAATCCATTTTGAGTTTATTTTTGTGTATGGTGTTAGGGAGTGTTCTAATTTCATTCTTTTACATGTAGCTGTCCAGTTTTCCCAGCACCACTTATTGAAGTGGCTGTCTTTTCTCCGTTTTATATTCTTGCCTCCTTTATCAAAGATAAGGTGACCATATGTGCGTGGGTTTATCTCTGGGCTTTCTATCCTGTTCTATTGATCTATATTTCTGTTTTTGTGACAGTACCATACTGTCTTGATTACTGTAGCTTTGTAGTATAGTCTGAAGTCACGGACCCTGATTCTTCCAGCTCCATTTTTCTTTCTCAAGGTTGCTTTGGCTATTCGGGGTCTTTTGTGTTTCCATACAAATTGTGAAATTTTTTGTTCTAGTTCTGTGAAAAATGCCATTGGTAGTTTGATAGGGATTGCATTGAATCTGTAGATTGCTTTGGGCAGTATAGTCATTTTCACAATGTTGATTCTTCCAATCCAAGAACATGGTATATCTCTCCATCTGTTGGTATCATCTTTAATTTCTTTCATCAGGGTCTTATAGTTTTCTGCATACAGGTCTTTTGTCTCCTTAGGTAGGTTTATTCCTAGATATTTTATTCTTTTTGTTGCAATGGTAAATGGGAGTGTTTTCTTAATTTCCCTTTCTGATCTTTCATTGTTAGTGTATAGGAATGCAAGAGATTTCTGTTTATTAATTTTGTATCCTGCAACTTTACTAAATTCATTGATGAGCTCTAGTAGTTTTCTGGTGGAATCTTTAGGATTTTCTATGTATAGTATCATGTCATCTGCAAACAGTGACAGTTTTACTTCTTCTTTTCCAATTTGGATTCCTTTTATTTCTTTTTCTTCTCTGATTGCCGTGGCTAGGACTTCCAAAACTATGTTGAATAACAGTGGTGATAGTGGGCACCCTTGCCTTGTTCCTGATTTTAGAGGAAATGCTTTCAGTTTTTCACCACTGAGAATAATGTTTGCTGTGGGTTTCTCATATATGGCCTTTATTATGTTGAGGTAGTTTCCCCCATGCCCACTTTCTGGAGAGTTTTTATCATAAATCGGTGTTGAATTTTGTCAAAAGCTTTTTCCACATCTATTGATATGATCATATGGTTTTTATTCTTCAGTTTGTTAATATGGTGTATCACATTGTTGATTTGTGTATATTGAAGAATCCTTGCATCCCTGGGATAAATCCCACTTGATCATGGTGAATGATCCTTTTAATATGTTCCTGGATTCTGTTTGCTAGTATTTTGTTGACGATTTTTGCATCCATGTTCATCAGTGATATTGACCTGTAATTTTCTTTTTTTGTGATATCTTTGTCTGGTTTTGGTATTAGGGTGATGGTGGCCTCGTAGAATGAGTTTGTGAGTATTCCTCCCTCTGCAACTTTTTGGAGGAGTTTGAGGATGACAGGTGTTAGCTCTTCTCTAAATGTTTGATGAAATTCACCTGTGAAGCCACCTGGTCCTGGACTTTTGTTTTTTGGAAGATTTTTTATCACAGTTTCAATTTCATTACTTGTGATTGGTCTGTTCATATTTTCTATTTCTTCCTGGTTCAGTCTTGGAAGGTTGTACGTCTCTAAGAATTTGTCCATTTCTTCCAGATTGTCCATTTTATTGGCATAGAGTTGCTTGTAGTGTCTCTTATGATCCTTTGTATTTCTGCAGTGTCAGTTGTAATTTCCCCTTTTTCATTTCTAATTTTATTGATTTGAGTCCTCTCCCTTTTTTTCTTGATGAGTCTGGCTAAAGGTTTATCAATTTTGTTTATCTTCTCAAAGAACCAGCTTTTAGTTTTATTGATCTTTGTTATTTCTTTTTCATTTCTATTTCATTTATTTCTGTGCTGATATTTATGAATTCTTTCCTTCTGCAAATTTTGGATTTTGTTTGTTCTTCTTTCTCTGGTTGCTTTAGGTGTAAGGTTAGGTTGTTTATTTGAGATTTTTCTTTTTTCTTGAGGTAGGATTGTATTGCTATAAACTTCCCTATTAGAACTGCTTTTGCTGCATCCCATAGGTTTTGGGTCGTCATGTTTTTGTTGTCATATGTTTCTAGGTACTTTTTATTTCCTCTTTGATTTCTTCAGTGATCTCTTTGTTATTTAGTAGCATATTGTTTAGCCTCCATGTGTTTGTGGGTTTTTTCACAGTTTTTTTCCTGTAATTGATTTCTAATCTCATAGTGTTGTGGTCAGAAAAGATGCTTGATATGATTTCAATTTTCTTAAATTTACTGAAGCTTGATTTGTGACCCAAGATGTGATCTATCCTGGAGAATGTTTCATGTGCTCTTGAGAAGAAAGTGTATTCTGCCGCTTTATGTAGTTTCCTTTCTTGTCTCTTGTGACAGTTTTTATTTTAAAGTTTATTTTGTCTCATATGCGTATTGCTACTCCAGCTTTCTTTTGATTTCCATTCGCATGTAATATCTTTTTCCCTCCCCTCACTTTCAGTCTGTATGTGTCTCTAGGTCTGAAGTGGATCTCTTGTAGACAACATATATACAGGTCTTGTTTTTGTATCCATTCATCCAGTCTGTCTCTTTTGGTTGGAGCATTTGATCCATTTACATTTAAGGTAATTATCAACATGTATGTTCCTATAACCATTTTCTTAATTGTTTTGGGTTTGTTTTTGTAGGTCTTTCTCTTCTCTTGTGGTTCCTGCCTAGAGAAGTTCCTTTAGCATTTTTTGCAAAGCTGGTCTGGTGGTGCCAAATTCTCTTAGCTTTTGCTTGACTGTAAAGCTTTTGATTTCTCCATCAAATCTGAATGAGATCCTTGCTGGGTAGAGTAATCTTGGTTGTAGGTTTTTCCCTTTCATCACTTTAAGTATATCCTGCCCCTCCCTTCTGGCCTGTAGAGTTTCTGCTGAAAGATCAGCTGATAACATTATGGGGATTCCCTTTTATGTTATGTGCTGCTTTTCCCTTGCTGCTTTTAATATTTTTCAGTTTAATTTTTGATAGTTTGATTAATATGTGCCTCGGCATATTTCCCCTGGGTTTATCCTGTATGGGGCTCTCTGTGCTTCCTGGACTTGATTGACTATTTCCTTTCCCATGTTAGGGAGGTTTTCGACTATAATCGCTTCAAATATTTTCAGACCCTTTCTCTTTCTCTTCTTCTTCTGGGACCCCTATAATTCGAATGTTGGTGCATTTAATGTTGTCCAGAGGTCTCTGAGACTGTCCTCAATTCTTTTCATCCTTTTTTCTTTATTCTGCTCCCTGGCAGTTATTTCCACCATTTTATCTTCCAGCTCACGTATCCATTCTTCTGCCTCAGTTATTCTGCTATTGATTCTTTCTAGTGCATTTTTAATTTCAGTTATTGTGTTGTTCATCACTGTTTATTTGTTCTTTATTACTTTTTTGGATGTGGACCATTTTTAAAGTCTTTATTGAATTTGTGACAATACTGTTTCTGTTTTGTGTTTTGGTTTTTTGGCCACAAGACATGTGGGATCTTAGCTCCCTGACCAGGGGTCAAACCCGGACCCCTTGCATTGGAAGGCGAAGTCTTAACCACTGGGCCACCAGGGAAGTCCCTCTTCTTTTGTTCTTCTAGGTTCTTGTTAAAGGTTTCTTGTATTTTCTCCATTCTATTTTTGAGATTTTGGATCATCTTTACTATCGTTACTCTGAATTATTTTTCAGATAGATTGCCTAATTCCTCTTCATTTATTTGGTCCTGTGGGTTTTTACCTTGCTACTTCAACTGCAATATATTAGGTGGGCCAAAAAGCACCTTTGGTTTTTTAAATAAAAATAGAGACACATTTTTCATCTTCACCAAGAACTTTACTGAACAACGTATTCACCCTTTTGTTCCACTGTCTTCTACCATTTTTCAGGCAACTTCATAATTCCATCTTCCCAAAACTTTTTATCTTTTTGAGCAAAGCACTGTTCCAAGTGCCTTTTACATTATTCCAGGGAATTGAAATTTCTTCCATTAAGAGAATTTTGTAAAGACCAAAATAAATGGAAATCCGAAAGTGCAATGTCTGGTGAATATGGCAGACGAATCAGAACTTCTCATCCAAGCTGTAACAGCTTTTGCCTGGTCATTGCATTATCCTGATGGAAGATTATGCTAATTATGGGCACTTTTCGTCGAGTGCCACTTTCATTTGGTCTAACTGAGAGGACAACTTGTTGGAATTAATCATTCAGTTTTCTGGAAGGAGCTCATAACAGAGGACTCCCTTCCAATCCCACAATACACACAACATCACCTTCTTTGGATGAAGACAGGCCTTTGGTGTGGTTGGTGGTGGTTCATTTCTCCTGCCCCAGGATCTCTTCCATTCCACATTGTTGTACAATATCCACTTTTCTTTGCCCATCACAATTTGTTTTAAAAACGGGACATTTTCATTATGTTTTAGTAGAGAATCTCATGCAGAAATATGGTCCAGAGGGTTTTTTTCCCTTAACTTATGTGGAACCCAAACATCAAAGCAATTCACATAACCGAGCTGGTGGTGGAAATGATGTTCAACGCCTGGTTGGATATTTTGAGTATGCCGGCTATCTCCCGTGTGGCATGAAGTTGATTGTTCTCAATTATTGTTTCGATTTGATCGCTATCAACTTCAACTGGTCTACCCGACTGTGGAGCATTATCCAGCGAGAAATCTCCAGCACGAAACTTTGCAAACCACTTTTGACACGTTCAATCAGTCACAGCACCTTCTCCATACTCTGCACAAATCTTTTTTGTGCGTTTCAGTTGAGTTTTTACCTTTCTTGAAATAATAAAGCATAATATGCTGAAAATGTTACTTTTTTTCATATTCAATATTAAAATAGCTACACAAAAATTCACCAATTTTGATAAGTCTTTTTTTAAATGCACGCTGATATGACAGCTGTCGCATACAATCTAACAAAATTGTTTCAAATGAAGTTAACGACAACTAGGTGCTACTAGAGCCATCTTATGGGAAAAAACTGAAAGAACTTTTGGCCCACCCAATATTTCTCTGTCTTCTCATTTTGTCTAACTTACTGTATTTGAGGTCTCCTTTCCGCAGGCTGCACGGTCATAGTTCCTCTTGCTTCTGGCATCTGCCCCCAGTGGGTGAAGTTGGTCCAGTGGCTTGTGTAGGCTTCCTTCCTGGTGGGAGGGACTGGTGCCTGTGTTCTGGTAGGTGGAGCTGGATCTTTTCCCTCCGATGGGCAGGGCCACATCAAGTGGTGTGTTTTGGGGTGTCTGTGGGCTTAGTACGACTTCAGGCAGCCTGTCTGCTGATGGGTGAGTTTGAAACATCTCCCTTGTCTGAAACACCTCCCTTGTCTTAAAGGAGAATGCATTATGATAAGAAAATAGATAAGCAAATGACTGATTGCAATATAGTAAGAAAGTTCTTGAAGTCTTCATTTTCCCTTTGAAGGTCACTGCTGGGGTAGCAGGGGAGAGAGGCAATAGTTTAAGTAGGGTCCATGTGATTCTGAATTAAAACTGTAAAGTGGTATGTGGATTAGACTTCCATTGCTGCAGTACTTAGACTCTTTGAGTAACTCTTCAGAAGTCAGAATAAAGACAAAACTGAGCTGGAGCATGGTGAATATGTACTCCTGACTATTGAGATTTGTTCTGTACTTGTGCTAGGAAAAAAGACATGTCTAAGCCACAGTAATGATCACACTATTTAGTATTCATCTGTATAAGGATAATTGATTTACTAAAATCTGATTAGATTAATGCTATTATTATGATTTGGAAAATATTTTCATTTTTTTAAAAAAAAGCCCGAAGTCAGTGCCATAGACAGAGACTGAGGGTATATATTCCATCGGTACCACTGGGGCTTGGTCCACTCATAGTGTAGAGGACTATGAAAGAACATTATCTTATTTAGTGTGAGGAGTATTTCTCTGAGTTACTAGTTAATGCAGTAAACTTTGTTTTCATTAATGAGAACACTGGAATTTCTTTTACTATAGAAAGTTCCTTTTCTTTTTCCATGAAGTTTATGTTTTTCATTAGGAAATTAAATATTAATTATACAAAGACAGGGAAACAGAACAGTGAAAAGGATAAATATCTATTTTTTTATCATCCAAAATAATCACTGTTAATAATTATATGTATTCTTGCATTTCTTTTCTATACATATTTATGTATTTTTTGCTTTATAGGTTTGACATTGTCCAGATTGTAGTACCCAAAAATATATTTTTTACTATTGTTTTAACATATATAATAGCAAATACAAAATAGGCATATCATGCCTTTCATATCCCCTGTTACTAAATCACTTAGCAGAAGGGGAAGGGGAGGGGAAAAAACAACTACAATGAATTCTATACTTGTGATGTATATCTTTAATTCATTTAATTAACATAAAACCATGTAAGGAAAATGTTCTCTTGACTTTAAAGAAATGAAATCTTAGAGAAGGACTTGCCTGAGTTTGTAGAATAACTTTATAAAGGTGTATTTGAGATTTGAACCCAAGACTATAGAACTCCTAAAAATGTTCTTAGACTTCTCTACAGAAGCAAGAGAGAGATAAAAAATGAAGGAACCATCATGGGAGCTGTAGAATGACTGGCAGAAGGGTGAGGGGATAATGAGGTAATAGGTTCATTTCCAAAGAGCAAAAGTTTCTTCAATTTAACCTTCCTGATCTAAAATTTGAGAAAATGCAATTGAACAAAGGGAGAAATGGCAGGAAGAAGAAATAGGTTGAATTCTATTTCCATTAAATTTTTAATTTTTAAATATTTTTTAGCTAAGCAATCCTATGGCTACTTGAGTTACATTTTTACACTATATTTGGAACCTTGTTGTTTTAACAAGTGCTGTCCATTTGCCATATTATTTAAAAGAAAAACTTCTTACATTTCTAATTAGTCTTTGTTTCTAAACTATCTGTCATCTTACGGGCCTATGAAGAGTTATGTCTCCTATCTGTGAAGGATAGGCTGACTCTGCTTAGGTAAAGTCATCAGAGGTGGTTTAAAGATTGGGTTTTATTTTTGGATGGTCTGGATGCTAGTTTGTGAATCTGAGTTGGTAATGAGCCATTTTTCTCAAAACATCATTGAAAGATCAACCAGTTCACTTATGTTTATCTTAAGCTTTTCAGAGAAAAATGAGGTGAAGACCAATGCATCTCTTCTAGGGAAATCCTCACCTTCAATTTCTGTATACAGAATAGCCTTGAATAATCCAACCTCAAATCAAAATTACCGCATATGAATATCCAAAAACCCAATGAAAACTCTTGTTTTTCCCCCACAATCATCTGCCTAACATTTTTTGCTTTTTTTATCCCAACAATGCCATATCTGCAAGGAAAACTGTGATAATCCCCATGAAAGAAACCAAAGAAGATATTTATCTCTTTCTCCTCTTACTTCCATCTATACAACCACTTACAAAATTCCATCAATGTTTTTTTCAACTTCATTCTGTTTTATTCTTTGCTCTTCATTACCTGGAGTCATACCCAGATCATTACTCCCTTTAAAATTCTTTTGTTTGTTTTATTATGGCAACTGCCTCCTAACTGGCTTTCCAGGCTTCAAATTTCCCTCTGTTTTCATCATACACAATGATGCCCAGGTAGTCTCCTTTGGTCACCACTTCGCTCATATTGTCCATCTGCTGAATGTTCTGTGATGCTTCTAGTATCACCAACCTGTAAGGCCCCAGATGTAGAGTCTTGTCTCATTTAATGCCTGTGACACTGTCTGGTACCTAGCAGAACATGAAGATTTATTTAGTGAATAAAGAGTGAATGTTCACTAAATTAATGGAGGTAGGGGGTGGGGAACTAGTATAACTATATGGATTTTTTCTGTCGTCTCAAAGTTTCAGGTCAAACCCCAAAGCAAACAAAAATATCTCTACATGCTAAAGAGAACACCCAGCTGCAACTGGTTACCATACCTCTAGGACAATGTATCTCAGCTGGGGTGATTTTGCCCCCAAAGACTATTCGGCAATGTTTAGAGACATATTTGATTGTCATACCTCAAGGGGAAGGGAAGCTTCTGGCATCTAGTGAGTAGGGAGCAGGGGCACTGTTAAATATCCTACACTGTACAGCTCTGCCTCCTCAAACAAAAAAAAAAGATCTTATCCAGAGTGTCAATAATGCTATGGATGAGAAACCACCTCTAGGATTTAAGAAGATCATTTAAATTCTTCTCTCACTCACTGTTCAACCTATATAGTCAAAACAGAGAAAATGAAGAAAAAATTTGTAAGAGTCGGGAGTAATAGCTTTAGGGGTGAAGTATTTTTGTTTTTCTCTTCTCCTTTACCTTCAAATCAAGTGAAGGAGACTCCAAGAAAATCTCTTACGGTTTTTGGAGGAGGTTGCAAGCTGGGAAAATGGCATCTCACACCCGAGCTGGGTGTTTGCCGAGCTACAGAGACTAATCTACTTGCTTTATCTAAGACAGGAGTAGAGTGAGGAAGGCAGTTCTTAGAAGTGCTTGACATGCATTCTGAGAGTTTGAGAGTGTACGTGACTAAAGAGACTGGTTCTTGGCTCCTGCCTGGAGAATTCTCAAGTTGGGAGAGTGAGTGGAGTGGTCTGTGACAGCAGGCCATGGGAGGAGGGCAGTGAGAAGCAGATGGAATCTTCAGGTTTTGGTTTGACAAGAAGACATGAGTTTTATACCTTAAAAGGTATCTGGACTCAAGATAGTTTGATGGAACTGTGCCTGTGAGGACAGCCTGCCTGGGCAAGGAATCTCCAGCAGTCTGAAGCTCTAGAGTATCTGCTGGAAGCAGGAGATGAACAGTGGGGTGTTGCAAGAGGTCAGGTGGTTATTGTTTTGCTTGCTTGAGGAAATTGGATGGTAGGAAGGTCACTGCAGGGCCTATGAAAGAGCTGGGAATATGTTCTGCAAGAAAGCAGGTGTTTGGGCATCTGCCACATTGAGGGAACAAATGGTCAGATTACAAAAGCACTTTATGCTTGTTTCCCACCCCCATACCCCTTCCTGAGTCCTAATATAGTGCGGGAGAAAGAGGACCAAACAGCATCCCAGAGGAAAAGGAGGGGCAAATAAAAGAAGTAGGAAAGAAGAAGTCCAAGAACAAGGAAGTGTAAAAGCCTGTCTTCCCATAGAGGTTTCTAAGCCTGGGTGATGTGAGGAGAGACTGAACTGGGTATGAAATTGCAGATTTGGTTTAGACTAGACTAGGCTATGTAATATCTGAAAGTGAATTCTCAGTTGCCGAAGTGTGATTTTTTTTTCTCTTAAATGAAAGTGACCAGAAAGCTGAAGGAATCACTCAAGGTGTGGTCTAGGACCAGAAAAGAGATCTACTCCAGCATGTTTGAAGGAACTAGTTGGGGGAAAAAGTGTTCCTGGCTTGTTTTCCATAGAGTTCAGCCTGATTAAAAATCAGTTATGTTAGCCTTTATTGCACACTTTATATGGGTCAGTATCATGTTTGTTAAATGTTTACATGTGCTAAAGCATTTAACAATTCCAATAGTTCCCCAAGATAAGAAGATTTTAAAATGAAGAGGAAAAGTTCTGTAAAGGTTAAATAATGTATCATGATGAAATAAGGGTAAATCCTTTCTAGGTTCTTCTGTTTTGAATGTTTTCTCTAATAGTTAATAATTTAAGAACTAAAATTTTTATTTCTGGGAGTTTTAAACAACCAAGAATGGAATTTTAGCCATATTAATAAAAATTCCATCTTATATAGAAATTAACAGGATAATTTAAGCCTAAGGATAATCAGGTTTGTTCTGCTTTGACTCATAGCCACATGTTCTGTCATGAGCTCCTAAGATTATGCACTATTCTGACAGGTTAAGAAGTTCCTACCTTACATATTGATATTGCTATCAGCTAAAGCATCCTATCCTTTAGTACTAGAGCTGTCTCCATTCTGAATTATTAAATATGCTTACAATTGAGTGAGAAATGAGTTCGTCTGAGTTGCATTGAAAGCACCGTGTAAGGGTGGAAGAGCTCATTTAGGTGATGATCTGGTAAGTTAGCATACACTAGCTGGCGCCCCTTCTCCACTCTCACTTATATGTGTGTGCATATATGTGTGGCCAGAGAGGTGCTAAAATGCAGCAAGTCAATAATTAATTTTTATTAGATCTTGCTGTTTGTTTTCAGTTTTGATCTTAAAACTCCCAGAGAGTTCTGATTCCAGGGGTGAAATGAAACCATTTTGCTACCTTATTTGTCTTTTACAAATCATACTAAAAGGATCATTAAATAAGCATGTACACATCCAAGGATGTAGTAAGATAGAAGTCAACACTCATTATGACAGAATCTGAAGTCTAAACTGGGCTTCTTTGAAAGCATTAACAAGGATACCATTATTTATAACTGTTCATCTCCTTGGGAAAAATGAATACGTATAAACTATGCAAACTTCTGTTTGCATTCTTAAATGGAGCTTCATCAGGCCTCAGTACTGTTTCTCTTGTGGATTTTATCTTTGCTCTGCACTGAGCATCTTGAGTATTAGACTTCCTGAAATTGCAAGACTGACTCCATTTTGAGTGTATGATTTACCACCCTGCTGATGAGGAAAAAATTCTTTTCATGCCCATTGCCTTCCTCCCTCCATGAATTTTCTCTCATCCATTTACTACTTCATTTACTCATGTACTTACTCATTTGTTTATTCCCTCACATCCATTCTGGAATTCAATCATTCATTCAATAAACCTTTATTGAATGTGTTTAATGAATATGTGACTATAAAGGGAGAAACTCGCACAGGACTATTCAGTTCATTTTACAAAACTATCACTAAGGATTAATGCCTCTTGGTGTCAAGTTTGACATTCCTCTGACTTCTTTACTTACAATTCTCTTTTTGATCCCTTACTCCTAGATTAGTGAAAAGCAACACCATCTCGCGAGCTGTTCACACTGACTCTGGGCATCACCTCGATCTCTCCACTTCTAGTCAATTACCAAATTTCATTGATTCTGCAAATTAGTATCTTGAGAATCCAAATCCTTGTCTCTCACCTCATTGCTCCTGCCTTGGTCCAGACCACCCTCTCCTATTATATGGGTTCTGTAAGAGCTTATTAACTGAACTTCTTGACACTAGTCTTGCCTACTCCTCATCTACTTTCCAAAGAGTGATATTTAGAAAGTAAAAATTTGGTAATGTTAATTCCCACTGAACAATGTTTCATGGCTTTGTATTGTCCTGATTATAAAGCCCTAAATCCACAGCAAACAAGTAAGTCCCTTCACAACATGGCTCTGCTTTCCCTACAACATCGTAACTCAACACTTGCATCATACGTTGTGCTAATTGGCATAGAGAGAGACTTCTTGTAAAGCAAAAAGACCACTCCTTCATTCTGTTACTCCTTCTGTCTTGAACATTCATTCCCTTTGTTTCTTCATAACACCCCTCCCTTCTTTTTGTTTTTGCCTGATTAGTTCTCAATCATCTTTAAGTTTTCGATTCAGTTTTATTACTTTCCGCTTGAACTGAGTTGGGTCTCTGGTTACCTGCTCCCTGTAGCTCTGTACTTCCTGTGACTTACCATTTACCACACTCTGGACTCTCAGCTCTGGGAGACAGAGGCTGTGTCTACACTTTTTTCCACTGAATTCCCGGAGTTTGACACATAGTAGGTGCTAAACAATACTTGTTAATGAATTTCTCTGAACCTAGTACTTTTTTATATTTCAAGCCTAGTTTAAAGAATTTTAGATATTGATAGATAAATGTATACACAGATCTTCCTCAACTTAAGATGGGATTATGTCCAATAAACCCATCCTAAGTTGAAAATATGCACCTAACCTACTGAACGTCAGAGCTTAGCCTAGCCTACCTTAAACATGCTCAAAACACTTATAGTAGCCAATAATTGGACAAAATTGTCTAATACAAAATGTGATTTATAATAGTGTTGAATATTTCATGTGATTTATTGAATACTCTACTGAAAATGAAAAACAGAATGGTTGTATGGGTGCAGAATGGTCGCAAGTGTATCAGTTGTTGACATCCATGATCAAGTGGCTGATTGGGAGCCGCCCAGAGGGTATCACCGCATATCACTAGCCTGGGAAAAGATCAAAATTCATAATTTAAAGTATGATTTCTACTGAATGCATATCAAATTTGTACCATCGTAAAGTCAAAAAACCCTAAGTTGAACCACTGTAAGTTGGGGAATGTCTATACACACCTATACACCTTTTCCTTTCCCTTGGTTATTGCATTTTATGTACCCTACTCAGGGAAGAGTGCTATACAAGCCTAAGGACTGGATTGGAGAATAATTCTTTACTTCATCAGGCTGTTAATCCCACATGCCTGTGGGGTGATAAACCCCAGAAAATCTGGATAATCCTATATAGTGTTCAGAGAGAGCTGGAAACAGCTATAAATAACATATCATACTGTCAAATACCATTATCATTTAGACAATTTTGCAGTTCCTTCCAAATTCTATGAGGTTATTCTTGCCTCATAACGTTTTTCCAAGCCTTTTCCCACTTATTTCCTGTTATTCCCTTCACTTTCTATGTTCCTCCTTGGTCTACCAACCCTCTCCCATTTGTCCCTTTTCCTTCTTCCTTTTTATTAATTTTTGACACTTTTCCCTTCTACCTCAATTTTGCATCTAGGAATTCTGTCATTGCCTCTGACATTGCTCTTCCTTCCTTTTCTCTCCTGCATTTTTTCCCCCCCTTTGGTGATACTTCTGTGTCTTTCTTCTTTCTCTTCTTTTACATTCTCTTTCGTCTTCTACCCTCTGCTCCTAGTCGGGTAATGTGAGTACCTGACGTGTGTGTGTGTGTGTGTGTGTGTGTGTGTGTGTGTGTGTGTGTGTGTGTGTAGGGGGAGTTGCCTGATGGCCACAGTAAACCCCAGTGTTCTCCAATGCAGCCCCATTATTCTAGATTAGTATCCATATGACTCACAGGCAGGGAAAGTAGTTGAAATTCCATAGATAAGCAAATAATTCTTGGCAGTTTCAAAATGAAAGCAACTGCACTGCCAAAAGGCTCTGTTTACCACACAAAACAAATGTTGTTACTATTTCAATTCCAAAAAAGCATCTTAAAAGCATCCTTTCACAAGAACATTGTTCTAGCCTTTATGTCTAATTAGATGTAAAGAAAATCTTTTGTTATTTTTGTTACTCAATTTAGGCTTGGCTAATAACCAGAGATAAATAATGGTTTACCCCTGCTGGGTTCTGTAGCAACACCCTTCTGAATAAAATAAGTGCACATGTGCAGTACAAATCCTGTGAAAGGCCTTTCTTTTCTACGCTTATTTTTCTTTCATCCTCATGCTGATTCCTTTCACCTAAGAATAATCCTCTTTTATTTTTTCTTGAGGAGCTGTGCAGCATGATTTCCATAAATATTTTGGGGAAATAGCCTAGTTTTTTTTCCTTCATTTCCCCATTTTGTATGTTTTCAACTAGAACATAGCCAGTCTATTGGCTTCTTTAGTTGTAACTAAGCTATTCTATTGAGACAGGATGGGATAGGGTGATTAAAAAGACATCAGAATAGAGAGGTGATTGGCCCATGCTGTACTGGCAAGGTAAACTACACTAGGGCGTTTTTTTTTTCCCTCCATATACACAATCTTTCTTTTTCTCCTCCAGAAACTGAGATTCCTTTATTCAGTATGTTGTTTGTTCTTTTTGCTTACACAGTTTTAACTTTGTTTTTTTACACAAGAAACACATTGTCTGCTCTGAACACAGTGCATATCTTTGATTTTCTACCTATTTGTGTTTGCTGCTCTGATATTCAAGTACAGATAGGAGGGCTAATGTATGGCAAGCACCCAAAACCCTGGAATAGATGCCACCTGGAGCTAAGGCAAAGAGTACATCCTAGCACACAGCTGAAGTCAGGAGACTTGGGCTTTTGTTTCTGACTTGACCCCAGACTTCCATTTGGACTTGAGCAAATCTCTTGACTAATCTGCATCTTTAAAGTCGTCTTTACCTTTGCATTCTCATTATGGAATCAAACGAGATGCCATGCCTGACATTTTTGAATAAAAAACTTGAATGTTATTTTAACATAACTTGTTTTGTGCTGCTGAAAGGGTTAAATTGTACATATTATTTTACCTTCTGTCAATTGCAAAATAAGTTGGTTTCCACTTTCCTTTGGAGAAAAAAGTGACCCATCAATGTGTGTGCCATGCTCCATGCTAGACCCTGATCACTGTTTAGGCATTGTCCTCTCAGAGTAATAACTGGAAGTAGGTTCTATTGTGTCTATTCTCCAGATGAAGAAACTGGGGCTCACATTTTGGAATTGATTCATGAATTCACATCAAGTGAATGGCAGAAGTAGGACTGAACCCCAGGGTTGCTGGACTACAAAGTCTATGCTTTTTCCATTACCAACATGTATACAGACAGTCCATGACTTAACAATGGTTTGGCTTAGGATTTTTCAGCTTTATGGTGGTGCGAAAGCAATATGCATTCAGTAAAAAACTGTTCTTGGAATTTGGAATTTTGATCTTTTCTGGCCTAGTGGGTACGCAGTATGATATTCTCCCTTGTTGCTGGGCGGAGGCAGTGGGCCACAGCTCCCAGCTGGCCACACGATCATGAGGGTAAACAACTGATTCATTTAACAACCATTCTGTACCTATACAACCATCTGTTTTTCACTTTCAGTACAGTATTCAATAAATTACATGAGATAGTCAACACTTTATTACAAAATAGGCTTTGTGTTAGATGATTTTGCCTAACTCTAGGCTAATGCAAGTGTTCTGAGCAAAATTAAGGTAGGCTAGGCTAAGCTGTGATATTCGGTAATTGGTGTATTAAAAACTTTTTCAACTTAGGCTATTTTCAACCTACACTGGGTTTTTGGAGATGTAACTCCATCACAAATCAAGGAAGATCTGTATACTCTATTGTGAATAATTTCTTATTCACCTGCTAATTCTTTTTCCCCTATATTTTAGCTGCTGCTCTTAATAGGATTAATCCATCAAAAGAGGATTTTTCCTTAGTGCACGAGCAAGGTGCCCTTCAATTAGGAGAAATAGTAAAGACAATACTAGATCAATCATGTTAATTTCCTATTTCCTAATTATAGTTTCCTAATTATAATTATACCTTATAGTTATATATTCAGGTAAATGTTTGTTTATCAATATTTATTCAGATAAATATTGCCTGAATGTGCTTGGCAGTATTTACCCAAAGAAATGCCATCCATAGCCATGGCAATTTACTTGTTTAAGTAAATAATGATTTAAATAATTTAATCGAAATTGGATCATTTAAATCTACTTTAATTGAATCCTTTTATAAACACATATTTGCAATACTGTGCCAGGTAGAGGCAGAAATGAGTATAAATCTAACATTGTTTAGAGTGTGCTAGGTAAAGTCAGAAATAATGTGCAAATTAGAGGGCATAACAAAGTCTCTGAAAGCTAGTTATCATTGTTATGCATATTTTTCAGGTTTGGTGAGTTAGCCGCACTCAAGCCTGTGAATAGAATTATGTCTTTTTAAAAATGATAAAGTTAAATTCTTCCAAATAAATCTTTTAATGTGATTTTCTTGTCTTTCTTTAGGGTATCACAAAGGGCAGCAATGACAATTCCCAACCCTGCATGATTTGTGGGACCAGGATTTTTGTAGTACTTACTATCTGGCTTTTAACTGACTCTAGATGTAAAGTGTGAGAGTGGCTTGCCAATAATAATAAAAGGAGATGTAGCCATCAGCAATAGTAGAAGTTGTAAGAGTAGTAGTTAGTGGCTGTTTTAATAGTGGAAGATAGCAGCAATCTTCCACTGCTGCCCAATGCCCCTTTTCTTGGTGCTAGCCTCCTACATAGGAGTGGATCTCTAGCGGTGGTGTCTGTGGATTCCTGTTCTTGGCTCCTGGATGCAGGAGTACTAAATATCCTGAACCATGTTGGAGCAATAAAATGCTATCTCCTTGAATCTGAATCTTGGAATGAAGACCTAGAGCACATTTGAGGTTGTGTGCCATTAATGCTGATGACACTAGACCCCTGCAGCTGTGGCCCCTGGGTGGCCCTAATTGCTGTGTAGCTAAAGCATTGATTTTCGAATTCTTCCACCAAGTGTCCTTCAAATACTCTGCCCTGCTCTCCCCTTTTTGAATTAATCTAGTTATTTTATTGACTTGCAACCAAAAACATTTTAACTACTACAATAATAGGGTTATAATTATTATAACAATAGTGTTATATTGAGATTTTAGTACAAGCAAGCATTGGTTTACTTCATACTCTGTATCATATAATCTACACAATAACCTTATAGAATAGATACTATTATTATTTCTATTGTAAGATTATTATAAGGCTGACAGAAGTTAAGTAATTTAAAATTACACTCATGGGCTTCCCTGGTGGCACAGTGGTTAAGAATCTGCCTGCCAATGCAGGGGACACGGGTTTGAGCCCTGGTCCGGGAAGATCCCACATGCTGCAGAGCGACTAAGCCCGTGCGCCACAACTACTGAGCCCACAACCCACAATTACTGAAGCCTGTGTGCCTAGAGCCCATGCTCTGCAACAAGAGAAGCCACCGCAGTGAGAGGCCCACGCACCGCAATGAAGAGTAGCCCCTGCTCGCTGCAACTAGAGAAAACCCGCATGCAGCAACAAAGACCCAATGCAGGCAAAAATAAATAAAATTAAATTAAAAAAAAATTTTTAATTACACTCATAATAAGAGTTAGGCTGAACCCAGTTTTCTGATTCTACGCCGATGATCTTAGCATATGTGCTATGCTCGGTTAGGGCAGCTTCTGCTAGCTAATTTATGGGAACAGTTGGTGTTAGAAATGGGAAGGAGACCATAAAGGAACGGTGTTAGAGAAGAATGGGCAGGGGCATAGGAAAGAAGTAACAAGCTTTTTTAGAATGGTAGGAAACAAAGAATGGAAAATTCATATTAGCACTTGGGAAGAATTTCTTGACCATATCGTTAGTAAGCAGGGGAGTAAGTTACTGAGGGGATAGTAAAATTAAAAACTCTAATAAAATATTAAATAACTATTCATATGGAGCAGTTTATGTAGGCTTTAATGTGAAGACAGGGAATTGGAACTGAATTCAGCCTTGAAAAATGTTGTGGACTCTTACCAGCGTAAAAAATTTAGTAGCTAATAAAAAGATTTGTTTATCCCCGTAAGGGGATGCACAGCTTATAATATTACAAATATCAAAATTATTTACTTTACTCTAAGCATGAATGATCAGAAGTAGTAGCTGATTATAAAGACAGGGATTAAATGGAATTTTAAATTCTTCTGTACATATATAGATTAACATGGAATCATACTGATTATTACTATTTGAGAAATCATGGAAACACCCTCAAGACTGGAGATGAGTAAATTCTTTTCCAATTTTTCACATAGGTTCTTAAAACCTTAGGCAAATAATTCTGATCTCAGTCTCCTTAATATTTTGAGCTGTATGAGAAAATCTAGAATAGACTGTGGTAATCCCCAGGGACAAGCATAGAGTCACTAACAAAAATCAAGCCTCCTTATTCACATATCCAGTTTGGAGACTTGCTAAGTTTTTAGCAGGAGAAGATCAGTGATATTGAATATCATGGTCATAGATAGTAGTAAAAGAATCAAATAGGAAAATATGAGCAATATCCTTAAAAACATTTGAAATTGTCAGCTATTACAAGAGTATTATTAAATTATTATTCAATTTGGAGGGAAGTCTTTAATACATAAAGTCTTATTGTTCTCATCTCTGGTCCAAAAAAGTCATCAAGTGATTGGAAATGCTACTTTAATATATATTAAATATTCGTGTATATGTGATTTTTCTCTCTTGACTCCATTCTTTATTTTTAACCTGAACTTTGTAAACTGAAGTATAATATACATAAAGATGAGTGCCCCACACATAAATATGTACCTGAAAATTTTTCACAAAATTAACCGATCCCTGTAGCCAGCGCCCAGATCAAAAAAGAGAACATTGCCATAACTTCAGAAGGCCTCTCATGCTGCACTTTTCTTATTACCACATGCCCCTAAGAGGTATCCTGATTTCTAACACCTTAAGCAAGTCTTGCCTATTTCTCACCTTTATATTCATGGAATCATAGAGTCAGTATTCTTTGATGCATGGCTTATTTTGCTCAGCAGTATGTTTGTGACATTCATCCATGTTGTTGCAGGTAACCGTAGTTTGCTCATCCTCATTGCTGTCTACAGTGCTTCAGTGCATGAACATTGCCACAATATATTTTAAATCCATTCTGCTGCTGGTAGACACTTGCCTTTTTTCCAGTTTGGGGATATTATGAGTAGTGCTGATATGAACATCCTTGCAACATATATTGTGTGTTGTGTGAACATACTTCCATTGTTCTGTAGCATTTATGCTGACAGAATTGCAGGGTCATAGGGTGTGCATTTTTTCAGCTTTAGTTAATGCAGCTTAAGAGTTTTCAACATGATTGTTAACGTTTACACTTCAACCAGAAGTGTGTGAGAGGTTCAGTTGTTAACACATTTTGAGCAACTTCAGTAGTCAGTCCTTTTAATTTCAGTTACTCTGATGGGTGTGTTGTGGCCTTGATTGTGGTTTTATTTTATATTTTTTTAATTGAGATATAATTAAAATACCATGAAATTTACCCTTATAAAATGTACAATTCAGTGATTCTTAGAATATTCACATTGTTGTGCAACAATCATTATTATCTGATTCCAGACATTTTCATCACCCCCAAAGAATACCCTATAACTCTACTCCCATTTCTCTTTACCCCCAGACTCTGGAAACACTAGTCTACATTCTGTCTTTGTGGACTTTCCTATACTAGACATTTTGTGCAAATGGAATCATACATTTTATGGCTATTTGTGTCTGGCTTCTTTCACTTAGCATGTAACGTTAGCAAAGTTACTAAGAAAACTGGATTACCATGACCAAAGATGTTACAGAGTGCCCACAATCCTGACAGGGAAAGCTAAGATCCAAGAGTGTTTTTCCTTAGCCATAGTATTCTCTTATGATTTTTGTATTTCTGAGGTATTGGTTGTTATTTCTACTTTTCATTTCTTACTGTTGATTTGGGTCCCCTCTCTTTTTGTCTTGATGAGCCTGGCTAACGGTTTATCAATTTCGTTTATCTTTTCAAAAAAAGAGCTCTTGTTTTCATTGATATTTTCTATTGTTTTTTTGGTCTCTATTTTATTTATTCTCTGATCTTTATTATCTCCTTCTTTCTGCTGACTTTGGGTTTAGTTTGCTCTTCTTTTTCTAATTCTTTTAGGTGGTAGGTTAGGTAGTTTATTTGCTATTTTTATTGTTTCCTGACATAGGCCTCTATCACTATAAACTTCCATCTTAGAACAATTTTTGCTGCATCCCATAGTTTTCGGAAAGTTGTGTTTCCATTTTTATTTGTCTCAAGGTATTTTCTGGTTTCTTCATTGACCCACTGGTCTTTTAGTAGCATGTTGTTTAATTGCCACGTGTTTGTGCTTTACTTATTTTTGTTTCTGTAATTGATTTCTAATTTCATACCACTGTGATAGGAAAAATGTTTGATATAATTTATATTCTCTTAAATTTGTTGAGACTTGTTTTGCAGCCTATCATGTGATCTAACCTGGAGAATGTTCCATGTGCACTTGAAAAGAAGGCATATTCTGCTGCTTTTGGATGGAATGTCCTATAGATA
Organism: Eschrichtius robustus; assembly: GCF_028021215.1. Classification (NCBI taxonomy): domain Eukaryota; kingdom Metazoa; phylum Chordata; class Mammalia; order Artiodactyla; family Eschrichtiidae; genus Eschrichtius; species Eschrichtius robustus. The sequence continues at coordinate 72,241,592 of NC_090833.1, forward strand.
ACTGTTAAGTCTAACTGGTTTATTGTGTCATTTAAGACCACTTTTACCTTAATGATTTACTGTCTGGATGATCTGTTCATTGATGTAAGTGGGGTGTTAATGTTCCTTACTATCATTGTATTATTGTCAATTTCTCTCTTTATGTCTCTTAGTATTGGCTTTATATATTTAGCAGTTTCTGTATTAGTTGCAAATTAATGAGTGTAATATACTCTTCTTGTATTGATCCCTTTTTCATTATATAATGCCTTTCTTTGTCTTTTGTTATAGCTTTTGTTTTAAAGTCTATTTTGTCTGATATGAATATTGTTACCCCTACTTTCTTTTCATTTTTGTTTGCATGAAACATCTTTTTCCATACCCTTACTTTCAGCCTGTGTCTTTTGATCTGAAGTGAGTTTCTTGTAGATAGCATATAGAAGGGTCTTGTTTTTTTAATCCAATCAGCCACCCTATATCTTTTGATTGGAGCATTCAGTCCATTGACATTTAAAGTAATTTTTGATAAGTATGTACTTATTGCCATTTTATTACTTGTTTTCCAGTTGTTTCTGTAGTTCTTTTCTGTTCATGTCTTCGTTTTGTTTCTTCCCTTGTACTTTGATGATTTTCTTTAGTAGTATGCTTGTGTTCCTTTCTTTTTAGTTTTTGTATGTCTATTGTAGATTTTTTATTTGTAGCTACCATGTGATTCATATATATTGATGTATAACTATATCTACTTGTTTTAAACTGATAGTCATTTAAGTTCAAATCCATTCTAAAATAGCTAACTTTTTTTACTCCCGTCACTCCATATTTTGTGTTTTTGATGTCATATCTTACATCTTTGTGTTTATTCCTTTACTGTTTAGTGTAGTTATAGTTGCTTCTAAATTTTTTGTCTTTTAATCTTCATACTAGCTTATTTAAGTGATTGATCCTCAGCCCTTACTATATATTTGTCTTTCTTAGTGGTTTTTTTTCCTATCCTATAGATTATTATTTCTTGTTATAGCCTTTTCTTTTCCACTTAGAGAAGACCCCTTAGCATTTCTTTAGGTTAGGTTTAGTATTGATGAACTCTCTTAGTTTTTCTTGTCTGAGAGGTTCTTTATCTCTCCTTTTATTCTAAATGATAATCTTGCTGGGTAGAGTATCCTAAGTTGCAGGTTTTTCCCTTTCAGCACTTTGACTATATCATGCCACTCCCTTCTGACCTGCAAATTTCTGCAGAGAAATCAGCTAGTAGCCTTATGGGGGTTCCCTTGTCTATGACTCTGTTTTTCTCTTGCTGCCTTTAGTATTCTCACTTTAACTTTTGCCATTTTCATTATGATATGTCTTGGTATGGGTCTGTTTGGGTTCATCTTGTTTGGGACCCTGTGTGTTCCCTGTACCTGGATATGTTACCTTCTTCAGGTTTGGGAAGTTTTCAGCCATAACTTCATCAAATACATTTTCAACCCTCTTCTCTCTGTCTTCTACATCTGAGACACCTATAATGCAAATGTTGATACTCTTGATATTATCCCAGAGGTCTCTTAAACTATTATCATTTTTTGTTTTTCTTTTTGCTGTTCTGATTGGGTGATTTCCATTGTTCTGTGTTCAAGATCACGCATGCATTCTTTATTCATACCTTCGAGTGTGTTTTTTAACCTCAGTTATTATATTCTTCAGTTCTGACTGATTCTTTTTGATGTTTTCTGTTTCCTTGTTTAAATTTGCACTGTTTTCATCTATTTTTTCCTAATTCAGTTAGCATTCTTATTACTAATGCTTTGAATTCTTTATCTGGTGAATTGTTTATTTCTGTTTCATTTTTAATTTCTTTAGAATTTTTCTCTTCCTCTTTCAATTGAGACCAGTTCCCTCTGTCTTTTCATGTTGCTTAACTTTCTCTCTGGGAATTGAGGTGAAACAGTTACCTACTGCAGCCTTGAAGGGGTATCCTTATGTGGGAGTGTCTCTATACAGTCTGTGTGTACCCAGTGCTTTCAGTGGGAGATTTGGATTTGATGTGAACAGAAGTCATGTCTTTCCTCAGGGTGTGCTGGTAGCTTTCACCTTAGTATAAGGTGGGGCTGGAGATGGAGGAACTAGGGCCAGAGCCAGCTGTGAGATGGGGCCCCCCTTCTGCTCAGTGGCCATCACTTTCCTATCAGGGGCAGGGGCAGATCCCAAGGTGATGGATCAGTAGCTTTGAGGGTCAGGCAAGCTGGGTCTGTTCCCTGTAAGTGTGGTCTCCCTTCTCCCAGCACCAGCACTCTTGTCCCAGAGGGGAGCAGTACTGGAGCAAGAGGGAGCCATTCAGGCTCTCAGCTCATGCGAGGACGTGGGCAGCATCAGGCCAGCCACAGACAGAGGTCTGGGTTGCTTCCAATGTGTCACCTATGCAAGCACCAGCAATGGCAGCCCCTCCTGCATCTGAGTCTCCATTTCCCTCACAACCAGTCACTCCCCCAGCCACTGCCACCCCCGTCCTGTTGTGGATTCGTGCTGCCAGGCAGGCAAGGCCTGCATGGGCTCTTGCTATGTATCAGGGCAGGCTCTGGAGGTCCAACCAGCATCAGATATTGGGACGAACCCTGAAGTGCCACCTGTGTAAGCACCAGCAATGGCTGCCCCTGCTGTGCTCAGATGCCACCCTGGGTCCGAGTCGCCCCTGCATCCCATGGCCAAGGTCTCTCCCTAGTCATGGAAGCTCTCACTCCAGTGCGGACCTGTGAGGTGAAGTAAGCGGGGCTGGAGCATTTGCTCAGTTTAGACTGGGCACGTGCCAGGGCAGTCATGGGAAACCAGGCAGGCACTGGAGTAGTCCTCAATCCACCCTCTCTGCCCTGCCTCAGGAGCAAGGCAGCATTCACGCACTCTTCACACACAGGCTTCCCACAGCCCTCCTGTTAGTCCCGGCAGCCCTCCAAGCAACCAAGGGGGCTTGCCTTCCCTGTGTTGGATGCCAGGAATGGGGTGCCCAATGTGTGGCTTGCACCGCTTACTCCCCAGGGCAGATCTCCCTGTTCCTCTCAGTCCCCTCCCAGAAGCACAGGTCCCAAGCTGATCACTTCTTTTCCCTTCCTATCTGATTCCATATCAATCTTTTTTACAGTCTTGGTTGTATAGGAGTCTTTCTTTCAATTTCCAGATAGTTTTCCGTGAGAACTGTTCCATATGTAGATGTATTTTTGATGTGTTTGTGGAAGGAGGTGAATTCCACGTCCTCCTACTCCATCATCTTGATCAGTCCCCAGCTGCACATGTGTTTTTAATCTAAGAATTTTATAGTTTTAGCTCTTCCATTTAGATCTTTGATCCATTTTGAGCTAATTTTTGTATACAGTGTGAAGTAGGGTTCCAACTTTATTCTTTTGCCTGTGGATATCCAGTTGTTTCAGCCCATTTATTCAACAGACCACTCTTTCCCCAGTGAATCATCTTGGCACACTTGTTAAAAATCAGTTGGCTATGAATGTTTGAGTGTTTCATGGTTATTTTTATTTTCCTTTATAAATAATCATACTTAGCACTATTCTGCATGCTTATTGCCATTTAGAGATATTCTTTTGTGAAGTCTTTTGCACATTTCTGCCATTGCCTTAACTGATTTATCAGAACTCTATATATTTTTATATTAATCCTTTGTTAGTATATGTCTTACAAATACTCTCTCCCACTTTGTAGCATGATTTTAACTCTCTTAAAGGTGTCTTATTAAATCTTCAAATTTTTAATATAGTCCAATTTATCATTTTTCTTCACAGTTAGTGCTTTGTGTCCTTATTAAGTAATTTCAGCATATGCAAGTTCTTGAAAGTATTTTTCTAAAATCTTTATTGTTTTATGTTTCACAGTTAGGTTTATGATCCGCCTGGAATTGATAGTTGTGTATAGTGTGAGAGTAAATTTAGTTTTCAATATATACTGACCCAGATGATTTACTAAAAAACCATCTTCTCTCCACTGCACTGTAGCATCACCTATGTTATAGACAAGAGTACCATATTTATGGGGGTATGTGTCTATACTATCTCTTCTAGCTCATGTGTCTGTTTATCTTTCTATTCTGTTCCATTGGTATTTTTTAAACTGCATTTAGCAACAGCAGACTATGTAAATTGCTATCACTTTATAATAAGCCTTGATATTTGGATAAATCTTACAGATTTTTTCTTTTTCAACACCATGTTGGCTATTCTTGGCCTTTTATTTTCCATGTAAATTTCAGAATCAACTTGTCAATGTCTTCAAAAAAATCTTTCAGGATTGGGATTGGGATTGCACTGGATCTACAAATTAATCTGGGGAGAATTGATATCTCTATAATATTGAGCCTTCTACTCCATGACCAGCCTATGTTTCTTTATTTATTTAGATTAAAAAATTTCTTCCCAATAATATTTTAGATTTTTCACTGAAGAGGTCTTCTGAATCTATCATTGGATCTATTCCTATGTATATGATTTATTTGATGCAATTGAAAATGATACCTTCCTGGTCTACCATTCTTCTTTATCATTGAGAAATGTCTTCCTTTATCTCATTTATTGCCTCAAATCTGTTTTTGATTTTACTATAGCTACACAAGCTTATTAGTGGTTAATGTATATCCTTTTATTTTCAATTTTTTGTAATTTGTATATTTAAGGTGGTTTTCTCATAACTAGCATGTCGTAAAGTTTGACATTTTAATCCAGTCTAATAATAATATACTTGTCCTTGAGTATTTACTTACATGTGTGTTTATTGTTCCTACAATCTTAGTACTTATCTCTAGTTAGGCTACCTGTTTATGTTCCTTTTTGTCTTTTCTTGCCTTCTTCTTTAGTATTTAAATATTTTTATCAGTCTGTTTTTCTCCTTGACTAATTTGTTAGCAATATTTTTGGCTTTGTTTTTTTCCTAATATTTTACTGGCTAACTTGGGGATTTCAATGTTCATCCTAGCTTATTAATGCAGTCTAATAAAAATGATTACTTTGACCACTTCCTTGATAATTTTAGGACCTTGACACATTTCACTTTCATTTACCACCTGCTGCCCACAATTTGTGTTGTCAGGTGTTTTAATTATACTTATTAATTATATTGTGACACTTTTTTTGAGTTGATATATTTTGATTTATCCCATTTCCATTGCTTGTTATTTCTTCCTGAATTTACATGCTTCCTGCTGAGGGTTATTTTTCTTCTGCCTGAAGAGCTCACTTTATCATTTCTCTTACTGCATGTTTGGTGAGGACGTGTTTCTCATTTTTTTATTTGTTTATTTTGCTCTCATTTTGGCTTAGACAAAAGGATCAGATGATATTATAATTAATCCTTTATTCCCTTCTACTTTCCCTCTAGCTGTAGAAACAGCACATCTGAGAGAAGTTTTGATTCTCCAGAAAAGATACATTTATCCAGTATCACGTTCTCATGGTCACAGGCAGAGAGGGAATGAAAAAGACCAAATCATTGATATTTGGGTCTATTTGTAGATTAAATCCTAGGAACTGAGAAAAGTGGACCCATGGGTAACTTTCATCTGCCAGGTACCTTACTCCTCTGGTGTAACAGGATAAGAAAGACATTGGAAAGTGGTCAGGAGTGTTGCTTCAGTAAATTGACTCCACATGGAAACCTGAGGAATGGGGGGATAAGTGGTCCTCTTCTGAGCTATTTTCCACATTCTTAGCTCTTGGTTCTCTTAAACCATTTGTCTGGAATATTAAGCCAATGTAAGTTCTGCTTCCATTTGCATGAGGTGTCTCCCCTAATACTAACAGTTGTTCTTCTAAGGATTCTCCTTGAACTTCTGGTTATTGGTGTGAATTTTGCCTCTGTAAATCTCAAAAATGGGTTAGAACAGCATATTGATTAAATCATATCACGACTTCACTATACTCAGGAATGAAAATTCACTTGCCCTTTAGTTATCATTGCAAAATTCCCAGGCATGTAGTCCAGAATAGGTCAACATAAGTTTTAAAATGAGTTTTTGGCAACATTAAGTTATACTAATAATTTAAAGCCAACACTACAGAGGTTCCCCAAATTTTAATATAAATTCACTCTTACTATAAATTTTCCAGAGCGAAATTAAAGTTCAAAAAGTAAGTTGCAAGTTTAAGCCCTTAGAAGTTGGAGTCCAAGCCTTTAAAATTCCAAATCACATTGTCTTGAGATTTTGCATTAAAAGATGAAAGAAATTAAGCTATAAAATTCATTCTTGCCAATTTATTATTTTACTTTGTCTCTGTAGGAGGGATTTTGGGACAGTGGATACGGTGTTGTCTACCTAGGCCTGGCACTAGCAGTGTGAACCTAGAGCCTTATTAGTACTCTGTGGTATTAGTAGAACTCAACTGCCTTTGCAGTCCTGGCCTCCTCGTCTGCAAATCACACTGAGAAAAAGATGTAGTAAAAAGTTGTTCTCCTAGTTCTTAAAAAGCCTGTCTACACAAAGACTCTCTTTGCTATATAATTAAATCTGCCTCAGCTGTGCTGCTTATATAAAAATGGTACCTGTATATTTCAAGGTGAGTTGCTGAGGACCACACATTATGCCTTATTATCTTGAATTTTCTAAGCACCCCAACCCATTAAAACTAACTTCAGCAAACAAGTACTAGCCACAATTAGCTATGATGGCCAATCAATGTCAAAGTCCCATGTGGCCCAAGTTTACTGAAGTCTAAGTCCTTAAGCACTCTCCAAATACAATTCATGATCTTTTTTTTCCTAAACACCAAATCAGAGGACCAAAGGCTGAGATTTTAGGGGCTAATAAATTATGCCCATTCGTTCTTCACCAATATTTAATAAAATTTGATGGAAGTATCACAGTTAATTCTGTTTGGAGAATATGGTTTAGAAAATGACCATTAAATGTTATTTCCAGTCTCTTTCTTCCCCACCAACCATTCCTCATTCTTGCCTTAGTGTCAGTCTACTTCTTGGGACAGTTTATCCCTAGGAAAATTTTGTTTTCTCCAAGTCATTGTTTTTTCTTGGTGTTGGGCAGAGAGGGAAGAGACTTAATCCCCACTGCTTATGACCTATTAATAGATTATTGTTATAAAAACTGAAGCAATGGTCATCACTTGTGAACTTGGCAACTCACATCCTCTGGGGATGCATGAGTAAGGGATGGGCAAGAGGCCAAGAGCATTACTTTAGGAAGTCCCACACAGTATATAAGAATGGAAGGACTGGTAGTTTGTTCTCATAAAGAAGTCAGGTGTTTGACTGTTAACTCCAGAGATCTACCATTTTATCAAAAATCTTAAATTTATAAAGTATATCAGTATGTTATGAAAATGTTCATTATAGCTCATAGTTGCAGAACAAGTGTTGTTCATTTTTCTTGGGGAGAGGTGGAAAGCTTCCTAACCTGTCGACATTTGTCTGTGGAAGTGGGGAAAAGAACTGAGCAAGAGCAGGGGAAACTAGAATTGTTTAGTGTGGAGAATAGTAGGCTAGAAAAAAAAAGTGTATAATGATGGCTATTTTCAAGAACCTTAAGAGCAATCAGATGAAAGAGGCACTTAACTTATTGTGTGTAACTAGAAAAGGCAAAATAAGGGCAACATGATAGAAGGTTCAGGGAAGTAGATTTAAATTCACTAAAGGATTTTTTTTAATAGGAACTGGAAAAAAAAAGGAAAGGGCATGCTTGCAAAATACTCATCTTGTATCATTTGTATGTGGGCAGAGGCTGGGTAAATCAGGAAAGCTAGAGCAGAAGATATGGCATGAGGTGGGCAGTAGACCAGATCACTCAAGAGTCCTCTGACTTCTGATCATGTTAGGAGATTGTCATGGTAACAAGGACATTGCACAAGCACTGCAGCTTATCTGGTCTTCCATAGTTCCTTTATGTCTGCTCACTGGGACTAGTTTTGCTCCTGACCCTGAATGAAAATTTGGGCAGACAGTAAGATTTCTCTCTTCACTTTAAGGAAATACAAAGGTGTGCAGTAATTTTAAGTTGCAGAAAAGAATTCCCAATTCCCTAATTACAGTGTTCTCTCCCATGTTAAAGTATAACCCCAAATGTGATAGAAGGTTGAGGCTTTTCCTCTTTTCTTCTTTGTTGGGCCTGTTGCAAATGGGAAGCCTTTACAGGGGAAAGATGTCAATATCTTTCCTTTAGCTCACCGTTCTGCTTCTCCTTACCCATCTTATGAATCAAGATTTCTGGCTTCTTTGGGGTGAAAGCTGAGAGGGTAATGAGGTAAAGAGAGCTGGGACATAGTTATTTGCCTGGTGTAGTTGTGGTGATCTAGTTTTGACACTTTTTAGATGAGGTGTACCCCACAGGCACATTGTTTATCTTGAGAGAATTCTCACTTGCAGTGCTCTTTTGAGGGTGATAAAATCATCTTCAGTGTCTTGTTTATTCCTTCCTCATTCCCTGGGAATCTGGGGATACCTTTAACACCCCTCTGTTGACAACAGTTTTTGTCCTTTAAATGTCCTGTGGATAGGATGTGACAAGCCCACCACCAGTTTTCTTTCTGCTGGGTTTAAAGGCCATGTCTGGCCCACAGGAAATACTCATAGATCTTTTGTTTCAGAAAATTCTGGGAGTGTAGTTATTTATAAGTCTTGGTCTTCTAGTCTGCTATCACTAGCTCATTAATTCAGCCTCCTAATTAGTAGTTCATTGGTCTGTAGGAGACATATTAAACTCTCCACCCATGTTGTAAGGCAATACCTCCACCCACTGGAGGTCAGTGGAGACCAGAGTAGCACCCTCTCAAAAAAAAGAGCACCATGCACAATTCTTTGGCAATTTTTGTTTCGGCCCTTTTATACAACTATAATGGGGGTAAGAATTCTCTTATACTAAGAGTCTCATATATTTTTCACACATCTATTTTGAAACTCTTACAGGACACTCTGTATTATAAATGCCTTTGATATCTAGTATCTATTGTCAGAGGGTCATAGCCAAAACTTCAATTTTAATACTGTTATATAATTTTTTGGAAAATACTTACTGAACATTGGCTAAGTGGAGCTAACCCAAAGAAGGTAGTGACACAGTACCCACCGAAAAAGGAAATAACAGATTACCTAATATTACTTTATATAAAGTGACTTTCAAACGAATGGTTTCAGCAATGTAGACAGTTAATATTTTTGCCCCCATAACAGAAAATTTTTCAACTTCCTAATAGTCTTCTCATTAATGCCCCAAAGAGATCTCAAACTCAGCCTGTTCAAAGAATGATCTTACTCAGTCTATCTTACCCTGAACAATTGTGTTCCTTTCCCTAGAATCTCTATTTTGGTTAATAGCATCACCAACTACTCTATTTCCCAAGCTAGAAAATTTAGTGTGAAGGCTTTAAACTCTTAGAACAGTCCATGGGAGAAAACTCATAATCTTCTAGGATATAACCCTGCAAATGCATTGGTGACAATTCCCTTTGTGTCAATCCTAGATTAAGGACATAGAACTGTATTGCTACACTGTCTAGTTTCTAGTTGCCAGGTAACCAGTTGTTACATGATAATCAGCATTGTTTTTTCACAGACCTAAATCATCTGCCAGTAGGAGGCAAAATGGTCTCCTTTATGGTGATAGCACATGTTATTGAAATTGTTTCAACATTCCTTCCAAATGTATTACATGCAAATATATGTGTATACAATGTGCTGGAGCAAACTACATCAAAAACATTCTACCCAGTTACATATGCATATTCTATTCTACAGAGGATGAAGAGGGAGAATAACATTATTTTCATTTTTATGAAGTCATGTGTAGGGTCAGTGGACTAATAAATGAAATCTGAATTATTCATCCATCTGTATGTCATTCAGATCTTTAAATCAATGCTGATGGAGTGGTAGAGATGCGTTAACTCTCACCAAACCAATATAATGGTCTCCTTCCTTCTCTCTCTTTCATTTTTAACCATTTACTTTTATTTGGGATTTTGGAATCTGGATACATTTCCATACATTGCCCCTAACAACCATAACGCACATTAATAATTTATGGGCCTGAAGTGTGGAGGGTGTTTGTGAAGGAGCATTTCATACAGAGTGTAATCTCACTACCCCCAGATTTCCAATTCACATTAGGTAATTTAGGCAGAGACTAATTTAGGAATTTTCTGTATTAACAAAGAGTATATGTGAATTCTTTGGAATCTATTAGGCAAGGATGAGTAGGACTTTTATGTGTACTTTCAGCAAACAGATTGTTTTCCCTTTTATACAAATCTATACAGAGAAAATGGAATTCATTCTAAAGGGTGATTTATTGATTAATTTCTTTTCCATTCCACTGATTTTTGCTTCTACTTTCACCCCTTTAGATATATTTCTTTGTGTTTTTCTTTGGATTTTTTGAAATTGCCCATAAAAAATGCTTGGTATTTGCTGAGCATTTCTCTCTCCTGTGTTGCTTTAAAACACGCCAGATTAAAAAGAATATAGGTAGTGTTGGAAAGATTAATTCCTGAGCTACTGAAATATTTTTTTCCATGTTAACTTTTTTTTTTTTTTTTTTGACAGCTTACTTTCAGGAACAGCTACAAAAGAAAGGCTTCTAATTTAATACATTACTGAAAATATAAATAGAAAGGGGAAAACCCCTTACTGCTCAAGCACACACTGACTGGCATGAGCTTAGATTAATAATAATAATTCCTGATATTAATAATGATAACTGACATTTATTGAGGGTATACTGTATGCCAAGTAGTGTTTCAAGTATTTTACATTTATTGTACTTAATCTGTACAACAACCAATGAGATAAGCTCTATGATTATAATACCTCTCTTACATAGGAGGAGTCTGAGACACAGAGAGGTTAAGGAACTTGCCAAGTTCACACAGCTGCTAAGTGGAGAAGCCAGATTTAACTCAGCCTGCCTGGCTGCAGAGCTTTCACTAGAAGCCGCTGCCTCTTGATGCCTGGGCCAGGCAGTGCCCTGTGAGTCATAAAATGATATGGAGTCATTTCCTTTCCATTTAAGTAAAGTGAATGTATGTTCTGGGTATTCGTCAGCATGTAAATTTGAATGCTTTCCATTTTTCTGCATGCTCTGTGTCTGAGGATGAGTAATATGCACATAAATGGCATTTTTGTACAATCTTTAACGATTCTAGATCTATCTTCTTTGGAGGCGGGACCTAGGTATTTACATTTTTCATAAGTTCCCCAGGAGATTCTGATGCAGTTCCTAGTCAGATAAGCCTCTGGAACAACTATTTTAAATCAAACCTATGAAAGAGTATGCCCATATCTACATAATAACATGTAATTTTTTTGGCAAGGAACCAAATGGCACAGATGGGTGTAGGTGGTAATTAGTTCAACTAGAGCTACCTTATAAAACATTTCATCACACTGTTGGTTCCAAAGCAGTGTGTCTTGTCCCTGGAGGGCAGGAGGGTTGACTGCCAATTTTCTAGTAGCTCAGTTTAGCCACCAGGATGGTGTTCTGTTCACTATGGCCATTCAATAAATAATATAATGATAATAATAAACACAAATTTAACACTCACCACATGCATGCCAGGCGGTGGTCGAAGTGCTTTACGTGCATCAACTCTTAATCCTCTAACCTTTTCTATGAGTTAGATTCCCTTTCATGCCCATTTTTCTGATCAGGAAACTGAAAACAGAGATGTTAAGAGCAAGTGACAAGTACCAGAACTCGGGTAAGATTGGATATGAGCTCCAAGAAAATGTCACCAGTGATAGCTTAAAACAAATAACTGTACTCGTCTTTGCTCTGCCAATCCAAAGATGAAGATGATGAGGATTTTATATGATTACACTTTCAAGATATGTCTATTTAGATATAAGAACTTTCCCTTCCTGATATGTGTCACTCTTCCTCTCTCTCTCTGGCTCTTCCTCTCTTTCTCCCCTTCCTTCTCTCTCCTTGGCTTTTCTCCCTTCCTTCTCTCTCCTCCTTTTTCTTCTTTCTTCCCTCTCCTCTTTCTTCCTTTGTTATACTTTAAAATGTTTATCAAAGCCCATATTTACTAAAATAGAAAGGGAAAATAGTTCTTATTCAAATACTTTAATGAATATATTTGTAAATATTATTTAACATAAACGTAAGTTTCACGTAAGCATAAAGTAAATCAGTTTTTGAGACAAATATCCATTTATCTGAGCACCGTCATCAGCTCTGCTTGGCTGGATAAGAGAGCTGTGATTTTCTGTACTTGGCTACCTGTGTATCTCCTAGGAATACTCAAGATTGGAGGAAGTGTTAGGGCTTAGTAAATATTTCAACTTGCCTGAAGGCTGTTTTAGGCTATCGCCTTTTGTATTTTTAATATTATAAAGGAAATAGTGACTAGCAGATAAAATTTTTCACTGATTTAGAGAGAAATGATGAAAATACTCCCTTGAGTTTCTGATCACCTGGGATTTCTGAGGCAACCTTGGGATAAAATCCTGGAGCAACATGGGCTAAGTTTCATATTGCTAACATTCAGCATATGGAACTTCTATATTTTTCCAGGGCAGGACTATGACTTTTATTTCTGTATCTTTGATATTGAAAACAGTGGCAGATATACTGTGGGTGGCCAAAGAGAGATATTTTTTGCTGGAAGTAAAAGAATGAATTTATCTGTTCAATTTCCCAAGCAATGGTATAGTATCATTACCAAACTTTCCCTAAGCATCTTAATGTAAACCCTCATCATTTTTTCATACAGGGCAGTGTTTCTTAATCTTCAGTAATATGTGTCCCCTTTTAGGAAAAAGTTTCAACAAACACCAACTGTTTATTTAAAATTTTATCACATAACACTAAGCATAAACCCCTTGTGCTTATAATTTGTAATTAAACTTCAAATCAAAACTAATGTAGAAATTAAATACAAACAAAACAGCAAAACAATAGCATTTGAGATAACATTTATTTAGTGTCACAGACCTTTTTTTCCTGCTGAAACCAAGGTGCCAAAGTTTACTATTGAAAATGTATTATCAAGTTCCATGTTTTATTTATTGTCACTTAATTCTTTTGACTCTAAATTTAATAAACTCATTTATAACATAGTCACTCTCATCATGATCATTTTAGGTACCTTTTTAACAATGGTACTTTAATGACTAAATTATTTTAATGGGTCTACCAGCTAAATGGTGTATCACAGAGTTAATTACTATCAAAATGTAATGAAAAGTTCTTTTACTGTGTGTTTACTGATAACCTTCTGACTGGTATGTATGATACTAGGAATTGTACTTCCGATGCTACAGCACTGCTTCTTTTGAGTTTATTATACTTATACTATATGCTACATGATAATCAAATTTTCTTGTCACTTTTTCTCATTTGAAAATTCATCATTTAAAAATCTGTCTTCATTCTTTTATTACTTGACTTAGACAATCAAAATAGTATGTAAATAATTTGTCTATTACATCATTCTCATGATACCAAATCTGTCTCATTTTATTAAATAACTTAAGAAACTAAAGCCTTATTCTATGAAAAATGTCTTTCCGATGAGAATTATAATGGCGAAAGAGAATTTTATCTTATTAACTGGTAAAAGAACAATATGAATATGCAATTGTGCCTGAGACCATTGTTGTCATTTTGGCATTAGGAATATGAATGCAACAACAGGGTTCCAAGGCAGTAATTGATTATAAGATTGTCCTTCATATGCTCAAAACACTATTTAAAAAGCTTTACTTTTAGGTCTCTCGATGTTTAAGAACTTATTTACTTTTAAAATCTAGTCAGGTTTGAGCACCTTTGGCCACCTTGTCTCTCTGTCTGCAGCTTTGATCCCATTACATCTACTTAAAGACGTAAATAATCTATCTAAAATGCAAGTCTGTTCAATTCATTGCCCTATATAAAATTCTTCAATAACTCCATCTTGCCTGAAACCTATAATCCAAATTCTTTACATGACGTACAAGACCATGATTTGACTCCACCCATCTTTTAAATCTTGTCTCCATTCACTCCCGTTTGAGGGAGCTTCATGCCATGCATCTTAATTAGATGCACCTTGCTTTTTCATACCTCCATTCCTTTTACATTCTGTTCCTTCTGCCGTAAATGCTCTCTCCCTTCTCAAACCTCCCCTTTCTACTACACATCTCTAGAAAATTTTCCCTTCAAAATTCTGATCTGGATTGGCTTCCTTGGAGAAGTTTTTCCTTAACCCCACCAGACAGTTCAGCCATCTTTGCTCCTATAGGAACCTGAGCATGTTTTCCTCATTCCATGTATTGGGCTGTATGTATTGTATTGTTTTCTTGTTCCCATGGGTCTCTTCTTGCATACACAGATGTGCTAATAGATGGTGACTTTGTACCCACAAAGTTTAAGAGTCCTTATGAGGTCAGTATTTACAAAGGAATGGCAATAACAAGCACCCCTCCCTTTTTTAAAGAAACTCTTCAAGAAGGGTATTTGCTAATTGTATCCTTAAGTGTTGATTAATTTCATGCTTTATATGACTTAACCTTTCCATTTTTCCCTGATAGGCCAAATAAAGTAGTTGTTAAGAGCAGCAGTTTTGGATTCAAATACGCTTCAATTCAAATCCATGCTCTTCCACTAATTCTCTATGTAACCTAAGACTTATTCACTTGTATTTACTTGCTGTGTAAAGTTTATTTTAATGAGAGGTGATATTATGGTTAGTACGTAGTAAGCATTCAATACAAGTTAGCTATAATTGATAATAAAATATTCATATATAAATTTACAAATCAACAAAAAAATCCCACTTAGATAGCAAATACTGACTTGGGACAGAAAGTAAGACCACCATGTCAAAGACTGTAGGAAAACCCCTTTTGCCTCTTTGGCATTCCAATTTTTCTCTGATGACAAACTGGAAAAATGGACCATGGATTTATTTTGTGCTACTAAATTAACAAATTTTTTCACTCCTCTCCCCCAGTTCCTCTCCTGTGCAAACTTGTACCATTTTGAATTCTCCATGTGGAATAGTGTATATTGTTAAAATTTACAAGTAATTGGTGAAGAAAATATCTCTTCTGTCCTCTACCCTACATAATGTATCCCAGGTAGTTTGTGACTTTTTCTCAGGAACTGAATCCAAGGCACAGGTAGAATATATCTGTTTTTTAAAAAAAGAAGAAGCAAAGTTGTTTTTTTTTCTCCCCCCCCCCGTATATCAAGAATGTGTCATTTGGAATCATGGATGAATCATCTGTCATTGCTGAATGGCAAGATAATGGTCTTATGTTAGTAAAGAGAGAGACATAGATGATGTGTTGCAAAGTAATAACAGAAGATTGCTTAACAGGTATGTGAAATTGGCACTAATGCTTACAGATACAAATGCAATGTGACAGCAATCTGTTAGGACAGGGTGCTACTTGTGGAATGCACGTATGCTCATGCAATGGATATATTTTAATTCTCTATGAATACTGTGTGTCTTTGTCTTTATGTGGGATTTATAAACACGATATAATAATAGCGTCTGAGTATTCTAGTGTAGCGTTCACATGAGTTTAACATGCATTATCTCATTTGTTCCATATGAAAACTCTGTGAGGTAGAGACCCATGGAAAAGGAAACTGGACCTGAGAGATTAAGGGACATGTGTGAGGTCACATAGGTAAATAGTGATGGATAGACTTGCCTTATCCAACTCTGTTGCTTTTCTACTATACAGCAATCTGTTTTTACCATATAACAATCTGTTTTCCATACAAATACATTTAGAATACATAAACTTATAACTACACTGAGTCATGTTTTCTCAAGAATTAATATAAAACATTTTCCTTCTTTTAATTCCCAGAAAGATTTATGATTTCATTTTTCCTAATGACCAGTTTGTTTTGTTCTTCTGCAAAGATGTTATCAGAATGCAAGACACTGCAATTTTCTAAACTATGTCTCTAGATTTATAAGATAATACTCAGATGGGCTTAATGCTCTTAATGCAGACTTCTTAGTGATGGGCAGAAGTGATGAAACCATTCTATGGCTATATTAAAACACATGGTGGCTTTTAGTTGGCAGAAGAGAACCCACTAATTGATTTTTTTTCATTTGTTTTCAAGATATTTATTTTCTCTTTCTATTTTCATTTTTACTGTAATTGAGTTTTGTTAACATATATTAGTGTCTGTTATGTGCAAGATATTGGGAAACCCTTTGGGAAATTTATAAGGAGGGCTGAAATCAAGAAGTTTAAATTCTAAGGAAGAGATGCTGATGCATAAATTATATAATACTAAGATGAATGAAACATGGTTACTTACATTGTTCTATTGAAGCTCCTACAAAATTAAAACCACTGTATTATAATTTATGGAAGATTTATGATGCATTTAGTCAATTTTATTCCATAGGCAAAATTTTAATGGAATACTATATTTGGAGACATTAAGACAACACAAGTTCAAGGTTAGTGCAAATAGGAAAGTTTCCTTAATACTAAAGCCATGCTCGGTATACCATTTCTGTTGTTTCTATTTACATGAAATATGAGTCAATATTTTTCAAAATTTTGGTTATTTTGGGGGTATTAGAAATTACTAAAATATTTACTTCCTTACTTTTGGAATACTTTACCATCTAGATACCTATCAGTCTATCATCTATGTATTATATTGAATGTTATCTTGAGAATATAATGTAATTATGATTTATTCTCTACGGTATGTTTTGATAATAATAACATAAAAATGAATGAAAGTTTAACATCAAATTTTCCTTGAAAGAATCATATGATTACACTTGTAAAAAGGAAATTACAAGATTAGGTATAAATGGGCATCACTTTATTAAAATTCTTAAGATCTATAGTGAATTTCTCCATGTCGTTTGCTTTCTACCATGTAGTCTTGCCTTCAATGAAGAAATATTTGTTCAATGTTTGGCACCAAAAACACAAAACTGAACAAAAGTGAATTTCAGGCCCCATGGGATTCTTTGGCTGCCACTTAAGGCAGACAAGTAAGTGCACAGAAGTATGATGAAAGCTATAATTGAGGTATTGTACGAAGAGTTGGGGTACTGTACAGAGAAAGAGTCAGCCATCTTCCAGGTGTGATAAGGAAGGGTGGACTGAGGAATGGTGCAGAGGCTTCACAGGAAAGAAAAAAGATAGATTTAAACTGAATCTTAAAGACTGATTTTAATGGCAGAGAAATTGAAAAGGGTATTATAGGCACAAAAACAAGCACATCCAATGACATGGATATTGTGACATGGGAGAAAAACTGAAAATTATATTTGATTTCTTTTGTCCAACTTTCTAATGTTTGTGGTTATAGAAAATTTTTATTCCATTAGACAAAAAATTATCTGATTTCTTCTGGAATCTCCAAAAACCAGGTCCAAGCAAAAATATAATTCAGTAGGATTCTTTTTGATCCATAATACCAAGAAGAGTTCCTATCAGGACCTTTTGTCAGAAGTGGGGATAGGTGGGGAAGGGAGAATGATTCTTCCATGTTATAAAGACAATCATGGTAATGTATCACTTCTAAACCATTTCCATCTCTTGATGGTCCACTTAAAAAAAAATCTGTATCAGGCAGGTAACAAGGAACATTAAGCAATCAAATGGATATGTTTAAAGCTATAGTATTTTAGTCTGTATTTTATTGGCTATAATGCCACTCTTTTTGACAGGCAGTGAAATCAAATTCAAATTAAGACTTTGGCATTCTCTGTTAGACCTTAAGTAAGTTGTTAATGTCTCTGAGCCTTGATTTCTTCCTTTGTATTTTGAAGGAATGATGTATATGCCTACAGACTTGTTTTTAGGACAAAACAAGGGTTTCCTTGCAATGCCAAAATAGGTGGTGCTTGGTAAATATAAATATACCTTTTATTTTTTATGAGGAATGACCTTTCATTTTAAATAACTCAGTTACATAAATTCACTTAAACAGATATATGAGCAAAAGTAAATAGGCTCTAGAGTGTTACGTATCCATCAAAATTTTCACCTAGCAAGTAGAATACATTTGAATCACAATTTATAGTGGGAGGTGGCAAAAGTAATCTATGATGGGAGATGATTTTTTTCCCCTTGTATTTGAGATAGTTTTTGTACATCAGAAACTTTTCAGTAGATCCACTCTACAACTTGGTGCATGTATGCATAACTATTATAGACTTGGCTTTGAAAAAATAACAGAATCTGACAACTTACATGACTGTATTCACAATCATGATTGTAGTAGCAAAAATATTTATTAGTACCATGTATCATTCACATTAAAGACTCTAGAGATAGAGGCGTGGCCAAGACGGTAGAGTAGGAAGACCCTGAGCTCACATCCTCCCATGGATACACCAGAATTCCAACTATTTACAGAAAAACTATCTATGAGAATGACCTGAAGCCTAGCAGAAAATATTTTCCACAACTAGCAGAAAATATTTTCCACAAGCCTAGCAGAAAATATTTTCCCTCCTAAAGAAGGAACCACAAAGAGATGAGCGGGAGGGGTGGAGACGTAATATAGCCAAGATCCACAACCCTGGATAGGCAAGTCACAAGTGGGAGGATAATCACAATTTCAGAAGTTCTCCCCAAGGAGCAAGGGAACTGAGCCCCACATCAGGCTCCCCAGCCCCGGGGACCTATACAAGATGTCTGTCTTTGAAAACCAGCACAGCTTATGTTCAGGAAAGCCAGGAAGCTATAGGAAACAGAGATCCAGCTCCTAAAGGGCACACACAAAATCTCACATGCTCTGAGTCCCAGCACAAAGACAGTAGTTTCATAAGAGCCTGGGTCAACCAACTTGCTAATCTTGGAGAGCCTCCTGGAGAGGTAGGAGGCAACTGAGACTCCCCCTGGGGATGGAAACACGGGCAGCAGCCATTTTTGGAAGCTCTTTTTACCAGAAGGACACTGGTGCTTACAAGTGCCATTTTGGAGTCCTCCCTCTAGCCTATTAGCACTGGGAGCATACCTTCCTACTAGCAGGCTGGCACCAGTCCCAGGACTCTCCAGGTTGAGCAGCCAACTACCACAAAAGGACCTGGCCCTGCCCAATAGTGGGTCTGCAACAGTCCTGGGACACTCAGGGCCCCACAGGCACCCATGCCAGAACACAGTACTGCCCACCAGAGGGCTGTCAGCCACCACATGAGGCAGGACCTGGCAACCAACCAGGCCAGAAGCCAGCCCTGCCTACCAGGATGCCCACAGTACTTGGGCCCACCACAACAGAAGGGCCCACACAGTCCACATAGAGGCACCACTAAAGCATATAGCTGTAGTAACCAGAGAAGAGTGAGCTTCTGGGCCCCACTGGACATCTACATAAGGACACTTCTCCTAGATTGGAAAATTAACTGACCTACCTAATACATAGAAATAAAAACAGCATTAGGCAAAATGAGAAGACAGAGGAATATGTTCCAAATGAAGGAACAAGACAAAACTTCAGAAGAACTAAGCAAAGTAGAGATATGCAAACTACCAGATAAAGAATTTAAGGTAATGATCATAAAGATGCTCAACAAACCCAGGAGAAGAATGAGTGAATATAGCGAGAAGTTTAACAAAGAT
This sequence comes from Eschrichtius robustus, assembly GCF_028021215.1. Lineage (NCBI taxonomy): Eukaryota > Metazoa > Chordata > Mammalia > Artiodactyla > Eschrichtiidae > Eschrichtius > Eschrichtius robustus. Next base: position 72,261,095 of record NC_090833.1, read on the forward strand.
TTAGAAATAAAAGAACCAAACAGAGCTGAAGAGTACAATAACTGAAATAAAAAATACAGTAGAAGGAATCAACAGTAGATTAGATGACACAGAGAAATGGATCAATGAACTGGAAGACTGAAAATATCCAAGCAGTGGAAAATATCCAAGCTGAACATAAAAAAAAAAATTTTTTTTAAGGATCATTTAAGAGACCTCTGGGACAACATCAAGCATACTAACTTTAATATTATAGGTATCCCAGGAAGAGAAGAGAGAAATCAAGGGGCAGAGAACTTATCTGAAGAAAGAATAGCTGAAAGCTTCCTTAACCTGGGAAAGGAAGCAGACATCCAAGTCTAGGAAGCACAGGGATTCCCAAACAAGATGAATCCAAAGAGGTCTATACAAAGACATGTAATTAAAATGGCAAAAATTTAAAATAAAGAGAGAATATTTAAAGCAGAAAGAGAAAGGCAACTAGTTACATACAGGGGAACTCCCAGAAGACAATCAGCTGGCTTTTCAATAGTACTTTGCAGGCCAGAAGGGAGTGGCACACTGCATTCAAAGTAGTGAAAGGAGAAAATCTACAACAAAGAAACTCTCCTCAGCAAGACTACCATTGCTATTTGAAGGAGGGATAGTCTTACAGACAAGCAAAAGCTAAGAGTTCAGCACCACTAAACTGGCTTTACAAGAAATGTTAAAAGGATTTATCTAAATGGAAAAGAAAAGACCACAACTAGAAATATGAAAATTATGAAAGGAAGAATCTCATTGGTAAAGGCAAAATTACAGAGAAGGTAGTAGATCAATCATTTTTACAGAGCTAGTAGGAAGGTTAAAAGACAAAAGTAGTAAAAATCATCTATATTCACAACAAGTATTTAAGGGATACACAAAACAAAAGGATGTGAAATATAACATTGAAAACATTAAATATGTGTGGGGGGGAGTAGTAAACTGCATGGATATTAGAATGTATTTGACCTTAAGAGATTATTAACTTAAAATAATCATATATGAACCTCATGGTAACCAAAACTCAAAAATCTATAATAGACACACCAGAAAAAGATAAGAAATCGAAACATAACACTCAAGATAGTTATCAAATCACAAGGGAAGAGAGCAAGAGAAGAAAAAAGGAACAACAAAAACCTACAAAAACAACCAGAAAACAATTAACAAAATGGCAATAAGTACATACCTATCAATAATCACTTTAAATGTAAATGGACTAAATGCTCCAATCAAAGATATATTGTGGCTGAATGGATACAAAAAGAAGACCCATATATATGCTGCCTACAAGGATTTCACTTCAGATCTAAAAACACAGAGAGTGAAGGTGAGGAGATGGAAAAAGAATTCCATGCAAATGGAAGCAAAAAGAATGCTGGGTAGCAATACTTACATAAGACAAAATAGACTTTGAAACAAACCTTTAACAAGAGACAAAGCAAGGTATTACATAATGATAAAGGGAAAAATCCAACAAGAGGATAGAACATTTGTAAATATCTATGGCCCCAACATAGAAGCCCCTAAATACATTTTAAAAATATTAACAAACATAAAGGGAGAAATTGACAGTAACACAATAATAACTGGAGACTTTAACACACAAATTACGTCAATGGACAGATCATTCAGACAGAAAATCAATAAGGAAACACTGGCCTTAAAGGAAACATTACACCAAATGGACTTAATAAGTATATATAAAACATTAAATCTGAAAGCAGAATACACATTAGTTTCAAATGCACATGAAATGTTCTCCAAGATAGATCCCATGTTAGGCTACAAAACAAGTCTCAATAAATTTAAGAAGATTGAAATCATATCAAGCTTCTTTTCCAACCACACTGGTTGAGACTAGAAATCAACCACTAAAAAAAAACTGCAAAAAACATAAATACATGGAGGCTAAATGATATGCTATTAAACAAACAATGGGTCACTGAAGAAATCATAGAAGAAATAAAAACATACCTGGAGACGAATGAAAATAGAAACACAAGGATCCTGGGAATTCCCTGGCAGTCCAGTGGTTAGGACTCTGCGCTTCCACTGCTGGGGGCGCAGGTTCCATCCCTGGTTGGGGAACTAAGATCCCACAAGCTGCGCAGTGTGGCCAAAAAAAAAAAACACACAAATCTATGTGACACAGCAACTGCAGTTCTAAGAGGAAGGTTTATAGCAATACAAGCCTACCCCAGAAAACAAACAAACAAAAATCGGTCTAACTTTACACCTAAAGAAACTAGCAAAAGAAGAACAAACAAAACCCAAAGTTAGTAGAAGAAAGAAATAATATCAGAGCAGAAACAAATGAAATAGAGACAAAAAATTTAGAAAAGATCAATGAAACTGAGCTAGTTCTTTTAAAAGATTTTTTAAAAAAAAGATAAACCTTTACCCAAGGAACAAGAGGGCCCAAATAAATAAAATCATGTATGAAAGAGGAGATGTTAGAACCGGCACCACAGAAATATTAATACAAAGGATTATAAGAGATTACTACAAAGAATTATATGCCAATAAAATGGACAACCTAGGAGAAATGGATAAATACCTAGAAATGTACAATCATCCAGTACTGAATCAGGAAAAAACAGAAAATCTGAATAGAATGATTACTAGTTATAAAATGGAATTAGTAATCAAAAAACTCCCAACAAACAAAAGCCCAAGGCCAGAGAGCTTCACTGGTGAATGCTACCAAAAATTTAGAGTTAACACTTATCCTTCTCAAACTATTCTAAAATACTGAAGAGGAAGAAACACTTTTGAACTCACTCTACAAGGCCAGCATTGCCCTGATACCAAAACCAGACAAAGATGCCACCAAAAAAAAAAATTACAGGCCAATGTCACTGATGAACACAGATGCAAAAATATTCAACAAAATATTAGCAAACTGACTCATTAAAAGGGTCATACACCATGATCAAGTGGGGTTTATCCCAGGGATGAAAGATGATTCAATATCTGCAAATCAGTCAGTGTGATACACCATATTAACAAATTGAAGAAATAAAAATCATATGAACATCTCAATAGATGCAGAAAAAGCATTTGAAAAAATTCAACATCCATTTATGATAAAAACTCACCAAAGTGGGTATAGAGGAAACATACCTCAACATACCTCAACATAAAAAAGCTGTGTATTAATATGATAAATATACAACCAACATCATATAATGGTAAAAAACCTTGAAAGCATTTACTCTAAGATGAAGAACAAGACAAGGATGCCCACTCTCACCACTTTTATTCAATATAGTATTGGAAATCCTAGCCACAGAAATCAGATAAGAAAAAGATATAAAATGAATCCAATTGGAAAGGAAAAATATGATAATATATATAGATAATACTAAAGATGCTACCAAAAAACTATTAGAACTAATAAATTCAGTTAAGTTGCATAATACAAAATTAATATACAAAATCTGTGTTTCTATACACTAACAGCAAACTATCAATAAGAGAAATTAAGGAAATAATCCCATTTATAACTGTATCAAAAAGTATAAAATAGAAATAAATCTGACCTTGGAAGTAAAGGTTTGTACTGTAAAAACTAAAACATTGATGAAAGAAAATTGATATGACAAACAATTGGAAGGATATACCATGCTTATGGATTGGAAGAATTAATATTATTAAAATGACCATACTACCCAAGGCAATCTACAGATTCATTGCAATCCCTATCAAAATGCCAATGGCATTTTTCACAGAACTAGAACAAATAATTTTGATATTTCTGTGGAAACACAAAAGACTCTGAGTAGCCAAAACAATCTTGATAAAGACAAAGCTGGAGGTATCTTGCTTCCTGATTTCATACTATACAACAAAGCTACAGTAATCAAAACTGTATGGTACTGGCACAAAAACAGACACATAGATCAATGGAACACAGTGGAGGGACCAGATATGAATCCACACTTGTATTCAATTAATATACCACAAAGGAGGGAAGAATACACAATGGGGAAAAGACAGTCCCTTCAATAAATGGTCTTGGGAAAATTGGACAGCTACGTGCAAAAGAATCAAACTGGACTATTTTCTCATATATTTAAAAAAAAAAAAAACTCAAAATGGATTAAAGACTTAAATGTAGTACCTGAAACTCTAAAATTCCTGGAACAAAACATACAGAGTACAGTCTTTGACATCAGTTTTTAAAATATTTTTTTAGCTATCTCCTCAGGCAAGGGTGACAAAAGCAAAAATAAACAAATCAGACTACACCAAACTGAAAAGGTTTTGCACAGCAAAGGAAATATTCAACAGAATGAAAAGGTAGCCTACTGAATGGGAGAAGATATTTGTAAACGATATATCTGATAAGGGTTAATGTCCAAACTATACAAAGAACTCATACAACTCAACCTCAAGAAAAAAAAAAAAAAAGACTCAATTTAAAAATGGGCAGAGAACCTTAATAAACTTTATTTTTTAAAGAAGATATACAGATGGTGAATAGACACATGAAAAGATGCTCAACATCACTAATCATCAGGGAAATGCAAATCAAAACCATAATGAGATACCACCTCAAACCTGTCAGAATGGCTATCATCAAAAAGACAACAAATAACAAGCATTGGCAAGGATGTGGAGAAAAGAGAACCCTCATACACTGTAGGTGGGAATGTATATTGGTGCAGCTACTATGGAAAATGATATTCAGGCTCCTCAGAAAGTTATAAATAGAACTACTATACGATCCAGAAATTTCACTTCTGGGTATTTTTCTGAAGGAAAAAAAACACTAATGAAAAGATATGTGCACCTTATGTTTATTGCAGCATTACTTTCAATAGCCAACATATATAAGCAACTTAAGTGTCCAACGAAAGACGAATGGATATAAAAGATGTGGCATGTATATATAATGGAATATTACTCCACCATAAAAAAGAATGAAATCTTGAAAGTTGTGACAGCATGAATGGTCCTAGAGGGTATTATGCTAAGTGAAATAAATCAGATACAGCAGGACAATAATCATATGATTTCACTTACATGTAGGATCCAAAAACACAAAACAAACAAATATAAGAAAACAAACATAGATATAGAGAACAAACTGGTGGTCAATGGTGGGGTGGGGGGGAAGGGGTAGGGGATGAGTCTAATAGGTGATGGAGATTAAGAGGGACAAACTTCCAGTTCTAAAATAATGTCGTTTGGGTATAATGTACAGCATAGGAAACATAGCCAATAATATTGTAATAACGCTGTATGGTAACTAGACTGGGTGATCATTTTGTAATGTATAAAATATCAAATCACTATGTGATACACCTGAAACTAACACAGTGTTGTAAATCAATCATACTTCAATTGAAAAAAAAAGACTATAAAATACTCTACTAGATGTCAGGAGACTTCTGGGACCACCATTTCTAATTGCTGTTTGGGCGAGCATAGGGGATTGTGGCAGTCATGAAAGTGTGCTGGTCAGATCTCCAGCTGTGAGGAACATAATTGATTAATATTTCCGGCTCCTGCCCCTCTGGACCCACCACTGTCTTCACTTTGTGGCCATGCTTTCTATGGGTTGCTCTCAGCCAAAGACAGAGGATAAGGCAACCCATTCTCCCAAGACAGTGAGCTTGCTCTTCCATCGAAGGTCTTTGGCTGAAACTTTCTTGAAATTGTGCTGTAGTTCAAGAGTCTATCTACCCAATCCTCCTTCCTTCATTCTCTTTCCATAAGTGATAGACCTACATTGAAATCTGAAGTCTCATCTCACGTCTGCTGTGTCCTCTGCCATCAAATCTCTTATAAATTCTAATCCTATCTTGGGGTCTTCTTGGTGAACCATTTAATCTCTTTTAGCTTCCGTTTCCTCATTTGTGGTTTGAACGTAATGGTACCTCACCTGCTTATCTCACCAGGTTATTGTCAGAACCAAATATTAGAATGTGTAATAAAAGCACTTGCAGTTATATATTGCTATAAATTATTCTAGACTACTTTCATAACTTCTTTTCTCTACAAGAGACTTTGTTCCCACAATCAGTTTCCTTTTGCTTCCTCACAGCTTGGGGAAAAAATTTTGGTCCTAGTTATCATATGAAAGTTCAGTCTTGATTCATCTGTTTCTATATCTTGAAATAGTGATGTATTAGACCCAACCTTGGCATATTTTGGGATTCTATTCATGAGAGAGAAAAATTCATCATAAGGCAGGTGTTTCTTGGAACCCATCCAAGGGGATTAGCTACTGAGATTTCAAAATGACCCCATTATAAATAAACCTCCCTGGAAGTGGTCCTCACAGTAGAAAGCCCAGCAATAGAGCAATTCTAAGCATTATCATAATTCAGTGGAATTGCATAATATGTGTATTTATTTTAGAAAGAAAGTTTAAGAAGTGGGGGAAGAAGAAACAGTCACTTTCCATTCCAAATAATTTTATTATATGGTATACATTTCACAAATTAATCCATTTTAGAAATGAACCTATTTTCTAGGCTTCTTTCAGGACCTAACTGAGGAAAGGAGCAGAGAGGTTAATGTTGGTTTTGAGAGAATAAGGTTAATTTAGTTCTCATGGTTTTCTGTTTCACTGTACAACCTGAGTTAAATGGCTCTTCTATACACATATATGGCAGCGTTTAAAACAAGATCGGAGGCAAAACACCTGTGTTTATTCCAAGTCCTGCCCTTAATTTTATGTGCAACATTGGGTGAATCACTTAATTGTTCTTCATTTGAGATTTCTTTCTAGTTGAATATATATATCTTATCTCCTCAATAAGTGGTAGCTATTTTCCATCATCCACAGAGAAATGGTGCTTTGTAGGAAAACCTTAGTTTTTCCCCTCCTTTACTTTCACAGACAACTTCACTTCTGATACGTCTGGTCACCAAATGTATTACCTCTCTTTCCAGTTTAATGTGAAGACTAAATAAGATAATTCTGTGAAGACACTTAGCAATGCACAATTTTTTACCCCTCTTCATTTCAGTAGACATTAATGAAGTCCTTTTCTGGATGCCTGCTCATCTTGAGCTCAGTTCTATAGATGTTGCATTACATTGAAAGAGCCCTCAGTGGATATTCGTAGACTTAAAATACATATCTCTAAAGAGTGGGATGATCTGGTGTCAGGTAACATATCCACTTGTTGGGAGACTATAGAACTGGTATAACATTGTGTTTAAGACACTGGCCGTGTCACCCGAGGCAACTTGCTTAATGTCTCTGTTTCTTTGATAACAAAACATAGATCGTGGTAATACCTATTTTATAAAGGTTTTGGAGAATTAAATGACATGATACGTAGGAAATGCTTAATAAAATACAAGACACAGAGTCAACACTTAATAACTTTTGGTAAAAATATAATGTGGCAGAAGGTGAAATTTCTCATTAAGCTTAGAAATGAAATATAGTCAGCAGATGCTTGTCAAATTTCATTAGAAAATTAGAATAAAACAATGAAATTAACTAGTTGTTCTGATTGAAAAATGAAGTACAGAATGGGGAGATTGGTTGAAATGGAAATGACAGGCTCCTTATTACAAAATAAATGATAGAAGTAAATTAATCCTAAGTGAAATTTTAGTCAACAGTTGACTCCAAAATTTGTATCTCCTAGATATCTTCCTTCAGCTCTGGATTCCTGTATCCAGTTGTTTACTTGACAAATCTAATGGAAATCTAACAGGCATTTCAAACAATATGTCCAAACCCCAAATCCTGATTTTGTCTCCTAAACCTGTACTTGCCGTGGGCTTTCCCTTCTCATTAAGAAAAGCTATCATCTATAGCCATGTTTATTTTCTTTCACTTGTATACTTTGTTGATTGTCTATCTCCTTTCACTAGATTGACTCTACATTTCAAGAGAGCAGGAATTCTCTCTTTGTTTACCTCTGTAATATCAGTCCCTAGAACTACTCCAACTCATAGGAACTTTCAAGCAATGTTTGTAGAATGAATAGATGAATCCAGAATGTACTTTATTTGCTTAGAGGAATGTACTTTTTTCTAATTCTTGCCATAGCAATGTAAGGGCACAAAGCAATGCTGTTGACTAAAATATTAATCTGTGGAGCTATGAGGAAAAGGGGGAAAGCAGTGGGGGTTATTTGACCTAATGTGTGTGAAATAGCATTATTATCAGAAGTTTATGTGTTCTAACTCTGTGGTGAACAAAATGTGAAGAAATAGTTTTAAATGACAAATGGGGGATCCCTCTTAGGCATGTAGGCAGGCAGCACAGGGTGTCTAAACGTTAGAATCACTGAAAACTTCTTCCCTCCAGCTCTAGAAGGTGGGTTACACTTTCAGTTCTCTTGACAGGTTTTTGGCAGGGTCCTGCCTGGAGGCAGGGTTATGTACTCGAATGCCACATGAGCTCTCAAGCCTAAGGCTCCTTGCCCAGCGAGTCTGTGAATTAACTCATCTCTTTGAACACACTTGTTTGATAGTTTGTGAAGGAAAACAGACTTAAAGAGCAGTTTGGTTAAATCTGAACACATGAGAAAGATTCATTTTTTAATAGAGAAGTCAGGAAAATCTCCAGAGTAGAAGAACGGTTACATCCACAGACAAATAGTTTCCCAAATGTGATCTAGAGCGTGACCTGTTCTTTTCTAAATCTACCAGCTTAACCACTTGGCCATCTAAGTTTAAACATGTGCAAGTGATTTAAAGGAGCAATGACTGGAAGTGAAGCATGGCTTCCAAAGGAAATTGATATTTTTACCATAATCGTGACAATCGTAGTGACATAGATTAAGACATATATTTAACCTAGGCTGAATATGGATGTTGCCAAGATGTGAATCAGCTAAACTCTGCAAGTTAGACAACTTCAAAGAACAGGATTGTTCCATAATTTTAGAAAGCATTATCATTTCTTCTGCATTGGCTTTGCTGCTTAACCTGCTTGTCGTTAAATGAGCTCTGTATTCAGTGGAAATTGTCCTCCTGATAGAGGGGAGGTTATTGTGATCGTTTTCTCCTCTATGTTCTGGCTTAAAGACAGTTTTTAGGAGCACCTGAATCAGTCTTGTCCATGGGAATTCATGCCCCCAGGGTCACATTGCATCTCTAAATTAAAATGTCTTGGAGCAATCAGATCCAAGAATATTCTAAAAAAGGTCTCCCATCTAAATTCTAATTTGGTGTGCTGCTGTAGACACCAGCTTTGGGTGAGCCAGTTCAGCATGTGTCCCTACTATTTAATGTCAGCCCATGACTATTCTTAGCCTTGACACCTCCAAACAGTTTATCAGAATGAACAGATTTCTCTAACCCATCACATTTTCTAACCATTGAGTTGCAGATGGAAGAGGATAAAAAGGATACATATATGAAAGGGAACTGGTACGCGTTTCCCCCACCCTCATGAGCTAATCTCAGCAACTGAGCTAGTGTCAGTTGCATGTGAAAATAGGGTTGTTGTTTTTTTTTCCCTATGCTAGTTCTGGGAAAATGAAACATAGGGATGACAATAATGTATCTCTGCCAGTTTCGGGTACTTTAGCTTTCCAAGTTGGCAGATACTTCACAAGAAGGAAAGACTTTCTAGCTAAGGAGGAAGGACAACTATAAAGAGATCAAAGTAAATGAGCATTGACTTTTTTGGAAAGCAGGAAAATCCATTTTGAAATAGAAGCTAATTGATGGTATTAAATGTGAAGAAATTACCTGCATGATTTTCTGAGGTATGTTCTGAGAAACACTACTGCCCACAGAATCTCAGTGAAAGAAGAATAGAAAACTGGGTAGGTGGCTTTTCCATTTCTGTCACTAATAATTCTTCAAACTCTGACTAACTGCTTCACACAGCTTTTTTTTTTTTTCTTTTTTGGGGGGGATAGTTGCTTGTCAAGTAGAATAACAGAAATATCAGGAAAATATCCAGACAGTACGTAAGGTAGGGATCATTATAGAAGGATTCACTCTATCCCACATCCGCTCTCCCACCTCCTTTGCTTTTGCAGATGGGCCAGAATTAGAACTTCAGCCCCCTCATCATGCAGGAAAATGTGGGGCAGGGGTGGGATCAGGGGTGCAAGGTCAGGCTTGAGAGAAGAATAGGGATTTAACGGATGTTTTTACTAGGAAGAATTAGAGGAAAATAAGTTGAAGTAAAAGTGATTTTTGAAAAGAGAAAGAAAGAAAGGGAAAATGGGAGAAAGAGCCTGAGTCAAGATAAAGAAGAGCTATGGAAATAATTTCTGGAAAGATTTTCACCTTCTTGGACTTGGAAGACAATTAACTCCTCCCCCGCCCGCACCGCCCCCCACCCCCCCACCAGCCCAGAAAGATACTGTCAAGCCATTTCATTTCAAGAGCTGCTCACAGATCCCAAAATAGCAAGCTCTATCTATTATTACTTGAGAAAGAGCTTACCCCAAAAGCATATTGGGGTAAGACTTTTCATTTTTCAAAATTTTTGATGCCATTAATATTTTATTGTTTTCTTTTGCTTGAATAGTTCCTGAGTCTGTGTTGCATTAACACTTTTTCATAGACTAACAGCTCAGAAAGTGAAAGAACTAGTCCAAGATCAGATTTACAGATAGTCACTGGTGGAACCAGGGGTACTAACTCCTGTGATGCCATTGCCACAGTGGACTGATGTCTTTTTCCCAGCAACTCCATGTGAAGTGTGCATACCAGCTCTTGCCAGGGCTTCTCTGTACCCTCTGATGCCAGGTTCCCAGTGATTATGAATAAGGAATTGTGAGAAGATGTCAGTAAGACATATTTGCATTTGCATACTTATGCATGGTTTGGTGTTCTAACTCAGTCTTTGGGTTTTCAGTTGATTGAGTTTTCAAATCAATTAGGGTTGATGTCTAAGATATGACAGGACGGTTCGAATGAACTGTTCTTTTTAATATTGAGGTATAGTTGATGTACAATATTATATAAGTTACAGGTGTACAATATAGTGATTCACTTTATATTCCATTTATAGTTACAAAATATTGGCTATATTTTAGAATTGTTAATTCTTAATAGAAAAACAAAAATTTCAGCTAATTTGTTGGTAACACTAGGAAACTTATCTTGTAAAATTGGGGGGAGTCAAATTTCTAGGAAATACCCATACAATGTAATGCAGTTTACCCAATTCCCATGTGTCTGTGCATGTGAAATTATGTTGGAAAGGTAAAAGATAGTAACAATTTCATAAGAAATATATATTTTTCTGTTCAAAGTCAGAAATTGCATACAGTTCCTCATGTATTGGAAAAAATATAACTGTCTTCTGTGGGAAAAAAACATGTTATTTCACTCACACCAAGTTGAATATTTTACTAACACAGCCTTACAATCAGTTTTTATAACATTTGGACCATGTTGCATTTGTAAAATGTCACTACTAGTTATATGCAGATCTCACACACAGATGACTGAATTCTGTTTAAGTGCCCAAAAGTTTCAGAAGCTTTATAGTGTAGTATCTTGGATTTTCCTGCCTATACACATTTTTAAAAGATTCGCTTTCTTCACATATCATATCACCCAAACTAGGCAAACAGGAAAAAGAAACTGAGCTTAAAACATAAAAATTATTTTTTTGGATTAGCCCTGGATAAGTGACTAATCTGTCATGCTGCCTGATAAAAAAATAAGTTTCTTTAAAAATTAGTCCAGATAGCACTAACATGCAGAAGAAGTGAGGGGAAAAGTCATGTGACAGGACTTAATTACATTTCTTGTTAACTATTTTAACCTCTATGTTGTAAGTTCAGCATATCCTATAAGCTGTTTTCTGTACAAAAGTATTATACATTGGGGGGCCAAAGATTTTCTCAATGATGCTGTAAAACCTTACTACCTTGGACTTTTTCTAATTTAGAATTGGTGGTCATTCTAACGGAGCTGGTGCTAATTCAGAAAATCCTTTCTCTCATAAAGGTAACTATAAACAAGCTTGTAAAGTGCTGGAATTCTTAAATCCAAGCAGATAAAAAGGGGAAAAAATATTGGAAGAGAAGAAGTGAAATTGGTTGTGTTTATGTCGTGGAATTATATGTAATTCCCTTTATTTTCCCCATTTTTATATAATGTGTTTGCATTATTTTATAATGCAAATACATTGACAAAGAAAAACAAAATACTCAGAACTTTGGGGTATTCTAAAGTATCTTTGGACCATCGAGTTATCTGCAGACAATTGAAATATGCATTGAAAGCTATTCTCATCTATTATAGCAATTTTTCTTACTCTATCTCATACGGTTGAAAATATTGCAATAATTTTTCTCAAAACAAATGATAAAAACACTCACTTTTTCCCCAGCGGATATTAGTTTTAGAAGAACCCTATATAGATTTAAACCTACATGAAATATGCTTCGAAACCATGTTACTATCTTAGCCAAAACAGAATGCATTGTAAGGATGTAGACATCAGTGTTTTAACTATGTGTCATCTTGGACCTCTTTTAAGTGTGAGTTCTTTTAAGTCAAATAGAGATTTGGGATCATTTGAAATATATGGGAGTAGATGTTGTTCAGGAAATGGACAGCTTAGGACAGCGCAGTGTACCTAGCCCATAAGGAATTAGTATCTTTGGTGTGTTTTGTGACTTTGTTAAATCATCTTATTTTCCAGCCTCATTTTTTTTATTTCTATAATTTTTCATGTGTGTATTTTTAAAACAGTGAAATATTCATAGATGTTTATATATTTTTGAGTCACCTCAAATGTCACTTGGTAGAAAGATATATCTAACTGAATAGTTAGCTAACTTACTACATGACTTGTTTATTTATGAAGGGGATTTTGTCCTAGAGAATACTGTATATTTTTGTAGAGTCAAACCTATCAATATTATCACTAAATGTTTGGTGTCATAGTTAGATAGTCCTCCTTTATGTCACAATTACAAGACTAATAACCTACATTTTCTTTTAATACTTTATGTATTTCATAATTAGATTTTTTATCCAGCTAGAATTCCTTTTAAAATATTTTATAATACAGGAATTCAAGTTTGTTTTCCAAATAATTATCCAATTGTCTTTTCCCCATTGTGTGAATAATATGTCTTTTCTAAACTGATTCTTGCCACTTGTATTTTATACATTTCCATATTTTCATTATTATCATCCATTGGTGTGTCTGTTTATCCTGTATTAGTGGGTCCTTTCTTAATACGGTTTTAATCTAGCACTATCGTTACAAATAGGTGAATGAATGAGATGGTCATCTGGAAAACCCAGGCTAAAGGAAATGCAAGCCTAAACTTAAAAAATTATCCCAAATAGCTTTTTTACTGAGATTAGTTGGATGGTTGCTTCATTTCTTGCTTTTTCTTTTCTTTTAAATAGATACTTGTTCTTCTAAAACTAGTATGTGAGAAAGACGTTTGTTTCTGATGTATGTCTCAACTGGCATACATAAACTTGGGGCACAATGATACTTCCCTTAGCTATGCTTTGGGTGAAGGATGGGCTTGTCGCAGAGGGTCACTGGTGGCTCTATTTACCTATCATTTTGAAGTGCTGGTTCTGCAAATTTAGAAGTTGAAGGACTGTCAAGCTATATGCAGAGGCTGTAAGAGAACTAAAGTTTATGATGTCGATTTGGGGTTTTGTAGATATTTCTGAGATTTATTTCAAGAAAGGTATAAATAAAACAACAACAAATAACCCTTTAGATATGGCTTTACTTCCAAGAGTCAGAATATGTACTTGGACATCTATATAGCTTGAATTATTAAATGGAAATGATTATTTGTTTCACATTTTAGATGTTTTGAACCAAAGTTATTTATTCCTTGATTCTTCCATAGAATGGAAAGATTGATACTTTCTTTTGCACAGTGTTTCTTCTTGTAACCCTGTACTTGCCTCAGATTCTTTAATGAACTTGGAATGTGATTAAGTCTCTTGTGTAAATCTCAGCTCTGCCTGCTGTAGTTCCAGGGCCACTCCTACTTGCTGGGGCTGCTGAATAGGTGCTCTTACATAGACCTCATTCTCAGTGCTACTGAGGAAAAGGGCTTTGCAGTAAATGCTTCATTTCTTTCTGGGAGGAAGCTTTTGATCTTATGAAAGGAAATTAGGCTGGACTGTGATGGCCACACAAAGGTGTCTTAGCAAGTGTTCTAAGTGTGTATAAGAGTGAATTAGAGCTCTTCTCCAAACACCTAACTCCATATGTGTGGGTAAAAGGGCAAAGTTTAAAACAGATAGTGTTGCGAATTAAGAAAAATTTGGTGGATTCAGTGCTAGGGACTGGAAAATAATTCTTTGAGTTGTCATTCTGTTTCTCATTTGCTCCTTCTTTCTCTCTCTCTCTCTCTCTCTCTCTGTATATGTATAAATATATATAATATATATGTATATATATAAAATAATGGACTATTCCCAGAATAAAAAATACAGAAAAGTTTTAACAAGAAAATATATAGTTTGCAGACATAATCATGTTCATGCTTTTGGTATTTACTTCCAATTTTTCACTTTATTACATATATCTATCTATGCATATACAGACAAATACACACACATATACACATACACATTCTTTAATTTTACATTATAAAACTTTTCCTATGTTAATTAGGATTCCTAATTTTAATAGCTGTATAATATTCCATTCTGTGGATATGCTATATAAATTTTCAGTATTTCTAATATTTTTTAAGCAGATTATTTAAATCTCCAGGTATAAATCTTTGGTTGTGATATTGAAAGGGAAATCTTTAGGAACTATTAAAAGGGCCCCATGGTTACTGTGAAAGAAAATCAAACCAAAACAAAATGCCAAGATATTCAGAACTATAAAAACACCATAGATGAATTTCAACATTTCCAGAGAAGAAAAACAAATTGTTATTTTTGTATGTTTATGTTTGACACAAATAAATCAGGCATTCATGTTGTAATCTCTAAGGTACTCCTAATTGATTGGGGAGGGCAAAAGTTATCATTAAAAGAATACTTGATTAATACCAAGATATAAGAAAAAAAATGGGAAAGACAACTAAGCTAATGGGACAAATAGTAAGATGGTAAATTTAAACATAAATATATTAATAATTACATTAAATGTAAAAGAATGTTTAATTTAAAACCCAAAATTTGTCAGCCCAAATTAAAAAAAGAAAAATCTCACTTGCTGCTTATGAGACCTATTTCAAGTGTAAGAATCAATAAATGTAATAAAGACATACCATGAAAACATCAAACAAAAGAAAGTATTTCTGTTATCAGAATAGAGTGTATTTCAAATATGAGGCAAGTAGAAATAAAGAGGGATGTATCATAATGATAACAGTGTCTACCAAAGATGAAACAAAACATTAATATATATGCAACTATTAATATAGTATTAAAATATATAAAACAAAACTTGACAGGACATAAAGAAAAATAGATAAATCCACAGTCATAGTCAGAGATTTATCTTTGCACACACTAACTAATAGAATACACAGACAAAACTTAGGAAGGATGGATAAGATTTGAAAAACATGTTAAAGTCGATTTTATTGTTTATATGTATATTGTAACATACATACGTGTGTGTATACATATACACACACATACATGCCAAGTGACTGAATGAATAATCACACAAAAATCAGTAAGCATAAACTATAGAAATGATAAGTAGTAAAGTATACACAGTTGTATATATAAAATACTGCTCAAACAATTATAGAACATATGGTTTTTTATAGCACAATTGGAACATATTTTTTTAATAGATCATATATGTGGCAATGAAACAAGCCTTAATTTCCAAGGCTTGGAATTACAAAATATCATCTTTGCTCACAGAATTGAGCTGGAAATAACAACTAAAAGATAACTGAAAATTCTCAAATGTTTGGAAGTTAAGAAATATATTCCCTAAACAAATCATGGCTCAAAGAAGAAATCACAATGAAAATTTAAATACTATTTTGAACAAGTGATAAAATATTTCAGATCAATATTTGTAGATGTACCTATATCCGCATTTACAGAAAAATATATAGCTTTCAATGGCTATATTAAAAAGAAGAAAAGTTGAGAATTAACTATCTAGCTTATTTTTTAAGAAGCAAATCAAAACCAAAGACACTGTAAGAGTCTTTGTAAGGAAAGGAAATTGTAAAAATAAAATCAGGACTCAACTAAATAGAAAGCATATACAACTTAAATAAAACTTTAAATTCCCTCAATTTGGTTCATTACAGAGATTAATAAAATTGGTAAACCCTTAGCAAGACTGCTGACAAAAATACACAAATTACATGAAAGAGTGGCACCAATTCAGATCACATAAATAAAAATAAATTTCACAACTTAGGTGACGTAAGTAAATTTTCTTGAAAAAAAAGTATCAAAACTGACAAGAGGAGATTCTGAATTGCATTATATCTGATTAAAGAAAAACATAATATTTGTAACTTAAAACCTCTGCTCAAGGAAATCATCAGATCCAGATGACTACTGATTTAATTCTTCCAAACATTATAAGAAAAAATTTAAACCAATATCTTCCATGAGTATAGAAGCACTGTAAATCAAATATTACAAAATTAAGTCCAGAGATGCATGTAAAGGAGACATCATGACAACTGGGGTTTATCCAGGAATGCAAGTTTGGTTTAACATGCAAAAATTAACCAATGTAATTCACTGCATTAACAGAATAAAGAGAAAAAATGTCATCTCAATAGAGGTCAAAAGGCATCTGATAAAATTCAGTATCCATTCATGGTAAAACTCTCAGTAAACTAGGATAGAAAGGAATGATCTAATAAAGCATGTCTATTAAAAAAGAAACCCTGATATCTAACATCACAGTAAAATATCGAGCACTTTTCCCTCTGAGGTCACTAACAAGGTAAGGCTGTCCATTATGGTCCCTTTTATTCAATATTATACTGAAGATCTGAGGAAGTGCGTTAAGAAAGACAGAGATAAAGAGGGAGAGAGGGAGAGAGAGAAGGAACGAAAGGTATTGCCATGAGAGAATCAAAATTTTTATTTGCAAAAAAGGTACATAGAAAATCCAATAAAATGTTAGAATTAAGTAAATTTAGATTGCTATATATAAGGCCAATATAGACAAACAATTATTTCTCTATATACCAGGAACATAGGATCAGAAATGAAATAGTAGATAATAATGGCATTTAAAATATTATTAAAAATAGCCAATATCTAGGAATTAATGAAAGATGTATGAGACTCCGCATTACTAGGCAAAACAAAGAAGTCTAAATAAACGGGAAGATGCTGTGTTCACACTATGTTCATGGATTAGAAGACTGCATTCCAGTTAGGTGCCTTAAGACAATAAAAATATTGGGTTGACCAAAAAGTTCATTCCATTCGGGGGGTTTTCTAAAAGATGTAACAGAAAAACCTGAACGAACTTTTTGGCGAACCCAATAGTTACACAGGAGTATACAGATAGGCAAATAGAACAATATAGGATCCAGAAACAGACATAGATACATAATGACATTTGAATATATGACACCTCTCACTGTCACCAAAGGCAGCCAAATGTGAAAGGTATAACAGTCCTTGAAAGAAGATACTGAAATGCTCCAGAGTTATTCCAGAACATAAAGAAAAATGAGAAACTTCCCTAAGTCATTCTAAAAGAACATTGTCATCTTAATCACAAACTGGTGAAAGGACAATTTAAAATAAATAAAAGAGAATACACAAAGAGGAAATAATATTGCAGGCTAGTCTCACTTATGAGAAATTTTAAATAAAATATTGAAAACTCAAATACAATAGTATATTAAAAATGATTACATTTAGTGTTTATCCTAGGAATACAAGTAATGGTCAGCATTAAGTAACCTGTGAATATAATCAACAGAATGGTGAGAAAATACAATTATGTGTCTGATGATGCTGAAATTTTTTGACATTCAGCAATGCTTCCATTAAAAATCTCTTCGCAAACTAATAGAAGCAAACTTAATTAAGTTGATAAGGGATATTTTCCAGAAACTTATATATATATTTATATATGTCTAAAGCTTTATATTTTCTTCTATTCCTATAATTCCATCTCAAAAATTTGATGTGTCACATTTTCATTTTAATTCAGTTAAAATTTTTTTCTGATTTCCACTGTGACTTCTTCTTTGGTTGGTTATTTTAAAATGTATTCTAAACATTTGGGGATTTTCTAATGATCTTTTTGATACTGATTTCTAGTTTTGATCTATTGTGAAGAGAACATAATGTGCATGATTTCATTTTTTAATATCATTGAGGCTTTACGGACCAATAGGTGGTTAATTTTGGTAAATGGTATACTTATGCTTGAAAAGAAACATAAATTCTGTAGTTGTTGGGTGCAGTGTTTTACTTAAGTTGATTAGGTCAATTTTGTTAATTATATTATTCAAATCTTTTGTATCCATACTGATTTTTTGTCTGCTTATAACTGCAGTTACTGACAAATGTGTTTTAAAGTCTCCCATTGGGATTGTGTATTTACACATTTCTCATTTCATGTATCTCTGATTTGATTTCAAATTTACACATTGTATATTTACCTATTTTCCCTTTTAACTTTATAACTTTTGCTTAATATATTTCAAGCCTACATAATTAAGTACAAATAAGTTTAGAGTTGTATTCAGTCACGTTTTGCACTTTATCTGTAGTAATAATTTTTACTTTAAACACTATTATAATATTAACACAATTATACCATTTTTCTTTTGGCTAATGATTGCATGGTATGTAAAGTTTTCCTTTAAAAGTTTCTAAACTTTAGATTTAATGTTTTCCTATAATTAGAAGTTGTTACACGCTTTTAAAAAAAAACAAACCATCAGACAATTCCTTCCTTTTGTTTGGAGCATTTAGTTCATTTACATATAATGTAATCACCATTATCAATGTGAGTAGTGATATGATGGGTTTATACCTATCATCTCATTATTACCTACCTATTTGTTTCACTTCCTTTTTGTTACTTTTTCTCTTTTCATATTTCCTTTAGGGTTGATTATTTTTATTATTCCAATTGTCCTTTATCATCTTTATAATTAGTACTCTTTAATTGTTTCAATAATTATATCACAGCCTGCATACTTACTTCAATATAAATGTATACTTTTACATTTCCCTAGAAAACATAAGGACTTGAAAACACTATAACTCTGTTCTAGTCTATTCCATTTTATTTATGTTTTAATCACACATATTATTATTTATTATTATTATGGTCTTCTACAGACAGCATTCTTTTAAATCTATCCTTTTAATCATCATGTGTCTTATAATGGTCTGGATCCCCTCTGGGTGATTTTCTATTGTCTGTGTTCCTCTTGTTTTATGATCTTGTTGAGCTCTAATTTCACATTTGATTATTTATATTGTGTGCTGGATATTGCATATAAAACATGTAGAGACAATTTAAATCCTACGTTCATTTTATCTTTCATCAGAGAAATTTGTTTACTTTTGACCAAAGGCAAATAGGACTAGAAATTAGCTCTTTTTTTCGGTTGGGATTATGTTACTCTAAGCATGGATTACCTCATTTCAAGTAGGTAGTGAAAATTATTTGAGGGCTTTTGTCCCTCTGTGGTCCAGTCTATTTCAATTCACTCTTAAACTCAAGTTCTTTTAGTTCCCAACTCAAAGCATGGGTTTTACCTTACCTTCCTTGGTGGGCACTGAACTCTGTAGTCTTTGGTCTGTTGGGCCCAAATTTACTGAAAGCTCTGCTGTGCTTCTCAGCCTTCAGATCTCTCTTCTCAAGTAGGCAGATATTTCCAGGGGTAAAAATGGTGCCAAATGCCTACTTCATCTTTCTGTGTTTCTTTCTTTTCCCAGATCTTCATCCTCTAATTCCTAATTACCTTTTAAACTCTGCCGTATCTTCTAACAGATTTAAAATATATTTTGACCAAGTTCTTTGGTGGTTCTCAATGAGACATCACTTCACCTCACCCAGTCAATTTTTAGAGGAAGTGACCCACTTTATTTCTTTTAAATCTCTACACCCACACATGCATTAAAAAAAATTAAAATCTATAACCTCTCAATAATAAGACAAGAATTTTAGAAAGCTCTCACATTTCTTGGTCTTCTTTCCCATCCCATTGTACTGATAATTATGTTTTGATTTGGAATTTTTATGACTATATTTTCTGTTTTTTTTCTTTCACTTGGTCTTAGCTACTTTTAAAAGACCACAACAAACATTACCTAGATGTTTATTCACTTTTGCTTCATGTATCTCCTGCATCATTTGTATTTATTTTTCCTCCTTCTTAAGTACTTTATCCAAGACTATTTTACAAGTGGGTGTTTATGTGGCAAAATTTTGAAGTCTTGTATGGCTGAGAATTTTTTTTTTATCATTGCCCTCTGTTTGAATGACAGTTTGGCCAAATATAAAATTCTTGATTCAAATTCTTTATTCTCAGTATTTTGAAAACATTACCCCATTGTCTTATTGCCTCCAGTGTTTTGATTCCTTGTATGTGCTCTGTTTTTTCATTCTTGAAATTATTAAGATAATTCTAAATTTTGTCATAGTTTTAAGTGTTCTATACTTTACAAGTGAGTTTAAAAAAGAAAACTTTGATTTATGCTCTGGCACTCTATGGGCTCATCAAATCTGTCTTCTTATCTTTTTTTAATTATGAGAAATTTACTCTCTTATTTTTTCAAATATTTCTTTCTCTCTGCTTTTATATTCTTTTTTTCTGAATCTCTTGTCTTCTGGATCCTAGCACTTTTGTTCTATCTTCCTATCTCTTAACCTTATTTTTATATCTTCTATTTCTTTTTCTTTCACATTTTCCTTCTTGGAGAGTTTTACAATTTTATCTCCAAATTTCTAATTTGTTCCTCATTTGTAGGATAAGTAGTAAAATGCTATCTGTTGTATTTCTTATATCAACAATACTTTCTCCAGAGCAAATATTTCTATCTGGTTCTGTTAAAATATATTTTTCTTCATAACTTTAATATCATCTTTTATCATTTTTAGCATGCTTATTAAGCTTATTTTAAATTCTGATGCACCTGTTCTAATTTTAGGCTTTGATATCTCTAATCTCTAATCCAGTTTATGGTGTTTCTTTCAAAACTGGTGTTCCCTCAAATATCTTAGCTTTTAGATCTGTGAGCCCATCTTCTCCTGAGGTCATTGTCCCCTATGGCAGGCAATGTGTGTGGGCAGGGCAGAAATTGGGGGCTCATTTTTCAAACAGATGAGCTGGGCAGGGGGAGGTGTCAAATGTGCCTTAAGAGAGACCTAGGACCTTGGAAAGAGAGATCCTAAGAGAGACCTGGCCTTGGAAAACACTTTCAATCACTCCTCTTCCCACAGAACTACTCCTCAGGTCAGTACTTTATCCCCAGCCCCATCAGGCAGAAGCACTGTTAGAAGGAAATTCTTAAATGGGAATTCTCATCTCTGGAGATTTGAAGAGTACTAAATGGGGAAGCAACTGCCCTAGGCCATTCTGTCCCTTGATTCCTTGAACTTGTTAGTAAATATAGGGCTCTTCTTCTCCCTGATTTTTCTCTTGCTGACATTTGCACTATAGGTCTGAAATTCTATTGTGGAAACAATTACTAGTTATCCCAAGGCAATGGTGGAGGAAAAGCAAGAAAGAATGCCAACAACTCCTGTATTACCCTCCCATATCCATGCTGGGCTGCCTTTACTCCAACGGAGAGTCACAGCTTCAGAAAACCAATTAATACAACTTTTCTTCCTAAACTGGATTTCTCTCTATATTTCTCTGCAGTTAACCTTGGGAACAGGAGCCAGTAATGTTGTTAGTTCAACATCTTTGCAGGATGTTTTTTGTCTCATAATGTCTCATTCCCAATCAACAGTCCCTTTTCTTCAACTTTTCCTTTATCTCACACTCTTCTTTCTTCTTAATTTCTTCTACCATATTTACCATGACTCTTTTATTCCCTTATTAAGTGTCTTTCATGTCCCCTCTCTTGCCTCTTCTGTTTTCTCATTCTTATATCTTTCCTTTATCTCTCACTGACATCTGTTCTTGTGTCCCTTGTTTTAGTTTCCAACATGTGATTTTTCTCTTAATCAGTGCTATCTGAGCTAGGCCCTTCCTATTCCTCTGTATAGTCCTATTTCCCATTCCTTATTCTTTTCTTTCCTTCCCTCCTGTCCCCAAGGAGGACATTCCATTTCATTCTTTGCTCTTTCTTCTTGACTCTCATTCAGTAGCTATTGACCCCAAATTTCTAAGATTCCATTTTTCTTACAACATTAATCAACGTTTTGCATCAAAAATCTTACTTGGCTGAGTCCCTTATAGTTAAAATCTCGTTTATCACTGCATCACTAGTGCTTTAAAGCCTATCAAAATGTTTAACATTTAATAGGTGATTGATACAGATTTATTGAAAAAACAACCAAAAAGAATGAATTAATGCAAATAATAGATTTATAGTAGGAAAGAAAGAAATGATGGCCTTTTGAATAAACATTATGTAAAGTGATCATTTCTTTAAGTTTAATCTAGTTTCTAAGAATTTTTTTCCCTGCCCATAATACCTGCTGTTGAATTATTCTGGAAAGTATCCATAAATGGACAAAAGTGATTTGCATTTTCAGGTTTTCTGGATATCTTGAACTCTTATTCATAGTCTTCTATGTGGTTTTTTTTTCTTTTTTTTTTTCTGGTCATGGCTGTGGATACTGTTCTGGGAGAGACACACAAAATGTGCACTATGGTAGATACAGTAAAATAAGACCTTCGATGTGGCTAAGAAATTCCTACCGTCAGAGCTATCACAACACATCAGTCCCCAGGGAGGACTGATTCTTTTGCCTCCTAACTCTGATATGCATTGACTGTCAGATATTTTTTGAGTGCTTATGCTAGTTAATGTATGATGTTCAGCAGACTGCCAGCTTGTTCTGTACTCTGTGGAACAGTTGATCTTGAAAGATGTCATTTTTTTCTCGTTTTCTGACTTGTTTTGTTACATCAGCATTGATTTATTTTGCACTTTTGACAATCTGAATTTTTTCAAAAACTGATTATGTCTCAGAAACTTTAATGAATTTGATGCTGTAAGCAGAGGGAAACAATAAAAATGAATCTCCGTTTTCTTTTCTTTTCCTGCCTCATCTTCTTTTTTCTACTTTTCTTCCTCCCAAAGCATAAACAGCTGTATTTGTATTTCAACCACCTTAAATGCAAATGTTCACAGAGATGCACAATTTAAATTGCTAATTAGAATGGCTTCATTCAGTATCCACTTGCGGCATGTATTCTATTTCCAGGACAGGACTATTGGTCTTATTTTGAACCAAGTTATGATGGATTAGGACCAGCAAAATTAGGTTGATGATCACTGTGACCTCCTCAAGTTTAGCTGTTTATTATAATTTGAATGTACATCCAATCACATCTTCTGTGTAACTTCATTTTCACATTAAGGGAGAATCATTAATTAAACTTACAGGACACTTTGGAGAATTAGTGATTGACCAGGTCTCTGTTTTCAAAGAGCTAGCCTGAAGTGAGGTAGAAAATCAATGTGTGGTGCACAGATTCTGAATTAGACAAACTTCCACTTGATTCAGGTCCCACTTCTGGGTTGCTAGTTGACCTTGGGTAAATTGGAATGAGTCTCAGCCTCAAGTTTTTTTTTTTTTGGTTTTTTTTTTAATCTTTACTAGGTATAAAAATATCTCAGCAGTATTATAAAGATTATACATATGTATGCATATACATATATATGCATATACATACCTATACACACATATACACATATGTGTGTGTGTGTATACACACACACATATATGTGCCTAGCCCAGAGTAAAGTCATGGCAGCTTTGATTATTCTTGTTGCTTTGATGATTTACCATCGTTATTTGGTTGGCTTTTAGTGCCCATTGAATACGAGATAAGCATGAGCACTAACTTAAACCCAGACTCAGATTTACTGAAGGAAAAAAAAAAAATTAGAGAATTTAGTGTCAGATAGTACTCCCCTCTAGCTGTATTAGTCATTTTTAGTTATTATGAAGTGGACAATGGAAAAGCATAGTAGATGAGAATTCAGCCTGCTCACAAAAGATGAAAGTAGAAACATTATGAACCATAAATGATTTATCTTTACATGTTGTCTTTCATGTAATTTTTGAAATAATTTCATTTTAAAATTTCCACAGACAGACTCTAGGTCCATCCACCTCACTACAAATAACTCAGTTTCGTTTCTTTTTATGGCTGAGTAATATTCCCTTGTATACATGTGCCACAAGTAAGTCAGAAAGAGAAGAACAGACACCTTATGCTAACACATATATATGGAATCTAAAAAACAAACAAACAAAAATGGTCATGAAGAACCTAGGGGCAAGACGGCAATAAAGACGCAGACCTACTAGAGAATGGACTTGAGGATACAGGGAGGGGGGGAGGGTAAGCTGGGACAAAGTGAGAGAGTGGCATGGGCATATATACACTACCAAACATAAAATAGATAGCTAGTGGGAAGCAGCTGCATAGCACAGGGAGATCAGCTCGGTGCTTTGTGACCACCTAGAGGGGTGGGATGGGGAGGGTGGGAGGGAGGGAGACGCAAGAGGGAAGAGATATGGGGATATGTGTTTATGTATAGCTGATTCACTTTATTATAAAGCAGAAACTAAACACCATTGTAAAGCAATTATACTCCAATAAAGATGTTAAAAAAATTACCAAAAAAATAAAATATCCAGAGAAGTTGAAACTTGGAAAATAGGTTGTCGGGGGATAAATTTTTTACTGATTTCCATTTGCCTCATATTTCCTTTCCTACTTCTCACCACTCCAAATTATAGAAAATTCTGCATTTTGTTGTCTGTTTTAACAATCATATTGATGGTGCTTAATAGGACTTTGGCTAGGTTACGTATTTTATCACTTTACTATTTAAGGCAGATGAGATCAATAAGAAATTTCTCTTGAGTAACTGAAAGATAGCTAATTAAAAAAACGCAATATAGCTTATTTGTTGTCAGGTTATTTTAAAAAATCTTCAAACTCACTGATTTTGGAAAAAGGCAGTCTTACTGTTTATCATCTGTTTGTCATGTGTCATTTTTAGCTTACTGGATAAGCAAAAAGAAGAGAATTCTACCACCCAAAGAAAAAAAACACGTATTTTTGTGTTTCAAACCTTTGTCAAAGTACATACTTTCTAGAGCTTCAGGTTAGACTATGTTTTTTCTTTGCTATTAGTTGCCAATGAGACTAGTAGTAAAATAATCATATTTTGTAGTTTCAAAATTGGGAATAAACTTCAGGTGGTGTTTTGTAGTCTGCTTTATTCATCCAACAATATATCATGGACATCTTTGAAAGTTATTATATATTCTTCTAAGACACCATTATTAACGGCCTCAATAGTAGCCCATTGCATGACCGTGCCATAATTCATTTAACCAGTACAGCTGGTGCATTCCTGATGCAATAATATTGGGGATATTGTAAATGGAGTTACTTGAAATAATTTATTCATATCTGCATTTACTCTGTGTTTCTCAACTTGATTTATTTGCAGCCCTGAGAAATGGAACACATTATGTTTTGCTCTGAGTGCATCAAGCATAAACTCATACTCAAGCCTGAAATAATGGATGTATGTGTATGTTCCAATATGCGCACGTGTGTGTGGTGAGGGTCGGAGAGGTTGGGAGTAACTTGTGGCCATAATCAGAGCAGACAGACAAGAGCAAGAATATATTTGTGCTAATCCTTTCCAAGATTCTAATTGCATCACAGTTTCAGGTTGAAATCTTGCAGTGAAATACCAAAGTTGCTTGGGTGTGGCTTTTTGTAATGAAGGCTTTTTAGAAAGGAGAGAGACAAAAATTAAAGGAACTCAGAGAGTAACTTCTTGTAAAGTTTTTATTGTATGGAAAAGGAAATTATATTCAACCCCCAAATCATTCTGCCCTATGAAAAATGGGAACGGCGCCTGCTCTCCTCTATTTTAAATGCGTGGATACAGTACTTGCTTACCTTCTGGAGACTGTTAACAACCAGAAGCATAATCTCTATATAAACACAATGAATGCTATAGATTCCACAGTTCTTTTCTTTGGCATTTTCATCACATTTTCTCTTTGGCATTGAAATATTATCACAAATGGAAAAAAAATGTGCAGGTTTTTTCTTTTTCATTTTAGATGAGCATCAGAAAATAATCAGAAAAGTTAGTTTGTTTTCAGGTACAATGGCATCCAAGAGGGCACAACTTTTCTCCTCTAATCACCCTTTTCTTTCTCTGAATGTTCGATGCTAACATTCCCAGCAAAGAGCCTGCACTTGCTCATCGTTCTCTAAGCCCCGAGCAGCAATCAGTGTGTACTCATGTGGCAAAGCCCTGGCCTTTCCTATCAATTCTCTTGACAAGAATGTTGTCAAGTCTCGTTTGTTCTTTTCTGAGCTGATGAACTTATTTCAGGGGGCTGGTAGTTAAATTTCACATCTGTCTGTGATGTGACGGTGAGCCTTGAGGCTCTGTATCTTCTGTGGTTTTCGAAAAGACTTTGCAGAGATTATGTGAGATGTGCAGAGGTTATATTTGATGATGGCAGGCCCAGGGTACCCATGCCCCATTGTCCAAGCCGTGCAGAAATACCCTTTTGTTCTGGTCAAGGGGACCTTTGTATGCATGACAATTTCCTAACTTCCTTGCCTTTTTTTTTATGAGAGGATAACCATGGAAGAGAGAGACAGATCCCAATGGGGGTGATTCAACTAGTTCAGTCAGTGAGCATTTATGCAGTGATGCTCATTTACTAGAAACAATTTTAGGTGAATAAGACCCTAAATTCGCTGGTCTCTGGCTTCCTACAGTTTGGTAAAATGAGAAAGGCAAAATCCAGATAATCTGAGTGTAAAGTGGTGAATGCTGTAAGGAAGGAATAAACAGAGGAAGGGTACTTAACTACAATTTGGAGATTAAAGAAGGGCATCACAAAGGATATGATTATCCCAACTTTCCAACTTTTTGTTTCTGTGATTCTTATTTGGGTGTAAGAAGCTATTTTCTCATTTTGGTGTGGCTATATTTAATTTTCATATCTGAATGTAGCATACATGACCAAAAGAAACCTGAAACTGGGCAACAGTAGTGACTGGTTGAGAGGCAGTTCGTGGTGTTTAGAGCACACACTTTTGTTTCAGGAATCCTCATTCTCTATCTTATTAGCCCCATAGCCTTGGCAATTTAACTAAGCTCTCTCATCCTCATTTTCCTCACCTGTTAATGGGATAATATCACCTTCTACAGAGGTATGGGGGACAGCTGAATCTGCTAGCAGAGAATTTTTGTATCTTGAAAATTCCTGACACGGTGTTTTTTATTTTTCTACTTGTAAAGGGAAAAGTTACCCTTTGAATTTCAGGCAAGTGATACCTACATAGCTCATGTCATGCATTCAAGTAGCATACTTCTTCTTCATCTCCTATTGTTTTCATCATTACTTCTATAACCACCCATTTAAGAATCTGTTTTTTTTGTATTTCAGGTTCCAGTCTGTTTTCTAGTCTCATATTCAAGAAGTATAATGCTGATTACACTCAATCTTTATAGGCAGCATAAAAGTAGCAATTATAGGAAGCAAATCAGGCAACCAGGAACGATGATACTAAGTATTCAGGTCAGAAATTCTCCATATGCAACATCCACGATAGGATCCTAGATAAAGGAATTAAGACATCAGCCATCAAGCTGGCAGGAAGTCACCACTTAAAAGGGGTTGCTAATACAATGGAAGATGAGAATAAAGTTCCAAAAGAATTATGATGTTGGAGAGGTATGGCAGTCTAAGTCAGACAGACATAGCTGGAATCCTATCTTTGATGCATACTCACTGTGTCTTTGGAGAAATATAATTTTTTTTTTTTTTTTTGCTTAGTAATATTGTCATTGGGAGTTGTATTTAGGATTAAAGTAACACATAGGAAAAAAATGTGTGCTTATTTGCTGCTTGGACTTTTTCTCCATCTTGATGGTATGTGATGATGGTTCCATCACTGTGTAGCAAAGCAACCTTTGTCTAGTCACTGACTGCTCTGCCACTCAGATTTCCCATCTGGGTCCTTTCCAGTTTGCATTTTATATGTAGATTCCTGATTTTATGTGTGGGCTCAGGCACTTGTAACACCATTGATTACACGTTAATTAATCCTATTTTGAATCCAATGTGTGTATTTACACAAATTAAATACTTACTAGGGCAGCCCTGATGCAAGTAAAAACAAACAAACAAGAACATAGTTAGTGCCAATCTGTCTCTTTATTCCAATTTAATGCCATTCCCTGCCCTGTGTTTTTGATTTTGCTATTTGCAATTCTGAAGCAAGAGTGGCTAAAGATCACAGTTCAATTTTAAATGCCTTTTTACTGTGTTGATAAGACATATTCATTGACTTGCACGGTCCTTTCTGTGCACTTTAACAATTCATTATAGGGATAATTATTTGGTGTTTATTCCAGCCTACCTGTGTCATCTCATTTTCACCTCACCTTTAATAGGGGCTGGGAGAGAAAAAAAAGGGATTGTGTGTGATGATTTTCAGCATTTATTTAAAACTCCATGTTGTTAAAATAAATGAACTTAAAAAATCAAATGATTGCTCTCCCTTCCTCTCTTAAAAGAAAAAGTAAAAGGACAGAAGGAAGGAAGGGGAGAGAGAGTAATAGAAAAAGAAAGAATTTTTTTGACATCTGGGAATTCTGGGAATTGATGAGTCATGATTCATTTGATTTCTTAATCTGCCATTTAAAATAAAATCATATTCTCTAGATCTGTTTCATTCTGTTATACCTTTCCTTATTTTCCTAATAAACATAAATAGAACTTTAAAAATAAAGGCATGAAAAACATGTGACCTGAAATCCTGAGATTGTATCTAAAGTACATGTGGTCTAATATATAGAGTTCAGGGGATTTTGTATTGTCAGTGTGCTTTGCCTTTCCAGTATGTCTCACCCCAGATACTTTGAAGCAGTTATCATTTTGTTTGAATACCAACAAATATGTGTGAGCTTAGCACCCACAGGTTGTCAGACAGGAAACAAGTTAGAAACTTCAGCATTACCTGCAACTTCAAGGATTTATTCTATAGGTTTAAAAAAGGCATTTATTTTTAAAATAATTAATAATGCCTTAAAATGTAGATATAACCAGGTATTATAAAGAAAACCTAGAAACTTTAGAATCATATTGATCTGTGTCTAAATTCTGGCTCTAGTATTTCTTTCTGTTACTTTCAGCATGTCACAAGTTCTCTAAGTCTCAGTTTCCTTTTCTGTAAAGATGGATAAAAGATGTTTCTTCAATACATTACTTTAAGGATTAAAAAAATAATATATGTAAATCCCTTAGCACTTTGCCAGGTACACCATCAGCACTCTAAACTTGGGCAGTAGTAGTATTGATTATCTGGTAATTACTACTAATTTTAAGTAATTGGAACTCTTTGGGTTAAAAAAAATTACCCAACAAATACAAAGAACTGACCATTGTTAGTTATAAAATCTATACATATAGAATCAACCGAAGCTTGGAGGAGCCTTAAGGAGGTTTAATTTTAAGAAGCTTACTCAAATAGACCTGTAAAGAAATCCGTATTTCTTAATCCTAAATGTCCTACTCTCTTAACAAATCCTGACCTTTGAATACACCAAACCTAGTTACATTAGTGGCCTTTAAATATATATGATTTCTTACCACTGCCAAGTGATAAAGTGAGTGCCTTTCCTTGCCATACCTCATATCCAATAACATTGGCAATGACTATCGAAATTACTCCTTCCAAGATCTGGAAAAGACTTACGGAGTGAGGGAGTATTTTAATCCAAGTTTTCATGGAGGAAATTAAGGGGAAAAATTTTATTGGTACAGTCTGTTCATCTCTAATCATCTCAGGTATTATTAAGAACTTGTTTTCAGATATTTTGGGGGAAGTAAAAACAAAAAAATAAGTGGTACCAGACTGAAAAAAAACTTGGCAAATAGAATCATGTTATACCTTTAGGGTAGTTGTTTAATGGCAATTATATCTTGTGCTTGGGATAATCTAGCTTCCTTCCTCCCTGCCTGCCATCTGTCTATCAGGAAATGTTAGTGTCTACATGTCAGATTTTATTTGTGGTTCTAGAGGTACTGTGATGATGAATATGGCAGAGTACTTGGCCCTGAAGAAGATCATTCTCTTTGGGAGGAAGCAAACTATACGATGTTGTGCTGCTGGGTTACCAGTAAGCATGGTGTGTTAAGTCAGTATAAGTGGAAAACCTCATTCATGTGTGGGGTATATCTGTACATTTTACCATCTGACTTTACAGTTCCTCTTACTAAAGGGACAGTGCATATTTCTTTGACTCTTGGATTTGGGTTTGGCCTTGCGATTTGCTTTGGATAACAGAATGAGACTTGTGGTTTATTTTCAATAAGAGAATGAGTTAGAAGTGCCAGAATGCCAGTTTCAAGTCTCAGACTTAAGGAGCCTTGCATGTTTCTACCTGCTCCTGCTCTCATGTACCTCTGCCATTCCGTGAGTAATACGTGCCCTAGTTAGGCCTGTTGGTTCCAGGAGGGGGTTGAGAGATGTGTAAGCAAGTTTAGCTAAAAGCAGCTACTCAGCTGAGCCCAGCCTAGATCGTACAACACCTATGTGACTCACAGATGAATAAGCAAAATAAATGAATATTGTCCTATGCTACTAAGGTTTTATAGTTGGTTGTTGTTATTTAGCATTATTATGTCAAATCAGTGAGTTAAGGAGATAATGTAAGGTCAGAAAGATACTGTAGGAGAAAAGACAAGACCTGGAGGGGGAGTCTGAAAAATGTTTACAGTCATATTACCAAGAGAGCTTGATAGGCCAAGATCTTAGTTGGAGTTTGACCAGCTTAAACTGAGTTACACCAGCATTGTCTGGTGATAGAACCCCTTTCCAGGTTACTTTTTTTGTCATTGTTTTTTATAATGACCTAAACCATATGTATATAAAGTAAACAGTAATCAGGGAGGAGAAACACATGATCTAAAAAGCCCTGCTTCCGTAAAGGTCTGGGAGGACTTCAGGAGAGGCCTGTATTAGGCAAAGGATGAACTTACAGGAGAGCATCTGTAATAGTGATTCCCTATGAGCTTATAGATTTTCTGTAGACCTTACGGTGTCTCCCACTGATAGTGTAAACATCTAGATGCTGCTTTATCCATATTACCTTACCTTTTCTACTTACTGCCTATTGATACATGGGAAGAGGCCCCATGAGTGATCAATAGTATAATTTATTCTCCTAGTCTAAGAATTTTTGTAACTGCCTTGAGTTGCAAAATATTGTGGCAATTTTCTATTTGCTTGGCTCTTTTCTTCCACCAAGGAGACTATGGCACAACCAAAAATGTTACAGGGGAGGCAGAGTTGCTAAAGCCCTACACTTTGGATTCTCATTCCATTTTCTAATTGTTCGAAATAAATTTCAAATGTCAACTTTACTTGAAGACTTTGATAATCCTTTTGCATTCAAAAAATAATCTTGCTTTTGTATGAAATCCCCTCTCATTCTACCCGTGCCTGCTTTATAAGCTTTCTCACTATCTATGTTGTGTCCTGCTTTTCCTCCAGTTATGGATTGTTGACCCCTAGAGAGTAGAGATCATGCCTTACCTCCTGAACATCATCCAGTACAGTGTCTGTATGTGTGCAATTAATATGGATATTTAATGTAGTTCAAACCTTCAGTGAACCCATATGCCACCAAACTGAAACTTAAATAGGAAATAAAATTAAGTTAGACACATTGTTTCTCACCATTTGTGGAACACTTTTTCTGGGGAGAGTGAGATAACTAAATCAAAGTATAATTTCAGTTCTGCTTCAATTTGGGCTTCCTCTCTGCTGGTAGACTCAGTTCAAATTCATTCTGTATACTGTTTCCTCAAAAAATTTGGACTTGATTTAACACATTCTAAAGTAAGAGAGGCAAAAACTGCAATTTCTTATCATAGAGGAAAACACAAACCAGTGAAGACTTGATAATTTGCCCTGCGCAGAGAAGATGCCTGTTATGGAAACCAAAACAAAGTGTGAAAAATCTAACATTTAATTTCTTCAAGGAAGGCTATACTTGCTTTTGCTGGCAAAATTATCCAGACATGAGGAGTTGTGACATGTTGCATCAAAATGTATATTAACGCCCTTTTATATCCATACACAAAGGCATTTCAATGAAGTCATTCATTCAAAAGGAAGACTCCTGGCAAAAGTCATATTTCTATTATTTTTGCATTAAAAATTAGAAAAATGTGACCTAATTTAAACATTTTTTCAATGCATTTTGAGGCTTCTAGCAACAGAATCCTACTGTAAAGTCTGAGTCAATGCTTCTTAAAATTTCAGGAACATAAGCTTCAAATGGAATGCTTATTAAAAATGCAAGTTTCTAGATCACACTTGAGATATTCTGCATCTGCCCAGGAAATGACACTTTTTAACAACCACTGCAGGTGATCCTGCTGTAGGTTGTGCATGAACCACGCTTTGAGACAGGCTAAATTCCCTATAATACATGTGAGTAAATTTAAGACCCCTGGATCTTACTGAAGAAAAATCATCCTTTATTAAATACCAGATTGTTCCTCAGTTATAGCAGTGACTATTATTAAAAATGATCTCCTGAAAATGGGATAGAAGTGTGGTCTTCCAGAAACCTCTTTAGCTTCCATTAGAGATGTATCGAAAGGGGCAGGTTCCTATCACCCATCTTCCCACCAACCATTTACTGTAGCTTTGATCAGATCAGTTTTATCTTAATTTATATAAAAAATGTTCTTAGCCAAAACTTGTTTGAAAAGATGTAATGTAATAGCATGGTCACCAATATTTATTTTATTTTGTTCAAAATTACAAACTCTTTGTGTACTACAAATAGAAACCATTCCTGTATCTCACTTAATACTTTGACCCATTTCCAATTTTTGTAATTTTTCTTCATCTACCCCTTCTCTCTAAAAAATAAAGCCTGGAAGAACATATGGGCATTTAACTTCCTGCTTTCATTCCAATATATATATTGGAATATATATATATATTTTTTTTTTTTGCTAAAATGTGTATATCAAAAATATATTACCATGGTGCCATCAGTTCTCATTTCTTGATGTTATCATTAAGTTCCTTGCCATATCTGTGTGTGTGTGTGTGTGTGTGTGTGTGTGTGTGGTAAATTGGCTTCAAGGCTAACACTCAGAACATGAGATCCTAGATTAACTTATTTTCTAAAAGTAAATGTACACAAACAGAATCAATAACTGTCATAGAAGTGAGAAGGAAAAATGTTTTCCTTAAAACCTAAATTGAAGACTGTCTTAACAGTGAAGCAAAGCTGAAAGAAATATTTATTGAGCACTTAGTAAGTGACAGGTGCTGTAGCGAACAGAAATAACTTCAGGTCAAATGCCTTGTATTTAGAAGTTAGAAGGGAGACCATTTGAGACTATACGCCATGTACCATGCCTGGCACTTACTTAGCCCATTCATTTAATCCTCACAGACCATAGCAAAATACATATAACATGATCTCATGTGTGTAACAGAAGTTATATACATTTAAGCATATTTCATTAATCTATTTCCTATATGTGATCTGATATATATGTTGGCAGTTACATAATGGTGTGGAGATGTCAGAGGTTGGAACCATTCTATTTTGATTTTAATTTTGGTTTCACCGGTTATTAGCTTCATGCTTATGGACAAGTTATTTAGTTTCTCCAAGTCTCAGTTTCTTTACTGGCAAAATGGAGATATGAATGGTCTCTATTTCACAGGGTAGTTATGAGAGTCAATGAGATACTTCAAGGAAAAACACATAGCCAGGTGTTCTGCACAAAGCAAACACTCCATAAATGTCATCACCATTATTTTGTGACTGTATAGAAACCTACTATGGGATAATTTACATGAACTATTAATAGTAGTTTGCCCTGGGAAGAGGGGTGTAATGAGTAGAAGAGGATGAGGAATTTGAGGAACGCTTTTACTTATTAGACTTCAAGGTCTCTGCTCTGTAACGTGAGTATGTTTTGCTTTTGCAATTTAAACAATCAACTTTTTAAAAACCAAAATAAAACATTTTCAAATTCAAGATCATTATGGCTATAAATGATCTAAAAATCTAATAAAGCAGGCTTCATAAGATGAGATTTGTATTAAAAATACACCAATGCTTTTTTTTAGGTTTCTAAATTCTCATTAGTGAGCTAAATGTTGGATTTTATCTTTTGATGTTTGTTTTTTTCTCATATTAGATTATAAGTTTGGGGAGGGCATAGGTAATTTGTTGTATTCTGTATATCTATACGTAGTAGGTACTTTGGAAAAACATGTGGATCACTATGGTTCATGGGTTCCAAGGATTTATCTTTCAACATCTTTGCTGCTTAATTTAAAATTCATTAAAAGATGATAAATGGAGATGTTAAAAATGATATATTTAAAAATTTTAACATGGTTCCAGAATTTGTTTTTCCTTTTTTTCTTTTTTTTTTTTTTTTTTTTGGTGTGAAGTGATATGATGGAAAGTATAGCATGGGAAGGGTGAAGTAGCAACTTAATTTAGACTATAAAGACAATAAGTTAATCATTTATGAATAAATATTGGTACTGCTAATATATTCAAAGCACTTGGCTAAGTTACACTATATAGTGAGCAAAAGAGAAACATGGGACTATACTAATAAACATGGAAGTGTATCAACATTTCAATGGTATAATACAGGTCATGTTTAAAAAGTGCATAGTTGCTGTCTGGGTGGAAAGAAAAGAAAGCAGTATAGGCATTCAGAGGAGAGAGATTTTCAGTGAAGGCAAGTGAAGACTTTTGATGTATGGGTAGGAGATGAATAAATACAGAATAATAGGGAATGCCTTCTACAAAGAGAGAATGATGAGGACGCAGATGCTCATACAAAAAGCATGCAAAATATGCCTGCTATTTGTTTCCCTTGTATTCTTTCTCCGCTATCTACATCATAGTCAACTAGGAGTATTTATTTGAAATGCACCTTCCGGGGCTTCCCTGGTGGCGCAGTGGTTAAGAATATGCCTGACGATGCAGGGAACACAGGTTCGAGCCCTGGTCTGGGAAGATCCCACATGCCGTGGAGCAACTAAGCCTGTGCACCACAACTACTGAGCCTGTGTTCTAGAGCCCGCGAGCCACAACTACTGAAGCCCGCATGCCTGGAGCCCGTACTCCGCAACAAGAGAAGCCACTGCAATGAGAAGCCCATGCACTGCAATGAAGAGTAGCCCCCGCTCGCTGCAACTAGAGAAAGCCCGCGAGCAGCAACGAAGACCCAACGCAGCCAAAAATAAATAAAATAAATTTTAAAAGATAAATAAAATAAAATGCATATTCCTAGGTCCCGCTGCCAACCTACTGAATTCGACTTTCTGGAGCTTGTAGTTAACTTTTTAATTTGATCCTTCAGTAATCTTATGAACACCTTAAGTTTGAGAAACTTCAATCCCCTAATGTTTTCTATGAGTATTAAGTTTGATAACCACTAGGTTAGGTATTTCTGAGATGAGTATACACTGTTTGATAAAATAACCCTCTCATGGATGCCATTTTTCAATAAATAATAGGACTTTATTTTAAATTTATTCATACTCCCTCTTCCTCACTATCTCCCAGTATTGTCACATTTCTTTGGAGAAGAGTTCTCTAGTTTCTGCTCAGAGGCCAAATGTCATTGGGCTAGCATTCTGTACAGAGGGTGGTATTGTGGACAGGGCTCTTCCAGCTGTTCTGCAGACAGCCTCATTACTAATTACACTGCTTTCAGCTCCGCAGCTCATGGCTGCTCTATAAATCTGCCAACTACAAGGTTGGTACCTCTCCAGGGCATTGACGGAAACGGTGTCTTTCACCTTCATGTCTTCTCATGTGCACATTCTGAACTTCTGCTTTCTATATTATGGGATATCTTTTAAAATGATCCCATCTGAAATTCATCCTCTAGAAGTTTGTCAAATCTCTTATCTGCTTATGGCCCTCACTACCCTTGGTATTGCCATTATATATCTGTGTTTACATCTCAACTCTAATTTCAGTGGTATTTTGGCTGAGAGGATGCACAAATGCATGCACTCAATTAATCCTGAACCTGATAATCAGATGTTCTTTTGAACGAGTCAGACTTTTACTAATTTGATGGATGTCAAATGGAATCGCGTTATTGATTAAATTCACATGGCTTTGATTACTAGAGAGGCTGAACATTTTTTTTTATTAATTTAGTCTTCCTATGTATGTATTAGATTTTAGGGGAGGCAGATTAGCTCCATGGCTGACTCAGGCAAAGCAGCTGTTCACAGCTACACAAAAATATGTGCTTCCAAGCTCAGGTTTCACAGAGCCTTTCTTGAAGGATTTCCATTCAGACAAAAATCTTCCTATATAAATGGGTACTTCTAAAAAAGTTTCCAAGTTAATTTAATGTTTCCCTCTTCCTTTCCTAAAATTTTATAGGCAGTATTAACATTCTCTGCAAATCTTTCCTTTATAGAGGATAAAAAGGAAGTCTCTGGCCAGTCTAATACTGATGGGTCATCATAAATTCTGAATCAATTGAGGCTGAATTAATATATTTTCAATAAATAGCCTCAATGAAGTATCATTTTCTTATGTGTTAAACTTGTTTTGTCATGTACATGCTGAAAGCAGATCTTCCCGAAGAAAGTAAATGGCAACTACATCCTTCCAAGGTCCAAGGACAAAAGCCTTAATATTATCCTTAAATCTTCTCTTTCCCCAACACCTCCCACCCAATCCTTCAGCAAGCTCTACCATACCAAATAGATCCACAAACCCACCCTTATCAACTCTCCATTGATTCTACCTTCTTCTAAGCTCCCATCATCTTTTATCCACACTCAAGTAATTGTCTGCAAACTAGCTTTTTCCCACACAATTCATCAAATAGCAGCCAGAGTGAAACTTTAAAAATGTAAGTCAAATCATGTCACCCCTCTTCTAACACTCTGCCATGCCCCCCACCCATTTTATTTAGAATACAGTGGCCTAAAAGAGTCTACAGGATCTGGCACCCCATTCTCTCTTTGTGTTCTCCCACTTCTCCCTCCCTTTCTCATTTTCCTTTAACCACTCATTACTGTCTGCTGAATATGCCAGACATGTTCCTATCATAGGAATTTTACACTGGCTGTTTCCTCTATCTCTCTCACCATCCTCAAGTCTGTGTCCAGTAATAACCTTCCCAAGATGGTCCTGACCCATCTTTAAAATGGAACTCTCCAAGCCCCACCCCCAGCATGTCCCATCCCTAACTCTTTTCTAGTCCCCACCTCCACGTCGACTCTTGATCATCTTCAACGCGGACAGGAATTTTAGATTATTTTTTTCACAAATGTGTTCCTGTTGCCTGGAAGAGGGTCTGGCAGATAAATATTCTGTGAATACTTGTATAAATCTGGAACCAGACCCTTTCATATATATCCTATTATATTATATAATATATTAATATACAAACACCTTTGGTAGATATATGCATATTAAAATTTTTTATTCCATGCAAACAAAACAGATGTACTGTTGTTTGATGGACCTCAGCAGAAGATCTTCAGCTCAGCAACACAAAGTATTTATCTGACCAATGTAGATTTGTAACATTGAAGTGCCTTCAGGTGGAAAATGATACGAAATAGTGAGTGGAATTTGGGGTACTTTTTACCAGAATTATAAAATTCCATGCAATAATAGCATTTTTGAGTAAATGCAAATATTGAGTTAACTTCATGTTCCCATATGCAAAATGTATTTTGTAAAGCCTTGGACAAACGGCTTCTTTTAACCTGAATGTAATATTACTTAGTGTGTATAGTAATATAGGAGAAGCAAGATTGTTACTTTTGATCAAACAGGAGAAATAATTTTAATCTTTCTACTCAAATTATTTGATTCAAACAAAAATATTAGTGTAAAAAATATAAAGAAGTAAGTGGGAGTATGTGTTTAACATTTGGATATACAGTTTCTTGAAGCTAGAATTATATTCGGTGATTGCATGCCCTCAGTATGTATTCAAGTAGACTAAATGGCAATTAAGCACTTGGATTTCAAGGTTCAATTTGTAGCTCTGTTGAAATACCTCTGTGTGTGTTCCTTTCCTATTTCTATAGGTTCTCTTTTCTACTAGTCCATCAAAAGCTTTTTCAATTAATAAATAGAATCAGCCTCCTAAAATAACAGACCCATCTCTTCCACAGAACATGTAAATGGCATTGATGACACTTATAAGCTTGATAAGCTCACATGTCAGAATTGCTTTCTGCCAGTTTTCAGTTCTCTCTCTTTCTCCATATTTATATTGCCAGAATAACCCTACGTGACCATGTCATGCATTTATCTAATATCTAATAAATATAATTTAGTTCTTTACTTTAAGGAATGCCACCTAGTTTGAGGAAAGGTTAATACAGGGTAAACCAGAATAAATGATTATGTACATTTAAAGATATTTTTGCTAAAATGTAACATTTACCAGACTTAAGTGAAAACTTTTCTTTTAGGTACTAACCTTCAAAACGTGTTTAGAGCACACAGCTGTTAGAAAATGATTAGGCTCTACCAAAAAATATTCTTGTGGCATGCAGTCTCAGGACGTCACAATAAGTGTGGCTGAGAAAACACATCTTTGTTCAGTATGAAAAGGTCTTTCATGACCGTAATACAGTCTGGGTGTCATGCTCACAAGGTGCCATAGAGATTAGCTTTTTATTCCATGATTCCATTGAAAACTTCTATTTTCAGCTTTAAAATCTTGCCAGAGGAAAATGAATATGGCTGAATTGAGGGATTGGTTCTGCCGTTCACCCACTGTGGGTTTGCATTCGGAACTTTAAAAGGAAGGGGAAAAAGGAAGTGGATGGTGGGGTATGATACCCTTTGATGGAGCTGGGAGGCACCTCTATCTGCAGGCAGCCATTTACCTCTAGATTAAGGCCTGTGGTGCCTTAGCAAGAGGTGCAAAAAATGCTAGTGGATTGTGAAGGGTTTTATTTTTATTCCATTTCTGTGTCCATCGTATGTCATATGTTCAATCATGTATGGTGTTTTGCTTTCTTTCCTTCCAACTTTTCTGTCTCCAGTCTGTTTGTCTCTTAACCTTTCTAAGCTTCTCTTTCATCACCTGCACAATCACCTTCTCTAACTTATTTTTGAATTCTCCATCTTCTCCTAGTCTTAACTTACATTCCTTCTCCAGCTCTCCGTTCAACATCCATTTTCTATTATTCACTACAATAGGTGAAGACAATCTTTGGTGTCTCCCTCTCCCATTTCTCACATCCAATTATTTGCTGAATCTAGTATAATGTATCTGAAATACCTCTCATCTCTGTTCTCTCCTTGACTTCTTTCGGCTGTTCTGATTTATATTTTCATTACTATTTGCTGAGAATGATGCAGTAGCCTCCCAGATAGTCTTATTGTCTTTGCCCAAAGCAAAACAAACTAAAATCAATAGGAAAAACCCTTTTACTTTATTACTGCATACCTATTGAACTGGGCAGCCGTCAGCCTTCAGTCAGCTTTCATTCAGTCCCTTCACAAGGCTAGAACAACTTATCTTTCAATTTTTCAACCCCTTTTCTCTCTAGTTGAACTTCTCCCTGTTCCCCCTAAGTCAGTACATTGGAACTTCCAAACCATTATATACTGTCTTCCCATTTTTTCTGAGTCAAAATTATATATACTCTTGCTTACAAGGCCTACCTCAAGTAATAAATTTTCATGATCTGCCATAAATATGGACTCTTCCTTCTTCAATCTCTCACAATATCTGTGGTGCCTCTCTGAAGGCATATGTAAGGTTTTGCTTTTTTTTTTTTTTTTTTTTTAATTAATTATTTATTTTTATGGCTGCGTTGGGTCTTCGTTTCTGTGCAAGGGCTTTCTCTAGTTGCGGAAGCGGGGGCCACCCTTCATCGCGATGCGCCGGCCTCTCACTATCGCGGCCTCTCTTGTTGCGGAGCACAGGCTCCAGACGCGCAGGCTCAGTAATTGTGGCTCACGGGCCCAGCTGCTCCGCGGCATGTGGGATCTTCCCAGACCAGGGCTCGAACCCGTGTTCCCTGCATTGGCAGGCAGATTCTGAACCACTGCGCCACCAGGGAAGCCCAGGTTTTGCTTTTTTAAAAAAAAAATAATTCCTTCATCTCTTGTCCCAACCTCCTACTAGAGTAAACAGTTTGAAGTCAGGCATTGTGTCAACTGCCAACTGTTGTTTGTATCTTCTTCGGTTAGTGCTGTGCCTTACACAAGGAGAGAACTAAATACACTGTTATTGGAATTAAACTGCCCTGACTCTGTCCTATATCAATGACATTGAGTTCATATCACTTAATGCTTCTGTTTCCAGAAAAACTCCTGATGGCTGCCTTTAAACCCTGGGAGTGTGATAAGACCAAGGTGATGGGACAGTTTTGATCTCTTCCCAGACTACTGAACTTTTCTCACAATTTATGCAAACCTAAAGAACTGTCACCAAATGGCTCCCAGTCACAGAACTGCTGAACTGATGTGACTACTCAGTGTCCCTTTGCTAGGTGTTACTGCTAGGACAGTTTTAAGCCATAACAGAATACTAAGTTCCACTGTAGATTAGATCCATCCTGCTAGGTCCAGGAAAGTCCTAGATCCTGGAGTTTAATGGCATTTGTTGGCACATGGGACTGCTATGGGTCTTAGTAGTAAATGTCAAAAAATTCGAAGTTTGTATATTCTTCTGGGGTTCATTTTTTTGGTTATTGTTGTTATTCCTCAGCATAATCTGTGAAGCACTACCTTTCTCCTTTTTAAAAATTCTCTTGATATAACTGTATATCCACTGATATTTTACCCTTGTTTCCTACCATAGTCATCAATGTAGATCACATATACCTGCATGCCAACAAAAGAAAAATGGCACGAAAAATTAAAGGGAATTATGGCATAGGCACTGCAGTAAAAGTGAAATGTTACAAATTGAACTAGCAGTGAGTGAATGAAAAACTAAGAATATCTCATTGAGAAAAGAAAAGGAAAACAAAGGACAATTTATTTTTCACTTTTGACTAATTAGTTGTCAGTCTTATACCTTATTATATTTAAATCTGATGTCAGACCTGTGTATAAGAAGACATTGATTGGCAAGGCAGTTTTTTACATATGGATGTGATGTTCTACTCATGTTTAACTAGATATTTGATTGACATATAAAAAAGATCAATATATCCTTATATTTCCATCTAAAAGTTGTTATCCAAAAGCAAAGTGGAAGATGGTAAGCAAGCATTTGATTATGCTTTAATGTCTTGTTTCTTTTTTGGGGGGTTAATATATAATGGTCA
The DNA here is from genome assembly GCF_028021215.1 of Eschrichtius robustus. Lineage (NCBI taxonomy): Eukaryota > Metazoa > Chordata > Mammalia > Artiodactyla > Eschrichtiidae > Eschrichtius > Eschrichtius robustus. The sequence continues at coordinate 72,302,509 of NC_090833.1, forward strand.
TGAAATTAATTTTACTTTAGGATTTATTTTAGAGCATCTTCTAAGTATCATATATGAGAACTATACTTAGCCATTGAAGTATTCATGCTACCAGACTTGATCCCAATCTAATTTTTAGATATACTGTAGGATCTCATTGTAATACAACTTGCTACCATACGGATTCAGACATAGTAAAAATAAAATGCTGTTCTAAAATAAGGCAGTCAATAAAACGTGAAACAATATTAGACAAAGACATTCCAATAATACTGTTATCCAAGGTTGCCATTTGAATTGTCTTTCAAATGCTAATCACTAAATAAATCATATAAATTATGCTTGTTTTGAGTAAAAATCTGAGTGTGTTTTCAGTTTGCTTAAACTTGGGCACTTTCAAATTATTTTCTAAAGCAGCAAGGGATGTTCCAAAGCATGCCAGTGAATTTTACACCAAACAGTGTGCCCTGGCTAATAATGTTGACTTAAACAGAATTGAACGTGTTTCTTTAGTGCTGGACTTCCCAGAGTCTTTGAAATGCTAATATGGGCTGTGAATATCAGTGTGGGAAATAATATCATGTTTCCCAAACTTCTTTGAATCGAAGTCTTTTCCTGGACAGCACCGAGTGAGAGCAGATGAGATTGTCCAACATCCTACAGAAAACACTACTCTGAGCATTTTTCTTTGTTATGATGAGTATACTAGGATTGGATAATTTTACAAATATTACTAGAAAAATAGTGCATTTGGGAAGATATAGTAAAAGCTTTAACAACATGATACATTTTTTAAAAACCAGGATTTCAGTTTTATTAAAAAGTAGGGCTAATGAAGGATGCTTGTTTATGATAGTAAAACGCTGACTGTAGCTAGATTTAAAAAATAACAGTTCAATAGATTGTCTCATTATAATATACAGCATGAAATAGTATGCAGCCACATCAATGTAGAAAAGATGTTTATTGATATGAAAAATGATTCCAAAATATTATAGACATAGGCAGGTTATAAAATAGTGTCTACAAAATGATTTTTTTGTAAATATATACATGCATAGGAAAAATGAGAAACATAATAAATTGATCATGGTAGTTTCTCTGAGTGGTGGGGTTTTATTTTATTTTTATTAATTTATTTATATTTATTTATTTTTGGCTGCGTTGGGTCTTCGTTGCTGCGTGCGGGCTTTCTCTAGTTGCGGCGAACGGGGGCTACTCTTCGTTGTGGTGCACGGGCTTCTCACTGCAGTGGCTTCTCTGGTTGCGGAGCACGGGCTCTAGGCGTGCGGGCTTCAGTAGTTGTGGCACGCGGGCTTAGTTACTCCACGGCATGTGGGATCTTGCTGGACCAGGGATTGAACCCGTGTCCCCTGCATTGGCAGGCAGATTCTTAACCACTGTGCCACCAGGGAAGTCCTCTCTGAGTGGTGGGGTTTTAAATGTGACTTTAAATTTCTCTTTTATGTTGGTATTTTATAATTCATCTGAAATGACTTATGGCATCAAATAAAGAAGAAATATAAGGTTTTTTAAAAAAAGAACATTTTTCTGAACTTTGAGCTTTCTGAGGACAGGGAGCTTCCAATCCTTATGATCTTCACCAGAGCCTGCCTGATGATTAATGCTTGGTGAGTTGGACTAAACTGAACTTACTTGGATCAAAGCCCTCCTGATAAAATAAATAAGAAAATAGAGATGTTTCTGTGCTTTATGAAATGTATCCAAAAATTTTAAATAGACCATTGAACACTGGTCATGTTTGGCATGCCATGGTTTCCCCACTTCCTTGATCTCTGATAAGTCTGTGACATTCAGGAAGGAAGAAGGAAATGCCAGAAGAGTAGAGGAAAATTTTATGTGTGGGTCCATTAGAAAAATTTTAACAGATTTATTGAGGTATAATTGATACACAAAAAACTGTACATGTTTAATGTGTACAATTTGCTGAGTTTGGACTATCACCACAATGAAGGTAATAGATATATCTCTCACCTCCAAAAATTTCCTGTATCCCTCAAAAATTTTTAACTTACATGAACGGTTGTATTATAAAATTAATTTGCAGGTATTTGAGAATTTAGATACTCACAAATCCTATTAATACTACATTTTAAACACTTGTACATTTGAAATGAATTGGTAAAATTTTATATCAATCCAAATGTACAGTCTTTCAAGTTATAACCCCAATTTTTTTTCAGAGTTTCCCTTTCCCATTAGATCTTAGTATGAAAGGATTAGAAAAGCTCCTGCCTTCAGGTAGGATTATGTTAAATCATTTCTAACAGAAGTGCTAACTTTGATTCCCAATTGGTTTAAACCCCCCGAGTGAATTATTCTGTCCTCATGCTCAACCCTGATGAATTTCATTCTGTGCCTTCTCCTTATAGACTCCTATGGAACAGTTTCAAATCCTGATCCAAACCTCATGACCAGATAATGGTATCAAGGTCTTTGATGAAAACGCAAAGCATCTTGAGCCCAAGCCTAACCCTGTATCACACTATAATTGACCTTTGAACAATGCTGTGGTTAATCTGCATACAACTTATACTCGGCCCTCCCTATCTGCAGTTCCTCTGCATCCGCGGATTCAGCGAACATGGACCATGTAGTACCATAGTATTTACTGTTGAAAAATATCCACATATAAGTGGACCGGTGCAATTCAGACCCACAGTATTCAAAGGTCAACTGTTTATCTGCAATTCTCTCCTTTCCCCTATGACCAAGATGGTCTTTGCTCTAATTATAAACACATTTGATTAAGATTAGGAATAGATGATTCCACAAATTGAGATGAACAAATTATCACTATACCAGTATGTGAGACATTGTCCTATTCTTATTCCTTTAACTAATAGACAAATCCTTGAAGTGCTAGTTACTCCCTCTACCTCTGAGGTAGTTTGGAACCATGACTAAACACATGGAAAAATCCATGTAATCTAACATCTGATAATCCTGCTAGTTTAGATCACTGACCCATGTGTAAAATGAAAATAAGGTCTATGGAACTTAGCTTTATGTGCAGATTATTTCAAAGTTAGAGATTTGGGGTGTGGCTTTTTGTAATGCAGTGAACCCTCATAACTCTTGTATGATGTATCTATATAAATGCTGCCAGCTTGGACTAACAGGGACAGAGACAGTATAAAATAGACAGTATAAAAGAGAGGCCACTGGATCTCGAAACTCTACTGGTAGGAGGAAGGCAGAGAAAATTACTCAGCTGCAAACATGTCCTACCTTTCATTAAAAAGGAAGGATAACTCATAGTGTAGAACCAAGAGCTCAGACGGCGGAGCTGAATGCCATGGAGAATTATTTCCAGGCCATGAGACCTAACCAACATTTTCCTAGCTGGACTTGGAATTGCTATGAACCAATGACTGCTTTGAGCTACCATTCCCCCCATTTTTGAATAGAAATGTCTATAGCTGTTGTAGTGAACAGACTCAAAGATGGTCCCATGATCCCTAACTCCTGGGTATTTATATCTTTTTGTAAACTCCAGTGTGAGCAGAACTTGTGACTAGCTGCCAATCAACAGAATATGAAAAATTTATGGGATATCACTCCTGTGATTAAGTTATATTTTTAAAACTCTATATTGCTAGTAGATTATCTCTTGCTCTTCATCTGGCTTTGAAGAAGCAGCCTGTCCTGTTTTGAGCTGCCTATGTAGAGGGCCATGTAATAGGGAACAGTGGGCAGTCTCTAGGAGCTGAGAGTGACCTCCTTCTGATAACCAGCAAGAAGTAAGTCCTAAGGTCATATAGCTGCAAGGAAATGAATTCTGCCAGTAGCTGACTGAGCTTGGTAGCAGATCCCTCCCTAGTTGAGCTACCAGATGAGAACTCAGCCCTGGTCAATACCTTGTTAGCAGCCTTGAAGAGGGTCCCACTAAGCCATACTTGGACTCCTCACCTGCAGAGGCTGAAATAATAAATGTGTGTTATTTTAAGTAGCTAAGTTGTGGTAATGTGTTATACAGCAATAGAAAGCTAACATAAACAGTTATTCTATGCCTGTCTTGCTATTGGATGTTGGGTGTATGTGGGGCAGATAATTTGTCTTTTTAGTTTCACAGGTCCACATACCCAGAGGAGCTATACTTTGGCTACCTCATCTGCACCTGAACCCAATTTAGATAAAAAGATTCAGGATTCTGAGCTGATGATAAAAGACTTTTAAGAGCCTTGGGAGTAGAGAAGTGCATTTTCCAAGTGGGAGGGATGTGAATCACTAAATCAGTCTACACTCAAGGGTTGTGAATACCAGAAACAAGAATTACTGGAGGCCATCTTGAGGGCCAGCTACCATACAATCTTTGACTTTTAACAAGGCAAAGATGCCCACCCTTGTCACTTCTATTCAACATAGTACTGAAAGTTCTTGCCAGAGCAATTAGGCAAGAAAAAGAAATAAAAGACATCTAAATCAGAGAGGAAGACTTAACACTGTCACTGTTTGCACATGATATGATCTGTTTTTAAATTGATTTTTTAGTTGAAGTAGAGTTGATTTACATTGCTGTGCCAATCTCTGCTGTACAGAAAAGTGACTCAGTTTTACACACATATATACATTCTCTTTTTATATTATTTCCCATTATGGTTTATCCCAGGAGATTGGATATAGTTCCCTGTCATGGGGGTCTACCCAATGATCATGTGGTAGTCATAGCTTTAAGGTCAGTGGAATGCTTATTCTGTTCCCTGATAAAAGTCCCTTCACATCTCTTGCTGGCAAGGAGGACTTCTGATCTAGAAGAGCCAAATTTGTGGGCATGGAAACATATTTCTCCTACTGGGTCTCTGAGACTGATGGTGAGAGGTGCACTTCTACTTGTATGCCTCGATTCTTAATTTTCAGGGATGGCTCAAGATATAAAGACTTTTTGTTCAAAGCATATAATACATCTTAAAGGATAGCACAAGAACTGTACAAGCTGTTAGGCCCAATCTAATCCCTTAATCATACCTCTATGAGATTATTAAAAATTTTAATCAGGTGGGAGGGTTTTTTTTAACTAATGGAAGAGCCAGTGGACTCTGTATTCATTACTGTATTGTTGAACTTCCTTCACCAGAAAGTGAGTGGCTTATTAGAGGCAACATTATGTGAGAGCTCATGAAAATAAAGCAGACACTCTGTGAGCTCTTGGGTAGGGTTTCTAGCCCCTCACTGCTGGTTGGGCTGAGGTCTCTTTCATGTGTCTTTTTAACCTAGGCCAGGCTGAGGGGTAGCAGCTTCCCTACAGAGTCTTCCTCTCATGGCAATGGCAGAGTGCAGGAAGGAAAGCTCAGCTGTGCAAGCACATTTTCATCCTCTTCTAGTTTCATGTTTGATAACATCCCATTGGCCAAGCTAATCCCATAGCTGTGCCACAAGTCAAGGGGCAGAAATAAATGAATCTACCACAATCTGTTTTCTTGTTCATAAATATTGGTACCCCTCCCAGCTGCTAGATACAGTTACCCCCATTTAATACTCCCCAAACTCTTGGTTAATCATGGCATCAGGGTCACCAGGAATTTATGATCCAGATGTAGCTCCTCTTGATCTGGAGAATCATGAACTAAAAAATTGTGTGACCCACATATACTCAATACACAGTGGGTGAAACAGGGGCAGGAAAGACCCAAGAAACATCCCCATTTGAAAAGGGAAAAATAGGAACACAAATTAACTAGTTCATAGTATTTTTGATATCCCTCTGAACAAAACTTGTCAGGACCCTTTCCCTAGGATAAGGATGTGGCTTGTTTAGTCTGTGATTTTATTTCCTGGAAGTGGCTTCCAAGTCTTTTATTCTCCATGGCTCTTATTAGCTCAGATTTCTAAAGCTATTTTCTAGTGTCCTCATCTATCATTTCTGAAGAAAGCATTGTAGAATATGCCTTTTTTGTGGCTAGGCAACTTTCTCAACCTCCTTCTTGACTACAGAAAGTTGTAGACTGAAAGGTCTTTTTACATTTCAAACAGTCAATAACATTTAGTCCATGTTGGCAGTGTTTTAATAAATACAGATTTCTCAAGAATTTTGTACTTTTTCAATATATTTGAGTTACATTGACTCATACAATTCTGTTTGGGGACATAATTCTCCTCCTGGAGTCAATTATGTATTTATTAGACACGTCAGGATTTTGTGAGATCTTGCCTAAATCATTCTAGAAATTCTTTCATTGAGCTGAGAGAATCAACAAGGCTCCAATCTAATTCTGTCACAAGTCTTAACAAAGGGTACTACTCTGAAAGTATGTCTGTCTGGAAACTCCTGGATTTGCTGTGGTTGTGTTATAAAGGATATTATAATAAAGCCTTTATTTGGTGGAAAATAGTTAAAATTTTCAATGCTGCAGTTTATGGGTTTCAATAGCCTCCTTAAGATGGGTTTGCAAAGTAGCCAATTCTTTTCTAAGCATATCTCATTCTTATAGTACCTTATCAAATGTGCTAGTAGCAACCACCCATTCTTTAAAAAATTTCCATTGATTTCTCCTTCTAATTATACTTACTCATTGTGCACATATTTTGTAGGCAACAGTTTTAAATGTTGCTGCCACATAACATAGGTCACCATTATTTGAGCCTCATATGACAGTTTCATCACCATTTTTTCCCACAGTTTATTTACTGCCCATTGTCACATTATAAAACTAATATTAGGAATCTATTTTTAGGAATCTTATGTCTATCACTATCCAACAAGACACCACAAAATTCAGTACCTTAAAATAGCAATTGTTTATTTTTGCTTATTTGTCTGTGAGTTGGCTGGGGGTCAGCTGATTTAGGCTGGGCTGAGTTGGGCAGCTGTGCATCAAGCTCTGTGTGTCTGGCTGGGCTTGGGTTTGGTTCTGTTCCACATGTGTTCATTCTTTCGCTCTGGCTGAAGTGGCAGAAGCAACACAGAAAAACCTCTTCTCAGGGTGATGGCAGAAGTGAAAGAGAACAAGTCCAACTGCATAATAACATTTCAAGTCTCTGCTTGTATCATGCTGGCTAATATCCCACTTGCCAAGGCAAGTCTTCTGGCAAAGGCAAGTATACTTTGCTATGGAGGTGGGAAAGGGAAGTGGTGAATCTCTTTGAATGATAACCTAATCTACCACAGAATATGAGCTGCCAAGTATGTCCATCTTGACTGTGTACTCATGGACTGGGGAAATAACAAGTGAGTTCAGGGATCCATTGGTCACACTGTGAGATAAATCTGGACCAGGACTTCATTTTCCAGTTATCTTCTGCACACCCCCATTCTAAGAAGGGTGGGTGATTTGAGTTTTTTTTGGTACCAGTGTTTGTTCATACACTATATCCCACATCCCCTAAATGATTTGGATATTCTTTTCTCTACAGTGTACAGTTACTCTGATAAATGGCCATAGTCCTTTGGGAAAGAATTGGGACAATCATTACTATAATCTACTTGCAGTGGCATTGCAAAATCTTTCCTCAGGAGGTCCTACCCTCCCTTTTAATTGGTGGACTTTGGATCTGGAACAGGCTCAAGACTGAAAATTGAGCAACAGACCATGATTCTCTATTGCTGCTCTGACTGACATCATCTGCTTTCTGCTCACCCACTTTTGATCTTTATCTGTTATGTATATTAACAACGCCCTCACTGGCTACCCAGCCATCTCACCCTTGGGAACTCCATGGTCTCAGCCATCACCACACATCCCTATGGGTCAGAACTTCCTAGTTGCCGTTTAGGACTTTTTTTTTCAAGCTCATATGTAATTGCACCCACCTGGCCTCTGACAGTTAAGTGTTATCTCCTGACCTCTATTACTCTGTAATCCTATCATAGTCACTGACGCTAGAAAGCCTATTTCCATAAAAGTTTCCCTTAGGTTTCAACCTTGGCCCACAGGGAAGAGCCACTATTGAGCTTCTCAGTGATGCTGGTGGCCCCCTCACATTGCTCATCGTAGTAAAGAGAATATCTTCTGAGCCTTTCTAGTTAATACAGTCGCCTGATGTTTTCTATATCCCTATATAATATAGACATTCTAGCATGCCTGATCTTTGAGCCTCTATTATTTTTTTCTCCATGTTCTGCCAAGGCAGTTTTAGCCTCTCCACTTTATTAACTATTGGTCATTTTTTTTTAAACATCTTTACTGGAGTATAATTGCTTTACAATGGTGTGTTAGTTTCTGCTTTATAACAAAATGAATCAGTTATACATATACATATGTTCCCATATCTCTTCCCTCTTGTGTCTCCCTCCCTCCCACCCTCCCTATCCCACCCCTCTAGGTGGTCACAAAGCACCAAGCTGATCTCCCTGTGCTATGCGGCTGCTTCCCACTTGCTATCTATTTTACATTTGGTAGTGTATATATGTCCATGCCACTCTCTCACCCTGTCACATCTTACCCCTCCCCCTCCCCATATCCTCAAGTCCCTTCTCTAGTAGGTCTGTGTCTTTATTCCCGTCTTGCCACTAGGTTCTTCATGACCTTTTTTTTTTTTTTTTCCGTAGATTCCATATATATGTGTTAGCATACTGTATTTGTTTTTCTCTTTCTGACTTACTTCACTCTGTATGACAGACTCTAACTCCATCCACCTCACTACAAATACCTCCATTTCATTTCTTTTTATGGCTGAGTAATATTCCATTGTATGTATGTGCCACATCTTCTTTATCCATTCATCTGATGATGGACACTTAGGTTGCTTCCATGTCCTGGCTATTGTAAATAGAGCTGCAATGAACATTTTGGTACATGGCTCTTTTTGAATTATGGTTTTCTCAGGGTATATGCCCAGTAGTGGGATTGCTGGGTCATATGGTAGTTCTATTTGTAGTTTTTTAAGGAACCTCCATACTGTTCTCCATAGTGGCTGTATCAATTTACATTCCCACCAACAGTGCAAGAGGGTTCCCTTTTCTCCACACCCTCTCCAGCATTTATTGTTTCTAGATTTTTTGATGATGGCCATTCTGACCGGTGTGAGATGATATCTCATTGTAGTTTTGATTTGCATTTCTCTAATGATTAATGATGTTGATGGCAATCTGTATATTTTCTTTGGAGAAATGTCTATTTAGGTCTTCTGCCCATTTTTGGATTGGGTTGTTTGTTTTTTTGTTATAGAGCTGCATGAGCTGCTTGTAAATCTTGGAGATTAATCCTTTGTCAGTTGCTTCATTTGCAAATATTTTCTCCCATTCTGAGGGTTGTCTTTTGGTCTTGTTTATGGTTTCCTTTGCTGTGCAAAAGCTTTTAAGTTTCATTAGGTCCCATTTGTTTATTTTTGTTTTTATTTCCATTTCACTAGGAGCTGGGTCAAAAAGAATCTTGCTGTGATTTATGTCATAGAGTGTTCTGCCTATGTTTTCCTCTAAGAGTTTGATAGTGTCTGCCCTTACACTTAGGTCTTTAATCCATTTTGAGTTTATTTTTGTGTATGGTGTCAGGGAGTGTTCTAATTTCATACTTTTACATGTACCTGTCCAGTTTTCCCAGCACCACTTATTGAAGAGGCTGTCTTTTCTCCACTGTATATGCTTGCCTCCTTTATCAAAGATAAGGTGCCCATATGTGCGTGGGTTTATCTCTGGGCTTTCTATCCTGTTCCATTGATCTATGTTTCTGTTTTTGTGCCAGTAACTATTGGTCATTTTTTATCAAGTTTAAAGGAACTGTCCCACCTGCCTATTAGGACTGGCTCCAAAGTGTTCTTGACAAGTCATTAATTCCCGAGTCGTAGAAGAGTGACTTCCTGTCAGTAAATGTTCCCTATCCTGCCTGATAGTCTGTCTCCACTGCTCCAGCACCTTCAAGATACAATCCCTAGCATGTTCTCCCAGTTCGTGTCAAATACATTATGCATATCCTGCAGCTTTTTTGGTAATAGTCTCTTTCCTCCCATAGCAGAGACAGGACTTCCACAATTGGTCCATGATGCAACTTAGCTTATATTTATTGGTCTATAAATAAACCAATATTTATTTATTGGTCTAGATCTAGAAGAAATGAGAGGAGGTATGAAAGATCTTAAGGTAAGCATCATCTTGTTTAGCATCTGCTTTAGGTGAGGATTTTGCATGGCTTCAGACAAGTGGAGGCTATTATCCTCTAGCAAGAAGTAGGTTGTAGGCCATTTCTACTAGTCCTGGGGGTTCATGGGAAGCTGAGTTTTCTAGGTTCATAAATGCATCCTCTCAGGTGTTCCCATTCCTATCATCAGAGTACAAATTCTCCCCTATCAGGATCCTGCTTCCAGTACAGAGACTTGCTAGTGTTGTGATTTCAGCCTACTTTGTAATTATACTACTCTTGTAATTATACTACTCTTGTAATCAGGCCTTGCTTCTGATTTTCAGCAGTCTACCATCAGCTATGGGAGATGAAAGTCACTTCATTGCTTTTAAAAAGGTCTTCTCGCTTACATATGGTGCCTGAATTAATAGGCAAGTGACATGAGCCCGCTGTTCTTCTTTTAGCCCTTTGATTCACTTAATAATCAATCAACCACCTAGACCTTGTAATTACCATTGACCCCACATCTGAAATGCTGGCGTTATTTGTAAAAGCAAGTGCATCCACTTTCACTTTCCTTCCCAATTCACTGCAAGTGAGGGTCTCAGTAACCCGTATCCTACAACAATCCAGGGTTTATCACCACCCCACTTACCGCCAGCATCAGGATCCTTTTTGCCAACCAGAGAGTTGTCAAATTCTAGAATTCCATCCCGAAGTTCTGCTTCCCAGGACAACGTCTATCTTAGTTTGGATTTCTTCCTCAATAAGATCCTGAGATAATTTGAGTGCTAGTAGCTTATTTTGGACGCAATTCCAGGAAACTCCAGTAGTGAGTGGGGAAATGAGACAAGAAAGGTAAGACAGCTGGTAAAAGGTGCATTATCAAGCCAGTTTCCACAGTAGGCAACTGGTTCTAAATCACACTGGGGAACTTGGGAACCCCTGTAAAAACACATGCCTCAGATTCATCTGACTCTGCTGAGAAAGCTATGGTATTTAGAAACCAACTCTTCCTATCATTGGGGAAGGGTTTATCCAGGAGGACAAACTGGGTAGTTCTGGGCTTCTGCATGGGTGGGAAAAGGTAGCTCCAACCCCAGACAGCCCTCCAACAAAAACATGTAGATGTTGGCAGAAGTTGGACGGCATGGACTGAAATATAAGATCCAGGGTATATGGGCGGGGCACTGGTGTCATTTGTGATAACCTCTAATGCTGGCATGGCTCTCTAAGCCGTCATCTCTCACTGAATTCTTGCAATTGCTTCCTACTCAGTGCTCCAGCTTCCACTTTTATCTCTCTTCAAAATACTCTCAGCACAGCACTGAGAGGGAGGCTGATAAAACAAGTCAAATGCATCTATCCCCCGCTCAGAACCCTGCTGGCTTCCCATCTTACACCAGGTAAAAGCAGAATTCTTGTCATGAGATTGGAGGTCTCACAAGGTTTACTCCAACCTCTCAGACTTCCTTCCCTATCACTTCTTCGCCTTTACATTTCAACTCAATAAACCAGTTTCCTCACTCTGTAAACATAAAAAGCAGGCACTGTGTTAGGCCTTTGCAGTTGCTACACCCTCTGCCTGGAAAACTATTAGCCTAGTTAGCGGCATGACTCTTTCCTTCTCTCTGATCTTGACCCCAACATCCCCTCAGTGGGTCTTTTGAACTCATAACAACCTCCTCAATCTCTATTTCTTTCCCTTATTTTTATCCCTCATTCTTATCACATTAATATTCTATTATTTTCTCTATTCCTTTTTTTTAAAATGAAGTAGAGCTGATTTACAATATTGTGTTAGTTTCAGGTGTACTTCAAAGGGATTCAGTTATATAGTATATATATACATATATTTTCAGATTATTTTCATTATAGGTTATTACAAGATATTAAATATGGTTCCCTGTGTTATACAGTAAATCCTTGTTGTTTGTCTATTGTATGTATAGTAGTGTGTATCTGTTAATCCCAAATTCCTAATTTATCCACGCTGCTTTCCCCTTTGGCAACCATAAGTTTGTTTTCTATGTCTAAGAGTCTGTTTCTGTTTTGTATATAGATTCATTTGTATTATTTTTTGATTCCACATATAAGTGATATCATATAATATTTGTCTTTCTCTGTCTCACTTCACTAGGTATAATACTCTCTAGGTCCATCCATGTTGCTGCAAATGGCAGTACTTCATTCTTTCTTATGGCTGAGTAATATTCTATTGTATACATCGACCACATCTTCTTAAGCCACTTGGGTTGCTTCCATTTCTTGGCTGTTATAAATAGTACTGCTATGAACATTAGGGTGCATGTGTCTTTTTGAATTTGCGTTTTCATCTTTTCTAGATATATACCCAGGAGTAGGAGTGCAAGATCACATGGAGCTCTATTTTTAGTTTTTTTAGGAACCTCCATACTGTTCTCCATAGTGGCTGTACAAATTTACATTCCCACTAATAGTGTAGGAGGGTTCCCTTTTCTTCACACCCTCTTCAGCATTTATTATTTGTAGACTCTTTGATGATGGACATTCTAACAGGTGTGAGGTGATATACCTCATTGTGATTTTGATTTCTGCTTCTCTAATAATTAGTGATGTTGAGCATCTTTTCATGTTCCTATGGCCATCTGTATGTCTTCTTTGGAGAAATGTCTATTTAGGTCTTCTGCCCATTTTTTGATTGGGTTGTTTGTTTTTTCGATATTGAGTTGTATGAGCTGTTTGTATATTTTAGATATTAACCCGTCGGTCACATCATTTGCAAATATTTTCTCCCATTCCATAGGTTGTCTTTTGTTTTGCTGATGGTTTCCTTTGCTGTGCAAAAGCTTTTCGTTTTGATTAGGTCCCATTTGTTTATTTTTGGTTTTATTTCTTTTGCCTTGAGAGACTGATCTCAGAAAATATTGCTACAATCTACTATCTGAGAATGTTTTGCCTATATTCTCTTCTAGGAGTTTTACTGTGTCATATATTATATTTAGGTCTTTAAACAATTTTGAGTTTATTTTTGTATATGGTGTGAGGCAGTGTTCTAATTTCACTGATTTACATGTAGCTGTCCAGCTTTCCCAACACTACTTGTTGAAGAAACTGTCTTCTCCATTGTACATTCTTGCCTACTTTGTCATAGATTAACTGACCTTAGGTGTGTGGGTTTGTTTCTGGGCTCTCTATTCTGTTCCATTGATCTATATTTCTGTTTTTGTGCCAATACCAGACAATTTTGACTACTATATCTTTGTAGTATAGTCTGAAGTCTGGAAGCGTTATGCTTCCAGCTTTGTTCTTTTTCCTTAGTGTTGATTTAGCAATTCTGGGTCTTTTGTGGTTCCATATAAATTTCAGGATTATTTGTTCTAGTTCTGTGAAAAATGTCACTGGTATTTTGATAGGGATTGCATTAAATCTATATATTGTTTTGGATAGTATGGCCATTTTAACAATATTAATTCTTCCAATCCAAGAGCATAGGCTGTCTTTCAATTTCTTTGAATCATCTTCAATTTCCTTTATCAGTGTTTTACAGTTTTCAGTGTGTAGGTCTTTCACCTCCTTGGTTAAGTTTATTCCTATATATTTTATTTTTTTGATGCAATTTTAAATAAGATTGCTTTTTTTACTTTCTCTTTCTGATATTTCATTGTATGCAATAGATTTCTGTATATTAATCTTGTAGCCTACTACCTTGCTGAATTCATTTATTACTTCTAATCGTTTTCACATGGAGACTTTAGTGTTCTCTATATAGAATATCATGTCATCTGCAAATAGTGACAGCTTTCCTCTTCCTTTTCTATTTGGATAACTTTAATTTCTTTTTCATGTTGATTGCTGTGGCTAGGACTTCCAATACTATGTTGAATAGAAGTGGTGATAGTGGGCATCCTTGTCTTGTCCCTGAATTTAGTGGGAAGGCTTTTAGCTTTTCACCATTGAGTATTTTGTTGGCTGTGGGTTTGTCATAAATGGCTTTTATTATGTTGAGATATGGTACCTCTATACCCATTTTGGTAAGAGTTTTTATAAAGAGATGTTGAATTTTGTCAAGTGCTTTTTCTGCATCTCTTGTAATGATCATGTGGTTGTTGTCTTTCCTTTTGTTAATGTGGTATATCACATTGATTGATTTGTATATGTTGAACCATCCTTGTGACCCCGGAATGAATCCACCTTGATCATGGTGTACGATCCTTTTTATGTATTGCTGGATTCAGTTTGCTCATATTCTGTTGAGGATTTTTGCGTCTATATTCATCAAAGATATTGGCCTGTAATTTTCTTCTTCTGTAGTGTCTACCTGGTTTGTGTATTAGGGTGATGGTGGCTTCATAGAATGAATTTGGGAGTGTTCCCTCCTCTTCAATCTTTTGGATGAATTTGAGGATAGGTATACATTCTTCTTTGTCTGTTTGGTAGAATTCCCCAGTGACGTCATCCAGTCCTGGACTTTTGTTTGCAGGGAGTTTTTTTGTTTGCAGGGAGTTTTTTTTGTTTGCAGGGAGTTTTTTTGTTTGCTTGTTTTTGTTTTTTGGGGTTTTTTTTTTTTTTTAAATTACAGACTCTATTTCACTTCTAGTGATTAGTCTGTTTAAATTACCTGTTTCTTCTTAACTCAGTTTTGGCAGGCTGTATGTTTCTAAAAACTTGTCCATTTCTTCTAGGTTGTCCAATTTGTTGGCATCTTTTCACAGTATTATGATTTTTTTTGTATTTCTGTGATATTGGTTGTTATTTCTCTTCTTTAGTTTCTTATTTTGTTTGTTTGGATCCTTTCTCTTTTCTTCCTGGTGAGCCTGGCTAGAGGTTTGTCTTTTGTTTATCTTTTCAAAAAACCAGCTCTTGGTTTTATTGATCTGTTGTATTGTTTTTTATCTCTATATTATTTATTTCCTCTCTGATCTTTATTATTTCCTTCCTTCTGCTGACTTTGGGTTTTTTTCATTCTTCTTTTTCGAATTCTTTTAGGTGGTAGGTTAAGTTGTTTATTTGAGCTTTTTTTTTTTGTTTCTTGAGGAAGGCCTGTATCACTATGAACTTCCCTCTTAGAATGTCTATTGCTGCATCCCATAGATTTTATAAGGTTGTGTTTTCATTTTCATTTGTCTCGAGATCTTTTCTGATTTCTTCTTTGATTTCATCATTGACCCACTGGTTTTTCAGTAGCATGTTGTTTAGTCTCCATGTGTCCGTTCTTTTCCTGTTTTTCTTTCTCTGATTGATTTCTAGTTTCATGCCTCTGTTGTCAGAAAAGATGCTTGAAATAATTTCTATCCAATTTGTTGAGGCTTGTTTTGTGACCTTGTATGTGGTCTATCCTAGAGAATGTTCCATGAGTGCTTGAAAATAATGTATATTCTGGTTCTTCTTCTTCTTCTTTTTTTAATATAGTGTCCTGCTGTAGGTATCAATTAAGTTCAACTGGTCTGTTGTGTCACTTAGGACCGCTCTTGCCTTATTGCTTTTCTGTGTGGAAGATCTGTTCATTGATGTCAGTGCAGTGTTAAAATCTCCTATTATTATTGTGTTCCTGTCCATTTCTCCCTTTATGTCTCAGTATTTGTTTTATACATTTAGGTGCTCCTATATTGGGTGTATATATATTAATGAATATAATATCCTCTTCTTGTGTTGATCCCTTTATCATTATATAATGCCCTTCTTTGTCTTTCATTATAGACTTTGTTTTAAAGTCTATTTTGTCTGATTGCTACCCCCACTTTTTTGTTTTTTCCATTTGCATGAAATATCTTTTTCCAACCTCTCACCTTCAGTGTGTGGGTCTTTTGCCCTAAAGTGAGCCTCTTGTAGGCAGCA
Organism: Eschrichtius robustus; assembly: GCF_028021215.1. Taxonomy (NCBI): domain Eukaryota; kingdom Metazoa; phylum Chordata; class Mammalia; order Artiodactyla; family Eschrichtiidae; genus Eschrichtius; species Eschrichtius robustus. The sequence continues at coordinate 72,318,321 of NC_090833.1, forward strand.
CATTGTATGTTCTTGTTTTTATATCCAACCTGCTGCTCTGTGTCTTTTGATTGGAGCATCTAGTCCATTGACATTTAAAGTAATAATTAGTAGGAATGTACTCATTGCCATTTTGAACTTCATTTCCCAGTTGCTTTTGTAGTTCTTCTTTGTTCATTTCTTTTTTTTTTTTTTGATTTGATTTTCTTTTGTGTGCTTGAATTCCTTTCTTTTTGGTTCTTGTGAATCTATTGTATGTTTTTGATTTGTGGTTACCCTGGTTTTCAAGTATGTTGACCCATAACTATATCTACTTGCTTTAAATTGAAGGTCATACAAGTTCAAACACATTCTAAAAGATCTACATTTTTATACTCCCCTCCCCCACATTTTGTGATTTTGATGTCCTATTTTACATCTTCATGTTTGTCCTTTTGTTAATTGAATTATAATTACTTTTATAAGAACTTTTAAATTGTTTTCTAATCTATGTACTGGCTTATTTAAGTGAACTTCAATCCTTTTATATATTTGCCTTTTCTATTGTAATTTCCCCCTTTCCTATAGATTCTTGCTTCTTTTCTTTTTGGAGAAGACCTTTCAATATTTCTTTCAGGGCAGGTTTAGAATTTCTAAATTCTTTTAGTTTTTGTTTATCTGAGAAATTCTTTATTGCTCTTTCTTTTCTAAATAATAATCTTACTGGGTAGAGTATCCTAGGTTGCAGGTTTTCCCCTTTCACAACTTTGAACATGTCATGACACTTCCTTCTGGCCTGCAAAGTTTCTACAGAGAAATCAGCTGGTAGCCTTATGGGGGGGGGGTCCCCTTGTAACTGACTCTTTGTTTTTCTCTTGCTGCCTGTAGAATCCTCTGTTTAACTTTTGCCATTTTAATTATGATATATCTTGGTGTGGGTCTATTTGGGTTGATCTTGTTCGGGACCCTCTATGCTTCCTGTACTGGACATATTTTTCCTCCTTTAGGTTTGAGAAGTTTTCAGCCATAATTTCTTCAGATACATTTTTGATCACTTTCTCCATTGTGTTCATCCCAGACCTAGTGCTAGGCTGTGGCATGGAGTAGGCTGGGGGTGGTGGCCGGGGCACTGTGGCTATAGGAAGTGAGGTGGCTGTGCTGCCACCTGGGTTGCCTCTGTGGCGGAACCCTCCCAGGGCCCGTCCTGCCCAGATAAATCTACAAGCTGCAGTGTGGAGTGGGCAGAGCCAGAGCGTTCCTGCTGGAAAACAAACCCTAAATACTCCTGCCCAGGGCCTGTCCACCTGTGATTCAGTGCCCAGCCACTGTGCATCTCTGTGGCACTGCCTGGTGTGCATGCCATCAATGTCTGCCGTAACCAGACCCTCCCCCTGCCCTGTGTGCATTGACAGTGAGCTCCCCCTGATCACACCCCAGGCCCTCCAGGCTATTTCTGTGCAGCTAGATTGAGTCCTCTCCCAGGGCCTGTCTGCCCGAGATTCAGTGCTTAGCCTCTGCACGTATTTGTGGCACCACCTGGTGCACACACTGACAACATCTGCCTAGCTCTCCCCAGTGCATGCGCGCACTGACAATGTCAGCCCAGTTTCCATCTGCTGCCCCTGTGCACGTGCTGGCAATGGTTTCTGCAGTTTGGCCCGGACCACACTTCGGGTGCCCCGGTCTGTCTCTGTGCAGCTCTACTGAACCTCTGCCCTGCTCTCGCCCCATGCTGTGGTGTGGAGGAAGTGGGGCTGAGGTGTTCACCCCTTCAGACTGGGAAATGTGGTGAGTTGGCAGCTGCCAGTGCAGGCGTCTCTCTGCCCTGTTAGCAAGCCAGCACGTGTGCACTCCTCACAAGTAGATTCTAGGCTTCTCTAGCCCCTCTATCTGTCCCCAGCAGAGAAGGAGGCTCCCCAGGTCGAGGGTATGCCCATGGGGACCTTCTCTCCCTTAAAGACCCCTCCCAGGGGCACCAGTCCCATCCTGATGCTTTTTTTTTTTTTCCCCTCCTAACCGGTTACGTGGAGATCTTTCTTGCAGCTCTGGTCATCTTCTGCCAGTTTCCACTTGGTTTTCTGTGAGAATTGTTCCATATGTAGATGTTTGTTTTTTTTTAACATCTTTATTGGAGTATAATTGCTTTACAGTGGTGTGTTAGTTTCTGCTTTGTAACTTAGTGAATCAGCTATACATATACATATATCCCCGTATCTCTTCCCTCTTGCATCTCCCTCCCTCCACCCCGTAGATGTATTTTTGATGTGTTTGTGAGGGGAGGTGAGCTCCACATCCTCCTACTCAGCTGTCTTGACCCCCCCGCCCCCAGCCCTACTCTTAAATTGTAACTTTTCTAGGGTCTCATTTGAATATCCTGGGTGTTTCTGAGGTCCCTCTACTTTAGATGGATATAACTCCATTGTCCTGTGCAACCTCCAAGATTCTGTTCAGTTCACAGTTACCCAATAAGTATCCACTACCTACACTCACTGAATCTTGATCTGTGCATACACAGCTTTCTATTCACCCCAAAACTCAAGGGGACTCCTATGCAGATTTCTGAGGCCATCTTATCTGTGCATCTGTCTTTTATTCAGTTACCTGATCTGTAACTTCCAGCTACATCAGCAGCCCCAAACTCTAACCTCTCTTGTCTCTACCCAGTGAAACCACTGCTTTAAAAAGAAACAAAAATGCTTTTTAAAAAATTGGGCTCAACTTTTTAAAAACTGGCCTCCACTTCTCTGGGCTGAAGTTTGGATAGTGGTCACAGGCAGAAAACTGGAATGAAATATGGTATTTTCCTTATTATCTCAGGCATCACAGACCTGTGCTTTCTGTTGTCCAACGTCTAAAAACAGTTTCTTCATACATTTTGCCCAGTTTTACAGTTCTTCATAGAAAAGAAAAGTTAAGTCCAATACCATTTCTCCATAATGTTTGGTACTGCATCTACACTTAAATATGATGCTTTATTTCATCCTCCAACAACTCAAAGAAGTAAATACTCTTAAACCAATTTCTGGCTAAGAAAACCAAGCTTAGATGAGTTAATCACCTTCTGTTACCCTTTAAGTCCCTCAGGGGTAGAAGGAAATTTTATTCACTCTGTTGTTCATTCCACTTGACTCAGTCCTTTGTACACAACAGATGCTCAATAAATAAATAACTTTAGGTAGGTGCTATTTTCAACATTATATACACGAAAAACCTAAATTTCAGAGAAGATAGATTGGGGAAAGGGGTAGAAACTAATATTGGTTAAATGCTGGGATTTGCAAACTACAGATCACAGGCCAAAACTGGCCCACTTGTCTTTTTAAATAAAGTTTTATTGTTACACAGCTATGCTTATTCCCTTACACATTGCGTCTGGCTGCTTTCACGCTATGATGACTAACTTGAGTAGTTAGGCCAGCAAAGCCTAAAATATTTATGATCTGGCCCTTGAGAGAAAAACTTTACCAACCTCTGATTTAGTATATGTTATCTACCAGGCAATATGCTCAGCACTGTTACATATTTTTCCCTTCATTAAATTTCCCAGCCACACTGTGAAATAATAAATAATGCCATTATCCAGATGTGAACTCTGAGACCAGCAAGGTAACTTGTCCCAGGTTCTATGGCTCATAAGTGGCAGGGCACAAATTTTAATTCTGATTTGTGAGATTCTGACACCTATGTTCTTTTTACTTCTAACAAACAGAGAATCTTGAAAGAAAACAGAAGGCCCTTTTCAGTGATTTATACATTATCACATAGGGGCAAGTGGAAGTAAAGATAAACTAAAGAGCTGGCTTTATACCCTATAATAAGAATAGTTTATACCTTCACTATTTATAAGGAACTTTTTATATGTTGACTCCTGTGCTGATTAGAAATTATACATGTGTATGTGTATATAGATACATATATACACACACATATATGTGATATATGTGTATATACATATAAATAATTTATTTTTCACAGACATTGTATGAAGGTATTTTTATGGGTACAGAAAGAAATTCTTAGAAGGATTATATTACAAAATAGTAATTAGTCAATCAAGGATTCAACCTAATTTTCAAAACTCATAAAAATCTCTCTCTGAACCTTCTTTCCATTCTTTCTCAACACTCTCCCCTAGGTTTCCATGACCTCAGTCACTATCCCACGGCCTGAGGAAGGATAATGCCTTGGGGGTCCTCTGGGGTCACATGAAGTACCATGGGCCCACTTGCCAACAGCTTTTCTGGGCCTCCTTGGCGAGCTTCCCACAATCACTCTCAGTCCTGTCAAGATGTGATGATTTTCTTTCCCCTCTTTTTCTAAATGCATTAAGCTCTGAGCCATCATCATTTAATTTTAAATTATCTTCTGATTTCTTACGTGGGCCAAGAATGAGAGTAGTCTGGTGGAAAATGGTAGTGACAATGAATGAGAAGGGAAGCATTTGAGAAAATCTCTTTCTTCTTTTCAAAAAGAGCTGTAACAGTGTTTTGTATCAACATGACTTCTTCCTTCAGCTGTAACAAAGTTAGAGAAAGTGTTGGTACTATAAATTGAGAGTTCAAGAGGTGACTCTATTGACCCAGTCTTTTCAACGGGATCGGTATTATAGGTTTCCCACACAGAAACCAGTGCAAGAATATTTCATCTTTGCCAGTATCCCTCTCCTCCCTCCTTATGCCTCTTCTCTTTCCCATGGTGTCCCTAAGTTCTTCAGTCTCCTGGTTTCTTCTGTGCATGCTCTCCTTCCAAACCTCAGTAACTTCCCATGGTGCCCAAGATCCAATCACCCAGGGGACAGAGTTAGGGACATAACATTTGCCCAATTGAGTTTTCTGATAACTGGTTCCAAAGAGAACTTCCTCTTAACAGACAGACCGATAGATTTTATATAGACACAGAGAATGCCAAATCTATAGGGCAACTAAGAGTCTGATAAAATATAAGATGCCATGTCTATAGACAATTTTTTGGAGGATTTTTGTTCTTGTAAAGATAAAGATATACAGGTCACAGTTATCCCTCATGGACGCTCTGAGTAGGTTGCCTTATTTATAGAAATGTTCCAAAGGTAAGAAATGGCAGTGGAGTAAGTGTGTAAAACCTGAATGCAAATATGTGACATCTTCCATAGACAGTCAGAAAACTCCCAGTGTTTTAGGACTGTGCATTCATTTCTCCAATAATAGACATGCACGAACATTCTATCCCAAAGGGAGCAAGAGTGGGCCTGACAGCCTAGGGGAGACCAAGGAGTCAAAAAACCACAGCAAAGGAGAAGTGAACCAGTAAGTAGGACAACAATCCCACAGGACCTAGGAAGCTGGCCACCCTTTCAACTGTATCTTCACCAAAAGTTTTTAATTGAGTCTTCTGAGGATTTTCTTTTTTCCTTGTGGGGATACATCCTTGATTCTATAATAGCATTTAAGAAGGAAAACTGAGTTCATTTTAGAACCAATAGCTGGAACACACCAGTTCCACAAAGCAAAAGCTGTCTTTCCATTTTAAATCATCATGTAAGAGCTTCTGTCAGGCCTGTTGGATTATGCCTACCCTGAACAAGCTCCCTTTCTTCCAGTTTTCCCAATTCCATAAATGTCATCTTTCCTGGCATCCACACCTTAACTTGCCTCCCCTTTTTCCTTCATTTTCCTAAATATAGCCCAATGGTAGATGCCAGCTTTACAGACAGCATCAGTAGTGGATCAGAGTTACCTGAAGAACTAGCAACAGTCAGGAAAGGATTATAACAGCATCCGTTAAGAGTCACTTGACCTTCACTCTTTCCCTGTTCGCTACTTTAAATGCCTGTGAAAAAGAAAAAAGAAAAAAGGGAGAAAAGATTAAATAAGTAGAACATGCTCTTCTTCACTACGGGTCACATGGGCTTAGGTTCTTGGGTCTGAAATGGAGAGAGGGAAAGAAAGAGACTGAGCTTTTAGACTTAAACTAGCTGGGCTCTGTCTTACCTAAAAAGGCCTAAAAAGCAATGGAATCTTCTTAAAATGTTAATAGAGGACAAAAATAGAGTAAATTGGCACTGCATATTTAAGATAGTGACTGAAAAACAATATGGCCTTTTGGTTTGTACTCCATTGAATTTCAGACTGATCAACAGTTTATACTGTTATAATTTATGCAGCCCAGATGAAGCCTAGGCTAGTGCAGAAAACATATGCTTTGGAATCACGGAAGTCTGGTTTCAAATCTCTGTCAATACCTGGGTGAACTGGTTCACTTCACATCTCTTGTGGGTTGTTTTTTTTTTTTTTTACATCTAGAAAATGAGAACATCATTTCCCCCACTGCACAGTCATGAGGATTACTTGATGCGTGAGATGATGCAAAGAAAGTGACTAGCACAGTGCTGGACACAACAGGCGCTCAGCAAATCATTCTATTATCATCACATTTGATTACCTATAATGTCTGTTTCTCTCGTTTGCACCAAGGTGCCAGCTATTTATGAGTCATCCCTAACTATCACAGTGGACAGTTTTACTCAGGTATTTGAAAGTGATTGTCGGGAAAAGGAAAGGTGGACATTCTGTGCTACAGGGCAATTTTATATAGACATAAACAGATTTTGGTTCAGTATCTGAAATAGCTTTCCAACAATTTAAGCTAATTAATAATAGATTAGAAATAGTGGACTCCTCATCTCTGCAATGAGGAACGCTGCTGAATGCTGCTACATAACAGCGTATCTAAGCTTTGGTATCTGAAAATTGAGGTTCAAATGCTGGTTCTGCCACCTATTCGTGGCAAGACCTTGGCTAAGTTGTGTAACCCGAGTCTGTTCCCTTAATGTCTTAAAAATACCTACTGGGTCAGGGTTGGTGTGAAGATTAGATGTTATAAGAACCTCCTCCATGCCACTACCAAAAATCAAAACAAAATACTGCCTTGGCCTCCCTGGGGACTAAGGTAACAGAGGTAAGGACAGAGACCTGGCGGGCTCATAAAGCTTTAGGAAAATATAGGGGCATCACAGTGCCTGCCAGGATCACAGAATCTGGCGAGACAAAGGCCAAAGCTCAGCCCAGAGGAGGGTATTTGGACATAGGCATTTAAAGACCAAAAAAAAAAGCAAACCCTTCTCATACTTGGAACACTCTCATGATATCCTCCCAATAGCGGCCCCCACTACCATAATATCCCACATCCAATGACTGGAGAGCAGGGGCACTTTTCAGAAGGAATGAGAAGATATTATGCAAGTGAGACGGTACTTCCTTTCCAGAACTGTGTGTCTTTTATTCCTCCGGGCTTTAGGCATCTTTTTACATAGCATACTCCATTAGATATTAGCAAAAGTTTCAGGTACATTCAGATGCTCTGTACCATTTATTTGGAACAACAGTGTTCTCTGTAACATCTATTAATATGTCAAAGTGACTACCAATATTACCAAGGTTCTACCTATTTTTCCAGCTTTACTGAGACATAACTGACATATATAACACTGTGTAAGTTTCAGGTGTACAATGTATTGATTTGATAAACTTCTATATTGCAAAATAATTGCCACCACTGCACTAGCTAACACCTGCATCACATCACCTAATTGTCATTCCATTTTTTGGTATTGAGAATATTTAAGATCTACTCTCCTACCAACTTTCAGGTATACTACAATCACAATGCTGTACATTAGATCCCAGAACTTATTCATTTTATAACTGGAAACGTATACACTTCGACCAACAGCTCGAGACCCTTTGCCCCCACTGCCAGCCACTGGTAACCACCGTTCTAGACTCTGTTTCTGTAAGTTTGGCCTTTTCAGCTTCTACATATAAGTGATATCAAACAGTACTTGTCTTTCTCTCCCTGACTTATTTCACTTAGCATAATGCCCATAAGGTCTATCCATGTTGTCACAAATGGCATAGTGTCCTTCTTTCTCATGACTGAATAATATTCCATTGTATGTATATGCCACATCTTCTTTATCCATTCATCCACTGGCAGACACTTAGCTTGTTTCCGTATTTTAGCTATTGTTAATAATACTGCAATAAACACAGGGGTGCTAATAACTCTTCAAAATCCTGTTTTTCATTTCCTTTGGATAGATACCCAGAAGAGGGATTGATGGATAATATGGTAAGTTCTAGTTTTAATTTCCCGAGGACCGTCCATACTGTTTTCCATAGTGGCTGCACCAATTTACATTCACACTAACAGTGCAAAAGGGTTCCATTTTCTTCACAGCCTCACCAATACTTATCTCTTGTCTTTAAAAAAGATTTTTTTATTGTAGTTGATTTACAATGTTGTGTTAGTTTCTGGTGTACAGCAGTGATTCAGATATATTCTTTTTCATATTCTTTTCCATTAGGGTTTATTATAGGATTTTGAATATATCAATAGTTCCCTGTGCTATACAGTAGGACCTTGTTGTTTATCTATTTTATATACATAGTAGTTTGTATATGCTTACTCTCAAACTCCTAATTTATCCCTCCCCCACCCCTTTCCCCTTTGGTGACCATAAGTTTGTTTTCTACGTCTGTGAGTCTGTTTCTGTTTCGTAAATAAGTTTGTGTCATACTTTAGATTCCACATATAAGTGATATCCTATGGTATCTGTCTTTCTCTTTCTGACTTACTTCACTTTGTATTATAATCTCTAAGTCCATACATGTTTCTGCAAATGGCATTATTTCATTCTTTTTTATGGCTGAGTAGTATTCTATTGTGTGTGCATGTGTGTGTGTACACACCACATCTTCTTTATCCATTCCTCTGTTGATGGACATTTAGGTTGCTTCCATGTCTTGGCTATTGTAAATAGTGCTGCTGTGAACACTGGGGTGCACGTATCTTTTCAAATTAGAGTTTTCATCTTTTCCAGATATATGCCCAGGAGTGGGATTGCTGGATCATATGGCAACTCTATTTTTAGTTTTTTAAGAAACCTCCGTATTGTTCTCCATAGTGGCTGCACCAATTTATATTCCCACCAATGGTGTAGGAGGGTTCCCTTTTCTCCACACCCTCTTCAGCATTTGTTATTTGTAGACTTTTTAGTGATGGCCATTCTGACTGGTGTGAGGTGATACCTCATTGTGGTTTTGATTTGCATTTCCCTGATGATTAGTGATATCGAGCATCTTTTCATGTACCTATTGGCCATTTGTATATCTTCTTTGGAAAAATGTCTATTCATATTCTCTGCCCATTTTTTAATCCGATTGTGTGTTTATTTGCTGTTGAGTTGTATGAGTTCTTTATAAATTTTGGATATTAACCCCTTATCAGACACATGATTTGCAAATATTTTCTCCATTTTCATTGGCTGCCTTTTCATTTTGTTGATGGTTTCTTTTGCTAATTCTGTGAAAAGTGCCATCACTTTGGCTAGTATGGACATTTTAACAATTCTTCCAATCCATGAGCACAGATTATCTTTCCATTTATCTGTGTCTTCAATTTCTTTCATCAATGTCTTATAGTTTTCTGTGTACAGATATTTTACCTCCTTGGTTAAATTTATTCCTAATTTTATTTTTCTTGATGCTATTGCATTTGGGATTGTTTTATTTTCTCTCTCTGATAGTTCATTGTTACTATACAGAAATATAACTGATTTTTAAAATATTGATTTTGTAACCTACAATTTCACTGAATTCATTTATTAGATCTAACAGTTTTGGGGTGGAGTTTTTAAGGTTTTCTATATATAAAAAACATGGTATCATCTGCAAATAGAGACAGTTTTACTTCTTTTCCAATTTGGATGCTTTTTATTTCTTTTTCTGGCCTAATTGCTCTGACTAGAATTTCCATTACTATGTTATATAAAAGTGGTGAAAGTGGGCATCCTTGTTCCTGATCTTAGAGAAGCTTTTCATCATTATGATGTTAGCTGAGGGTTTGCATATATGGCCTTTATTATGTTAAGGTACATTCTCTCTATGTTCAGTTTGTTGAGAGTTCAAAATCCTACTTATAAAGCAGAGAAGAAATTGAATCAATTTGATAGACTGATTGATTACACAAGTTTACCTCCCAGTATCCAAAATCACTTGAGGTGACATAAAAATTTTTTCTAAGAATTAATCCTTCATTCATCTGACAAATGACTATTGTCCTCCTTCTATGCTCTAGGTGCTACTATGGTGAATAGGTTAAGCAAGGTTCCTGATCTCAGGCAGCTTACATTCTGGTCAAGGTGGGGAGACCAGGAGAATAAAATAAAATAAACAACAAATAAATATACAAGATAACTATGTGACATCCATGGACCAGGAATTTTGAACAATGTCTAGAAGAGAGGAAACAGAAAGGATTGTATTACCAGGGAGATAAGTACAAATTTTCCTAAAATAAATATAAATTCAGGTAATTCCCAGGTGATACTATCCACAGTGAGGAAATATGAAATGCTAGACAAAAGTGACAGGTAAAATAAAGTGCAGTGTAGAGAGAATACCAGCTAAGGAAGTAGAGACTTGCCTAGTATATCTCAACTCATTTCATTCAAGTGACTCACCTTTTAAGTCCCCCTGAAGAAATGGTACATTGTACTCACTCAAGCCCTTTCCATATCTCCCTCTTAGAGAAATGAGTCCTAAAATGAGAGATTCTTCTAGACATTTCTTCTAGGTCTACAATTTCCAATATTCCAAATGTAATATTATAAAATTTCAGCAACTAAAATATCTGAATTTAGGTAAGTTGTTTTCCTGTTATAAGTTGAGGAACAATCAAATTTCATAAGGAAATAACTGACTGACTTTAAAAAACAAAGTATGTTTTACTGATATTCATGAACCTACTGAATATTCTAAAAGAGAAAATTCACATTTAGAGATTTCAATTCTAAATATTATTCATTTTAAAACCTGGCTTACCAACCTGCCAAGAAAGCACAAATTCGTGCTCAGATACTGGTTTGCAGAAAACAGATCAGTTTCTGGGCTTAGTCATGTTGCCAAATACGTGTATGAATTTGGGCAATCCATAACCTCTCTTTACGTCAGATTCCTCAGCAGAAAATTGCAAAAATAATGTGTTCTATCAACTCCCAAAGGTTGACTCTTAGGGTCGTAAAAATTTTTAACAATGAAATTTTTACAAATAATATGTATTACTGAGGTAGTTAGTTAAAAGCTCTCTCATCCATCCATTCACCGGAAAGTTTAAAATTCTTACAAGACTCTGAGCCATATACTGCAGTGTTGACAGAATAGTAAACACAGTCCCTGCACTCCTGACCATATAGAAAAGTAAGTAGTCAACTTTTCTGACTCCCAAACAAGGATGAGAATGATGGCTATTATTAAATGTGTTTAAGGTATTTTGATTTTCTAAAATTCTGATTTTAGAATACTCCACCCCTTTGGGAGAATCTTCTAGGTGAGAAGTTATAAAGAGCATATAGGACGTGAGCCAATCTGGGACAGTTAGCCACAGAAGGACTTGCTCATTCCTGGAATTCATATTGATCAGTTATCCTGGTTCTGGAAACAACTGAGAGCTAAAAATATCCTTCAGACAGACAGAGATGAACTTGCAGGTCCATCATCAAGAAGGGAAAACATGGGGAAAGGAAGATGCCACATTTTTCTATGAGTTTTGTAATGGCGTCAGCTAATAGAAATCACGGATTGGCGTGGGAGTAGGAAAAAGAAAAAGGCATGGCTGCCAGAGTCTTTTCAAAGAACAATCTCTGCGAGTCATAGTGACTGATTACTATGTGTAATGAAAGATAGGGAATGTCAATAATGATGGAGTTTCCAAGCCTGCCTAAGAGGCGAAATGTTGGTGTTACTGATGAAGGAAAGGAATTCAGCATGCTGAGCCCAGTGTGGATGGAAGAAGGATGAGCTCAGTTTGGCAAGTGTTGAAGGAAGAAAATCGAATAGCTGCGTGGCAATGTTCGGCCGTAATTTAAAACAATACAGCTGAACTCAGGTGAGAGAACAAGGGTGAAGGAATGATTTGGGAGTCATTTACACAGACATTATCTAGGAAGCTGACAGAACATTTGTAGCAGGAGAAAGAGCCCAGCAATCAGGCTGAATTTTCAGAAATGCTCAGAGTTAGAGGACAGAGAGAGGAAAAGTCAGGGGTGGAGACAGAGATCAAGTAAGGAGGTAGAATGACTTACCTTGGAAATGGGTAGAGGGTATTTCAAGGTTTCAACATAGATGATCAATATATCCTTGAGCTTCTTATTCAAGAACTGTGTCAGTAAAGGAAAAGTAATCAGATGCTATCTAGAGCAAACACCAAAAACATACTAAGATTTTCTTTCAAGGTGAAGGAGAAATACGCAGGTTGTGTTGGAAGTCTGTGAAGAGGGAGAGTTTGAAGATGCCAGAGAGGGAGGGAATAAATATAACAGCACTACTGCTCAGATGGGATCTGGCTTGAGAGAAAAATAAGGACACAGACCCTGTGTGCTGGAGAGAAGAAGTGGGATAAACATGAAGGTTGAAATTGTTAGAATGAAGGGACCCTCTGAAGTTGCTCATTAAAACATGGTAGGGAGTCATGTAGATTTCAGGAGAATTAAAGATTTTGGAGTAGCTGTTGGTAGACATGTGTTAAGTCATCATCTACAAATGAGGAAAGAGCTTGCAGCTAAGTATTGAGTGCTGAATTTTGGTACCAATCACAAAACAAATATTTGCTGAGTTCCTTCTATGTGGCAGGCACATGTACTTGAAGCCAGAATACAGGGTTAACACCTTTCACTAGTAAGGAAGGCCCTGTGACCCAGGCTCAGGGATGCAGAGAGTCAAGGGAGAGGATGCTGTAGAGTGGAAGTGAGGATAGCATTGAAGAAAGTGCTGGGCAGGTGTCCAGAGTACTGTGCCTCTCATAAAGTACTATTCCAGATTGTAACACTTTTTCTTAATTTATACCGACAAAACTCACTACCCTCAACATTCCTCAAAAATTGCTTCTGGATCTTAAATAACACTCAATTCAGTGTTTTGTTTTGTTTTTTTAAAGGGGCTGCTGTGAGGTGAGGCAAGGAAGCACTGTAACTCCACACTTACCAATTTTATATATTTTGATCTATGTCACATGTCTATACTAGTAAGATTTGTTTCGATTATAACAGAGTACCAACCTGAACTAACTTAAGCCAAGGAGGGATTTAATGGACCAAATAACAAATAATAGGAAGAGGAAGATGTGACAGGGCCTCTGGCATAAACAAAGCCAGTCATTCTCTCCACCAAGGCATTCTCTCCACCTCTCCACACTGCTCCTAGCCATGTGGTAGCTGTACTTTCTCCTCTTGCACAGTGAGTGACTTCTTCCTCAAAAGGAACATGGTCCCAGTCAGATGCAAAGTCTCATAGGATGACTCACCCTCTGATTCCAAGGTCCAGAATCTTAAAAGAGTGCTCTGATTGTAATTAGTCCTGGACTTAGGGATTGCGAGCATGAACACAGGAACTATGACTGGCTTGGATTATGCAGGTATCCAGTCCTGGCCAATCAATGATGGTTGTGAGAAGGAGACACAGGATGTGTTTGTTAGAAGATATCAGCTGGAGTAAGGAAAAAGGAATCATTTCCAGAAAGGGAGAGGGGAATTAGCATTCTTAAATGAATAATTTTTAACAGATATGTTTGTCTTTGATCTCTTTGGCAGTTTTATTATAATTCACTAGGTATGGTTTTCTTTGTATGTATCCAAAATATTCATAAATTTAATGTAGAGATTATCATACTAAGTAAAGTAAGACAGAGAAAGACAAATATTATGGTATCACTTATATGTGGAATCTAAAAAAGATGTTACAAAATGAACTTATTTACAAAAGAGAAACCGCCGACTCACCAACATAGAAAAAAAGTTAGTTATGGTTACCAAAGGGGAAAGGGGTGGGGGGAATAAATTTGGGATTAAAAGATACAGACTACTATAAATAAAATAGATAAACAAGGTTTTGGAGACAAGATGGAGGATTAGAAGGATGTGACCTCAGCTCTTCTTACAAAAACACCAAAATCACAACTAACTAACTAACTAACTGCTGAACAGCCATCAACAAAAAAAATGCTGGAACCTACCAAAAAAGATATCCTACATCCAAAGACAAAGCCACAGTGAGATGGTAGGAGGGGTGCAATTGCAATTGCAATAAAGCAAATCCCATACCTGCTGAGTGGGTGACCCACAAACTAGAAGATAATTATATCGCAAAATTCTCCCACAGGAGTGAAAGTTCTGAGTCCCATGGCCGTCTCCCCAGCCTGGGGGTCTGGCAACAGGAGGAGGAGCCCCCAGAGAATCTGGCTTTGAAGGCCAGTGGGGTTTGATTGCAGGAATTCCACAGGACTGAGGGAAACAGAAACTCTACTCCTGGTGTGCACAAGGTCTCATGCACACCAGGAACCAGGGAAAAAGCAGTGACCTCATAAGAACCTGGACCAGACCTACCTGCTGGTATTAGAGGGCCTCCTGTGAAGGTGGGGGGTGGCTGTGGCTCACTGCAGGGACAAAGACACTGGCAGCAGCATTTCTGGGGAGTACTCACTCGCGTGAGCCCTCCTAGAGGCTGCCATTTTCTTACCAAGACCTGGCCCCCACCAAGAACCTGTAGGCTCCAGTGCTGGGACGCCTCAGGTCAAACAACCAATAGGGTAGGAACACAGCCCCACCCATCAGCACACAGCTGCTTGCTAAACACAGTCCTGCCCGCCCCGGGGACAAGACCCAGCTCCACCCATCAGTGGGCAGGTACCAGTCCTCCCATCAGGAAGCCTGCACAAGCCTCTTAGCTAGCCTCAACAACTGGGGGCAGACAGCAGAAGCAAGAAGAAGAACTACAATCCTGCAGCCTGTGGAATGGAAACCAAAAGCAACAAATAATATACAAGGGAACTCGCATAAGGTTATCAGCTGATTTCTCAGCAGAAACTCTGCAGTCCAGAAGGTGTGGCATGATATATTTAAAGTAATGGAAGGGAAGAACCTACAACCAAGAACACTCTACCCAGCAAGGCTCTCATTCAGATTCAGTGGAGAAATCAAAACCTTTACAGACAAGGAAAAGTTAGAGGAATTCAGCACCACCAGACCAGACTTGCAACAAATGCTAAAGGAACTTCTCTAGGCAGAAAAGAAAAAGCCACAACTAGGACCAAAAAAATTACAAACAGAAAAGCTCACTGGTAAAGGCAAACATACAGTAAAAGTAGGAAATCATCTACACACAAATATGATATCAACACCAGCAATTGTGAGAAGAGTACGAATGCAGGATACTGGAAATGCATTTGATATTAAAAGACCAGCAACTTAAAACAATCTTGTTTCTATACAGACAGCTATATCAAAACCTCATCGTAACAACAAACCAAAAATCTGCAATAGATACACGAAAAAGAATCCAAACACAACACTAAAGTTAGTCATCAAATTACAAGAGAACAAAAGGGGAAGGGAAGAAAAAAGACCTATAAAAACAAATCCAAAACAATTAACAAAATTGATATGATTTCAATTTTCTTAAATTTACCAAGGCTTGCTTTGTGGTCCAGCATTAACAAAATGGCAATAAGAACATACACACAGATAATTACCTTAAACATAAACGGATTAAATGCTCCAACAAAAAGACACAGACTGGCTGAATGGCTACAAAAACAAGTCTGGTATATATGCTGTCTACAAGAGACCCAATTCAGATCTAGGAACACATACAGATTTAAAGTGAGGTGATAAAAAAGGTATTTCATGCAAATGGAAATCAAAAGAAAGCTGGAGTAGCAATACTCATATCAGACAAAATAGACTTTAAAATAAAGACTGTTACAAGAGACAAGGAAGGACACTACGTAGTGATCAAGGGATCAATCCAAGAAGGAGATATAACAATTGTAAATATATATGCACCCAACATAGGAGCACCTCAATACATAAGGCAAATGCTAATAGCCATAAAAGGAAAATTGACAGTAACAAAATAATAGTGGGGGACATTAGCACTCCACTTTCATCAATGGACAGATCATCCAGACATAAAATCAATTAGGAAACACAGGCCTTAAATGACATTTTAGACCACATGGACTCAATTGACATTTATAAAGCATTCCATCCAAAAGCAGCAGAATACACATTCTTCTGAAGTGCCCACGGAACACTCTCCAGGATTGTTCACATGCTGGACCACAAAGCAAGCCTTGGTAAATTTAAGAAAATTGAAATCATATCAAGCATCTTTTCCAACCACAACACTATGAGATTAGAAATCAATTACAAGAAAAAAACTGTAAAAAACACAAACATGTGAAAGTTAAATATATATGCTACTAAACAACCAATGGATCACTGAAGAAATCAAAGAGAAAATAAAAAAATACCTGGAGACAAATGACAATGAAAGCATGACAATCCAAAATCTATGGGACGCAGCAATAGAAGTTCTAAGAGTAAAGTTTATAGCAATACAATCTTACCTCAGGAAACAAGAAAATTTCAAATAAACAACCTAATCTTACACCTAAAGCAACTAGAGAAAGAAGAACAAATGAAACTCAAAGTTAGTAGAAGGAAAGAAATCATAAAGTTCAGAACAGAAATAAATGAAATAGAGACAAAGAAAATAATAGAAAAGATCAATGAAACGAAAATCTAGTTCTATGAAAAGAGAAACAAAATTTATAAACCTTTAGCTAGACTCATCAGGGAAAAAAGGGACAGGGCTCGAATCAATAAAATAATAAATAAAAGAGGATAACTTACAATGGACACCTCAGAAATACAAAAGATCATAAGAGACTAGTGCATGCAACTATATGCCCATAAAATGGACAACCTAGAAGAAATGGACAAATTCTTAGAAAGGTACAATCTCTCAAGGTTGAACCAGGAAGAAATAGAAAAAATGAACAGACCAATTACAAGCACTGAAGTTGAAACTGTGATTAAAAAACTCCCAACAAACAAAAGTCCCGGACCAGATGGCCTCACAGGCAAATTCTATCAAACATTTAGAGATGAGTTAACACCTACCCTTATGAAACTCTTCCAAAAAACTGCAGAGGAAGGAACACTCCCAAACTCATTCTACGAGGCCACCATCACCCTGATACCAAAACAAGACAAAGATATCACACAAAAAAGGAAAATTACAGGCCAATTTCACTGATGAACATAGACGCAAAAATCCTCAACAAAATACTAGGAAACCGAATCCAGGAACACATTAAAAGGATCATTCACCATGATCAAGTGGGATTTATCCCAGGGATGCAAGGATTTTTCAATGTCTGCAAGTCAATCAGTGTGACACACCACATTGACAAATTGAAGAATAAAAACCATATGATCATCAGAAAAAGCTTTTGACAAAATTCAACACCCATTTATGATTTTTAAAAAAACTCTCCGAAAAGTATGCATAGAGGGAACCTCCCTCAACGTAATAAGGGCCATATATGACAAACCCACAGCAAACATCATTCTCAATGGTGAAAAACTGAAAGCATTTCCTCTAAGATCAGGAACAAGACAAGGGTGTCCACTCTCACCACTAATATTCAACATAGTTTTGGAAGTCCTAGCCATGGCAATTAGAGAAGAAAAATAAATAAAAGGAATCCAAATTGGAAAAGAAGACGTAAAACTGTCACTGTTTGTAGATGACATGATACTATACATAGAAAATCCTAAAGATGCTACCAGAAAATTACTAGAGCTCATCAATCAATTTGGTAGTTGCAGGACACAATTAATACACAGAAATCTCTTGCATTCCTATACACCAACAACAAAAGATCATAAAGAATAATTAAAGAAACATTCCCATTTATCATTGCATCAAAAAGAATAAAATACATAGGAATAAATCTACCTAAGGAGGCAAAAGAACTGTACTCCAAAAAATATAAGACATTGATGAAAGAAATAAAAGATGACACAGGTGGAAAGATATACCATGTTCTTGGATTGGAAGAATCAATATTGTCAAAATGACTATACTACCCAAGGCAAGCTACAGAATCAATGCAATCCCTATCAAATTACCAATGACATTTTTCAGAGAACTAGAACAAAAAATTTTCAAATTTGTATGGAAACACAAAAGACTATGAATAGCCAAAGCAATCTTGAGAAAGGAAAACACAGCTGGAAGAATCAGGCTCCCTGACTTCAGACTATATTATAAAGCTACAGTAATCAAGACAGTATGGTACTGGCACAAAAACAGAAATATAGTTTAATGGAACAGGACAGAAAGCCCAGAAATGAACCTATGCACCTATGGTCAAGTAATCTATAACAAAGGAGGCAAGGATACACAGTGGAGAAAAGACAGTCACTTCAATAAGTGGTGCTGGGAAAACTGGACAGTTACATGTAAAGGAATGAAATTAGAACACTCCCTAACACCGTACACAAAAATAAACTCAAAATGGACTAAAGACCTATATGTAAGACCTGATTCTATAAAACTCTTAGAGGAAAGCATAGGCAGAACACTCCTTGACATAAATCACAGCAATTTTCCAAGCCGTCTCCTAGAGTAACAAATAAAAACAAAAATAAAGAAATGGGACCTAATTAAACTCAAAAGCTTTCTCACATCAAAGGAAACCACAGACAAAATGAAAAGGTAACCTACAGAACAGGAGAAAATATTTGCAAATGATGCGACTGACAAGGGATTAACCTCCAAAATCTACAAACACAGTTCATGCAGCACAATATCCAAAAAACAAACAACCCAATCAAAGACTGGGCAGAAGACCTAAACAGACATTTCTCCAAAGAAGACATACAGATGGTCAAGAAGCACATAAAAAGATGCACAACATTGCTAATTATTAAAGAAATGCAAATCAAAACTACAATGAGATTTCACCTCACACCAGTCAGAATGGCCATCATCAAAAAATCTACAAAAAAATAAATGCTGGAGAGGGTGTGGAGAAAAGGGAACCCTCATGCACTGTTGGTGGGAATGTAAATTTGTACAGCCACTATGGAGAACAGTATGGAGGTTCCTTAAAAAACTAAAAATAAAACTACCATGTGACCCAGTAATCCCACTACTGGTCATGTACCCTGAGAAAACCATAATTCAAAAGGACACATGTATCCCAGTGTTCATTGCAGCACTATTTACAATAGCCAGGACATGGAAATAACCTAAATGTCAAACGATAGATGAATGGATAAAGAAGATGTGGTACATACATACAAAGGAATATTACTCAGCTATAAAAAGGAACAAAATTGGGTCATTTGTAGAGATGGGATGGACCTAGAGTCTGTCATACAGAGTGAAGCCAGAAAGAGAAAAACAAATATTGTATATTAATGCATATATGTGGAATCTAGAAAAATGGTACACATGAACCTATTTGTAGGGCAGATATAGAGACAGAGACATAGACATAGAGAATGGACATGTGCACACCGGGGGGAAGGGAAGGGTGGGATGAATTGGGAGATTAGGTTTGACATAAAGTACACTACCATGTGTAAAATGGATAGCTAGTGGCAACCTGCTGTATAGCACAGGGAGCTCAGCTCAGTGCTCTGTGACGACCTAGATGGGTGGGATGGGGGCGGGGGGAGGGAGGTCCAAGAGGGAGGGGATATAGGTATACATATAGCTGATTCACTTCATTGTACAGCAGAAACTAACAAAACATTGTAATGTGTCTTTTGCATATATCTGGAGAAAAACATGGTTCGAAAGGATACGTGCACCCCAATGTTTACTGCAGCACTGTTTACAATAGCCAAGACATGGAAGCAACCTAAATGTCCATCAACAGAGGAATGGATAAAAGAAGATGTAGTACATATATACAATGGAATATTACTCAGCCATTAAAAAGAATGAAATAATGCCATTTGCAACAACATGGATGGACCTAGAGATTTTCATACTAAGTGGATTAAGTCAGACAAAGACAAATATCATATGATATCACTTACATGCAGAATCGAAAAAAAATGATACAAATGAACTTATTTACAAAACAGGAACAGACTCACAGACTTAGAAGACAAACTTATGGTTATCAAAGAGGTAAGGTGGCGTGAGGGATAAATTGGGAGTTTGGGATTGACATATACACACTACTATATTTAAAATAGATAACTAACAAGGACCTACTGTATAGCACAGGGAACTCTGCTAAATATTCCATAATAACCCTAATGGGAAAAGAATTTGAAAAAGAATAGGTATATGTATATGTATAACTGAATCACTTTGCCGTACACTTCAAACTAACACAACATTGTTAGTCAACTATATCCAATAAAAATAAAAATTAAAAAAAAACAAGGACCTACTGCATATAGCATAGAGAACTATATTCAGTATCTTATAATAACCTATAATGGAGAAGAATCTGAAAGGATATATAATATCACTTCGCTGTACACCTGAAACACTGTAAATCAACTATACTTAAAAGAATTCAAAATATTCATAAATAGTAGAATGGATAAGTAAATTGTAGTCTGTCTACACAGTGAAATACTATACAGCAAGGAAAATGAATAAACTGCAGTTACACACAACAGCATGGATGAAGCCCACAAATACGCTGAGTAAGAGAAAACTTCAGAAAATAATATATACTAAATTTTTCCATTTATGGGAAAGCTAGTCTGTGATGTTGGAAGTAAGGGGAGTTTCACATTTGACTAGGAGGGTAGGTACCAGGAAGCTGGTAATACTCTGTTTCTTGACGTGGGTGGTGTCATACAGATGTGCTGACCCCGTGATAAATCATTAAGCTGTATACTTTTCATTTGTGTGCTTTCTGTAGTATGTTATACATAAATGAAAAGTGTTTTTCTACAAAAATGCTTATTAGCAATTGGATGGAAAAAAAGAAATCCACTTGAGTTTAGTTTGAAGAAAGGTTCCCACTACTGAAAATCACTGATAGAATATTCCATCCCCTATTTCACAGACTAGGAAACAAATATCCACATGTATTAAATGACTGATTCTGGGTTTCAGAGATAATTAGTAATGGAGTCGGAACCAAAGGCTGTTTTTGAATTCAAACCCAAATCCAGAGCTTTCCACCAATCTGCCATGATATACACATAATATACATAAATATATGTAAATCTCTCTAGCTCTGGGACCAAAGACTGCACTCATTCATTCAGTCATTCATTTGGCATCTATTACAAGGCAGCCATCGTGCTAGGCTCAGGGAGATCTCTGTCTCCTGCCCTGCAGCCCAGTGAGTGCTGTAAGAGAAATATAACCAGGTGCTGAGGAATACATGTAGGGAGCTATTATATCTTTGGTGGATCAGGGGTGTCTTCACAGAGGTATATTTATATGTGTGCTAGATATTCCACCAGGCAGATGTCTAGTGGTTAGGTGAAATGGTTTAGTACTGCTGGATTGAAACCTTGGCCACATCATTTACCTGTTAGGCAGTATTACTAAGCTGTATAAACTTAGATTGGTCACACGATCTCTGTGCGTCAGTTCCCTCAGCTGTAAAATGGGGACAAATTATGGAAGTTAATATATATAACTGTGTGCCCAGCACCTTCCTAAGCAGAGTGGGTACCAAGGATGAAGATGGGCTCAGTGGAAGTCTGCCCCAGTGGGGAGGAGTATTTTATTACTGACAATGTTTAGAATTGCCAACATAGGTTGGTGGGAAAAAGCAGAATCATTTTTTGATTTTAATATTGTTTTTCAATTCTCTGTAGACAATGCAACTCCTTATTGGCTGCATCTGAAGCAGGTATTTCCACCGCCCCACCCTTCACCCTCTACACTACCAGATGCATAGTAAGTACTACATAAAAGCTTGCAAGTATCATTGTTATTATTTAGGTAAGGAAGGTCATGTAGGAATTCTCCAGAAGTGAGGGTGCGGGCAGGGTTGGGGTAGGGGGGCAGGCTTTCCTCGTAGAGGAAACAGTGCATGTGAAGGCAAGTAGGTAAAAAGATTATGTTCATTCAAACCATCAGTTAATACCTGAGCCAAGAAGCAAACTGGGCTTTCCTGAGGATAGTAGCTCCATCATTGGGAAGGAAAGCAAAGCATTGTGACTCTTTTCTTTGACAGCCATCATTGAAGGCCACTCGCAATTTCACATGAGATCCTTCTGCCTTCTGTTCAACGTTCTCCCCACTCCACAGCATTGTGCGCGGTTGCCTTTCTGCTCTAGAGAGTCAAGGATGGCTTGAAGATATCCGCCCTTGAGAGCGCAATTCTGCCAACAAGCTATATCTATGCAGTGTTTCTTAGTGTGCTGATGTGAGTGCCTACTTTGATGATAAGAATAATCAACTGCTTTGTCTTTTAGAGGGTTCTTAATGCCAACACTCCATAGTTCTTCTCGGTGAGTGCAATTAAATACAGGGAGGGACAAAGCCCAGCTAAGTAATTCACAAAAGCACAACTACAGAAAGAAAACTTTAGCTTGGTTTTTCTATCAGTCAGTGACTGGGCTGCTACCAAGGTAAGGGATTTCATTACAGTGAGGACTGTCACACCGTTGTAGCGGCCCAGAGCAGAGATATGAGTCATCTTACTGAAGACCCCTAAGTGGACTGTGCTAGTCTCCTCAGTCTGTTATAACAAAATACCAAAGACTGGGTGGCTTAAAGGGCACTGCCTTCTTGCTGTGACCTCACATGGCACAGAGAGAGAGAGAGAGCTCTGGTGTCCCTCTTCTGATAAGGACACTAATCCCATCATGGGGCTACACCCGGATGACCTCATCTAACCCTAATTATTTCCCAAAGGCCTCCACCTCCAAATACCAACACATCAGGGACTGGACTTCAACATATGAATTCTGGGGACACACAAAGACTGCATCCATAGCAAGGAGAAATGGAGGGATCATAACAATGCAAAATATCAGCACGTCATATAGATGACTTGGCCAAAAAAACCCCCAGAAAACTCTATTTCAGTAAATTTAAAAATAAGCAATTTATTTACTTTACCTTAGAGACAAAATATCACCTGTAACTATAATTCCTTTCTGACTCCTCCTAAGGAGGGGTCCCAAACTAAAAAGTGAAACAAAATAACAGACCAAATACAATAAGATTATCTATAATGAAACAAATAACAGACCAAATACAATTATCTAGAAGCAAAATCCAGAATCATTCCCATTGGAGAACATGGATTAAACAAAAGAATTTTTAATCCATGAATTAAAAATTAGTCTTTTTGGGACTTCCCTGGTGGCGCAGTGGTTAAGAATCCGCATGTCAATGCAGGGGACATGGGTTCGATCCCTGGTCCAGGAAGATCCCACATGCTGTGGAGCAACTAAGCCCATGCACCACAACTACTGAGCCTGTGCTCTACAGCCCACGTGCCACAACTACTGAGCCCACGCACCTAGAGCCTATGCTCTGCAAAGAGAGAAGCCACTGCAATGAGAAGCCCGTGCACTGCAATGAAGAGTAGCCCCCGCTCGCCGCAGCTAGATAAAGCCCATGTGCTGCAATGAAGACCCAACACAGCCAAAAAATAAATTAAAAATTTTAAATTAGTCTTTTTGAGACGTAAATGAACTTACATACGAAACAAAAGCAGACTCACAGACCTGTGGTTTCCAAGTGGGGGGGGAGGTTGGGGGAAGGGTATATTAGGAGTTTGGGGGGTTAGCAGATGCAAACTATTACATATAGAATGATAAACAACAAGGTCCTACTGTATAGCATGGGGAACTATATTCAATATCCTGTGATAATGGAAAAGATTATGAAAAAGAATATATGTATAACTGAGTCACTTTGCTGTACAGTAGAAATTAACACCACATTGTAAATAAACTATACTTCAATAAAATAAATTTTTTAAAAAATTAGTCTTTCTTTTTGAATCTGCAAACCTCAGAACACTATGTAAAATAATTTGGACCAAATGATTTAAAAAACAAACAAAAAAATCCCATTATAAAGCACCCTGATGGACAGGGCACTTAGGATTCTCTAGCCTAGGCAAAATGACATATCCCAGCATAAAGTTTAGGAACACAGGCCCTGGAGCCCTCCCCCTCGATTTACATCCTGGCTTCACCACTCATTAGTTACATGACCTTGAACCTGTTAACCTCCCTGAGCTTCCATGTCCTCACTTATAAAAAGGGGTTAATAGTACTACCCACCTCATAGAGTTGCTGCTAAAATTAAACGAAGTTTAGACAGAAAGCACTTGGAGCAGTGCCTAAAAACAGTAAGCACTCTAATTTTTAGAGAAATGCAAAACAAAATTAAAATAAGGTACCACTTCACACAGGTCAGAATGGCCATCATTAAAAAGTCTACAAACAATAAATGCTGGAGAGGGTATAGAGAAAAGGGAATCCTCCTACACTGTTGGTGGGAATGTAAGTAAGTTGGTGCAGCCACTGTGGAGAACAGTATGGAGGTTCCTCAAAATACTAAAAATAGAGTTGCTGTATGATCCAGCAATCCAACTCCTGAGCTTATATCCAAACAAAACTATAATTCAAAAAGATACATGCACCCCTATGTTCATAGCAGCACTATTCACAATAGCCAACACATGGAAACAACCTAAATGTCCATCAACAGATGAATGGATAAAGAAGATGTGGTACATATATATAATGGAATACTACTCAGCCATAAAAAAAGAATGAAATAATGACATTTGCAGCAACATTAATGGACCTAGAGATTATCATACTAAGTGAAGTAAGTCAGAAAAATACCATACCATTGGAGCACCCAAATACATAAAACAAATACTAACAGACACAAAGGTAGAAATTGAGAGGAATACAACAGTAGTAGGAGACTTTAACACCCCACTCACATCAATGGACAGATCTTCCAGACAAAGAATCAATAAGGCAACAGAAATCCTAAATGACACAATAGAACAGACAGACTTAACTGATATTTTCAGGACATAATATCCAAAAAAAACCCAGAATACACATTCAAGTGCACATGGAACATTCTCCAGTACTGACCACATACTAGGGCACAAAACAAGCCTCAACAAAGTTAAGAGTATAGAAATTATCTCAAGCACCTTTTTTGACCACAATGGCTTGAAGCTAGAAATTAACCACAGAAAAAGAAATGAGGAAAAAAAACGATTACCTGGAAACTAAACAACATGCTACTAAAAAACCAATGGGTCAACGATGAAACCAAAGAGGAAATTTAAAAACACCTTGAGACAAATGACATTTCATCCAAAAGCAGCAGAATACACTTTTTTCTCAAGTACACACACAACATTCTCCATCTTGGGTCACAAATCAAGCCTTGGTAAATTTAAGAAAATCAAAATCATATCAAGCATCTTTTCCAACCACAATACTAAGAGATTAGAAATAACTACAGGAAAAAACCCTGTAAAACACACAAACACATGGAGGCTAAACATATGCTACTAAACAACCAATGGGTCACTGAAAAAATCAAAGAGGAAATCAAAAAATACCTGGAGACAAATGACAACGAAAGCATGACAATCCAAAACCTATGGGACAGAGCAAAAGTAGTTCTAAGAGTAAAGTTTATAGCAATACAGTCTTACCTCAGGAAATAAGAAAAATCACAAATAAACAACCTAACCTTACACCTAAAGCAACTAGAGAAAGAAGAAAAAACGAAACCCAAACTTAGTAGAAGGAAAGAAATAATAAAGATCAGAGCAGAAATAAATGAAATAGAGGGACTTCCCTGGTGGTCCAGTGGTAAAAAATCCACCTTACAATTAGGGGGACACGAGTTCAATCCCTGGTCAGGGAACTAAGATCCCACATGCTGCGGGGCAACTAAGCCCACACGCCTCAACTAGAGAACCCACGTGCCACAAACTACAGAGGCCACACGCTCTGGAGCCTGTGCGCCACAACTAGAGACAGAAAATCTGCACGCCACAACTAGAGAGAAGTCCGAGCGCCACAACTAGAGAGAAGCCTGTGCACTGCAACGAAAGATCCTGCATGCCTCATCGAAGATCCTGCGTGCCACAACTAAGACCCAACATAGCCAATAAATAAATGAGTAAATAAATAAATAAATAAAACATATTTTTTTAAAGAAATAAGTGAAATAGAGACAAACAGTAGAGAAGATCAATGAAACTAAAAGCTGATTCTTTGAGAATATAAACAAAATTGATAAACCTTTATCCAGACTCATCAAGAAAAAAAGAGAGAGGACTCAAATTAATAAAATTAGAAATGAAAAACGAGAAGTTACAGTGGACACCACAGAAACACAAAGGATCATAAGAGACTACTACAAGCAACTATTCACCAATAAAATGGACAAACTAGAAGAAATGGACAAATTCTTAGAAAGGTAAAATGTTCCAAGACTGAACCAGAAAGAAATAGAAAATATGAATAGACCAATCACAAGTACTGAAATTGAAACTGTGATTAAAAATCTTCCAACAAACAAAAGTCCAGGACCAGATGACTTCACAGGCAAATTCTATCAAACATTTAGAGAAGAGTTAACACCCACCCCTATGAAACTCTTCCAAAAAATTGAAGAGGAAGGAACACTACCAAGCTCATTCTACAAGGCCACCATCACCCTGATACCAAAACAAGACAAAGATATCACAAAAAAAAGAGAAAATTACAGGCCAATATCACTGATGAACACAGACGCAAAATTCCTCAACAAAATAATAGCAAACCGAATCCAACAACACATTAAAAGGATCAAACACCATGATCAAGTGGGATTTATCCCAGGGATGCAAGGATTTTTCAGTATCCACAAATCAATCTGTGTCATACACCACATCAACAAACTGAAGAATAAAAACCATATGATCATATCAATAGATACAAAAAAAGCTTCTGACAAAATTCAACACCCATTTATGATAAAAACTCTCCAGAAAGTGGGCAAAGAAGGAAACTACTTAATACATAATACATATTAAAGGCCATATATGACAAACCCGCAGCAAACAACATTCTCAATGGTGAAAAAAATGAAAACATTTCCTCTAAGATCAGGACTAAGACAAGGATGTCCACTCTCACCACTATTCAACATAGTTTTGGAAGTCCCAGAAATGGCAATCAGAGAAGAAAAAGAAATAAAAGGAATCCAAATTGGAAAAGAAGAAGTAAAACTGTCACTGTTTCCGGATGACATGATACTATACATAGAAAATTCTAAAGATTCCACCAGAAAACTACTAGAGCTCGTCAATGAATTTGGTAAAGTTGCAGGATACAAAATTAATACACAGAAATCTCTTGCATTCCTCTACACTAATGATGAAAAATCAGAAATAGAAATCAAGAAAACAATCCCATTTACCATCGCATCAAAAAGAATAAAACACCTAGGAATAAACCTACCTAAGGAGGCAAAAGAGCTGTACTCAGAAAACTATAAGATACTGATGAAAGAAATAAAAGATGACACAAACAGATGGAAATTTTTACAATGTTCTTGGAAGAATCAATATTGTGAAAATGACTATACTACCCAAAGCAATCTACAGATGCAATGCAATCCCTATCAAATTACCAATGGCATTTTTCACAGTATTAGTACAAAAAAATTTACAATTTGTATGGAAATACAAAAGACCATGAGTAGCCAAAGCAATCTGGAGAAAGAAAAATGGAGCTGGAGGAATCAGGCTCCCTGACTTCAGACTATACTGGAAAGCTACAATAACCAAAACAGTATGGAACTGGCACAAAAACAGAAATATAGCTCAATGGGACAGGATAGAAAGTCCAGAGATAAACCCACGCACTTATGGTCACCTTATCTTTGATAAAGGAGGCAAGAATATACAGTGGAGAAAAGACAGCCTCTTCAATAAGTGGTGCTGGGAAAACTGGACAACTACATGTAAACGAATGAAATTAGAACACTCCCTAATACCATACACAAAAATAAACTCAAAATGGATTAAAGACCTAAACATAAGGAAGGATCCTATAGAACTCTTAGAGGAAAACATAGGCAGAACAGTCTTTGACATAAATTGCAGCAAGATCTTTTTCGATCCACCTCCTAGAGTAATGAAAATAAAAACAGAAATAAACAGCTCATGCAGCTCAATATCAAAAAATAATCCAATCAAAAAATGGGCAGAAGATCTAAACAGACATTTCTCCAAAGAAGACATACCAATGGCTAAAAAGCCCATGAAAAGATGCTCAACATCACTAATCATTAGAGAAATGCAAATCAAAACTACAATGAGGTATCACCTCACACTGGTCAAAATGGCCATCATCAAAAAATCTACAAACAATAGAGACTGTGGGTGGGAATGTAAGTTGGTATAGCCACTATGGAGAACAGTATGGAGGTTCCTTTAAAAAGTAAAAATAGAGCTACCGTATGATCCAGCAATCCCACTCCTGGGTATATTTCTGGAGAAAACCATAATTCGAAAAGATACATGCACCCCAATGTTCATTGCAGCAGTATTTACAATAGCCAGAACATGGAATCAACCTTTATGTCCATCAACAGAGGAATGGATAAAGATGTGGTATGTATATACAATGGAATATTACTCAGCCATAAAATGATGGACATATGATGGACATGGATGGACCTAGATATTGTCATACTGAGTGAAGTAAGTCAGACAGAGAAAGACAAATATCATATGATATCACTTATATGTGGAATCTAAAAAAAGGGTACAAATGAACTTATCTACAAAACAGAAATAGAGTTATAGATGTAGAAAACAAACTTATGATTACCAGGGGTAAGGGGGGGGGGCGGATAAATTGGGAGATTGGGATTGACATATATACAGTACTATATATAAAATAGATAACTAATAAGGACCTACTGTATAGCACAGGGAACTCTACTCAATACTCTGTAATGGCCTATATGGGAAAAGAATCTAAAAAAGAGTGGATATATGTATATGTATAACTGATGCTCTTTCCCGTACACCTGAAACTAACACAACATTGTAAATCAACTATATTCCAATAAAAATTTAAAAAAAAAAGAATATACAATGGGAAAAAGACAGCCTCTATAGCAAGTGGTGTTGGGAAAGTTGGACAGCCACATATAAATCAATGAAGTTAGAACACACCCTCTCACCATATACAAAAATAAACTCAAAATGGCTTAAAGACTTACACATAAGACATGACAGCATAAAACTCCTAGAAGGGAACATAGGCAAAACAGTCTCTGACATAAATTGTACCAATATTTTGTTAGGTCAGTCTCCCAAGGCAATAGAAATAAGAACAGAAATAAACAAATGGGACCCAATCAAACTTACAAGCTTTTGCACAGCAAAGGAAACCATTGACAAAATGAAAAGGCAACCTACAGAATGGGAGAAAATATTTGCAAATGATGTGACTGACAAGGGCTTAATTTCCAAAATATATGAACAGCTCATACAACTCAACAACAAAAAACAAACAACCCTATCCAAAAATGGGTAGAAGACCTAAATAGACATTTCTCCAATGAAGACATCCAGATGGCCAATAGGCACATGAAAAGATGCTCAACATCGCTAATTATTAGAGAAATGCAAGTCAGAACTACAATGAGTTACCATCTCACACCGGTCAGAATGGCCATCATTAAGAGCTCTACAGATAACAAATGCTAGAGAGGATGTGGAGAAAAGGGAACCCTCCTACACTGTTGGTGGGAATATAAGTTGGTGCAGCCACTGTGGAAAACAGTATGGAGGTCCCTCAGAGAATAAAAATAGAATTACCATATGATAAAGCAATCCCACTCTTGGGCATGTATCCAGACAAAACTATAATTCAAAAAGATACACGCACCCCTATGTTCATAGCAGCACTATTTACAATAGCCAAGAGATGGAAACAACCTAAATGTCCATCAACTGATGGAGAAAGAAGAGGTGGTACATATACACAATGGAATACCACTCAGCCATCAAAAAGGACGAAATGATGCCATTTGCAGCAACACGGATGCACCTACAGATTATCATGCTAAGTGAAGTAAGTCAGAAGGAGGAAGACAAATATCGTATGATATCACTTATTTGTGGAATCTAAAATATGACACAAACGAGCCTATCTATGAAACAGAAGCAGAATCACAGACAGAGAACAGACTGGTGGTTGCAAAGGGGGAGGGGTTGGGGGAGGGACGGAGTGGGAGTTTGGGGTTAGCAGATGTAAGCTTTTATATACAGAATGGATAAACAACAAGGTCCTACTGTATAGCACAGAGAACTATATTCAATATCCTATGATAAACCATAATGGAAAAGAATATTAAAAAATGTATATATGTATAACTGAATCACTTTGCTGTACAGCAGAAATTAACACAAGATTCTAAATCAACTACATGTCAATAAAAAAAGAAAAATACCATATGATATCACTTACTGTGGAATCCAAAATATGGCACAAATGAACCTATCTATGAAACAGAAACAGACTCACAGACATAGAGAACAGACTTGTGGTTGCCAAGGGGGATGGGGGATAGGGGATGAGGGATGGGGAGGGATGGACTAGGAATTTGGGGTTAGTAGATGCAAACTATTATATACAGAATGGATAAAAAACAAGGCCCTACTGTATAGCACAGGGAATATATTCAATATCCTGGGATAAACCATAACAGAAAAGAATATAAAGAAGAATGTACTATACATATATACATATATATGTATGTATAATTGAATCACTTTGCTGTACAGCAGAAATTAACATTGTAAATCAACTATACTTCAATTAAAAAACTTTTTTAAAACACAGTAAGCACTGTATTTCTTCATTAAAGTTAGCTACTTTTTTTTACTTATCAACCATTGCCTCATCACAGATTTATGACCAATGTCCTTGGGGGGAGGCAAGACTCTGGTGAACTCAGAAAAGCAAAGTATAATCTGTGCTGTCAAAATGCCCCAGCAAGGAAGGGTCTCATGAGTCCCTGTGGAGCCCATGAGAGCGTTAACACTTTGTGCTGCAGTCAGAACAGAAACAACAGGCTCCAGGAAATCAGAGGAGATGGAAAGCTCTCACATACAGGGGATGCAACATACCCCCAGACTCACTCATTATCCTCTCACCCCTCTCCCACCCGTTTCCCATGCCCTAGTCCTGCTCCTCCTATTTTCTATACTGTACACCCAGCAGTCAACTTCCCCATCACCCTCCTCCCTTAGCCTTCCCATCACTAGGACCTTTACAACATAGGTTGGAAATACATCATTTTCATTCACTCATCTCCCAGCACACTGCTCTCACCTGGGCTCAGCTGGGCTCTCACCACCTCTCAGCTGGGCTGCTGCATTAGCCTTCTTACATGTCTCTGCTTCTACACTTTCTCCAGGCCAATCATTCTCTTCGAAATCTCCAGAAGAACCTCTCAAACTTGCAAAACCCATCATGACACTTCTCCAATAAAATCTCCATTTCTTTCAAGCCGTGCCCCTCCTCCTCTCTCTGCTCTCAATTCCTTCCACCCCCAGAGTCCTATTTTACACTTGCCATATGGAATCCAGACAGGTTCCTCAATCTCCCACATCCTCTCCCACCTCTGTGCCTTGGGTGCAGGCTCTTGCTTCTGTGTGGGATTCCACCATCGGTTTTCTACCTAGAAATCTCCAACTCACTATACAAGGCCCAGTGTCAAATGCTGCCACCTCTCTGGAGCCTTCTCTAGCTTCTGCAGGCCAACCCAGATGCTCTATCGTCCACACATTTATGGCATCAAACATAGCTCCATAATCAATGTGCTCACCGTTTTGTAATGGTTCATCTGCAGGAATATCCTCCAGCACTGGGCCTGGATACTGTAGCCCATGATAATATTAATGAGAACAATGTAGTAACAAAAACAATAACAACAACAATAAATCCTTTCTTTTGTTTCTAAAAAATGCTATTAATGTTGAGTCTTTGGTAGA
This sequence comes from Eschrichtius robustus, assembly GCF_028021215.1. Classification (NCBI taxonomy): domain Eukaryota; kingdom Metazoa; phylum Chordata; class Mammalia; order Artiodactyla; family Eschrichtiidae; genus Eschrichtius; species Eschrichtius robustus. The sequence continues at coordinate 72,350,163 of NC_090833.1, forward strand.
TTCTAGGTACTTCGCTAAGCCATTGATTAGCTTGAACCACATAAGATTGCTATTTTTTATTGGTCAAAATGGTCATACATTGATGATTTCATGTACTTTGCCCCAAAACACACATCTTTTAAATTTAATCTTCACAACAACCCTAAGAGGTAAATATGTTATTATTCCCATTCTATGGGTGGGAAAATTGAGGCTCAGAGGTTTCAAGTAACCTTGCCCAAGGTTCTAGGACAAGAAAGTGAAGGAGCCAGGACACTAGTCCAAAACTGTCTGCCTCTCAATGCTCTTAACCAGGGCTATATCCTGACCCCCGGACTTTTTATTTAATTGTTTAATCAACTAATGAGGCAATGACATGAGGGTCCTGGAGATAGGATGATGGTTGCCTAACATAAAGATACGAGTCTGTGTTCAGCAAGTCCAGAGAGGACAAATTCTGATGGCCGTGTGGGAGTTAAAGCAGGTTTCTCAGCAGCCAGCAAAGGCTGTTAAATACTGAAATGAGTTAATAAAGAAGGTTATAGAATCTCCTTCAAGGGAAGGATTTCTTCCCCCAGTGGAGGACAGAGTCTCATCTGTCTGAGATGGTTTAAATATAATCCTCTGTGAAGGTCAATAAATTGTGCTCACCAAGTTCTTTCCAGGTTCCTTATGATACTCAGATACATGGGCTTAATGTGGCTCAGCGTGTGGCCTGAAAGGGGGGAGGGGGCTGATCCTCCAGCCAGAAATAATCTCTTCCTCCTTTACACGCTTTCAGCCCTCTGACTTGACCTTCCTTATGACACATGTAGTGATTTTTGTATGTCATTTTGCTTTCTGCAAGAGAAAACGCATCCAAAGCATGAGGTGTGTGTGGCTCATTTTGATATCTCCCACAGCACCTAACAGAGTGTTTAGTGCTACATTATTAACACTTTGATTAAATGAAGTTTCCTTCCTCTTCTGAAAGCAATCTTATAGTCCCAAGCTAAAAATAAGCCCCTGATTTTCATCCAAAACCTATTATCAAAACTCAGCAACTCACACCATGGGGGCAAAGTTTTCTTAAATATGCTTTTGGTCCCATCATTATCAGATATAACATAATTTTTTTTCTTTCTTCTTGCCTCATTGTGAAATATGGTCATTCAGATGGTAATTCCTTCCAGGTAAGATGTCTGAAAAATGAACCAGCATTTCAGCCAGTAAGAAAGGAATCTGGCTAGATCACTAATAGAAACGAACATATCCAGGTATCTAAGTGTTCCGCAGTTCCCAGCTAGAGTCACCACCACCTCAAAATAATTACAGTGGAAAAGATTTTCCATAACGGTCACTCTACAGAGGCATAAATTTTCATGATGATAATGAGTACGTACAATAAAAAATTGCTCTAGCTGTACACCTGAAACTAACCCAACGTTGTAAATCAACTATACCCCAATACAAATTTTTTTTAAAAGTTGCTCTAGACCCTTTTATTCTCAATAAAAATAACAATAACTATACTTGTACTGAATATTAAAATAAAAAAACTTTCAAACGATCTAGCTCATTTGATCCACAGTCCTTACCATTTATATCACCACTTTAGAAGATATTTAGAGGAAACTTGGATCAGAGAGATGAAGAAAATTGCTATGACTCACAAAGCTAGGAATAGCAAGAGTCTAGACTGGAACCCAGGCATTTTCCTGACTCCAAATCTCATGATCTTTCTACCAAATCTTTCTGTCCACATGGCCAATCTTAAAAAAAAAAAAAAAAAAAAATAGCATTTGTACCTCAGCAGTATAAAAAAAATCAAGATCCAGAGATAAATGACCAATTTGCTAGAGGAGCCACATTTTCTTAATTTTAGTAATTGAGCTTGAACATTAATTCCTCACATCTGGTTAAAAAATACCAATAGCTAACATTTTATTGAGTGTTTACATCTTGCCACTGTACTCAGTGCTTTCCATGGATCAATTCACCTAATCCTTACAAGTTTAGAAGGTTGGTTCTCTTTCCATTTTACAAATGTGGAAACTGCAGTTTACAAAGATTAAGTTGTGAGACCTTAGCTTTCCCAAGGTCACGTGATTTGGAAAGTTAAGTGGCAGAACTGTGATCTGAACGCATATCAGCAAAACCCAGAGCCTAGTCTCTTAACCGCTATGCTAATCCGCTATGCCAGCGGTTCTCAAGGCTTGATCCTGGGGAGGCAACATCAGCGTCCCTGGGAACTTGTTAGAAATGTGAATTCTCGGTCCACACCCAGACCTACTCTGGAAGAGGGGCCCAGCAATCTATCTATGTTTTAAAAAGCCCTCTAGGTGCTTCTAAGTTACACTACAATCTGAGAATTTCTGTGCTAGATGGCAACAAGAGTAAATGGGAACCGTTCATAGGGATTCGGTATACACTCTGTGCTATCAGGGAATGCAAAAAGGAAGTGGGAGAAGTTGGAGACAACTAATAAGGTTGTTGTAAATGAAAATCTTCAGGGGATAGAAAAGCCAAAACGGGAAGAAATAACCTTAACTAGTGCACGCAGAAGCTAAAAACAGCAATGATGAGCAATTAATCAGGCAATATGTTACACTGTAATCAAGGATCAGAAAATTCCAGAAGAACTAAATGACACAGAGTTTATTACTGCACGGTAAATGATCATTAATAAAACATGGCTGTTAAAAGAACCAAAGAGATGAATAATCATAGAAAGGAAATGTCAGCTGTAGAAAGAATAACCTGTGGTCTTAATCACTTGGAAAAATTACAGGTCTGGACATAGAATCAAAAGAAAAGAATGGAAATTAGCAGTGTTATGAGAATACAGCACAAACCTGATTGCTTTTTTTATATATAAAATTAAGATAGTTACAAAGACACCATGCACTGGTGAATGAAAAGTTTGACTCGGCTAACATTTCAACGGCTAAAAATAGTGAATTTACATAATTGTAGTTTCATGTTGTTTAGCATCAATCCCCATCTCTGGTGTAGAAATAAGAAATTACTTACATTAATGCAGAGATTGCTTGACTTGAAATTTATCTGGCCCCACTGGTTATTCTTTGGATTTATCTGGCTGATGACCTCTGCTGACCCGTAAATTTCCTAAAGGACTAACTCTGCACACACGTGTTTCCAAAGAGAGAAACAGGAGCAGTTTCCAAGGGCATGTCATTCCTGTATCATTCATTCTATCTCTGCAGAGGACTGCTTGCTCAAAGTGTACGAAAAATACCTGCAAGTAAGTATAAAAAGAAAAAGGATTCCAACAGAGACACCAAGTCATTATACTACAGAACTGTGGGTTATTCCTTTCATTTGAGGGCTACTGATTTGAGATCTTTAAAAAAAAAAAAAAATTCAGTCAGTCTAGAGGAAGCAAATCAAAGAGAATATGGTAATTGAAGCTGTCAAAGGAAATACTAACCAGTAAAACCGTCTAACTGGAATTATGAGAAGATATCATAACTTCCATGGAGGAAAAAGTATGTTCTTTTCCAACTTAGTGTTGTGCAGGAATTTTTCATTCTCATAGCAACAAAAATTATCCTAATTAGTTAAAATGTATCAACTACTTATTATGTGCCAGGAATCATTCTAAATGCAATATATATGTCACCTCCTATACTTCTCGTAGCAACTCTATGATGTATGCATTATTGTTGCCCTCTCTCAATTTCATATTTGACAGATAAAGAAATTTTACGGCAGAAAGTTAAAGTTACTCTCCAAAGATGGCCCCCAATAATTCTGCCCCTCCCTATATGTACAAGCTGCTCCTCCCATAAACAGGTACAACTTACATTCCACATTCCTTCTCCTTGTATCTGCTGAGTCTAAGACTAAATTGGCCAATAGAATGCAGAGAAAGAAATATTATGAGTATTCTAAGCCGGGTATTAAGAAGGCTGGGCTGTTTCTACATCTCGAAATCTAGCCATCACGTTGTAAGAAAGCCCAAGCAGCCATGCGGAGAGGCTCTTGTGGAAAATAATCAAGACCTTTGGCTCACAGTGTCAGCTGAGCTCCCAGCCAACAGCCAGTACCAACTTGCCAGTTAACGTGAGTGAGCCATTTGGGAAGTAGATCCTCCAGCCCCAGTTAAAACACCCCAGCTCGTAGCACATGGAGCAGAGATTAGCTCAACCAAACCCTATCCAAATTGCAAAATCATTGTTGTTTTAAGCCACCAAGTTTTGACATAGCTTATTACACCGCAACGGACAAATGAAACACTGAACTACCAAGATTGCACAGTGAGATAGTCCAACATCAGGTAGGCCATACCCTTCTCTCTCATATAAATTAAACTGCATATGAGGATGTGCAAAGAAAGGATTCCAATCAGAGGCAGGGGTGAATGGAAAATGTGCTTATATGGACACCTTATTCAACAGTCACTGAGAATCTGGGAGGTACCAGGAACTGAGCCCAGATGCTATAGATACAAAGGTGAACAGTCAGAGTCCTTGGCTCAAGAAATTCTCCATGCAAGGCCACTAGGACAAAATGTCAATACCATAGGAAATGATCAAATTGATGCAAAATAACGGACAGATGTTTGGGATTACCTGATGAGGGGACCCGAGTTAAAAAGTTAATACTCTTGGCAGTGCGGCCCGGTGGCCCGGAATATCTGTCTCTTGCTTCAACAGTGTTTAGACAGAACAGACCCAGGGACGCCCCTGCTTCCAGCTTCCGACCACCCTCCAACCTCCTTTCCAATCGCAACCTTTGGAACCAACCACTCAGCCACCTTCAGCTTCCAGGACCAGCCAACACTGTTTTTTGAGCTTAGCTCCCTATTGTCGATCAACCATGACCTCCCCAGACTCCTCAGAATTATTCCACCGAGGTGGAGGCCGCAGTGAGCTGCCCGGTCAACATGCACCAGCAGGCCCCCTGCACCTACCTCTCTCTGGGCATCTATTTTGGCCACAACGATGCGGCTCGGGAAGACGTGGGCCACTTCTTCAGCAAGTTGTCCGGGGAGAAAAGTGAGGACGCCGAGCATCTCCTGAAGATACAAAACCAGCACGGCAGCTGTGCCCTCTTCCGGGACGTACAGTGCAGAAGCCGTTCCAACGTGAGGGGGGTAAAACCGCAGACACTCTGGAAGCCACCGCGGTCATGGAGAAGCACCTGAACCAGGCCCTTTTGGATCTGCACGCCCTAGGTTCTGCCTGCGCAGACTCCCAGCTCTCTGACTTCCGGGAGAGCCGCCTCGGGGGTGAGCAGGTGAAACTCATCAAGAAGATGGCGACCACCTGACTAATCTCCGCCAGCTGGTGGCCCCCAGGCTGGGCTGGGAGAGGATCTGCTCAATAGGCCCACCCTCAAGCACGAATAGGAACCTCCTCAGACCAGCGGCCCTTGAGGAGCCCCTCTGGCATCCCTCTGGTGTCAAGGCTTCTGCCTGAAGCCTCTTTCTGCAGCCACTAGGCAGCTTTTTAACCACCCTAGGGCCTTCTCCCAAGCTGTGAACCAAATGTAAATAATAAAGCTTTTTGCAGAAAAAAAAGTTAATGCTCTTGATTTTTTTCCAGCCACCCTAAGTCAAGGAATTACTGGGCAAGATTTAGAGTAAGCTTGGAGTGGGGGTAGGAGAAAAGTGTAAGTAAACTTGCAGGGTAGATCAACAACAACACAAAAGAAGTGTGTGTGTGTGTGTGTGTGTGTAAGAAAGGAAGGCAAAAGATGATAAATAGGTATTAGGGGAAGGAAAATTTAAAACATTCAGTTATCTTTGCACACACACACACACACACACACACACACACTACTCCTATGGCAAGGTCCACGGACATATTCTGACCAAATTGAATGTCAAAGAATTCTTTAAAAATGGTTGCAGGGACTTCTATTATAGTTCCAAGAAGGAGTAGCCCCATTTCCACCTCTTAGGCAGAGTTCCTCTCTCTTAAAACTAAGAATTCGAGAACGTATGTTCCAGACATGGCAGAAGCCTCAAACCAGAAACCACCAACATGAACAGACAAAAAATTTACTTGAAGAAGAGCCTATTCCCCCTAGCCAAAATACTAGGAAAGGGGTAACCTATCAACAGAAAACCTTTTTGGTAATACTGCCTTACTCCAGGCAAACTCCAAAAGAAAAACTGCATTTCTCCCACCCCATGGTTTTAGGGGGGCTGAGTAGGAAGCCGATCTTCCACTCTACCCCATCTGTCTCCCGCCTCCACAGAAGCAGTTGGTAACACTCAGATTCCTCCACCAGGATAGCATAAGTGAGGTCCAGCAGCAAGCAGAGCCCCCCATCCCTACCGGGGAGCAATGAAACTCAGTAAACAGTGAGTCACATCTAGTCGGCACTTCACTTTCCCTACGATCCATGTCACTGGAGCCTGGTGGACAGCTGAACCACCATGCCTACCTGGCATCAGTGAGGAGGTATGAGGTGGCTTAGTTGGCACTCATCGCCCCCCTTCCCCTCCCTCATTGTCAAGGATGCCTTGCTGAGCTTCCTTTCTCCCCTGTAGCAGCAAAGCAGGTGAGCCAGCATTCTGCTCTCCCCCTCTCTGTTGTCAGCAAGGCATAATCTTACACCGCTTGGAGGCAATGAGGCGGTACAAGTTGATGCCTTGACCGGGAAGGTTTCAGTAGGACCAAGTGGGGAGCATCCTCTTGCACGGAAACAATGCGAGCCAGCTCTCTACTTCTGCTATTGGCAGAGCCCCTTTAGGAAGCTGGACATATACACCCATCCAGCCCTCACTTAAGCTACACCTCAACAGGAGGACTACCTACTAAAAAAAAAAGATTAAATAGGATCCAAATTCTCAAAGAATAATATCCAAAATGTCCAGGATACAATCGAATATCACTGATCATACCACGAACCAGGAAAATCACAACGTAAATGAGTAAAGACAAGCCCCAGCCACCAACACTGAAATTAATCAGATACTGGAATTATCTGACGAGAATTTTAAAGCAACCATCATAAAAATGCTTCCATAGCAATTACAAATTCTCTTGAGACAAATGAAAAACTAAAAATAATTATCAACAACATTGTCTCTTATGTTACTAAGTTTATATAACTGGCAACTATGGCTATGCCATCTTTTCTTCTTGGAGGTACACAAGTTGCTTGCTCCTTAACAATAAGGATATTATATCCATCTGAGAATATTTATAGTGCTGGCCCTCATTTTCCAAAGAACCTAAGACATTATTATGCAACTGAATCTTCTAAAGTACCCACAGCCAACATGACGTTGTTGAAGGAGGTCAGCTAGAGGACGTGACCACCGGTTGACCCACAAGCTGGACACAGGAAGTCGGAGGCTCCTCATTCCCTCCCGTCCTTGGAATGTACATTCTGCCCACCATTCCCACACTAGGAGCTGTTTCAAGGCCATAATCTGGAGAGAGTAAGGTGTTGTTAAGACCATCTGGACTGAATACGAGACTGAACGTAGTTAAATAACCTTTTAAGATTCTGGCAGGTGAATGAGGAGATCACCCCGTCTTGTGGCCACCCAGGACAAGCCTTGTGTATAAGTCCCCTTGCTTATTAAAACCTCCACCTACCATTCTGGAGTGATCTGCCTCTTTCTTCTGTCTCTTCTTGCCCTCTGTGTACAGGGGCCAGTTTCACCCAGATTTCACCTGGGAAGTTCTTGAGTTTTTGAACTAACAGATGCACAACATATGCCCAGTAATTAATTTCATTGTCACATTAGCTGCTCACCAATTTCCTGTAAATTTCATGCCATGTATTTATTTGCTTAACATCTATCTCAAAACTTTAAAACCTGTAATTAAAATGCTCTCGAACATGGTAAATAAAAGAAATGCTGAGTATTTTGGCTTGATACTGACTTTTGTTTACCTCTGACACATAAAAATGTACTTCCTTTTTTCTGAAGAAAAGTATTTGTCAAATGTTTACTGGGGGATAAGACTTTAGAGAGAGAAATGCTTCTGATGACCTTCCTTCATTAAGGTTTTTGGCTTCCATGGTATAAATCAAGAGGTGCCACCAAGGTATACCTTTCCCTAATTGCTGCCATAAAGCCTGAAATTACACGGTCAGAGTCTTTGTGCATAAAACACCATTCTATCTTCAGGTATGTCTTCTCCCCAAGTGAAACTACTCTAAGAGGAAATGCATCTCCGTGATGAATGCCCTGTAAGGTCTCAGAAGACATGAGCTCCGTGAGATGCCACTGCTCACTGCCCAGTGTGACTTTGGGCAAGTCCTTTAACCCTTCCAGCCCTGTATTATTATTATTTGCAAAATGTGGATAACCTACCTGTCTGCTCCACTTGGCAGAGTTAATAAGAAAACTAAAACAGTGCATATGTGGGCACTTAATGTAATGAGCTATACAAATACAAGTGATTACTATTAGCGGATAATTTTTTGTAGAATTTTATAAAAATTACTTAACACATCAGAACAAAATGTTTGGTAATAAAACATACAAAGAGGATTTTAGGGGCTGCCAGAGGGCTAGTAGGTATATCAAAAGGAGAGGACCATGAGAGAGAAAGAGGGACGCTGCCAGAGACACATTTTGCTGCATCTCAAGTTGCCTCTGCAGAGGTGTTTAGCTGGAATCAATGATCCTTGCAACATGTCCATTGGAGTGTATGCTCAGGGCTGAGAGGACACCTAGAGCAAAAAATGCTGTGTATGCACATGATACATAGATTCAAGGATGTGGGCAACCTCCAAAAGGGCTCAAAAATTAGAGACCCTCCAGTTAACACTATTCCTGGAGTGTCTTAAACACTTTTTCCTCCACCATTCATTTTTGTTAAAAGGTTGTTCTCTCCCAGTACCTGAGAAGCTGCAGAGGTGTCAAGAAAAAGTACTGGAATGAATATCCAAAGGCTGGATTTGATTCCATTACTAATTTACTATGTGACCGACCTTGAGTATGTCTCAACCTATTTAGAACATTTAACTAAATATTTTACTTATTTACTCTCTGTGGTTGGGAGACTTTTTTCTAATTTGCTTCACTCTTTTGTTGCCATCTGTTTTTATACATTCCCCCCTGCCCCCAAAGTTATTGGTCTTGGGAACTATTTCCTGATATAGAGGTTAATTTTCTTGCACCCAAACTATACGTAATATCACTCAAGAGTAGTGACTCGCACTAGTTTC